>NC_068550.1:13269201-13901701 GCF_026212275.2 Microplitis demolitor | reverse complement strand
ATCATCATCATCATCATCATCATCATCATCATCATCATCATCATCATCATCATCATCATCATCATCATCATCATCATCATCATCATCATCATCATCATCATCATCATCATCATCATCATCATCATCATCATCATCATCATCATCATCATCATCATCATCATCATCATCATCATCATCATGAAACTAATGTGAACATACTATTATTATTATTATTACAGTGTTTTTTGGGTACGTCCCGTGACATCTTTGAGCTAGCTATGCGGTCAGCGCTAGAGTTGATTCAGCAACCTCTCACGCAACGATGGATCTCGATCCACAATAACACGAGTGAAAACACTTCTAAGATAGTAGAAAACAAAACAGAACAATGTTAAGATACATAAGATTTATTAAGCTGTCTATAAAATTCGTATTCATGTATTATTAACTGTACCAATTTTAAATTCATGTATTTTTATTATATTTATCATTACATATTTGTAATAATAACTAATTACCCTTTAGTTACCGGTAAATTTGTTTTGTTTCTGTGTAAATATATAAGATATACATCACTCACTTAATTTATTTCGGACAATGGATCCACAGTGGAAACACCTTTGGACGTCAATTATTTGCGGTCCCACGGGTTGTGGTAAGACAGTATTTGTAAAAAGCTTCATTAAATATTTCCCTCAGATGAGTGAAACGAATTTGTCGAGAATAATATTTTATTACGCTGAATGGCAGTCTTCCTATACGGAATATTCTAATTATAAAAATATTGTGTTTCGTTGTGGTTTACCACGCAGTAAAGATTACACTAACGATACGCGTCTGAAATTGCTTATTATCGATGATCTGATGTGCGAGGCCTCAAATAATAGCGTCATAGATTTATTCACGAAGGGTACTCATCATAGGAACCTAAGTGTAATTATTATTACCCAATACATTTTTCATTAATGACGCGGCTAAAGAGATATGTTCGTAAACGCAAACTATATCGTGATTTTCAAAAATTCACTTGATAGATCGCAAATGCAACACCCTGCAAGACAAGTTTATCCTGAAAATACACGTTTTTTACAAGAAATATACTATGATGCGAGATCTGTCCCCCACGGCTATTTACTACTAAATTAAAAACAATCAACACCTGAAAATTGTCGGTTTCGTTGCTGTATTTTCCCAGATGATCAACATCAATTCATTTATATAACCAAGAAAAGTTGTCACGTAACGATTCAAAATTATTTAATTTTAATTAGCTGTAAGTTAAATATTTTAATTTTACGTTTGAACTTAAATCGTCGCGCGGGCATTCCGTAATTTCGCCGGTTGAGACAGCAGTATGTCCACAGTGCTGGCGCATGCACGTAGCATACGAGAGAACACGTGTGTGAAAGAATTTTATTTATAATTTAAAAATATAAACAATTGATTTTTGTTAGTTATAAGTTTTTGTTTAGGATTTTGAAACAGTTAGGATGAAAAATTCAGCGTGACACTATGCCCCAACATTTGTTGAACATATTGTTTTATTAAACTTGACATCTGATTATGGATGTCATTTGATGTTTTGGGAAAAATATTGACCGCGGGGTAGGGGAAAATCAATACCTAGGCTATATTCCCGATGTCAATTCTATGATTTTGAATAATTATTATTTTAATTCTTAGATAAGATAAAAATAGAGACATGGTAAATAAATAGTTCATGCATTTAAATAATTATCGATGTATTATTCAGATGTCGCGAAATTATCTTTATAATTTATATTTTAATTTAAGACTAGGCCCAGGGCTAGAAAAAATAATGATAATAAGAAATAAGGGCGACGGACGCGCCACGTGGGCGACGACCAACAGGTGGAGGATAGAGTAATTAAATGAGAAAATACTGGCAGTTATTGTGCACGGACGTTGTCCTATGAGGAAAATTGTGTAGGATTGCGTTTTATTATTTTTGCTAAAAAAAATTATAGTCGTTGATAAGAGTAGTTATAATTCACCGGGTGAATTAACGTATATTTTTCAACTAATATTATTTTGATGGTTTGGAGATCATTTTTGAGAAAGTACTTTAAATTTCTTTCGCCGTTTATATTTTTACGTGATAACCTCCTCGGGTAGTTGTTGGTCACCGTGGCGAGAAAAATTAATTTATTTAAAATTGCGAACTGAATGATACATGATATAGATTATAAATAATTATTGTAAAGTGTCGTTGGACATTTCTTTTTTATATCTTTGAAAATATCTAGACATTAATATATACATACCAACGCACAAACAACGTTGTTAAACGTTGCCGGTAGATATAGATAGATCTATAGACATATATATCTATAGTGAGCATACAGTACTTGTGCAAATTCCTCACGTACTGATATCGTCGCTTGGGTGAAAAATTCTCAACTTATTAAAATTATTATTTACTTAAAATATCTATAAGATATTATTCATTATTGTTTATATTTATTATTATTTCAAATAATTAAGTAATTTTACTTTTTTTTTTTTTTATTAATTTATTTACCCCAGTGGTCAAAATTATTATTGAGTTTTTATTATACATTATTTCAAAGAGAGAAAAATTTATTATCTTGAGTGTGATTGAGGAAAAATTCCGTATCTTTCTCTCTCTTACGCGTGCTGAGAGATAATATGAAGTAAAAATATTGTTATTATTTATTAATTTGGAAAATTTTAAATGAAATAATTGTTCCTTTTATTTAATATTAAAAATCGATATTAATAATTAAATCAAATTATATTTCTTTTCGGTATCTTGAGTTTGAGTACTTTGTTTTGATATTGTGTTACGTTCTGGCTCTAATTAAATTTAAATAAAATTTTTTTGGAAATTTTTTTTTTGAAGTCTCGAATTATTTATTCGCCACGGTGGGCGAATAAACGGTTCGACACTTCTTAGAATTATAATTAAATAATAAATTAATAAATCGTTACATTGTTGGCGATATTATTTTATTCATCACCAACAATGTAACGGAAATCTCTTGCGATAAGAGAGTCGCCGTGGCTCGCGGATAGTCTAAACAGATGACGACGCATGAGACCCGGGCCACGACGATTCTCTCATAGGAAACCTGAGATGCAACGTTAACACTTTTGATAATGTATAATACCAAGGAGGGACAGAATCAAGGCAGTCGATCACAAGATCTAGTAGAGCTGAGAACTCTACATAAAACTGCTGGCTTGATCCTGTCACTCGGACTTTAAGGCAAAAATATATATCCGTACTTTACCAAATACGCACTCCTTATTTTAAACTTTGGGCGCTGTCACCGGCAGCCTAATAATCTCATACCTCATATTGGGCGCTGCTACCGGCAGCCTAATACTCTCATCTGTTTTGGGCGCTGATACCGGCAGCCTAAGCACTTCCCTTCCGCATCCCAAAAATTCATGCCGAGAAGCCGAAGGTCAGGCAAAAAGGCCCAGTTCCGCCGGATCATTCGAAAGATCCACGAGGATCTCGGTCGTTCAGTTCACCAACGTTCCCGCCTAGAAATCGTTGCCGAGGAAGTCCTCCTCGATCCGGTAACGTTGGTCATTCCAAAACCGGCTAATAAGTTACCAAGTTCTGGTATCGCGTCGAGTGAAGTTCGTGACCCGTCGGGTTCTGGTGGTATTATTCAGCAGCTGGAGTCACTCGCCCTTAAAGAGGAACCGGGCCCTTCAGGCTCGTCTTGTCCAGAGGAAGCATCAAGGGAGGACACAGTCTTCTGGACTGGTATCAGTGAGGGTTGGCAGCTGATTCCAGTGGACGTTCCATCCGCCCGTCCGCCTAGTGGGAGCATCCCTTTCCACGACCCTCGTTACGGGTATTATTCTGAGGCCTATTTCAAGGCCACCGGCAAGGACGAGTACGCACCGGCGGAGGAGAAAAAACTACGTAAGAAAGGGATTATTTAGGCCGACTTATGGGGCCCATAATCTCCACCATGGTAAGTCATCAAAACATTTTCGCATAAAATAAAGAAAGGTCAACAGCTGACGCACCTGGGGTCTATTGACACCCTAACGACGTCAACCTGGTCAATTTAAAATTATTCTGTCTAATTCATAGATAAGCCAGAATGTAATAATCGCAATTATTATGTGACAAAATAACCCCAGTGAAAAAAAATATAACGATTTTGATTGTATTTTTGGCAATCACCAGATATTATTGTTATTAATTTAAACAAAACTACATATTGTGTGAAATTATTATTTTTACCATTTTTTATATTATTAAAACTCGGAAACCAACAGCTGTCGGGGAAAATTTAATATTTATTTTCCTCTGGATCTTTTTCTACTGCATAATTTATTATTCCTGATCTTATTTATTATTTATCTGTAATTATTTATTATTTATTTTTCATTAATTCATTTGATGTTCATCCGCCTTGTTGCGAACCGCTTGCTCGGATTTTCCCTTGTAAATTACCCCTGAATAATACAACGTAGAAGTAATTGATGATGTATGGGAAGCCGATTTGGTAGACTTGAGAAGAATATCAGCGTACAACGATGGCTCTAAATACATTTTAATGCTAATTGACGTATTGAGTAAATTTGCGTCGGCTGATCCTCTATTTAATAAAACTGGTGTATTTAATACAAGGTTTCAAAAAAATACTACTACGTAGCAGCAAAAGATTACCACGTTTAATACAAACAGATAGTGGCAAACTGTTTCTTGGTGCATCTTTTCAAGAATTTTTGAAGAAAATAGAAATACAATTTAGAACTGTACGAAATCCTGATAGAAAAGCAGCTGCCGTTGAACGTTTAAATAGAACGATCAAGGAAAGAATGTGGCGATATTTTACATATAGACGGTCAAAAAGATATATAGACGTATTGCAGAATATTATCAATGCTTACAATCATACACAGCATAGTGGTACAAAAATCGCTCCTGTAAATGTCAGTAAAGATAATTATACTGCAGGAATTTATAACCTTAAGAAACGCTATGAAAATAACAAACGTTATAGACTTATGAAATAACGTAAACCTAAATATAGTGCTGGTGACATGGTACGCATCAGTGAGACTAAAACAGCGTTTGTGAAAGGATACGAAAGTGGCTGGAGTAATGAGATTTTTCAAATTTCTAAAATTTCAATGTTTCGTCAGCCAGTGGTTTATTTATTATTCGATTCAAAAATGAACCCATTGACGGTGTATTTTATGAGGAAGAATTATCTCTAGTTAAATGATAACGACTTTAATTAGAGAGAATTTTTATATTGTATTACCTAGTTGCAGTAGTATGAAATATTTCCCCAATAACATGACGCATTTTATAACATAGTTACCTCAAGCGTTGGAATAAGTGGCGAATGGGAAGTTGTGTTAGTAAAAATACAAACTCCTATGACCATACTACATGTACCAAAAAAAGCTACGGCAACTATCATAGGTACAGCCGACATACCTATAAATACTGAAGAAAGAAAGAGTGTTACTGAAGAAAACAAAGAAGAAGAAAGTATAGTTGATATTTACTAAGGGCATGTACCTTATGGTCAATATCAAAATATTACCTCTTTGGTGCAATGTATGAATACACTTCCTGCATTATCTAAGTATATAAATTTTGTATATGACGCCGGTGGCTACATATCAGTTCATAGAATATGTGATTGCGTAGCTATACATACACTAAAGTTAAATGAAATACTTGAAAAGATACTACGATTTGGCGTCGACTATTTACCTAGACATCAATCTCTCGTGGAATATCTAAGAGTTTTCATCGACTCATTCCACGACTGGGATGTATACTTGCCAATGGCAATGTTCAATTACAATAGCTCAGTTCATGTAGGTACAAAATTTACACCTTACGAGCTACTCTCCGGTAAAAGAGCTCGTGCCCCAACAGAATTTCCTGACTATGGAAAAATCGATACGTACCCAGAATATTTCGTGGACTTAATTAACAGATTAAGTACCTCAAGAGATATTGCTCGCAACAACTTGGTCAAGGCCAAGGTCGACTCGAAGGAAAGATATGATAAATCTTCACACCCCGTAAATTTCAAAGTTGGCGATTTTGTCTACTCTCTTAACGAAGCGAGAAAGAATAAATTAGACAACTATTACGCGGGCCCCTTCGAAGTCATTGAGATCACCGATAAGGGTAACCTCGTTATTGAGCTCCATAACGGGAAACAAATAATCAAACATCCAAGCAAATTAAAACCTGCATTAGAGTAATAGAAATAATTTTGTCGAAGTTTTCGTTTCAGGTAACTCGAAAACCATGTGAATCCTCAAAAGCCTCCTACTGCAGTGGCTTATTGATGGCGCAGTAGCAGAGTTCCTGACCATATCACCAAGAAAATTCAATCCAGGATCAACGTTTGATAAATTCAAAAAAAAATACATCTGGTGGAACGAGAATGGAAAGTAATATCAGCTATCGACATCGGCGCTCTGGTTAACCTAGCTTCACATCAAATAGAAGTCTAACATACATGAAATATGAGACCTTGTCTCAGTTAAGCCAAGATAAAATGGATATCGTCAACAGATTGAAACAAAATCTTCAAAGCACAAAAATTTCACAAGTAGATCAGCGAATGTTCAGGGCTCCTTAGTTTGGGTTCCTTGGCAAAGCAGCAAGAGAAGTTTTCGGCCTCATGGATATGGATGATCAAGAACACATCTCAAAAGAAATAGATAGATTATTTAAAGATCAAGCGGAAATAACACACTTAATAGGTGAGAACACGCATATAATCAAGGCCGAGATAAACAAGATCCTGTCACATGAGCAGAAAAAAGACCTCACAGTGAAACTATTGAACGACAGAGTTAATGACTTTGCTAGAGCCGACCAACAGATGGAAAGGAAAATGGAATTTCGTCAACACCTGATGAAGCTTTCAGAAGAAAGAGAACGTCGCCTAGTCGTTCAAATTCGCTATCTGAAAGAGGCGGAAGAAGCTATTCATAACTCAAAATTGGGAATAATCCCAGGAGGAGTATTATCCCCGGAACAACTCACTAAAGCCTTAAGAGAGGTCTTACAACGGTTTCCAGAGCTAAACCCACCACAGCCTCTAGACCAGATAAACCTCCAAGCCCTCAGCGCAGTAGCCAAAGTAGAAGCAGCGAGATCAAAGAATGTATTCCTGACTTGATTACTATACCTCTGCTAAACAAGAAAATTTTCGAATCTTACAGAATGATTCCAACAAGAATACCTCGAATTATCGGCGGGATTATAAGGAGCATACTGGTCCGACCAAAAACACAATTTTTGGCAGTCGACTCAGGGACAGACTACTACTTCCTTGCTGAAGAAGAGTTCATACGATCCTGCAAAAAAAAAGCAGACGAGCTGACATGTCATCCCGACCTGACCATCCACAAAACAGGGTTGGGCAAAAATAGTATTTTCATTACTATTTTTCACTTAAATAATTAATTTTTCAATTAATTAATAATGTATTAAAATTTATTACGATTTTTTTCAAAAAATTATTATTTTTTTAACTTATTTTATTAAATATCTCGAAATAAAAAATTTGAGTATTGATAATTTTGATTGAAACAAAAATTAAAATTATCTGAAAAAAAATTTTAATTGCAAAAAAATTCAACAATTATTGATTTTATAATTAATAATTAACTGAGTATTTATCATTTTGTTAACAAAAATTTCTAAATTTTAGAAAAATTTCATACTCATATATGATAATTATTCAATTAAAAAGCAATTAGATAATTTTTTTTCAATAATTTTAATTTTCTTAAAAATTAGGATTAAATTTTCTTCAATTAATAATTTTCAAAAAATTAGAAATTATTCGTTACTAATTACTAATTATCAAAAAAATTAGAAATTATTTGTTACTAATTATTAATTATTTCAAAAATTAAAAATTATTTATTACTAATTACTAATTACTTCAAAAATTAGAAATTATTTGTTACTAATAACTAATTACTTTAAAAAATTAAAAATTATTTGTTACTAATTACTAATTAATTCAATAATTAAAAATTGTTTGTAACTAATTACAAATTACTTAAAAAATTATTTACTATCAATTACTAATTACTTTAAAAAGTAAAAATTATTTGTTACTAATTACTAATTATTTCAAAAATTAGAAAATCGTTTATTTTTAATTATAAATTACAAAATACTTAGAAAATTTTTGTGTCTAAATATTAATTATCCAATTAATCAGGAAATAATTGTTCTCTCATTATTGATGTTTAAAATAATTAGAAGCTGTTTTACGTCTAATTACTGATTTCCAGAATAATTACACCGTAAAAATTTTTCAGAGTGAGTACAAAGTGATTTGGGAGTGGATACAAAAGAGGTATTATTCAGTTAACTGGCTCCTCTTAGTAGTGAAATTCTCTCCGAAGAGAAGTTTCTAAATAATCGTTAAGAAAAAAATTTCACGTGATAGATTTTTTTAAATACTTCCCATAGAAATTGAGGTTGTGCGAAATTATCGTCACTCAGTGCAAGGAAATCCACATTTACTTTGAAAATCCATAACTCCGAAAAAAAATAATTATACAGAGATCTAATGTTAAGTTTTAAAATCTTCAAAAAATTCTTTATAAGCTTTTGTAGATAAGAGATTGTTTAAGAACAATTAAAAATCACCAGAATAAACAATTCTTAAATATTTATCAACTTTTTCTCATACAAAAATTTTGATTATCAGCTGTAATGAAAATATAGTCAAGGGAAATCAATAGAAACAAAAACCATTAAACAATTTATACTTAGTTTAATAAAGACAACACATAATAATTTTTTTATAGAATTGTATGCATTAGGCGGTATAAAAGATTATTGATTATTTCTTTTTCTTAACAAGTACTCTGAAAATATTGTTCGGCATATCGAAAAAATGTCTTTGTTGAAACAACAACTCTTAATATTAATATTAGTGGGTGCCTGAACGCTATTATCTATATACCCTTTGATTAACATAGAAAATTATTTTATAGTAAATTTCACTACTATTTGACTTTTTCGGTGAAACTATCAGTAAGTCTGATGGACTTCTACAGAATGTTACTGGCCTTTTTGTTGGTCATTTTATTTCCTACAAATTATTTCTATTGGTTTCCAAAATTTTAAAATTTCTTTATTTACTTGCATTTAAATTTTAAAAGTAAGTAATTTAAATCGACTAGAATACGATTCTTTGAAATAAACAAAAATTAAAATGCAAATACTAAAAGAACTTTTAGAAATTTTGAGAACTTTATAAATAATGCGTGGTAGAAAATGAAATGATGTACGAAAAAAGTCCTGTAACATTTTACAATGTCTGATAGTTTTACAAATTAATTTAAATAGTAGTTAAATTTACAATAAATAAAACTCTGACCTTGAATAACTTTTGAAAAATTAAATTTATCGAATAATTTTAAAAGACATTTTTTGTAGAGCGTTCAATTTCCAACAAAGGGGCTTATTGATTTTTTCAATACTGCGATTCATTAATGAGTGATAAAATTCCAAAGTTCAAAAAACAAATTTCCCTATGTTAATTAAATGGGAAGTAGGAAACCATGATGAGGAACCCCTCAATACTACAATTAATAGCTGCCGTTTCAACAAGATCATTTATTAGGTATCGTGAACTATATTTTCGGGTGCAGCTATTTTTTCGGATGTATTTTTTTTGAAATGCTTGCATTGCATTTCATCATTATTCTCATTTCAAAGTTATCGTCACTTAACCTATTGTATTTTGGCAAATTAAACATTGTAGCATAACTGAATAACCGTTCAACAGGTGCCGACGAGGGTATAATTGTATTATATTTAACAAAAATATCTTTTACTATTGGGTATAAGTTAAGTAATTCTAAATCGGTTCGGCATTCACTGGTATACTTTGTAAATAGAACTTCTGGATCTGTGGTTCCAAATGGTTCTAATACCCGCTGTTCCTGTGAACCAGAACGATTTCTAAAGTCAAAAAAATCATTATTCTTGATCGTAGTTTTGACTTGAGGTGGCGGGCTTGAGTCTACAGAATTTACAGCATCTTTGATTGCCTTAAAAACATTTATTTGAGCTGCACCACTTAATGACTCAAGCCAATCTAATTTAAATAATGGATGAGAAGCTGCAGCTACTGCAGCCATTTTTCCTTCTTCTACAACTTCAAAAATCTTCTTGAATCGGACGTCAATAGCTTTTACTAACCCCGCAGCCAATTTAAGACAGAATTGCATTTTTAATTCTTTGCAATCTATCAATTTATTTTTAATAGATATAAGTGAGGGAAGCAAATATCCGTAACAAGCTAATTGATCGCCCTGTAAAATATCAATGGCACGAGCTATCGGCTGATTACAGTGGAGCCATTCTTCCATAAATCTGTTGAAGTTAATTTATAGTAAGTAATTTGTAAATAATAATTATATAATGAAATTTAACTTCTATCAACAACCGAAAAGCACTAAAGAAAAGTCCGTTTCATTTCCCGGGTCAAAAAATTACATCTGTTTTAAAATAAATGATAAAAAAAAATTAAAAAGTTTTCAGACAATGATGCCTCTCAATATTATTATTTAAGCATTTAAAACATTGGTTGAGCTGAAAACTTGAACATATTTAAAAAAAAATACGTAAGAATTGCGGAAAATCATATTTGATCAATTGGAAAATTATTGAATGTAGAATGAAAAATATGTTTCAACTGATCTCGTTCCCACGGTCAATTACTGCCCTGATTAAAAAATCTAATTCAAAATTATTTAAAAAATCTAAATTATTTAATATTGTATCATATCATAAAATTATAATTTTAAATAATTCAATATAATTTAAAATTCTCAGCTTTGAATTATTTTATTTAAAATTATATAAACATTATTTGAAAAAATTTTTAATAATTTAAACTCTTTGAACATTTTAAATTAAATCAAATTAGAAAATAATATCGCAATATCTGGTTTCTCGGACAGTTCCGATTGTTTCTTAAATACTTTGAACTCTGGAATCCTTTCAGATTAAATTGAATTTGAAAATAATATAGCAATTTCCGGTTCCTCGGATAATTCAAAATTATTTGAAATTATTTAGACTCTCCGATCATTTCTAATTAAATCAAGGAATCAGTAATATGCGACATTATTTTCTAATCCAATTTAATTTGAAACGATTCGAGAGTTTAAATAATTTTAAATAATTCTGAACTCTCTGAGGGGCCAGAAATAGCGATATTATTTTCTAATTTGATTAAATTCAATATGATTTGAAAGTTTAAATCATTTTAAATGATCTCAAATCAGAAAATAATATTTCGTTATTTTTAAATTCAATATGATTTAAAATGATTAATTTAAACATTTATACTCGAAAGCAAAATAATTCAGACAATTTGGAATGATTTAAAATAATTAAGACTTATGTAATCTCGAATCATTCCAAATTAGATTTCTTAATCAGGAAGATGAGAATGAACCATATTATAGATGAAATAATTATTTTTACCTGAAATCAAGCTCATCGAGAGGATTTATGACACCTAACTCTTTATTGCAGACCAACAACTTCTGTTTTAAGCCGAAAATTTGTAAGATAGAATCATACAGGGAATTCCAGCGTGTAGAAACAGGTCTTTTAAGACTCTGAGTAAGAATAGATTTCATTTGTTCATATTTTTTTGGTGAAGATGTCAATTTCCGTAAACAATTGCAACGCTCAATCATTCTGGTATACGCTGACTCCAACGGCTTGAATGATTTTATACAAGCCAGTGCATCAGTAGTAGCTACCAGGTTTAGTGTATGACTAGCACAAAGGATATGATGAGGTAGAATTTCTTCATGATCTCTTTCTATCCGAGACATAAATGGTTCAATTTCACCATAATCATTTTCTTCAGTGCTATTATCATCATCAGAATCAGATTCTTGAGTGTTACGACTCTCTTCTGTTAAAGTAATATTTATTACTACACGTAAAAATAGTTGTTTTCAATTTTTAATTATGTATTAAAAAAAAAATTCGAAAAAATAGAAAAATGACTTTAAATAATTAAATAAATTAAAACTAATCCGTCATTAGTCGAACGAGGAATATTTTAAATTTTAGAATAATTAAGAATGATTTAAAAATTTTAACTATTTTAAGTAATTCCAAATAATGATTTATTTTTTGACTAAAAATGATTTTCTCTGAAATAATAACTTGAAAAAGTTCAAGTGATCTGATGATAATTAAAAAAGATTATTTTCTAAACAGTTTTAAATCCCTTGCTACTTTACGATCATTATATTAAGGGACAAAAATAATTCTCTTCATTAGTAGAAAAGCTTGATGACTTTGAAGCTCTGTTAATAAGGAAGGTTGAATAGTGAACAATAATTAACTTCGATTTCATGAAATTGAAGGTTCACAAATACGTTATGGCCGGTAAAGAAAATAGTTATTAAGTAGCAAAGATCCCACTGTAGGACAAAAAAATCACTATTATCTTAAATTAGATTATTATAACATTACCGCAGGCTGATAAGTCATCAAAACTAACTCCAAATAGACGAAAAGCCTTTCTGAAGTTAGATCCATTATCAGTCACTGTAGCAATGACTTTTTCTTTATCTAATCTAAAAAATGAATGTATATCACCAATTTTTCTGGCTACTTGATCGTATGAGTGCGTTCCAGTAAATCGGCGACACGCTATTGCATATGACTTACGCTTTAACGTATTTTTCGCAATCTGTAAGTTTAAGGTCAGAATTAATAATCTAATTAGTACTTGCTTAGAGCGACTATTACTATAATAATAATGTTAATCATGGTCATAATGATAAAAATAAATTAATATAATGATAATATCCATTTCAGTATTATTAAATTAGATCTACGGGTGTCTGCCTTTAAAAAATATAAGTACTAATATTTTCTATTATTATATTTTACCCAGTGTGCAGTCATTCCTAAGAACCGCCGACTTTTACTAGTCCATACATCAGCTGTTGTGCAGACATATTCAGCACTATTCATCATAAATTTCAAAAATTCCATATTTTGATTGAATGTGTCTTTTACTCTGCGCTTTACAGTACGAGCTGATAAATGACTTAGTTCTTTTCCACCTTTTTTTATTTTCATATCTATAATTGATGATAAATTCAAAGAAACGATTACAGTTTAGTTTATCGCATTTTTTTTTATCACTACTCTTGATTTTCAAAGTACAATACCCGGGAAAAAACGTTCTTATATGATCATACACAAATCATATTAAAGTGACTCATATAAAATCATACAAAGTTTTATAATAAAATTGGTCTTATTAAATATCCCGGATTATCGTCTGCTTCTCTAGTCTGCTTTACACTTATCAGTATTTACAATCTATAGCATTACTTAAATCAAATCGATATATCTTACATAAATAATGCAACAAATGTATGTTTCTTTCAGATAACCGCGCTACACTGATGATCATATAAAAACTTTTTTTCCCGGGTAGTCTTGTTTTTTAACAGTCTATATCAGACTAAAAAAAACCTATTCGAAACGATTAAAAATCATTCAAAACAATTCGAAGCAATTCAAATTTAATACTATATCGACATGCATTCATCATCGAGTGAATCGTTTTGTTTAATCAGGGATAAATCAAATTGTTTATAGTTTATACCAATAAATAATACATTTACCGTACCATCAAATATTTCACGAAAAGCTTCACACTCTACAGTATTGAATGGAACTAACGTTTCGAGTATGTAGTTAACAACATTTTCTTCAAATCGTGCTTGTGAGAAATTACAATATGTTTTTAAATTTTTCTTCTGTTCATTAACTTTTTGTCTTTTCGCAGAAACATATTCTTTATATCCATCATATTTATCTCAATGAACTTTCTAAAAAAATTGTAAAATTAGTTAACGTTGGAAAAAATAAATGGTTTTGAGAAGTCATTAAAAAGACATTACCTCAAACGCTCTTGCGTTCGAAGGCATGCAAAAAAAGTGTTGATTGTTCGTAATGACTAATTACCAAAATACGAAAGTTTGTGCTCAACGATAAGAATTAAATAAACAAATTCACGCTAATTTCTCAAAGAAATTTCTAAAATATATATTCAAATACCATACGGACACACTGAGAGAACAATTTATTTGAGCCAAATAAGATTTTTTTCGGGTAAATAAATCTCATATTTGAATCGACCCAATTAGTAATTATTTGAGACAAAGATATAGTTCATTTGAATGAAATAAATGATTTTGTTCAGTCAAATAAATCCATTTATTTGTCTCAAATAAATTGTTCTCTCAGTGCACGTATTATAAAATTTAGTGTTTAGAATGTTGAAATTCCCCATATTGACACCCAAACTCCGTGTTATACATTGAAAAAAAAAATTTTTAAGTTTCTTATTTTTCGTATATTAAATTTGAAATGATTTAAAATGATTCAATTTGTCGAATTATTTTTAATTGAATTAAATGAAAAAATTAATCTTGGAATTTCTAATTCGTCGGTCAATTTAAAATCATTTGAAATGGTTAAAACTGTCGAATCATTTCAAACTAAATCAAATTGAAAATTGAGTCGCAATTTCTGGTCCCTCGGACAGTTCAGACTTATTTGAAATGATGTGAACTCTCCGATCATTTTATTTTTACCTTAATGTGTGAATTGTAATTTGATGGTACATGTAATGATCCTTTAATGCTATGAGTTTTGTTATTTTCAATTCGGCATAATTGACAAATCCCGACAATTGTACCATTCAACGTTGACTGATTGAGATCTAGCTCAAAAAACTTTCCATCAAGATACGGGCGTTTCCTACACTCATCAGACAAATCATTTCTACGCGCATCAATGTTTTGAACTACACCTATAGGTGTATTAACTATGGATGAATCATCCATCTCAATTTCAAGAATTTATTGGCTCGAAGTAACTTCGTTACCGTCATCTGCCATTATAGTAATTTCCCTAAGAATCAAATAAAATTATTTTTCAAGTTACAATTAACGTTGTGAAAAAAAATTATTTTTTTAAAATCTTCAAAACCAATTTTTTACGTTATACACTAGTCACAAAAATTACGGGATATAAAAAAAATTCTAAATTTTGGGTGATTTACTACATGCTGTAACTCGGTAAAAAAATCGTTGTAGAGTAAAAATAAAAAAAATAATTTGTAGAAAATTTTTTTTGCGTCAGTTCTCTTAGGATTACTCCGGAACCGTGCATGATGAAAACAATTGAAGTCTATATCTAAAAATTAGAAACTTGAGGCTACAAATTATTTTCTTTTTATTTTCTACTCTACGACAATTTTTTACCGAGTTATATAGCATGTTAAAAATCACTTAAAAAATTATAATTTTTTTTAGTCTACTTAATTTTTGTGACCAGTGTAAGTTAAGAAATAGTTAAGTATTTATAATTCAAATTGGAATTCACATACAATTTTTTGGGGTAGTAAGAATAATCAGAAATCAAAATTTGTTTTTGTCTTTTAGAAATTTAAATTATTTTAAATATTTCCTGCTTAGGTAAAATCATGAGATGAATATTTTAAAAATAAAGTAATTTTTTTAAGTAGTATGAATATTTTAAAAGTAAAGTAATTTTTTTAAGTAGTATGGAAATTATTGATCAGACGAATATATATACTTTATATATGTATATATATATATATTAGGGTGTTTCGGAAAAAGTAAATTTTATAAAAATTTTTTATGGTATCTAAAAATTGAAACTATACCTGAAAATAAAAAATTTGGTACCAATCTCAATAATAATATTAAGGTCTGTCTCAATCCATTCTTCTATTTTCTATTTGAATAACACGGAAAAAAATTTTTTTTTCTAGAATTTTTTAGCTCACAAACGAACGAACGAATTTTCATGCACAATGAATATTTTTTGTAAAAAATTAAACGCTCTACAAAAAAAATAACTAGAAAACAATGCAGAAGTTTAAAAAGCTTTATTTATAATAATTTGTGCGAAAAAAAATTGCCTACAAAAAATTCCAATGGTATTTTGAGATAAGACTGATAGTTTTGCCGCAAAAGAAAAAAATTTCGAAATTTACTATAAATTAACTTTGAGCTCAGATAACTTTTGAACAGTTTGATTTATCAATAAATGATAAAAAAAAATTTTTGTAGAGCGTTCAATTTCCTAGGAAAATAATCATCGTGCATAAAAATCCGTTTGTTCGTTTGTGAGCTGGAAAATTCTAGAAAAAAAAAAATTTTTCCGCTGTTAGTTAAATAGATAATAGAAAAATGGATTGAGTTGGACCTTAATATTATTATTAGAAAGTTCTATTAGATTTCTATTAGAAAGTTATTCAGATTATTTAAGTCGTTTTTACTCAACTTCAACCTTTAATAACTTTTGAAGGAGTGAATATACATATAGGTTGGTGGACGCTGTACTGGCAGACATTTTGTGCATGAAAGCTTGTATCATAAAAATAAAAATTATATTATTTCTTACCTTAAAAGGATAATAAGTCTTCGTAAGAAATTAGTCATTTATCAATTAATTACTATATTATTATCACTCACATATAATAAAAACAGTAAATATAAGTTATGATCAAATCAATAAGTGTTCAACGTAAAGGAATAGTAAATCAATATGCAAAAGCTCTTGAGCTTTCTGAGGTACAATAAGATGCATCGACGCCTAATTGATAAGCTTGATTATATACATAAGGAAAGGGTCGACCCACACGGCAAACGTCGGATCATATCGACTATATCCGGGTGTGATCGATTATTGTATAGATCACACGACTCGAGCCGATTCCGTGCAAATTCGTAGAAAAACATTTACGTCAGTAAAAATTCCAATATGAAATTATATTTTAATTTATATGAAACGAAATATACATACGACTAAAGTAGATTACCATAAGAAATTGCGGCCAAATTCCTTTTCAGTTTAATTCGAATTTTAAATCAGTAAATAATTTTAATTTTATTAATAAAACCCTTTAATAACAATGTGAAGGATTAAATTTTATAATCGATAGAAAAATTTTTCTATCTCTAATGAATAAAAATATTTAATATAAAAAATATTTAAAAATAGAAATAAATAAAAATAAATAAAAAATGAATAAAAATATCTAAAGAGAGAAATATTTGATATCTCTATCAATTGTATTGGAAAAGTTGCAATGAAAATCTGTTATTTTTACTCAGGATTTAAATAACTAAAAAAATAATTTATTCATTATCAGATATTAAAATACTTTGAATCTGACTTGCCATCATTAATCCTAATCTAAAATATAATATTTTTTAACTATTACAATAGTTATTTGCCAAATATTTGATATTTCTATTAATTGTATTAGAAAAGTTGTAATTCAAATCTGTTATTTTTACTAAGGATTTAAATAACTAAAAAAATAATTTATTTATTATCAGATATTAAAATACTTTGAAACTGACTTGCCATCATTAATCCTAATCTAAAATATAATATTTTTTAACTATTTCAATAGTTATTTGCCAAATATTTGATATTTCTATTAATTGTATTAGAAAAGTTGCAATTCAAATCTGTTATTTTTACTAAGGATTATAATAACTAAAAAAATAATTCATTTATTATCAGATATTAAAATACTTTGAATCTGACTTGCCATCATTAATTCTACTATTTTTTAACTATTATAATAGTTCATTATGATAAAGACATATTAACCAAAATTGAAAATACCAACGCAATATAGAAATTTGTTCTTGTTATTACAGAAGGAAATACTTCATTTCAAGTGGAAGATTAATAGTACGCGGAAGAAATTTCAAATTATTTGCGGAAGTTTATTACTTTTCAATGCAAACAAATGTCTTATTTTTTAGAAAAACTAAACAATGACCAGAAAAAAAACTCCTTATTCGTCTGATAAGTTAATAACTAGCCGAAAATAAGTTTAAATTCTTAAAAAGAAATCAGTAATTAGCTGAAAATAAATTCTAATTTAAAAAAAAAATTAGTAATTAGCTGAAAATAAATTATAATTTTTTTTTTAAATTTGTAATTAGCTGAAAATAAATTCTAATTTTTTAGAAAAATTAGTAATTAGCTGAAAATAAATTCTAATTTTTTTAGAAAAATTAGTAATTAGTTAAGAATAAATTCTAATTTTTTTAGAAAAATTAGTAATTTGCTGAAAATTTTTTCTAATTTTTTGACAAAAATTATTAATTAGCGAACATATTTTTCTAATTTGAAAAAAAAATTACTAATGCATCGCATGTATTGTTAAGTGTTTGGGTATTAAATAATTAGCCAGTACACTTTTCTAATTTTTTTTTAAAATTCAAAAATTTTTTTTTCTAATTTCCAAGCTCTGAATAAGTTCGTAAAATCATAATTCAAAAGATAGATTTTTTCTGTAATTAGTAATCGATCGTCAATAAGTAATAATTTTTTTTCCAATTAATAATACATCTATGCATAAATTTTAATTAAATTCATTAATTTTTTCTTGTGTTGAATTATTATTAATTTATTGAAAAATTAGTAATAATTACACCATTAATTATTATTTTTTTTTAAATTAAATAATTAATAATGAAAAATTTTTTTTTGCCGAACACTGCCACAAAATAAGTGACACCACGGACTGTGAACCAAGGTTATTCACGAAACCGTCATTAGACACTATGGAATCTTGCGATGTGAGGATTTTTCCAACGTGCGAAACTCAATTCGTCAAACTGTACCAGGTTAATACCTGGCTATACTCAGTTTGCGAACAGGGAAAAATGATTTTGAAATGCGGGCAAAATATCCGGCTAGAATACGCATTGAACAGCTCTGAGTTGTTATCATTAAACCCAGGATGCTGACTGGAAAACAAATTCTTATACTTAAAAGGAGTGGAAGAAGAAATCACAACGAGTATCAACACCAGCTTTCCAGAAATAAATTTGGGAAACCACAACGACGAAATCTTAAAGGAAGGTAACACAGTAAACACCTCTATGGAAATGCAAAAACTGCAAGTGGATGAATCGAGCTTACATTCACCATGGGGGGATAGTTTAAAAGGCAGCATCCACCGTATGGGAGAAATAGGAATGCACAAACAAGAAGAAACAACACACAGATCAATCACGGCCACAAACACAAGTTTAATAATTTTATTCACACTAGGGTGTATAGCCTTGGTAATTCATACCTGTAGGCAACACGGGTTTTCAAAGTCAAACCCTTGGCGGAAATCCTTCTATATAAACAAAATCTACAAGAAAAAACAAAATGAGAAAAACGACCTCGGAGAGGATAACATTGGATTCGAACTTACCTCCGCTATAGTTGAACCTCCACCAGAATTTAAAGATGTCTCCAATAATCCAAAGGAGAGCGGTGCGTCGCTCTCGACCAGCTACAAAATGAGCGTTGGGATTCAGACGAACGCACCGCCCCAACAGGCTTCACCTGCCCCGGTAGATCAAACAATCGCACAGAGCCTGGGAAATCCAAAACCAAAAAGGGTGACGTTCTCGACCGATAACATACTCGGGAAACAAACGTCCCCACAACGGACCACATTACCACGTACACCGCCAAAGAGAGGAATCCGTGAGAATGGCCATTAAGGAACCGGAGAGCACGTCTTCGAAGAATCCTTTGTCGAAGCGGCACGATCTTTAACAACAAGTCCGAGGGACAAGTGTCGACGAGGTCGTGAAATTCTTCGTTGGAACAACAAAGAAGATACTATAAAAAAAAAAAAAAAAAAATTTTAATTGAAAAATAAAAATTTTATAAAATCTTCAAAAAAAAAAAAAAAAAAAAAAAAAAATGTTTCACAAAGAAAAAAAAAGAGAAATGACGAGGTAATGATAAGAACTAAAACATATTAGAAAATCTTACTTCCAGAAAATTATGACAAGTGTTGCCCCAATAATCAAGCGGTGGCTAAGCGGGAACTACCTCCCACACCCAATAACCGTGGATCCTCCAGCTGCAAAAATGCCAAATAGGATCCTTAGGGGTCACCCAAAACCCAGGTATTGGACGGAGCAACTCCAAAAGTGCACCACGTTCCATGATACAAATTCAAACTAAACTCAAGGAAACTATTATTAAATTTTTATTATACACAACACTAATAACTTAACATCACACTTGAGAGAGTTATTCCACTTACAGTCTGTTTTAGAATCACAAGAAAAAAAAAACAATTAAACTTCACACTAAACACTTTAATTTTACTTAATAAATAACAAATTTTCCTTTCGCGGATTTCAATCCTTGAAAAAAGGGGTTTATGCAAATGAAAAAAAAAAAATAAATGTACCTTCACTCACTAAAATCTCCAAGACGAATGACTTATTCTGTCGAAAGGGGTAATTGGATCCATAAGAATGTTTGATAAGATCGTAGAGCTACAATGTGTCCACGATTTAAGGGTAACTTTTTTTCCACACATTAGAGTGAGCGAGAGGAGAAATAATATTATTCCAATGAGAATAAAAAGCATAATAAAGAAACCCCGGTGAATAGAGGATTAACACATTTAAATTATAAAATAATAAAACGAAATTTACAAGTAACACACACTCATAAAAAAAATTCAGAATTCTCATTACAGCGTGGGTTTTGGCACGGAGGATCCAAGATTGAATAAATTTCAGAATCAAGTACAACTTATGATTCCACGAAGTGTAAATATTAAAAAAATTTTCTTTTTTTTTTTTTCTCTTCCTTTTCGGCAACTAGATTTCGAAAACCTTTGCAAAACCAAAATAAATAAAAATTTAAAAGATATAGTTCATTAATTTCCTCTTCAAAAAATCAAAAATCAAAAATTTTTCAAAAGACAAAAAAAAAAAACTTTCAAAAAAAAAAACTCAAAAATTTTTCGAATAACTCAAAATTTTGAAAATTTTCGTAAAAATCGGAAATGTTTCAGAAAATTTACAAAATTTGAAAAACTCAAATTTTTTTTTTCAGAGAAGGGAAAAAAATCTCGAAATTTTGAAAATTTTTCGTAAAAACTGAAAATTTTTCAAATGAATTAAAAAATTCCATAATTTTGAAAAAACAAGAATTTTGTAAACTGTCGTTAAAACCATAAAAACCACTACAATTATAAGATTATACTTAATATACTTGTAGAACACTATGAAACTATGTAGCTTGAACATTAAGTTTATTATTTAGAATATAGTACGTACAAACATAAAAATATTGCCCGAAGCAAACAAATTTATAGAATAGTCTTAGCATTTATTGTAAAGGGACGCAGTACTCAACAAATATCATAGAAACTTAACTTAAGTCAAAAATTGACGTTGAATTTTCCAGCGGGCGGATCCAAGAGACCCCAGTGTACAAAGAAAGGTCACTAAAAGTACCCTTCCTTTGGGGGGGGGGGGGGGGGGGGTGCTGTTGTATCCGGCTTGCCGTATATTTAAAGGGGCCTCTTTGCCGCGCTCGCTGTAAAGTGCAGCGTTAACAATTTTAGGGATAGCAACCTCGGCCAACACCTCGTTGCACGTCGTCAACGTTTCCTCCAATCAGGAAATTACACTTGTCTGTATTCTAAATTCATCCAATTATGCATTCTAAATCATTTCCTCCAGAACCGCGAACCGAGGTGATAAAACCAACGAACACCAAGGTGCGGCAGCCTATGACGCTTCAGAAGTTAATGTATCTTCCTTGCTGGCCCGCGTGCGTTCTAAACCGTGTTACGTTTAGGCAAACCCTTTTTCTATTTTCTAATTCTCTTAACTCGATTAGTTTCATTTTCATTCATAAAATCTAACCAGTCAAGTATACTATAAAATCCCACGAGAACATCGTCTCGATATTGCACTCGAGGAGGCGTGGCAAGTTGCTTGTTACCATTAAAATTTCTATTCAAAATTGTCTTTTCCAAAATATACTTTCTTATTCCAAAATGACCTCACGGGAAGTGATTTTTATAATAATTGTTAAGTGTGAAAATAGCGATTCTCGTCCGAGTGAATTGCTGGAGTCGAAGATTCAGACCGAACTCATATGAGCTAAAGACTCAATAAATTCAAAGTGTAAAAGCCATAATTAAGTCTAATAGTTAAGTGTAAATCCAAGAGATTTAAGTTAAAGGAAGAACTTTAGTGTTAAGAACAATATAACATCTTGTGAACTGAGTACGGCGAGCCCATAGGGAAATATTTCAATAAACATCTATCTTTGGGAAAACCGGCATATTAGATTATTTCTAATATTAAGAACCACATCCCCTTTCCCTGGACCAAATCATCTTTCGACCAGAGACCAACAGAAGCCGTTCACCAGAATTGCAGTCCAAAAACCAACTTGCCAGTAAGCAGCGAACAACGAAAGGTAAGTGGAATTATCAATTTCACTAACTTATTGCATCCAAATTCTGCATCGAAATTATTGAGAGACCCCCACGGGGTTTATCGCTCGAGTTCCCACAATAAAAATAAAACCTAGAGCTAATCCTCTAGGAAAATCACTCTGTTTGCCCGGTGCCTCCCACTTGAGGCCCACGCGACCATTCCAAATAAATTAATTATTATTAATTAATTAAATCCGGACATAACACGTACAAATACATTGAGTGAAAACAGAAAAATGATTTTAATTCTTGGGGGAATTTTCACTCAAGTGATGATGTCAGTACTTGAGGAATTTATTCAAGTACTGTATGCGCTCTGTCGATATGTATATCTATAGATATATATATATATATATATATATATGTAGCAATATCTGGATATTTTTAACAATAATAAAACGAAATATCCAACAATAATTATATACAATGTAAATCATGTATCATTCAGCCAGTAAATATAAATAAATTAATTTCACTCGCCGCGGCGACCAACAACTACCGGGGAAGGTTATCACATGAAAATATATGCCGTGAAAGAAATCCAAAGTACTAACTCAAAAATCTCCAATAACCCAGCAAAACAGATACTATCAAAACAAGTATTAATCAATTCACCCGGCGAATTATAGCGACAACAATATTATTAATAATCCACCAATCTATCAATAGAATTTTAAAATTTTTACTCAGACCAACGTCTACAAGATACGGGCACACTAACTGCCCGTATCTTTCTAATTTAATTACTCTATCTTCCACCTGTTACTCGTCGCCCACGTGGCGCACCCATCGCCCTTAATTACTATTATGCTTATTTCTACTAGCCCTGGGCCTAGTTTTAAATTACAAATATAAATTATAAAGATAATTTCTAGACACCTGAATGATACATTAATAATTATTCAAGTGTATTATGTACTATTTATTCATACTATCTACATATTTTTATTTTATCCAATAAATTAAATAATAATTATTTAAAATCATAGAATTGACGTCGGGAATGTAGCCTAGGTAATGATTTTTCCCTACCCCACGGTCAATATTTTGCCAAACACAACTGCCATCCTTAGTCGGATGACAAGTTTAAATAAAATAATATGTTAAATAAATGTTGGGGCATAATGTTACGCTGGATTATGCATCCCAACTGTTTCAAAATCATAAACAAAAACTTATAAATAACAAAAATCAATGGTTTGTATTTTTAAATCATAAGATAAGATTAATTCACACACGTGCTCTCTCATACGCCGCGTGCCTGCGCTAGCACTTTGAACGGACTGCCGTCTTTATCGGCGAAATGGCGGAATGCTCGCGTAACGATTCAAATTTAAAAATAAAATTAAAATATCTAACTTACAACTAATTAAAATAAAGAAAATTTTGAATCGCTACGTGACAAAATGCGCTTACATTTCACACGTGCACGTGAAGCTTTTTGTCTCATGGACGCATCGCCTAACGGATGTGATTTCGCTATTACTGAAGCTAGCTTAATAGTAAAAAGGGCTAAAATTTCACCTGGTATTCTGTTAGCACATGCCCGCATGCTGGCAAAAACTACAGTGACATATCCGTCAACCCGTGTTGAAGTAAAAGCTGTATCGATACCTGCAGGCGTACATGGTGAAACTATTGACAACGTTATTTTAGGCCAAATACCTAGACGTTTAATCATAGGATTTGTTGATAATAAAGCCTTTAACAGAGATCGTACAATGAATCCATTCAATTTTCATCATTTTGGTATTAACTATTTATCGCTATATGTAGATGGCCGACAAGTTCCATCAAAACCATTACAACCTGATTTTTCAAATTGTAAGCTGTCTATAGATGCTTATCACACATTATTTTCGGCTACAGGGATTCATTTTTTTAATAAAGGAAATACAATAGATCGATTCGATTATTCTAATGGCTTTTGTTTATACACTTTTGACTTAACGCCTGATTTATCAGCTAATAGTAACACTCATTGGAATCTGATTCGTCATAGTACTGTACGTATAGAGGTTAGGTTTGATAAAAGCTTAGAATCAACCGTAAACTGTATAGTGTATATGCTGAATATGAGAACGTATTAGAAATAGACGCCTCCAGGCAAGTTACTATTGATTTTGCCAGCTAAGCAAAATAAGCTATTTGGTTCGAAATTAAAAATAGAATGCTTCAGTAACTTTGAATTTGCCTTATAGTGAAGAACATTATGGCACTTGTAATATATATTCATGGCTTTATTATCAACTCAAGAGAATTTATACCTAAAGAAGTCGGTGTTACTTCTCTAACTAATGGTGATACGGCCCACTGGATTTTAGCTCCTGAATTTTCATTTACGCTGTTGTCAGGCAAGAACGGAAGGTTGAAAATAATGCTTTAACAAGAAAACATGGTCTTGAATGGTACGATAGTGAGGTAATGATAAAATACGTACACATACAACTCCGCTTTTTTTGCCAATGTGTTATGAAAAGTTTTACAAAAGGAAAACTGCAAAAAACATACTTAAAGGGCCTAATGTGTCGTCTTGTCATAAATATAAAAGATTTACCAAACAACCCTCCAGTAGCAGCCTTGCAACAGCCACGGTTGAGTTGTGCTCTACACAGTGTATTAGAGGCGAGACGAAATAGAAGTGTAGCATATAACCAATACGCTTTATCGTGTGCAGATTTAATAAAACAGTGGTTAAATAGCAAGGCGCGTAATCAAGATTCTTCAATAGCTACTTATCATACAGCTGAGCTTGCTAAAAACAACGATAACACAATAACTTGTCCTTGGAAGTGTCAGGCTTGTAATGAACACGGTGCAAATATTGAAAGTTATACAGTTTATACCATACCTTACGATTGGAGTATATCCAGCCCACAGAATCCCAAAAATTTGGACGAGGCCGACAGCCTTTGTTGTTAATACATATGGCCACAATAAGCCAGGACAGCACTGGGTCGCCATGTACGTCGATAGACATGGAAATGGATGGTACTTTAACAGCTATGGATTACCACCACTCATTCCTCAACACCTTAAAAGCCTCAAACACAATTGCAGATGGTTCTAATATAACGACAAGCAGTTGCAACAGGAAAATTTTCAAGTATGCGGCCGACATTGTATCGTGTTCTTGCATTTTACGTCTACTGATCCTTTAATTGACAGGTTTATATCTATTTTTGACGAACGATATAACAGAAATGATGATGTTGTAAACGAATATTATAAATTATTCATGAATTTAAATCGAAACAAATACTGCTATAATTTTGTACTCCACGGCATACCTGTGAATAATAATATCCAATCATGTATTTAGACGTAAAGATTTCATTATATAATAAAATAAAGACGTCTCTATAATGTACCTATGTATTTTGGTAATCTATATGAAATAATATCAATAAAATAATTTACGTTGTCATTTTTTTGATGAACCCTTACTCATTTATTTAGTTTAAGATTATTTCCTTAAGTTATTTATAGTATTATCATAATTTCTATTGATATTATTTAACGGTAAGGTAAGTGAGACGTTCATATGTTAATATCTAATACTTAGCAACGTAAGCATATATATATATATATATATATATATATGTATATATATATATATATATATATATATATATATGTATATATATATATACATTCTCTTGTACTGTCCGCAACGACCGGCGGGCTCGCGGCTGACCCCACCACGCTCTGGGCTCTACCACCACTTCGTGGTGGGGGGCGCTATAGTTGCACCACACTACTTTCGAGTCTTGTCGTTAGTGAGCGCGGCACATGCGCAGCATAAATCTAGTCGTTTATTTAGCTATAAATTATTAATTTAACTATTAAAAAAAATTTAATGTTAATTACATTTATTGAATTAACAAATAATTATTTATAATAAAATAATTCAATTTATATTTAAAGCCGTACTCGGCTACATCAGGCATTCAACTACTGTAGAGCACAGATGGAGATACCTGCCTCCTCTCCTAGCGTCTGGTGCCAGGGGTTCAGGTGGAAGGTGTCTGGAGAGAAAGGTGTTGGCGGTGGGGTGCGTATGTGGAGGGTGTGATGTGATTTGGGTAGGTGATTATGTCGGATGATTTGGATGTGGGTTATCGATGATGATGATATTGTGAGGTAATTGATGTAACGGTAGGTGATTGGAGTGGGTTATTTTCCTATGGAGGTTGGGATCTGTATTGAAGATAATGGGATGGGTTGTCAAATAAAAGATTTGCTGTTATATTATCTCTTATTTATTTAGATATTTTTTCTCACTCAATTATACATATTTATAAGAACCAAATTTTTTTATAAAGTTTCTTTATCTATTTGTTTATAAAGTAATTATGTAGGCTATAACTGTATTATTGATAATTTTTTGATAAATAGTGCCTTCTTCTATTATAATGTTGTCGTAGTAATACTGTACGTAAGCGAATGATTGTTTGTACCCTATTAGAGTCATAATTCTTTGTATAAATTTTTCATGGAAATATATTAGTTCCCAAAAAAATGTGAAGCTGAGGCCTCCGATGTTAGTTTTTATTGAAGTTGAACGTTTGTTGTATTTGTATAACTCAGGAAAATGTGTTTGAAGATACTTCATTACCGTTGCAGTGTCAGGAATGTCAATTGAATTTTGTAATAAATGGTCTAGGATGAAACTTGAAACATTTTTTTCAGAGTTATTCATGTATTCTTGAATAGTTAGTACTTTTAAGTAGTTTAGCCAGTAGTTGACCCTTCGATAGTTTGATTTTAGTGTGTCAGCCGTAGAGCTGAGTAGGAAAATCCGTGTACCTTGATGTATTAATGATGCAACAATCTCCTTTGAATTGGGAGAATGTAATTTTTAGGTCTTGACACACTACTTATTTGTATTTATTACGATAACCTGCTGACTTTACCTCATCAAAGTAATCAGTTATTTTATCAATTGAGTCACATATTTTTACCCATTCACTGTCATTTGATCGTATTTTATTTTTCGGATATGCGTTAATTATCTTAACTACTAGTTTTAAATTTTTATCGCTATAATTCAATCCACAACACAATTTCTTTGTCTCCGATTTATTAAGTGGGATTACATTGTATAAATAAAGAAAATCTGAGAAGACCATGATTTTGATCTTAACGGTATCTAATTACGATTTTTACTGAGTAATTATTTGTAAAGAATCATCATGAAAGAGAAAATATAGAAAAGTAAAAGAGAAGGAGTAAAATCAAATCGTCATTAGGTAAGAGACTATTTGAAAGAATAACGGGAAGAGAGAAGTGGTGGGAAAGTAAAGTGACTTTTAAACTGAAGTTATTTCTTATCCCTTACATTTTATTTCTCTTGATTGAAGCCAAGTAACTTTTCCTACGTTTAAATTTGATGGGCTTCGAGTTTCCGATTTTTTCGGATATATGATGGAGGCTCTCAACGAATTTGAAATAAGTGATGAGTTGGAGCAAGAGTTAATTGCATTATTTGATTTAAATGGTGAATTGTCGAATTTTGATCCAAAAATGCTAGAGAGAGACTTAGAAGGTAAGTTCACAATTATGTATAAATTGCACATTAATATTATTTGTCGTTAATTAATCCTTTTTTTCAAAAGGCAATGAAAAATGAGGTGGAAGAGTTGAGGGAATGAATGAAGATGGTTATAATCAAAATTTGAAGAAACAGAATAATAATAATGAAGCAATTGAGGAAGTCCAAAATATTGTCAACGACAACTACCATAATAATTAGGCCCTTATTCAAATTTCCAATAGAGTAGAACGTTTGGAAAGGTACGGAATAAACACTCACGTTATGAGTTTTCGTATCAGAGTTATACCCCCAGAAACTAATGCTGTCGATTGGAAGTTGAGATCATTTCGTGATGTGTATGATAAAATCACAGAAGCAGGAAGAGCTGGTCACAATCTGTTCGAGTTTTGCATTCAGAGGAATCGACGCCAAAAACATTCATCAGACTATGAGGCCTATTCGAGATTATGATTTCAATGATTTATGGGAATTGGTGAATTCAGTTTGTCAAAGCGCAGGGGGATTCAATGTAACAAATACTTTCGAAATAATGCTCCATGTAATTAAAACAATACCAGGACAGAAATGGATTAAAGAGTGTGATAAAAAACGTCCTCGTGGTAATATAAAAATGACTAATAATGATAATCTTTGTTTACCAAGAGCTCTTGTCACAGCTCTAGCAGCTCAAAAAAAATTAGCATCCAAAGCATCAAGTGGACCATTACATGTTGAATGGCAGAAAATTCGACAGTGTCGGACTATAAAAAAAGTCAGTTATCAGGAAATCAAGGCAAGGAAACTGATAGCAGTGGCAGGAATAACATATACACCTGAAAATGGATGTGGACTTGAAGAAGTGATAGAATTTCAAGATTACTATGCTCATCAGCAGATTGCAATAATAATTTATCGATTGAAAACCAAGCTATCTGAAAAACTACATGAAGTCATTTTTGATGGCACATCTATCGTGTCACGCCAAAATCGAAGTGTACTTTATACATTACGGATTCTCTGTTATCTGCAAGAAAATCATTTTGAGTACATTAATGCTATTCTGAGTCTTCAAGCAGCCCGACATTATTGTGAACCCTGTCGCAAGCTTTTCAAGAATCTTTATGAGCATAGAAATGATCCTCTAATTTACTACAAATGTTATAAGAAGCCACTGTGTACCAGTACTAACGATAGTATATTTTGCGATGTTTGCAAAAGGACGTTCTACGGGGAAGATCGTTATAACTATCATCTTCAGTCTGGTTCATATGCAGGTAACAAGTCCGATCGTGAAAACATTCAGTTTTATGTACAGTGTAAAGTTTTTGTTTACCCAAGACTCTCTAAGATCCAACACGTGTGTGGTAAAATAATGTCTGCTGTATGTAATAAATCATGCGAAGTAGGACATTTCTGTTTTATCCCTCCAGCTCGAGAAGTGCAAAAAATTAAAAAAAATACATTAAGTTTATTTATTATGACTTTGAAACGTGATAGGATACTAAATTACAGAATAGTGATACAGTAAATCTACATATTCCGACACTCTGTGTTGCCCAGGCTGTATGTGACTTATGCTGTAATAATACCGATATTCATCTTGACCCGCATATAGTCAACTGCACTAATTGCAGTATAAGTGATACCATCTTTTACGGTGAAAATTGTGTAAAAAGGTTTGTAGATTATGTTTTTGAGTTAAGTAATTTGCTGGACTGTAAGAAAGTGATCTGCATTGCCCACAATGCAAAGGGTTTCGATGCACAATTTATCCTAATAGAGGTAATTACAAAGCAATATGATGATATAGAAACCACAATAAACGGTACAAGTATTACACTCCTCGGACTGAATAAAAAAAAAATTACATTCCTAGATAGTTGAAATTATATACCTATGGCTTTGTCGAAACTTCCGAAAGCATTGGGCTTCGCAGATCACCTTCAAAAAGGCTATTTCCCTCATTTATTTACTTCTCGTGAGAGTGAGAATTATATTGGCTGTTTACCCGACATAAGATATTACAGTCCTGAATCAATGGGTACAAAAAAGAACCGAGAAGATTTTATAGAATGGTACAACTAACAAATAAATGAGGGAAAAATATTTAATTTTAAAGAAGATATTATTTCTTATTGTAAATTAGATGTAAGTATTTTACGATTAGCATGTACGAAATTTCGGAAACTTATCTTAGAATGTGGAAATGTTTGTCCGTTTACTGAATATATCACGATAGCTTTAATATGCATGTTCTTTTACCGGCGTAATTTTTTAAAAGACGATCAAATTGGAATTATACCGCGTGTTGATTATCGTGTGGGCGATAACCAATCACAAGTTGTAATTGAGTGGCTCTCATGGTTTGAGTATAAGGATAATATAAAAATAACTCATGCTTTGAGGGGTCACGAGATCAAAACCCCTAATAGTATAAAATTAGATGGCTTTAGAGAAGGCCCAAATGGTAAAAAGTATGCGTACCAATTCCACAGTTGTTTTTGGCATGGATGTCCAAGTTGCTTCAAAATAAACCGTGATAATACTTAGTTTAAAGAAAAATTCAATAATAGATAATCTACTACCCTTAACACACATTATAAATTGACTCAATTTCAGAGTAAGAAAATTATAGACTGCGGACTCGATTTAACTGAGATTTGGGAATGTGAACTCATACGCAAAAAGAAAAATAATCAGTCGTTACAAATATTTCTCAGTAATTCAAAATTCATATCTGTTAGCTCGTTGAACCCTCGCGATGCCTTTTTTGGTGGTAACGTGAAAACGTATTATGACGTCAAAAAAATATTCATGGTGAAGATATTAAACAGATTCATTGTGTTGATGTGTGTTTTTTATATCCATGGGTTTTGAAAAATGGTATTTTTCCCGTAGGACACCCAAAAGTTTATCTAGGTCCAGATTGTCATACTATTGCCTCTAATAACAACATTAGCAATGTCGAAAGTTTAATTAAATGTAGAGTCTTACCACCAAGACATTTATATCATCCTATTTTGCCAGTACGTATGCACAATAAGTTATTTTTCCCATTATGTATGACTTGGTGTGAGAATCAATTAAAAACAGATTGTCCTCATGAAAATGAAATAGAGCGCGAGTTATACGGTACATGGGTAACATGCGAACTCCGAAAAGCTGTAGATTCCGGCTATATAATTAAAGAAATTGACGAAATTTGGGACTATCAAGTAGTAAAATATGACTGAAACGATCAAAATAGCACGGGATTGTGTGCCGAATACATAAATACATTTTTAAAAATACAACAGGAGGCATCGGGATGGCCAAATTACTGTATTGATGAAAAATCAAAACACGATTATATAGTTCAATACGAAGAAAGATAAGGTATAAGGTAAGACCGCGATAAAATTGAAAAAAACCCTGGTTTAAGATCGTTAGCTAAATTATTTCTTAATTCATTTTGGGGAAAATTCGGTCAGCGTGAAAATATGAGAAAAAAACCAATCGTGAAATCTTATGATGAATTTTGTAGTCTAGTTTTCAACCCAGACGTAGTAGCTAAAGAATTCATACCCATTAATCAAGATATTATCTTTATTAAGTGGGAAAATAATTCACACAGGTATATTCCTTTAAATCGTACGAATGTAGTTATTGCAGCTTTTACTACTGCACAGGCGCGTCTTAACGTATATGCTTACTTAGAGGATCTCGGTGACCAAATTTTATACTATGATACTGATTCAGTAATTTATGTAACCAATAATAAAAGAAAAATCTTAGAAACAGGAGATTTTCTTGGTGATCTCACAGACGAGTTAGATCAAGATTATGGCAAAAAAGCATGTATTACATCTTCTGTATCCAGTGAAACCAAATTTTATGTGTATCTAGTGAAGAACTATAAGAAGGGTAAAACAGTAGAATGTTGTTAATTAAAAGGTATTGAATTAAATGTATCAACTTCTACATTAGTCAATTATAATTCAATGCGTTCTCTTGTCGTTTAAAAAAAAACCGGCATTTGATGTATCATTTTCAAGTATCCATAGAGACCAATATTATCAGGTCTTAACAAAAACCGAAGATAAAAAAAAGATACAAGTTACAGACCCTAAGATCCGTAGAGTAGAAGAATCAAGTACTCTTCCATATGGATACAAGAGAGCCAAGAGAAATTAATGAGGAATTATAAATTTTTGTAAACATTTCTCAGAAATAAAATATTTTTGTAAATTTTTAGAGAAAAAAATTTTTATAAGAAAAATTTTTAGAAAAAACTTTTTGTAAATTTTACAAATAAGAAATTTTTTTTGTAATATTCAGATATAAGAATTTTTGTTTTGTGAAGTACGAGTTTCTTGTGTGAAGTACAAAAAAATTTTATTTATTTTTTTATGAAGTACGAAATTTGTTCTGTAAAACTTTTATTGTATTTTTATGAGCGAAAATTTTAAATAAACTAAAAAAAATAAAAGTTTGTATCGTTAACATATAATTTAAGTGTTTTTTTCACTGATACTTTCTTTTTCGAGTATAATATTGTCTAACTGTTTTTTATAACATTACCGTTACATTTTTCATCATTATCTTTCTGGTGGGGAACAAGCTATAAGACCTGATACCTTCAATCGAATCCTTAGTCTTCGTTATATATTGCACTTCTCTTCTACAACTGAAATTGTATTTAGAGAGTTCTAAGTGTACGCTCTGCAAGAAGTGTGAAGAATACTCAATTTTGGTCACATCAGCTAGAATTATTACATATAAATGTAAGTAGTTTTACTATTATATGATATTTATTCATGTATATATTGTCATAAGTTATAAATTTCAATGAATATTTATACTATTTTAGAGATTTAGTCATGGATCTTTTAGCGATAAACTCTTCTGCAACTCTAAAAGACATTTTACCAAAGAAGAAAATATCAGAACTGATCGTGAGTAAGGAATACAGCGTCACTGACTTGAAATCTGTTTCAACGAAATTCGGTGATAGTATTGTCGCTGCTCTCAATCGCGAGTTATGCCTAAGCAAAACCGTAAGATTTGAAACCGATTTTGCATTCATTTGCCTAAGCGTACAACTCTAGTGTTTCAAAAGGATCCTGCATCACTAGAAGCAATGCATAAATTCATCGAAGAAGATACTTCATATCTTCTTTACTATGGAAGACAGTATAATAAATTTGAATTGATAATTAGACCAACTGATGAAGAAAATACACTTCATTAAATTTATATGTAAAGAAATTCTTAAGTAAATTAGAGAAAAAATGTAATTATGTACTTATAATTTTTAATTTAATTTACCTTTCCACTGAATATTCCTACATCTTCAATATTATTTCATAAGTTAAAATGGATGCAAGGTGAAAACATCCATTTACTGCTATCATTTCTGGTCCCACTGGTTGTGGAAAAACTTTTTTTGTTAAGCGATTCTTAAAGGAAATCCGCGAAATTTGCGATACAGAATTTAAGAAAATAATTTTTTATTATGCGGAAGGGCAAGTGGGATACACAGATTACGATAAGTCATTGATATTCAGAGAAGGATTGCCTCAAACCGGTGATTTCGATGATAACTTGGCAAAATTAGTGGTGGTAGACGATTTAAGCGGGAATCATCTAATGGATCTATTGTCGATTTATTTACAAAAGGCAGTCATTACAAAAATTTAAGTGTGATGTTTTTATCTCAAAATTTATTTCACCAAGGAAAAGGTCAACGTGATATCCCACTTAATATAAATTATATTGCAGTGTTTAAAAATCCTCCTGACGGAGCACAAATTTTTCATTTGGCTAGACAAGTTTACCCAGAGAATCCAAAATTTCTTCAAGAGGCTTATTTTGATGCAACATCTAAGCCTCACAGCTATCTGCTTCTTGACTTCAAACAATCCACAACAGAAAACTGCCGATTCAGGACATGTATATTTCCAAGTGATCAATATCATTATGTTACATACCTAAAAAAAGTAATGACATAAAAGGAGTCAACTCTCAAAATAATATTCCAGTCATATGATTGTAATGGCATGAGAAGGAACTTCTCGCAGTCGATCGCGGCGTAAAGCTATTGGACGCAAAAATGCTGCTTTCCTTCAGGCTCTTGTATATGCATCCGCTGATCAACGTCGCCCTATACTACGTCACGCAAAAAAAGATTTCATTCGTGTTATTTGTGAATTTTGTTTAAACATTTTACGTAGTAATATACCAATAAAAGATTTCGAAAAAAAATTACTATCCAAGCATAAGAAAATTTTAGAAAAACTTTCGGAAAAAAATAAAAATTGGTCAAACAAGAAAAAAATCATTAATCAAAAAGGTGGGGCATTTTTGCCCATGCTACTGGGACCGATAATATAATATAATACCCGTTATAACCTTTGAAAAGATTATTACTCAATATTCATCCTTCAACTTCCTGAAAAATGAACAAGCGGAGATTTCATACCATCATCAATCTCTGAATTTATCATCTCGACCTTCCCGACCTTTACCTTTCAGTCTCGAAATAAAACCATCCCGTTCATACGTAATTCCACCCCGTGTGCAGATGTCCGTATCGGTATCTGTTGTAAATCCTGAGATCAAACAGGGCTACCTCCGTAAGATTCCTCGTAAAGAGGGACTCGTAATGGGCAAAGCCGTTGTCTCAGTTGATGACGATCAAGCGATGTGTATGGTCATCAATACCACATCAGATCCAGCAGAAATCGAAATTAAACCTCAAATGCTTGAGGAATTTGAATTTGATCATCTCGATCCATCCGATGAATTTTCCTACATAGCGGAAACTCTATCTGGAACACACTCACTCTCGAAGCGAGATCGTATCCAAGCAATCTTTGATAAAATTCCTACCACTCATCTCAGTCACACTGAAAGGAAGCAAATTTTCTGACTTATTCAGAAAAATCATGACATATTTCATCTCCCTGGTGATCGCCTGGGACGTTCTAAAAAGTTCACCTGCAAAATCGAAACCACGAGTGACAAACCGGTAAGAATCAAGCAATATCGGTTTCCTCAAGAACACCGCGACAAAATTGAGAAACAAGTGGATAATCTACTTAAACAAGGAATTATTCGAAAATCAAAATCTCCGTATAATTCTCCTTTATGAATTGTCCCTAAGGAATCTGACGTTCAAGAAAACAAAAAGTGGAGAATGGTTATCGATTTTCGAGATCTGAATAAGATAACCATTGGGGATGCTTACCCCCTTCCACTCATAATCGATATTTTAGACCAACTCGGCGGGGCCAAGTACTTTAGTGTATTTGACCTTGCCAGTGGGTTCCACCAAGTACCAATGGACACCAGAGACGATGAAAAAACGGCGTTTCCCACCCCTGACGGTCATTGGGAATATCGCTGTATGCATTTTAGGCTTGAGGGTGCTCCAGCAATTTTTCAAAGTATGATGGATTCCACATTGAACGGCTTGAAAGGTACAGAACTATTCATCTATCTCGACGACTTCGTAAGTTGTGCATCTTCGCTTGAAGAACATGAGTTACGGGTCCAAAGACTCTTCAACCGCCTTCGAGAGGCTGGGCTAACTCTTCAGCCCGAGAAATGCAAATTTCTCTGCCCCGAGGTGGAATATTTGGGTCACATTATCACTAAAGATCGTGTGAAACCCGACCCAAAGAAAATCTCATCCCTTAAGAACGCTTCGCACTCCCGTAATCATACAGAAGCTCGAAAATTTATGGGATTAGCAAACTACTACCGACGATTCATTGAAACCGTTTGACCGTAATCAACGAGCTCCATTGTTCGGGTTCGTCGGCACAATTGCCCGAGAACTGTTTGGAATCATGGACTATGAAGACAAAGAACATATCACCAAGGAGATCGACAAATTATATCAAGACAATGCAGAAATGGTGCACCTAGTACAGAACGCCACTCACCTTCGCCTCTCAGATTTCAACGCTCCGATCTAATCAACCTAAACAAGATATGAATAATGTATAAGTCAAATCAAAATTTCACGGAAAAATAGAAATCCTCTTTTAAATTACTTTAAATTCAGACCCAACATTTATTAACTTACCGAGGACAATGTTGTCTGTGTGCTCTGGATCGTGTGTTTAGAAGTTGCTCCTAAGTAAGCATTTCGCTATACTCGGCAACCAACAGTGCAAGTTGCTTACGCAAAGCAGCGATTTCCTCTGCAGTGGATGCGTACATTTTGAAATATAAAATATAAAAATAATATTTCAAATAATAATAATAATATCACCTGCACTCAAAATTATTTTATTTTCTTATCACTTTAAGTTTGAGAGTTTGACATCACCCGTCAACAATGTCTTTAATTCCGTACTGTGCTACCGAAAGATTATGGATGACGCACGGCTCAGGAATGTGCAGCCGGTGTATTCGATGTATCGATGGTATTGCCGGTAACGAAAAGAAAATTATACGCGACACTGCACGAAAAATTAATTACAATTTTTTTATCACAGCTCAGGAAATCTTTTATCACTATTCGATCCGCCCTACAGGTCCCTCGAATCAACACTGATGCGGCATAACGTCCATAAGATGCCGAGCAATGCACCAGGGGTGATAAAAAAAAAAACTGCACAATAATAACAAAAGTCACTGCACTAATTAATTCAAAAATAAATTTACCTAAAAATAACTGCGAAAAAAAATCACGGTCTCACGGTTAATCGGCAACGCGACAAAATATTCGCGGCAAAACGACAAGAGAACTCGCGAAATTTTATAAACTATATAACGCATGTCTTCGACGTTTCCCTCAAAAAGAAATCACGTCGGGGTCACCAATTTAGCGGTTAAGGGTAAAATTTAAATATAATAAATAAATCATTAAAACCAACTAAGAATGTTAAGTAAATGTTTTATTTAACCAACGTACTTAACACAGTAAAAATTTGAGAATACAATAGAAATGCTTAGATGCGTGTATGCAGTTCAGCGGTATAACTTATTGTTTTATGTAATGTCTCTACGAATGAGGAAGAGACAGAATATGGAAAAATCGATCTTCGGCATAGATTGCCGAAATTGATCGATTGTAATTATTGTAATAACGCTACATACATAAATAAATATATATATATATATATATATATTTTGTAACATGATGGAAAATTCGACATCGACTCGTGGTTTGAATTTATTTCAAGTAAGAAATAGTTACCGGATGAGCAAATTTTAGTGACATCTAGAATCAAAAATTTCGACTTCGACCGACTAATTGATCCAACCCATGGATCGTGATGGGAGATCCGGACTAGACGCCGTACTGAACGGTCACGTTTTACGATTCGAGACATTCGACCCGACCAAACGAACAATTTTGATTACGACTCTTGAACAACGTGAATTTTGTTCTATAAGAACAACCCGAGTGATTAACGAACAATTCATTGCGATAAGTAATTTTTTTTTAACAACTAACCGCCGTCGTGAACAAGCGAATAAGCCGAAGCCTCGGCACGAGAACTGATCAAGTGTACGACCGATTGATTTGGTTTTATGAACAAGTGCAACGCGATTTGTGGAAATAATAATTAAATTAATGATTGATTGTACGTCCTAACTGTATGAAAGTGAAATTTCACGCGTTACCGAAATAAAATATTATTTTATATTTTATTTTATTCCAATCGAGCAATTCCGAGAATTACGGATTATCTCCTTCTCATTCGTTGCGGCAGCCGAGTCTTGCCATGTAAAAGACTCTGACGTCACCGGTCGAGTATTCCGTTAAGAACTACGTCGAGTGTGTTGATGAAATAAACGACGAGTTTTTTTTTCTTTCGACAACTAACTGTTATTTTTTTTGCAAAACTGACTGTTTCCGATCAACTACGTTTGGTTGTACTTTGGTTTATATCGAGTCAAGCCGACAACGGCATTTATTATGTTTGTGTAACCGACAATTTGTGTGAAACCGATCAGTTATTTTGTCTATTGAATATACGATTAATTTGTTTAATTCTGATCACTTATTTTATCGTAATTTTAACTGCCTGACCTTTCCCCGATCCGCCACCCTGAGCCGAATTTTTTTTGTTTTGATAATTATTTATTTGGTGATTATAAAATCACCTGGCGCCCAACTTTAAAATTTTGAACAAGGTTGTCAAATAGTAAGTGTACTCGGACTTTACTCCGGTAGATCCCCGGTGGTGAAAACCCGTTATAATATATATATATATTAGGGTGCTTTTTATTTTTCGAACATTTTTTTTTCTTAGCCTATATGAAAATTTTATTGCAGACGACAAAAAAAAAATTTCCTAAAAAAATTTAATCCCTCAATTTTAATTTTAAGAGGTCACTATCTATTTTTAAAGTTTTCCCATTTAAAAAGCATGGGAACGATGTCACATTTATTTTTAAAAATTCCTACCCAGGCAGTTTTTGAACAATTTACTCGTTTTTGGGCTCGATTCATAGGGCTTGTCCTCTTTAAAATTGATTTTAGTGATATAGATGCATTTACAACAGTTCAAAAGTTATGAGACTTCAAGCTTCAGAAATTTTTACTTTCACCAAAAAATCATAATTGATGGCTATTATTATTCCAGCTATCAACTTTCTAGAAAAAATTTCATACAACTTCTGTAGTGTGTTAAATACTTTACAAGAAATACCTTAAACAATTCAATATTATCAATGTCATTGTTTATTTTTGTTAACTTTTCTCTTTGAAAGGATTTTAGAATTTTTTAATTTTAATTTTTTTCTCGTAACAAATTGAACTATTGTACTTTTCTTTTTTTTGGCATAAAATTAATCGAGCTTGATCAATTTTTATGTAGTTCTATGATTTAACGTATCGATCGAAGCGCCGATAGATTTTAACTGTCTAAAATCTTAGTCTTTATGACTGAAATTGAATCACTTCCGTTTTAAGTCACAAATCTATCAGTTTTTTTAAATATTATTTGATTTTTTAATCATGTCCGGAATTTCAAAAAAACAAAGGGTTCACTATTTAATCGGTTTTGAAATAACAAAGTCAAGCAACGTTAAATTTAACGTTGCATAACTTATTGCTTTACTTGAATCGAAAGTAACTCAATTTTAGTCATAAAGATTGAGATTTTAGACCGTTAAAATCTATCAGCGCTTTGATCGATACGTTAAATCATAGAACTACATAAAAATTGATCAAGCTCGATTAATTTTATACCAAAAAAAGGATAAGTACAAAAGTTCAATGTGTCACGAGAATAAAATTAAAATTAAAAAAATCTAAAATCCTTTAAAAGAGGAAAGTTAACAAAAATAAACAATGACGTTGATAATATTAAATTGTTTAAGGTATTTCTTGTAAAGTATTTAACACACTACAGAAGTTGTATGACATTTTTTCTAGAAAGATAATAGCTGGAATAATAATAGCCATTAATTCTGATTTTTTGGTGAAAATAAAAATTTCTGAAGTTTGAAGTCTCATAACTTTTGAACTGTTGTAAATGCATCTGTCACTAAAATCAATTTTGAAAAGGACTACAAGCCCTATGAAACAAGCCCAAAAACGAGTGAATTGCTCAACAACTGCCTGGGTAGGAATTTTTAAAAATAAATGTGATATTTATTGTGAGGGCTAAAATTTTCATCTAATTATATGTAGCTTTATATATAGTCCAAGACATACTGTATTGGTCAGAAATGGTCAGAGCGAATTATATATAACGTCATGGATCATTATATATGGAAGTATATATGATTATATATAATCATACATAAAATGATGTATAATTATATATAATTATACATGCTTATATAAGTCATTCTCAGTTAAGACGTAGATCGCTCGATAAAACGCGGCACGATAAAAAATTTGAAACTTTAATTAAATTTGATAATGTTTCGATCAAAACAGTCATTCTAAACGTGTCTTTAAGGCGGTAAGTCAATTTATTAATTTTATCTTGTTTTATGAATAACCAGGGGAGATACTTTATCCAGGGGAGAGACTTGATAAAATGGGTGCGATGTTCTGTAAAAAAAAACATAATAATCGAGTTTTTTCAGTGAACTATATGGTGAATATATTTATACGTTAAATTAAATAACAATATACAACCTTCAAACAATAAAAAAATAGTAAAAAAATTATAATTTGAAGTTTTCATATCTCCCCTGGATATCGTGTCTTTTCCCTGGCCTTTACAAGACAGGGGAAATATAAACAGGGGAGATACTTTTTCGTAACAAAAACAGACGTAATGGCCAATGTATTTCGCCAATGTATGCGATTAACCAAGAAAACTTAGAATTTATACACAACAACAAGTAAATATACAGATGAATTAAAATTTTTAGATAAATATTTTTAAAATAAAACTTACCAGGGGAGAGACTCCATTCACTCGTTCTCAACTGTATCCACAAAGTGTCAGTAATGAAATAAATAACAAAATGACTGCGCACCTAGTTCGAGTGGTGCTGACCACAAAGTATAAACTCAATGACGTTCGTTCAAAGTCTTCAATTCCCGCCAGTCGGTAAACAAATGCTGATTTTACAGGAAAATAAACATGCCAGGGGAGGAGACGCAAAATGTGGGGGACAAACGTAAACCTAATTTTTTTAAGAAAAAAAAAAATATCATGCAATTTTACTCGCTTGATTACGAGAATTTATTTAATTTATTTTGTTAAAATATATAATTTAAATAATCTATTTGATTTTTAAGTACTTTAAATTACTATTACAAAAACAGAATCAGCCTGGGGACAAGCCAGGGGAGAGATGTTTTCTGACTTCAAGATGAAATTGTGACTAAATTAAATAAAATAAAGAAATGAATTTAAGTGACTACTTAAATGAGCACGAGTTTTAAGCGATGATTACATTTTTTTAAATAAATTTTTTTAAAAAAGATGATTTCTCACCGTGGACGTAGAATTTACATCTCAACTGACAAAGAACCATATATAATTAGGTAAAATTATTTTTTCCCGGACAGTGCGACGCCACTCTTGACTTTACACTCAGAGTAAAAACTACCACATCAGGTATCCAAAGTAATTAAATTCTTAATTATATTTCTTATTTATTTGTCATTAAATAAGTTGTCTTGGATAAAAATAAATAATTATTTACTCATTGATTATGCATGAGTTATTTTCATTTCAATGTCGAGCTCTTGAAATCGATCAGAACCGCTTTTTTGAGAGCTTGAAATTAAAATGAAAGTAACTACATAAACAGTGAGGAATTTGGAAAAACTTTATAAATAATAATTCGTAGAAAGTAAAATTGTCAACAAAAAAGACTCTATAACATTTTGTAATAAGTCTGATAGTTTTGTCGTATAGGTTAAAAGATCTCCAACTCTGATTCGAACTCTAATAACTTTTGAACAGGTGGATTTATCGAAAAATGATAAGAGACCGTCTTTGTAGATCGTTTAATTTTCTAAAAAACTATGTATTTCTCTATTTGATCTTTTAATTTGTTAACGAGTTAAAAATACTTAAAGCTAAAAAAAAAATTTTCCCGTGTTATTGAAAAAGGAAAATTGAATTTTTCTATGAACTAGGTCTGTAATTGACATAAAATTTTTTTACTTGCGCGAAAATTTTTTTTTTGTTTTGAACTATGATTTTTTCCCCATGTACCTAAAAAAAATGTTGCTTCGAAATGAAGCGCCCGAATATACACACATATATATATATATATATATATATATACACATATATGTATATATGTATATATATATTAGGCGGCAAAAATCAGATGCTGCATATTGGAATACGTTAGTCCTTTTCAATCGCTGGATTCACAATACGCACAATTCATCTGCAGTTGAGACACAAAGCTGGTCGAGAGTATCTTTTGTTATGTCCAACTAGTAGATTGTACTGTGATGTTGGACAAGTTATTATTATTATTATTTTCAGCACTAGTCTTTCGACCAATAGACCGGGATCACAGTGAGTAATTATCTGGAAGGCTTGTTTTGAAATGAAAGATGTTGAACATACGAATTAAAGTACAATATATTATACAACTGTAAATTTCGATGATGTGAATACAATAAACTTGATATTAAATGTATTAGGTGGCTAGTCCGCCGACTCTAATTTACAATAAAGTGGTTAGGATTAAATTGATTTCAAATACTAGAGAGGACTACAGAATTTTGAATACAATACGTTCTTTTATAATATTATCGTGTGTTGGAAATGTTTCTATATTTTGGCATACATAAACTTAAAGATTACAGTACCTGAAGTTGTAGAGATCGGAGTATTTTTCTGGTTTACTCTGAGTTTACTGTACTGTACTATTCGCGGTTTCACTTTGTTTTGACGTAAACTTGATATTTCTAATTTAATTATTCACTAACTGAAACAATATTTACTAAACGCTAGCGATATAATTAATAATATAAAGTGTGAGGATACTTGTACAATTAAATAAAACAACAAAGTGTGAGAACACTTGTACGATTAAATAAAAAATAAAGTGTGAGAACACTTGCAAATAAAATAACTAGTACGGAACTAGTGTAGAAGTGTGAGAACACTTGTAAATGAAAAACTAGAACGGAACTAGTATATAAGTGTGAGAACACTTGTACTTAAATTTTCTCATCCTTACTGACCTAGGACTGAGAACTGAGACTGAAACTCTGACTTTTTTTCATTTTGCGGCCCTCTTTATGTGTCTTACTTTGTCCTAATTTGTCTATTGTTTGGGGGAAAACTGTGTCCAATCAGAACACAATACCTTTGGGTCCTTTCCCTTTCCCTAGGATTTTCCGTTAGAGAAGTGGTAAAGACCCACCCCGATGCAGGCCTATGCGTGGGAGCATACACACATACACCCACACGCACAATATTACATGTATAACGATATTGTAACTTATTTATAATAATAGAAATTTATATCTATTTTATAAGTTTTCCTTATGAATATTTACTTTTATTTATTCATATAAATGTTATTTATTTAGGTTTTATTGGTTTACTTATTTACTTATATAAAATTTTATATCTGTTTGCATGAATCTTTTCTTATGTAAATTCTATTAGTTAATTTATTTGTTCATATAAAATTTTATATTTTTTTCTCATAGTTTTTACTTCTTTAAATTTTATTAATTTATTTAATTATTTATGTAAAATTTTTATATTTATTCTTATAATTTTTAATTATTTGAATTTTATTAATTAACTTATATATTTATATATATAAAATTGTCATTGAATGGCGTTCCGCATATTCATGTACGTATTTTTAAAAATTTACTCATGTAAATATTATTTAATTTATTTGTTTGGTTGATAATTATTATTTATTTTGATATTATTTATTCAAATAATTCTTTTATTAATTTTCTTCATGTAAAAATTATTTATTTGAATTTCCTTTAAGTAAAATTTATTTTCCATATTATTTATGTGAATGTTTTTTGTTAAAAGTCTTTTGTTTGAATTCATGTAATTTAAAATTATTCATTCGAATATTTTGAACCCCGTGTCATTAAATTCATTTCTTTGGGTATCTGTTTTACGTTTACGTGGGCACCGAAATATTATTATCTACAAAAGTGCACTTACAAATGTAAGGCTTATAAGATTATATACTTTGTTTATTTTATTTATTTAAAAATGAGACATTGTTAAATTTTCAATTTTTCTTTTAAAATATTTTTAATACACTTTTGTTGATAAATATTTTTTGTTAATTCCTAAAAAATTGTTTCCAGATAGCCTTTGGGCCTTCATTCTATTGTGACCCAAGGGATCATTAAAAATTCATTTGGTTGTTTGTTCTAGTATTTTTACGTGCGCCAGAGCAAAACTAATTTACCAATTCTAAAACCTTTTGACAACTAAATTATTTTTTATCGCTCTAGAATTATTGAAAAAAAAAAAAATTTGGTCGCCACGTAATTTTAATAAGAAAATAAAAGTTAATATAAAAAGTTCAGCATCTGAGCTGGACGTAAACTTGAATCTTGTCTCATAGGAGTTTTAAGTTCAAATAATGTCTTTGACTATTAATCAAAACAGGAATAAATTGTTGATTTTAAATGTCGAGTACGTCATTTCAAAATTTTATTGTGATAACCTCATTTCAAATTTCAACAAATATGTCTATCATTAAAACAAGTTTGATAATGATAATTTTCTAATTTAGGTCACAAGAAAGTAGCTGTCAAAGTTCAGAATTTATTTTCTGAAACTCAAGAATTGATTATGGAAGAGTATAGAGTTTATCTACATTTAAGTGTACATCCCAATATTCCAAACTTTTATGGTATTTATCGCAAGCGATCTGCGAACAAAAATAATGCTGATGAAATCTGGTTTGTTTTGGAGGTAAGTCGCGATTTATCAGCAAAGTCTTAGTCATAAATTTCAATTGTATTTTTAATATCTCAACAAATTTCAATCGATAGCCAAAGACTTAGTACTGTTTTTTAATATTTTATCATTTCAGCATCTAAAATGCAATATAGTATGCTATGCATGTAAACATCAATTTTTATCGAAACAACTTAAGATTATCATGCATATCTGATTTATTAATTTACGGGAGGCCCTTTCCTTATCCATTCCAAGTATATACACGCTGCGATGAACCTACTTCTTCCAAAAACAAGATCCTTAAGGGGGTGTCAGGGTCTCGCACGTTTGAAAAATCTACTTTTTTTTGTCTATTCTTGTAGTTAAACCTTTCAAGAATATATTCCCGAAGTTTCAAGTCAATCAGAGTAATCCTTGCCACACCCGACCCTAAATTAGAAAAAAAAATTTTTTATTAAATTTTTAAAGGAGCTTTCTTTTCTCAGGAGGCTTTTTCGCTTCCTCCACCCCTTAGTTAAAAATAAGAAATTTTGCACTTTTTATTTTAAAGCTTCAAACGCATTTTTTTAGAACTAAGTTTTTAAGATTATTCCCGGAATGTCTAGATTATTCTTTAAATTTCTTAAACAATCTAGACCATTCTCAACCGATCATAGACACATTTTCAAAGTTCACCTTCTTTCAACCCCCATATCTTTCACACCCTTATAGTTATCACTCGCAACGACCCCTTGCACCATGGGAGACTTATGACTTCTACCACATACAAACACTATTCGTTTGCGATGGTTGATGTCGGCTGCAAATCGTACTATAGGCACAAACATCTCCTCTTTTATAATATATATGTAAGATAATTAATATCTGTAATACATTTTCTTGCCCGCGAAGCGGGCAGGATCTGCTAGTCAAGAATGAAAATAATAAAAAATAAATAATGTTCTAAACACAATGGATATGAAAATTTACTATTATCAAGTATGAAAACTTGAACCGTTTACTTTGAATGGATGATGATAGAGAATAATAATCATGGACTTTGCTATCCATTGCTATGATGATTTATTGCTTTCTGACGTCGATATATAGAAAAACTATAAAATTTGACTCTACCGTCCATCTTACAGTATAAAAAAAATTCATCATTGATAACGACAATGAAACACTCATTTATTTTAATCAATTATAAATAATGATACACAGGAATAATCACAGTACTTGAAATAAACACATTAATAATTACGTTAGTGTCAACAGTAGATAATTTCAATAAAATTCAATAATATTTTTAATAAAACAAAAATTCATTTATAACTTACTCAATAGTAGAATGATAATAAAATAATAAATTAACTGAATATTATCAACGTTATGATGAATGAACATGAATTTTAAAATAGAACAAAGCTAAATTTTATAATTATAACAAATAATAATGTTTATAAATTCACAGTCATTAAATTAAGGATTTTAGTCTTTTGCATTGAAGAGTATCTTAATGTTATTGAAAAAAAAAAATTATTTTTTACGGAACAGATGATAATTTAAAATCGTAACACTTTTGGAATACTCTTCATATAATCTAATTTCATACTGGCATCGTAATTCATTACGATATTTTTTATTCTTAAATCACGATCCAAATAAGCTTCCCGGAGACCAATAGCTATTTGAAGTCCAGTTGTCATTTAAGCCATCTCGGTTTTGATTGTTCATCCTTCAAGCTACCCATAAATTCTCCGAATGAAGGATTAGCAATATCAACGAGGTTAGTCAAACCAGAATGCCAACTTTCAGTAATGTTATTCGGTCTAATGTAATCATTGATGACGATTGTAGAAATTTCATAATTTTATTGGAAATAACGGCTTCACGCGATTATTTTTATTATGCTTCCACGGCCCAATCGAAAATCTGAGCGAGCACTTTGCTGAAAAGGCGGACAAACAATCAAATAAAATAATCAATATAAAGTATGCAGAAAATAATGGCACTGAATAATAGAAATAGTTAATAGATATTGAAAATAAATTTAAATTCGTTCCGCACGTTTTCATCCCCAGACAAATGTCCCCAGACAAAACATCCCCGCGACAATGTTTCCATGAAACCCCATTCGGTTATTTTAGCCCTGTGCTCCGATTCAGCGTTGCACTACTTAATAGGAATTGATGTTGTGAGTAAATGTGAGAATGTTGACACTTAACCCGTCAAATTTTTTATGTTAATCTGACACGTGTATAGCCAAATTATCTAACTAATAACTGGTTGATAAAAAGTAAATATCGCATATTAAAATATGTAATTTGCCGCGTAAAATCACCAAACTTATAATCTATTCCAAACTTGAAGTTTAGTAGACACCGCATAGTATTAGGTTTCATCCCAGATATGTTGGTGGAATCATCAGTGAGACACTTCCAACACATCCTGCCTTATACCTATCACTGAAGTAGCCATAAAAATTATGAATGGGTTAGACTCATACGCCACCGTCCATCTTACGGTATTAAATAAAATAAGTTATTAAATATTTTAATTTTTATTTAATCCATTATAAGATGATAAGTTGTCACGTAACGATTCAAATTATTAAAATTTATTTAGTTTTAAGTTAATTATCGTAATTATATATTTGAATTTGAATCGTTGCGCGGGCATTCCGCCATTTCGCCGATGGAACGGCAGTCCGTGCACGGTGCTCGCGCATGCGCGAAGGGTATGAGAGAGCACATGTGTGATTTAATTTATTTTTATAATTTATGATTTAAAACACAAACGCTTGACTTTTGTTTATTTTAAGCATTTATTTATAATTTTGAATTAGTTGGGATGCATAATCCAGCGTTATATTATGCCCCTAAAATTGTCAACATATTACTTTGTTCAAACTTGTCATCCAACTGAGGACGTCAAGTGATGTTTGGGCTATCATTATTTAATTTATTATCCGATATAAAAGATATAGATGAATAGTTCATATATTTAATTAATTAATTTTGTATCATTCAGATGTCTGAGGATTTATGTTTTATATTTTATATTTTTAATTTAAGTGAGGCCCAGGGCTGACAAAAGTAATTAAAATAAAAATTAAGGGCGACGGTGGTGACATGTGTGCGACGACTAACAGGTGGAGGCTTAGATAATTAATTTAGAAAGATACGGATAAGCATTGTGTACGGACGAGATTTCTTTTGGTTAAAATAAGTAAAGTTCACCGGGTGAATTGACTCAAATAATTAATAATATTATTTCATTTACAATATTTATTATTATTTTGGCTGATTCTTGCTGCTTTTGAGTAAGTACTTTGTATTTCTGTTCGCTGGATAATATTTTTCATTTGGTAACCTCCCCCGGTAGTTGTTGGTCGCCGCGGAGACAATTATTTATTTGGATTTATTATTTAATTATTGAATGATACATGAGAGGATTATTATTAATTATCATTAAATATTATTTCGTATGGTGGTGAAAATATTTGGTAATTAAATATATATATTTATATATATATATATATATATATATATATATATATATATACTGATAAAGCGTACGCAACGTCGTAAAACGTTGCCGGTACACACTTATATATATATATATATATATATATATATATATATATATATATATATATATATTGGTAGTATATATAGCTATACAGCACACGCAGTACTTATAAATTCCTCAAGCACTAATGTCAGCACTCGGATGAAGAATTCCCGAGTTAATACAATTATTATTTTTCTATTTTATTTAGAATATTTGTATAATATTATCAATTAATATTTACGTTTATTATTATTTAACTTTATATGTTATACATTTATAAATTGGTAATACCGAGGAATTTATCCTTTTGAATGTGAGTGAGGAAAAATTCCGTGTCTTTCTCTCTCTCAAGCGTGTTGAGAGATAAAATAAAGTAAGATTATTATTATTATTCCTTTTTATTGTCTGGAAAAATTTAAGTAAAATGATTGGTTTCTTTTATTTAATAATAAAATTAACAGTGTTAATTAAATTAAATTATATTTATTTTGGGTTGAATTTATATAACGATATTATTTTTTTTATAACCATCGAGTGTCATTATTGTGGTCAAATTAACAAAACCTATTTATTGTACAATATTATTAATTATATTGATTATTGTTTAAGATTAAAATACGGAAACCAACAGCTGTCGGGGAAAATTTAATATTTATTTTCCCTGGATCTTTTCCTACTACTTAATTTCATTTTTCTGATTTATTTATTATTTGTAATATCATTATTTATTACATATTTACTATTTTTCTTTTCTTATTATTATTCATTTTATTTTATTTTTCTCAATCGTTTGTCCGCTTTGTCGTGAATCGCTTGCTCGGATTTTCCCTCGCAGATTTCCCCCTGAATTGAATTTTGTCCGTTTTAGGATAAACGGTCTGGCGCCTGTGTGCACTAACCCAGCCTGAGGAGCTGGTTCAGGCACTCCAAGAGTTCATTATTTATAATTTTATTATTATTTATAACTTACTATTTATTTTAATCTGAGGGAAATATTTAAACTCATTTATTTTTTTTATTATTTATTATTATTATTTTAACACGTGGGTGACCGCATACGGTTTACCGGTTAATCCGCGTCTCCGTCGCGGAAATTAATTACGGTATACGTCATAAAGTTACCGGCTAAACATTGGTAAAAATTGTCAGGGATTTATTGTTCAGGGAATATTCTGTCCAGAGACCAAAACGCGCGTAACCTTTAAATCCGTAGGAAAAGATCCAGGAAAATAAACATGAAATTTTCCCGGAAGCTGTTGCTTTCCACAAATTTATTTATAATAAAAATAATTTTTAATTTATTACAATATTTGGTTTGATATGAGCAATAATTAATAATGATTAGCTGTTCCGCTTCAAACAATTTTAAATAATCATAATTTAGCCCGTGGGGGTGGAACTCATAAATAAATTAATTTCAAATAAAATAATATATACATTGAGTATATAATCAATTAATTAATAAACAATAATATATTTAATTTGATCGAAGGAAAAACAATAATTTTATCAGAATTTATATAACTAAAATAATGATTCTGCGCTGGGTCGTCTCTCTCTATATGTTAGAGAAAGATTGATTGATTTGTTTTATTATGCCAAGGCAACAGGCTAAAAGGCAATTTTAAATACATGATGAATACATATTAACACTAGTTTCAAAAGTAGATGTAAGTACATAACGCTATAATATTAAAATTTATATAAAATCTGATTCAAGTAACAACTCAACTTTTGAAACTTACTGTTATCAAAAGCTCTAATGTAATAAACTAGGACTAACTTAATAAATTATATTTCTCAATAAAACTTGTTGAAAATAAGAATAATAATAAATCAAGCTCTGAATAACTTCATAATACTAAACAATATTTGAGATCAATTTATCTTTCATCAAGAGTCATATTACTTATCAAGATCCAGAATAAAATCAAAGAGTTCGTTTTTGAACACTTGTAAGCTACTAGAATTTACTATGTCACCAGGTAGTTCATCCCAGAATCTTATCACGGTCACCAAGAAAGTCTTTTCAAAATAGATAGTTGCAAAATGAGGCATTTTGAAGCAGGAGTGCTTATTTGCTGCTAATCTGTTCGAGCGCTGAACATTAGTATCCTCCATAAACACGTCCCGTAAATACTTAGGTTTGCCTACCTCCAGTTATTTATAAAAGGAGCATGTCATGTAATATAATCTACGGTATTTTATGGACAACCACCTCAACTCACGGTGATATGAAGTAGTATGTTCATGCTTTTTTAGGCTACAAATAAATCTTATTGAACTATTCACAGCTCGCTGTAATTTCAGGTCATCTTCACAATTAGAATTAATGAGTACTACTGAAAAGTAGTTGATTAACGGTAGAATGGATGCTAACAGCAGTCATTTTATTACATTAGTTGAGAAGATATTTTTACGGGTCTTAAGGCAGTGCAAGGCAGAATTTACTTTTCTTATTGTTTGTGAAACATGATATTTCCAGGATAAACTTCGACTTATATATACTCCCAAGCACTTAGCTGAGCTTACATAGGGTATGACAACACCATCAACTACAATCGGAGGTAGATATATATATCTCTAAGCTGAATCAACTTGTTATTTGAGCCTAGAATCATAGCCTTAGTTTTTGACCAATTGATCTCCAACCCGTGCTCTCTTGCCCAGTTAATTACTGATTGAGCATCAGTATTTACTTGCCCAACGGTTCCATGCATCTGATACATAAAGAAATGCAGATATATGTATTTGTCATCAACAAATAATCCATGTCTACAGGATGCTAGCCATTTAACTACCGAGTTCATGACAATCAGGAATAAGATTGGTCCAAGCACTGACCCTTGAGGAACACCAAATGTGGTTTTCAAGAGCTGTATAGGAAGTCCAAGATCATTTACTATCAATTGTGACCGATTTGAGAGGTAAGAAGAGAACCACATAATCGCATCTTTTGAAAAACCCACCTAGAAAAGAACAATCATAATGGCCTTGGGATCAACAAAATTAAAAGCTTTAGATAAATTAAATAAGACCAATATGGTGAGCTGATTTTGATCCATAGCCTGCCGAATATCATCAGTGAGTTTCAATAATGCTGTCTGTGTGCTGTGATCTTTCCTGAACCCCGCTTGGAGTGGGTCAAGTAAATCATTATCTTACAAGTACGATCTCACGTGATTTGCAATAATCCTTTCAAATACTTTGGCTAAATGCGACAAGTTTGCAACTGGTCGAGTATCAGACAAGGATCTGGGGGATGTAACCTTATTCAAAGGAATGATGTTGATGATCTTCCAGATGTCAGGGAAAATACAGCTATCAAGAGATCTATTAAACAGAGCAGTAAGAAAGAGTGAAATTTTAGAAAGGTGATCTCCTAACCATCTATAAATAAGAGATCGACAAAATTTGCATCGCAAGGTGGATGTTTCCTGACTATGTTAGCATAATACTGTTTTAGTTCCAAAGGATCAAAGAACTTGAGTGGTAATGATGAATTTGATTTTATCGACCCAAGATGCTTAAACTTACTCCAAATACTTGAACCATAAGGTAAATTTGATAGGGCAGTTTTTAAATATTCTCCACGGGCTTGATTGAACTGATGCTTCAACTCCTTTCTCATTGATTTATACAAGGCAAGTAAATTAGGGTCTCGACTTCTTTTGGCTCTCTTGTAAATTGCATCCCGCTGCTTGCACTTAATTTTCAACTCCTTGGTAAACCAAGGGTTGCTATTTCGGCCAATTGTTCTTATTTGTACTGGTGCATGAAGATCCAGTGTGGATAAAACTTGAGTTATAAGAGTATCAAGCAGTTTATTAGGATCAGAAGTGCCAATCAAGTCATCATCTAATTTAAGCAAGTCCAAAAATGAATTTCCCAATGATGCCTGATCACAGGTCTTCATGTTCCTGAAAACAATTGTTTTACCTGTTTGCTTTGAATTTTTAATTAGACACTCACAGAGTAGAAAATCATGACCATCAATGAATGGAGCATCAGATTTCGAAAAGGAGACCAATTTACTCTCATTATCTAGTAAAATAACATCTAGCCAAGAATCACAATTATTTTTATGAAAAGTAGCACCATAAGGCACACAGAACAGGGACGATTCAGATATAAAGTCTTTTAAGTGGTTTGCAGTGGTGCTATTATCCAGCAGGTTACAGTTTAAATCACTAGCTATGATAATATTGTTGAAATTCGGAGCAAGTTTTGAGTAGATGTCAAAGAATTCAATTAAAAAAAAGTCTTTTCGGTCGTCTGTAAATACACGACAATAATAGGTGAGATCCAGAGGACAAAGTGACATCAACTATTCAAGTACTCCGGCTGCTTTAAGTTATCAGACGTAGAAATATGTAAAACCTTGACTCTTAGTCAATTATGGACAAGACAGGCAGGCTACTCCACCTCCCTGAATAAAACGACCAGTATCTTCATGTTTTAGAGTTCGATCCCTTCTAACCGCAGTGTAATCATTCAAAGAAAAAATACTGTTATCCAGTGAGGGTTTTAACCAAGCTTCCACCAGTATAATAATGTCAGGTTTTGTATAATCAACCAAATTCAAAAATTGAGCAGTGTGACCCATAAAACTATTTATATTTAGACTAAGTACATTTAAAGATAAGGACACATTATTACTTGAGCTGTTAGTTGAATCGGTTGAATGTTAATCTAGTTTATCAAAATCAGAGTCACTGTGTACACTGAGTTTTTCGGAGCCATCATATCTTTTAACAAAAATTTGACCGCTTGTAACTCAAACATACTTAAAATTTCTGAGTTTAGCCTTTTCTTTGGCTCGTAGCAATATCTTATGGGTCTCTGGTAGCAGAAACTCGTTGATATAAATAACTCCGCTGTAATTGTGATCAACATGAGTCGGAAACACAGTTTTAGCCAGAAGATTTATCATCTTGCGTTTTGAACCAATCACACAATCACATACTCGAGACGACTTCAGATCAGCTAGATAAGAGTGAGAGATAGGCTTATCTTGACTAATTCTAGGTTTATTCTTGTTCTCAAATTTTTGGACGCCTAGAACATCATTCACCAAATTTGGTAACTCTAGAGCTGCTAATACAGCGGACGGGATTTCAGAAGGTGACAATTTATCAGCAACTGAGCCCGGAATACCTGAGATCACCAACTCAGAAGTACTTCTTAATATAGATGAAGTAGATGAAGTTGCTCTGCTTTCAAGGGTAACTGCTTTACTGAGATCTGCTATTTTTTTTATGCATGGAACTCATATCCGTTTTAGTTTCTTCTGTTATTTATTTATTTATTTATTTAATTTTTATTTTCAACTGTAAGGTTTGACCTCTTTCGATCATATACAAAATAATTAGTACATGTAGTGAAAAAGCTTAAATTGATAAATCATAACACATAACTCATAACTCAGTCTCAACTCAAAACTCAGACTCAGCTCAAATCAGTCCAACATATTTTTAACACTTCCATAAATTATTATTATCTATAAATCATCTGATTTTTTCAAGTTGATTAAATAATTAAAGCATCTTTGACGAAATAAGTCTAGTGATTTTGATGACGTAATCTCAAACGGAAGTAAGTTCCAAAAAGTACAACCTACTATAATAAAAGACTTTTGATAGCAAGTTGTATGTGCAAAAGGGACCTGGAGTGTATCCGTTCGCAATGGATTTCTACGTGAAACTACATTAGATCTAAGTTTTAGTTGATGACTAAATAAACTAGGTTTCCCAAGACACAATACTTTATAAAATTCATATGCAATGAGGTATAATCTTCGATTCCTTAACTTTAGCCATCCCAAATTATGTCTGTGCTGTGATAGATGTTCATCGCGTCTCAGACGCAAAATAAAACGCACACAATTATTTAATGACACTAAAAGTGATCTTTCAAGATCATACGTTAAATTAGTAAACACATACGCACAGTAATCATATACTGGGAGGATCAGACTGACTATAAGTCTACGCTTTAAATCTAAGTTTAAATTTGCATCATTCATCCTAATTCTATATAAACAATATGCAGCACGCTTTTTAATATACGCTACTTGAGCACACCATGACAATTTGTTATCAAGAATCACTCCAAGATATTTATATGATTGAACAAACTCCAGCAAGTTATCATTTAAAAATAATTTCAACATAACATCATTCTCACCTGATTTCAAAATATTCAGTTTATATAAATTAATAGAGCTTCCAAAAAGCATTGCCTTAGTTTTAGAATAATTTAATGTTAATTTATTCCGTGTAAATCAATTACAAATGCCATTATTGTCTCTATTAATACGCTGAGTACACTCATCAACATCTTGTAGTTTACAGCTTAGATAAATTACCAGATCATCTGCATATAATAAATATGAACAATGATTAAGGCATTCTGAAAGATTATTTATAAACAGACAAAATAGTAATGGGCCCAAAACGCTACCCTGAGGAACACCTGCATCTAAATGAATCCATTCAGAATATACATTATTATCATATACAGATTGTAAATGACCTTGAAGATACGAGTAAAGCCATTTTACAGTGTTTAATGACATTCCAAGCATTAGTAAGTTTCTAATAAGTATTGAATGATCAACTGAATTAAACGCTTTGGCCAGATCAAAAAATACTGCTACCGTAATTTCTCCTGAGTCGATTCCAAGTCGTATATCATCTGTAAACCTAATTATTGCAGATTGAGTTCCTAAACTTTCCCTAAAACCTGTTCGATTAAGATCAAAAAGGTGTTACCATTCAAATAAGATAATATTTGATTGTACACAACTCTTTCTAAAACTTTTGACAATGCACATAGTAATGCAATCGGGCGGTATTCAGAAACAGAAGTAGGATGTTTCACCTTTGGTAGTGGCTTAATAATAGCAAATTTCCATAGCGACGGAAAAGTACAATCATTTATTGACAGATTAAATATATCAATAATATAAGGCAGTAAATAATTAATGAATTTCTTATAAATCTGAAACGATATATTATCAATACCACAAGCGTTGGTGATTATACGCCCGATCGTACTTTTGACACTTACTGCATCCGTATTACACAAACTGATTTGTTCTTGGTAATTAACTTGACAATCAATTGGCAAACACTCACTGAAACTTGGTAAAGGTTCTCTTGCTGAAATACTGGCAAAAAATTTATTTAGCTCCACAGGCGATGCTGCAATTGATTGAAAAAATTGTATGCCCTTCCTTGTTAGTCCAAGCTTATCAAATACCTTCCAGAACTCCTTCGTTGTTCCAAACACATTAAATTTGTTCTGAATATAGTCATTTTTGGCTAAAGATAAACGACGTCTAAATTCTCGACGCAATTCAACATATCTATTAAACAAATTAGAGGACCCATAGCGTTTTGAAGCTCGGTAACAAGCGTCTCGTTCTTTTTTTAGCAACTTTAAGCTCAATGAAAACCAAGGGATCGATTGACGACGTAATTTGATTGTCTTTAATGGAGCTACTTTGTCTAAAAGCTCATTAACCATTAAATTGAAGACCGTTAACTTTGAGTCAGTATTATGCTGTTTGTTAAATATAGTGCTATCAAAAGAATTCATATAATTATCAGCCTTTTCAAAGTCGACATTATTTAGCTGTCTGAATATAGCAGTTCTTTGTGTAGACTTAACAATTTCATAATTAATAGTTAAATAAATTAAGTCATGACCCGATAAAAACGGCTGTGCAGATTGTCCCCACTTGGAAACTACTGAAGTGTTACTAACAGCAGAAACATCAAGCCACGTATCTGATGCTTTAGTGTGATGTGTTCCACCCAGTTGTAAAACTTTAAGCCCATGAAGTAGAAGCAGCTCATTAAAGTCAGAAGACCCAATTGATGGGCTTAGTAAATTAACATTGAAATCGCCAAGAATGCAAGCAAACTTGTACTGCTCAACACAAGCAAGTTCATTACGTAAAATATCTAAAAAGTTGACTTTTGGAGGCCGATAGATTACAGCGATTAAAATTTTTGGTTGTTGAGTGCTCCACACTTCAACAAAAATGAATTCTGGAACTCCTCTGTTTGGTAGAGCCATCGACGACGAGAGAACATTTGACTTAAGGTCTTCACGAATAAATAAAGCAACTCCCCCACCTAGTCGTCTCTGTCTATCTACACGACGCACATAATAATGTGGTAACGCTATTTGAGCATCATCTATTGCTGTGTTTAACCAAGATTCCGTAACTGCAATAATATCGTATTTATTACAATAAAAATACTGTCAGAATTCATCAATATGAGTAGATTTTGCTAATAGTTGAGCATTAAGACAGCAAATATTAATGTAAGGTCGCCGTAGTAGCAAGTTAAAATCTATGTTGACTTTCGAAGTTGATGATGGTGATGAACAAGAACTGTGTGGCTGAGTGAATGATTCTGAGAGTGGTTATAAATCAACTTTTGGTAAATCCGATGCAGACAGAATCCTAATGGGTTTTGAGGTTGCATCTTCACGAACAAACACCGCTCCATTAGAGATCCAAATAAATTTTGAGCTAATATGCGGAAACTTTTTACAGACATCAGATCGAAGACGGTATAGCTCAGTCGGAACTTTACGATTGATATTAACCGTACATCCACGAAGAGCCTTGTCGATATCTGAAGCAAGTAACACTGGCTTTGACTTTTTTCCTTCGATAAACTTGCTACAAATACTAGTGGATACCATTTCAATAACAATTGCTCTTGATCTAATTATACTACTGTTAGTAGTTGACACAGAATTACTTGCAGGCACTTTTCCTAAACGTTGAGCTCGAATGACATCTCCATTTGCCAGAGAGACTCCCAAGGATGAAGCTAATTTTGGTACAAAGACAGATGCAAACATACGTGAATTAACAGTACTTTCAACTTCAGGAACCCCAGTAACAATCAATTGATTTGACACGCGATCGCAAGCATTATGCAAAAGCATTAATCGATCAGATGGTGACAAAATTTCTGACGATGTGTCTGAAAGTTTCTTTTCAACAAACAAAAGTCGAGAATCGTGTGATTTAACAGTTGCTTTAAGAGATTTTAATCCCGATGTGTTTGTCGAAATTTTATTGGTCATATCCTTAATGTCTTGTTTCACTTCAACAACTTCTGTTTTTAGATCATTAATCGTTGAAGAAAAACTATTAATTTTTTCAACAACTTGATTCAATGTTGACGTAATATTTGCCAGTTCATCAAGCTTACCTAATTTTTGGCTAACAATGTCTAAAATTTTTGTTGTTTCATCTGCAATTGAGCACAAAGGGCACTTGTTTTTTGAATAAGATGAAACGTTATCTGTGAGATCTAAAGAGCATCTTAATACAATACAATTTGTATGAAATTGATGATTACATGTCAATCCCGAGGTAACGCAATCAATCTGTTTTTGTATTTCAGTATAACAGAGTGCACAAGTCGGTTTCGGCATTTTGCAGCAGTCAATAAATTAGTAAGCAAGTCTATAAACTTGACGAGCAATCGATAATCACAGAATTGATAAGCAACAAGATAACCACAATATATGGCCGCTACAAAGTATGTGGTCTATGACTAAATATCAAGTATAAATAACCTTATGCAGAAAAAATTGAACACTAAAAAAATTATTTAGCAAAATTCACTCTGACAAACACTGCAGATTTATGATTAACAAAAGCATACAAACTTTATGCATAAAATGCAAAGGACCAGAATAGTTCTTCAGTAAAATTCACTTTAGATAGATACTTTTGTTAAGAGTGAACATAAACACGTCTTCGCTACACGACGGCCATTTTTTTTTTTAATTTTCAATGTCCGAATTTAGTTTCGAAATTGACTCAGCATTAATTTTAACATTAACTTTGACTTCTGACAGATCAGCCACAGTAATAGCTTGCGAGTCTTTGAGATCAGCAATCTGGGTACCAAGTTCTTCAAGTTTCTTATTCACCAACATATTTGATGAAAGAAATTGCTCCATCATAGCTGTCATCTTGTCATCGAGGGATTTTTCAGACCAGTTCGAAGGCAACTGGACTATCATTGGTGATGTAACAGGTGACTGAAACACAGAGTCAGTACTGCGAAATAACGGTGTATTCGGCGAGACTCGTGACTTCAAAGACGAAGTTGACGCACGAGCTGTGGGCGAACGAACCAATGGAGAAGAGCTGATTGATTTGAAACTTGAGACCTAGGAGGTATAAGAGCTGGCAGATTTTAACGAAGTTAGTCTCTTTGTTGTTGTGGTTGTTTTCCCGTCCAGATTTTGTAAGAGATGATCAAGTTGTTTTCTGCAGCAATCAGCAAACTGTCTGCTTTTTATACAATCTCGTGCGCAACCTGGATAAAAATGCTGACACGTGCTACAAACAACAGATGACTTGACAGGTCTCTTGCATTTAACACATGTATCAGACACTAATGGCATAACAAGCAAATAGTAAGTCTGATACACGACAAACAGCTCGGGTGAAAATGTAGCCAACACGTATTGTAGATGATAGATGACTGACAGGTCTTTTGCACTTAATGCATATGTCAAAAACCAATAGCACAACAGAACCCAAGCACGATTTGCTATGAAATTTTGTAGCACAGCACAACAAATTAAATTAACGATCCAAATTTAAAAATTAGTCAAAGACTCTATTTTTGAAATCTCCAATACTAGAAGAACTGACGAACTGTTCAAGTGATTCTTTCCACAAACGTATGACATTCACTTGGAATGAGCGTTCCATGAAAGTCGTAGCACAACAAATTAAATTAACGATCCAAATTTAAAAATTAGTCAAAGACTCTATTTTTGAAATCTCCAATACTAGAAGAACTGACGAACTGTTCAAGTGATTCTTTCCACAAACGTATGACATTCACTTGGAATGAGCGTTCCATGAAAGTCGTAGCAAAAAAGCGGAAGTTTGTAACACGAGTGTTTTTTCGCGGAGAGATTGATTGATTGATTGATTTTATTTATGTTAAGGCACAGGCCTATTGGCGATTTTAGATACATGATAAGTACATAAACAACAATATCGATACTAAAATACAATAAAAGGTTCATCTAGATTTTGATTCAACTGGCAAATTCAAAATTACAATTTAATTTTATTAATTTCAATTTTTTCTTTCATTTCAATTATCTAGGTTTAAGAAATAATCAAATGCTTTATTTTTAAACACTCGTAGACTACTCGAATTTACTATGTCACCAGGTAATTCCTCCTATGTTCTTATCATTGTTACCAAGAAAGACTTTCCGAAATACGTGGTTGCGAAATTAAGCATTTTGAAGGAGATGTGTTTTCTTGCCGCCAACCTATTTGAGCGTCTCACATCAGCCTCTTCAATGAATGAATCACGCGGGTATCCAGGTTTGCCAACATCCAATAGTTTGTAGAAGTAGCAAACCATGAAATAAAATCTACGATATTTGACAGGCAACCAGCCTATCTCACGAAGACGCGGGGTAATATGCTCATCTTTTCGTACATTGAAGATAAACCTTATCGAAGAATTTATTGCACGTTGTAGTTTAAGATTATTCTTGGAAGTGCAGTCAACAAGCACACTAGTACAATAATCAATTTGAGTGGAAAATATGCTCTTTCGGACTTTGAGGCTATGAAGAGCCGAATTTGCTTTGTTTACTAACTGCGAGACGTGGTCGTTCCAAGACAAGCAGCGACTTATATGTACTCCTAAACATTTTGCCGAGTCTACATATGGTATAATTACACCATCAAGTACAATAAGAGGTACCTCCAAAGTTTGCATTAGCCTTAGATTGCTGCTGGCTCCCAAAATCATAGCCTTGGTTTTCGACAGATTCAGTTGTAATCCATGTTCTCTTGCCCATCTTGAGATTGCCCCAGCATCAATAGTGATTTGCCTGACCGCTTCTTCAGTTTGATAACCAAAAAAGTGCCGGTAGATGTATATATCATCGGCAAATAGGACAGATCCTTGAGGGAGTCCAGATGAGGTTTTTAATAATTCAATTAGAATTCCATGCTCATTCAATACTGATTGCAATCTATTTGATAAATAAGAACGGAACCAATGTATCACCTTCAATGAAAAACCAAGTTCGAATAGAGCAATCATGATAGCTCTAGGATCCACGTAGTCAAATGCCTTGCTCAAATCAAATAAGATTAGAATCGTTAATTAATTCTTGTCCATTGCCTGTCTGACATCGTCAGTAAGCCTTATCAGTGCTGACTGCGTGCTATGATGTTTTCTAAACCCTGATTGAAAAGGATCAAGCAACTCATTGTTTTCTAAATAAGTTGTCACCTAGTTTGCAATTATTCTTTCGAAGACTTTTGCCAGATGAGACAAGTTTGCAATTGATCGAGTATCTGATGGAGACTTAGGTGGTGTAACCTTATTTAAAGGTACTATGTAGATGACTTTTCAGACACCTGGGAACATACAAGTGTCGAGAGACCTGTTGATTAGATCTGTCAGAAAAGGTGAAGTTTGCGAAAAGTGATCTCTCAGCCACCTCAAATCTATGCCATCAGGACTTTTCCCTTTTGATTTCAACAAGGTAAGATGCAGGGCTTCTGTGACGTCAACAATATCAATTTTAGACGAGTTAAATGAGCAATCAACTTTTTTGGTATAATTTTCAGGCAGTTTATGAAGTCAAGGCTGCAAGGTGGATATTTCCTAACTATATTTACGTAGAACTCATTTAGATCAATTGCATCAAAGAAATTTAGTGGTGATGAAGGATTCGATTTTATGAGTCCGAGGTGCTTTAGTTTACTTCAAACAGTCGAACCTTGTGGCAGATTTGAGAGAGCTATTTTTAAATAATCTTCACGTGCATGATTCAACTCAGTATTTAATTTTCTCCTTATTAATTTGTAAGAAGCAGGCAAATTCGGATCTCGGCTTCATTTTGCTCGCTTATAAATTTCATCACGTTCCTTACACTTCATTTTAAATTCTCTGGTAAACCAAGGATTGCTTGTACGTGAAACCTTCTTGGTAAGTAGTGGTGCATACAATTCCAAGGAATATAAAACTTCAGTTTCGAAAAAACTCAAGAATTCATCTGGATCCAAGCTATCAAACACAGTACTATCGATTTTTACAGAATTCATTAGTGGATTTGACAAAGCTTAATGGTCACAATTTTTCAAGTTTCTATAAGTAATTTTCTCCAGTGCTGGTTTTAAATTATCCAGCTCATACTGGCAAAATAAAAAATCGTGACCGTCAATAAACGGAGATTTTGATTTAGTGAACGAGCCTAATTTGATCTCTTTGTCCAGCAGTATTAAATCTAACCATGAATCAGTGTTGTTTTTATGGAAGGTAGCGCCATATGAAACACAATACAGTGACGACTCTGTTATGAAATTTTGTAGGTGAATCGCAGTATAGCTGTCTTCAAGCAAGTTACAATTAAAATCACCGGCAATAATAATATTGTTATAGTTTGGGGAAAGTCTGGAGTAGATGTCGAAGAATTCATTGAGAAAGAGCCCTTTTGGTCTTCGGTAGATACAGGATAGTAAAAGATGAGATCCAGAAACTAAAGTTATATCGACTATCAAGAATCCAGGCTGGTTTAAATGATCAGAAGTTGACATGTGCAACACTTTAACTTTCATGGACTTATGAACAAGACAAGCTACTCCACCTACTTGAACAAAACGATCAGTATCTGGATGCTTTAGGATTCGATCTCTTCGTATGGCAATATAGTCATCAAGTGAAAAAATACTATTGTCAAACGAGAGTTTTAGCCAAGTTTCAGTAAGAATAATAATATCAGGCTTAGTTTGATCAACCAAACCCAAGAATCGAGCTAAATGACCTACAAGACTATTTATGTTTAAACTGAGTGCATTTAAAAGTGAACGATGGCGTTCCATTTTAAGTGAAGATACATTGCGAATAAAGTTGCCAGTTGAATCAGCAGAACGTTAACCAAGCTTATCAAGATCTGAATCACACGTTATTACAGGTCTTTCAGAAGCTTCATCTCTTTTTGTAAAGACTTGCCCACTTCTCGTCCAAACAAACTTAAAAGTTTTAGCTGATGCTTTCTCCTTCGTTCTTAGCAACAATTTGTAAGTCTCCGGTAGTAAAAAATTCATTTATATAAATCATGCTTCTATCGGTTTGATCAATATGAGCTGGAAAAACAGTTTGGGCTGAAAGATTTTTTGACTTACGCTTTGTATCAATAATTTAAATTTCGTATCTGTGAAGACTTAGATTTACTAAATAAGAGTGAAGAATAGACTTGTTTTGAATGAGCTTCGGCTTTTTTTTGTTTTCAAACTTTCGAACACTCAAAATATCACCAACCAATTTTGGCAACTGAAGGCTAGTCAAAACAGCAGACGAAATTTCAGTAGGCGACATACTTTGATCTACCGAGTCAGAAATACCTGAAGTTACTAATTCAGACGCACTGCTTAGTGTAGATGAAGCAGACCGTGTCGCTCTGTTTACAAGGCTAAATGAATTTTCAAGATTTGCCAGTCTTTTGTGTATGGAACTTGTGGTAGCTTCACTTTCTTCCTTTAACTTTTCGAAATCCGAAATTAACTTAGAAATTGTCTCAACATTAACTTTCACATTATCCCTGACTTCAGATAGATCAGCCATAGTAGAAGCTTGCGAGACTTTTCGATCAGCAATCTGGGTACTAAGGTCTTCAAGCTTCTTATTTATTGAGATGTTGGATGACAAAAATTGTTCCATCATAGCTGTCATTTTATCATCAAGGGATTTTTGAGACCAATTTGAAGGCAACTTATCCATTGTTAGCGATGCGATAGGTGACTGAAACACTGAATCAATACTAGGAGATAACAGTGTATTTGGCGTACTTGGTGATTTCGAAGATGAGGTTGAACCACGAACTATGGACGCACGAACAGATGGAGATAAAGTTGCCGATTTGAAGCTTGAAATTGACGAAGTATTTGAACTGAGTGATTCTAGCGAGGTTAATCTTCTTTTAGCTGCAGTTTCTTTTGTGCCCAGACTTTCTAGGAGATAGTTCAGATGTTTTCTGCAGCAATCAGTGAGTGGCCGTTTTTTAATATAATTCGGCACATAACCTGGGTGAACGTGCTGTTTGCAAATGTCATAAGTAACAGATGATTTGACAGGTCTCTTGCATTTAGTACATATATCAGACACTAATGGCATAACACGGGCACTGCTATATCAGTAAATCTGACAGTATTAAATAAAAAGTCCAGAAGCAGTTTATAAATGTTGCATGATAATTTGCAACTAGTAACACGAAGAAACTACATAACATATGTGTTTAAAAACAACTTGGTATTACCACTTTACTTTATTATTTTCAAACGATACCACTATGGTAATAATAACAGTCGATGATAGCGATATTTCCTTACATCGCAATGGGTAACAAACTAGTGTAAATTATTTACCAAGCGCTGGCGTTAGTGATATCCATCTACGATCTATAGGCTGCCACTTCAACACAATACACTAATAATCTAACCTCTTCAATGTTTAAAGTTCCTTTAGATTTTATTTAATTAATTTATGCGCAAGCCACAAGGCACAAGTAGAAACTTTATATATCAGCTTGTAGTTTGCAATTTTGGGCTTGCAACAACTCTGAAACAGAAAATGCCCGTAGGCTAAAACCAGCAGAAATATATTCAAAAAACGAAGCAAAAAAAGTTGTATGCTTATGTACTTACTTAGAGAAAGAGAGAGAGAGAGAGAGAGAGAGAGAGAGAGAGAAAGATACGGCGACCACACTCAACTCACACTCACTTCATCAATTATTACTTCATTGTTTATCAAATGTTTTGAATAATAAATTTTAATTTAAATATTTTTTGTTATCATTCGGGAATGTTTTATCCGAATTATAACATCAGTACTTGAGGAATTTTCCCTCGCAAGTACAATAAACTTAAAAATGTTCACCACGTCTTACCTCCTGTATTCTTTTCTCATACCCCCACGCTTTAATTCCTGCTCTTACCATCATCTCATTCCTACTTAGTTCTTCTCTAACCATATATCCCGGAGCCCTCCTTGAATCCCCTAAATCCGTCTCAAGTACCTTTCCTGCAGATTTTCCACTCCCTCTCTCTTTTCCCATCCCCAAATTTCCACCCCATAACTCACCACCGACCACACTAACTTGTCAAACAGCCATATCCTTCTCCCCCAGTCGTTCCTGAACATTCTTTTCCCTATTACCTATATCTGCCCTAACACACTCGCTTCTTTTCTCACTCTCTCTCTAACATGTTTCTCCTGACCCCCATTCACTTTCAATACATACCCTTAATACACGTACCTTCTCACTTCATCTATCTCCTTCCCTAACCACCACCAACTCACTTCCTATACTTGCCCCCACCTTTCCTACACCTCACGATTTTTGTCTTTCCTGTATTTATTTCTAACCGGTTTCCTTCTATATACCTTTCCAGTGTCCTAACCATTCCTCTCATTTCCCCCTCCTCCTTTGCCAACAAGACCACATCGTCCACATACGCCAACGCATACATGTTTTTCCCGCCTCTCAGCTCCACTCCCCCCCATCTGCCCTTTTCTAACTCATCATCCAAATCTGACAGAAACAACACAAACAAAAGGGGACTCAGCGGGCATCCTTGCTTGACTCCCCTCTCCGTCCAAAACTTTTCTCCACTCTCCTTTCCCAATCTTACTTACTAGCCGTCTCACTTAACACAACCTCACACCTCCGCACCAGCCCTTCCCTAACCCCCCTTTTCCTTAAACATTCGAACAGTTTCCTCCTATCCAACGAGTCAAACGCTGCCCTCAAATCCACGAATAACAACATCAACTTCCCTTTATTTTTCCCGACTCCCCGTTTCCCAAATAATTTAACACATATATGTTGTCTATCATTCCCTTTCCTTTCCTAAACCCTGCTTGACTCGGTGGAAGCAACCCTTTTTCTTCTACCTCCTCTCTCAGTTTCTTCTCGAGCACTCCTACGTACACCTTATACGCACTCTGAGTCAACGTCACTCCCCTATACTCTTCCACTACGCTGTCCTTCCCCTTCTTTACTATTGGTATCACCACCCCCTTCATCCCTCTGATCAGCCTTTTCCCTGCCACACCTTACTACATAACTCTCATAACGCAACCACTACTTCCTCCCCCTCCCCATACCTCCATACTTCATTCGGTAAACCATCCTCACCCATTACTTTCCTATCCTTCAGTCCCGTTACTACTTCCCTAATCTCTTTCAATGTAATTCCCTCCTCCTCATCTTCGACACTCTCTTCCCCCACTAGCTCTCTGATTAACCTTCCCTCCACTTCCCCTAACAAACCCGTAAAGTATCCATCCCATTCTTTCATATCAATACTGTCATTTACTCCCTTCCTTTTCTTTCTACCCTTGTTAACTACCTCCCTCCCATCTCGACCTTTCCTCCTTCTTTTTGTCCTCACACAATTTTCTGAACCTTGTTTTTTCCTCCTCATATCTCCCCACATGCCCTTCCTTTTTCCTAACTAACTTCAGCTCATCCTTTAATCTCCTTTTAGCCTCGCTGCATTCTTCATCCCACCAACCATTTGCACTTCTTTTACATCTCACTTTCATTGTTTCTCCTATGCCCTCTCTTACTCTCTCACTCAATGACACCCACCCTTCTTCTACTCACCCCCCTTCCCGCCCCCTAAACTTCTCTTGAAAAATCTCAATCCCTCTCTCCGTCCATTGTCCCTATCTCCTTCATTCCATTTACCCGATTTACTCCCCCCTTCCTCTTCCACCTTTCGCCGTCGATGCAAACCACTACCGGTAGACGATCTGAATCAGTCGTCTCTTCCACCTCAAACCTTTCCACTTTTCCTTTTATCGCTTCATTCATAACTACACAATCTATAACCGACCGTCCCCTCTCACTTATAAACGTCCGATTCCCCTCCTCGTCCCCTTCCACCAACCCAGTTAACATTTTCCACCCTCCTTCGTCTAGTAAGCTGCACAATCTCCTTCCTTCCTAATTTAATACCGTATTTTTCGACTTTCTTCCCCCACCTGTCTCTTCCTTATTCACTCCGTACACAACACCCCTCTTCCCCCGCCCTCGCATTAAAATCTCCCCAAATTATTACTTTCCCCTCCACTCCTTCAACTCACTTAGCTAACAGCTCTAACCTCCTATCTAAATGTCCATTGATATATACTCCTACTATCCACCACCATTCCTTTCCTAACTGAACCTCTCTCTCCATCCATCCTTCCTTACATTTTCCAGCTCTACTCAATTCTATCCCCTCCTTTACCTCCATCACCATTCCTCCTTTCACTCTACCTCTTATTTTATTCCCTACCGCCTCCTGTATCTCCAATTTATATCCTTTTTTATATCTGCCAGACACTCCTTTCCACCCATTTTAATTCAGCCGCGTATCTATCATCACTATCACATCTCAATCTTTTAACCCCGCCCAGAAGACCTCATCCTTATTTTTCAATCCTGCAACATTCCAGAAACCAACCTTGTAGAAATCTTTTTCCCCCTCTCCTCTCCCTTTTTAGCCCCCTCTCTCCCTCACCTCCTTTTCCTTGTCCTTATTCGTTTCCCGCCCTCGTTGCCCAAATCTCATTCACTTCTTCTCACATTTCTATTCCTCATTCACTCACATCTTCATGTAACCTACTTTCACCCTCTTTTCCTGCATTCTCTCTTTTTGCGCCCCTCTCTCAGTCATCCACCTGGTCCTTCTTTCGTCTACCGTTAGATCATCATTAATTCATTCTCTGTCCCCTTTTAATCTGCTTTTTGCCTTCGTAACCTCTTTCTTTTTCTCTATCCCCTCAAATTTCACTCATACTATTCCCCTTCCATCTCTTTCTACACCTCCAACTTTTCTTATTTTCAACCTACCTCCCGCTACCTTCCGCTACCCCCAATTTTTCTCATATTTTGTCTACCTCCTTTACATAATTCTCCCCTTCTCCTAATTTAACTCCTCTAATTACAATACTTTTCCTTCTTGTCTCTCTCTCTCCCTTTCATCCATTTTCACTTCTATCTCCCTAACTCTTCTTTCCTCAACCGCCTTCCCCCACACCCCTCCAATTTCATTCTCTTCTTCTCTTGCCCCCTTGCCGCTGTTCCTACCTTCCTTCCTATCCTTTTCTAAACGTTCTACCTTTTTTTCTAGTTCCTCTATTCTTTTTCCCATTTCCACCCTCTCCTCCTCTCACCACCTCTTCATTTCCTCTCTCTCTCCTTTCTAGCCTCCAATGGCAACTCTTCTACTCTTGCCCCAATCCTACCACACTCCGACTTCATTATCCCTTCTACCATTTTCAACATCTCCATTTTCAATTCCTTCTTTTCGTTCTCCGGTGTCTTTACAACTATTCTACTCCTTTTAAAAACCTCAGCCTTTTCCAACTCTTTCAACAGTCTAACTTCCCCCTCTTGTTCTCTTTCTTTTCTCCTTCCTCTAAACACTGCCTCTACCAGTTCCCCTTCGCTTTCTTTTCTACTTAGCTTTACTTTTTCTATCACTGGTCTTTTCACGATTTCTTCATCACCCATTTCCCTCACTACTCAGCTCTTCTACTTACTTCCTTCTTTACCTACTCACACTACACTCACCCACTTTCAGCTTACATTTCTACCTTATCTTCCTCACTAACTCTCTACCTTACCCACCCCAAAGTCTTCACCTGATACTGCCTACTTTACGCTCTTGCCTTCCTCCTTTCCTACACCTCCCTTCGACACCTCTCTAACCTCACTTTCTTTTTCTCTTACTAACACACCCTAATACATTGACTTATCCCTTTCGCCCCTTTCACTCTTTTATTTCCGCACATTCTAGAAAAATTCCCTCTTTTCCACCTAATATTTTCACTTTTCTTTTCTCCCTATCTTTGCCTAAATCCCAAAATATTTTGCCTGCTGTAAAACCCATATATATATATATACATATATATATATATATATATATATATATATATATATATATATATATCACTATGTACAAGTCTCATATGTAATAAAGAATTGAATAAAGAAAATATTAACAATAATTTTCTAATCAATAATATAATTATTTATCCATATCATTCAGGTAATGAATAAGTAAATTTTTCATATTCACACTGGAGTGCAGTTCAAGCACGTGCGTTTTCTCTATTCGCTATGGCGACCAACAGTTATCTGCGTCTACGAGGGATGCACCACAAGAAAGAAATGCAAAGTACTTACCCGGAGATGTTATTCTTGGCAACCTCGATTCCAAACCACAGAAAAATGAATAGATAAGTAATTATCTGGTTGACTTTGATGAATTGATAATAATTCTGACCACTAGGAAACATGAAGACAAACGCATTTCAACGTAAAGAAAAATCTCTAATCACAACAGCGTCCACTCGCAATGAGTCTCTGTATCTATCTCATTAGTTTTTAGAGCGACCACCTGTTGACCATCCCTGGAGCTCGTCAATCGCCCTTCACAATGGTTGTTTAGCCCTGGGCCTCAATTGAAATAAATAAATGATAAAAATATTTTATTTAATCTTGAATTATATGTAAATAAATACTTCAATAATTGTAATATTTATTCATCCAATTTTTATATTTTTAAATCATATGATAAATTAAATAATAATTATTTGATTCTATTAAATCAGCCGTGGTAGCGTTCCATAACAGTGTATCGATTTTTCCACCTGTTGGTCAATGCATCTGATATTTCAATACTCGGTTAAAATATTTAATTAAAATAAAATACGAAACAATTGTCGCAGCATAATATTATAACAAATTATGCCGCCTAAATACCTCCAAATTATGAATATAAACTTAAATCTAATAAATATTGTTGAATAGTATTTTGAATTATTAATTAAATTTCAGTCATACATGTGCCCCTACAAGCGCCGCACGCATGTGCCAATAGCGAGCAAAGTGCTGTCTTGACGCCAGCGTAGTGTTGACATGCTCGCGTAACAATTTAAATTCAAACTTAAAATTAAATTTTCAATCTTACAAACTAATTAATAGTAAATAAACTTAATTGTTATGTGACAAATGCTTCAATGAAACTTTGTTCATAATCGACCATCATCCGATTTGGTGTAAAATTTGGAAGACGAGCTCTTAATATTTAAAAAAAAAATTCATGCAACAACATTTTGATTTGCTGGCAGCCAAAAGATATACTAAGGGCAGTGATTTGTTGTCTTTGACCCCATGTACGATATATAATTGAGTAAAAATCGCAGGAGCTGATCTGAAGGTGCAATCAGCAAACCTCTGAGAACATTGACTCAAATAATTCAAATTCAAGATCTTTAAAAAAAATGAAACGTTTTTATCACCACCGCTGTCGTGAACTAAAAAACGATCATTTTGATAAGTGATTTTAAATTCATCAACCAATGTTAAATCACCTCGAGTTAAAAGATTAACAACGGCCACAGTTTCCTCATGGCGAGCACGCTAGACAAAACGTAAAAGTGATGATGGATTGGGCAATACAGCAGCAACGGAAGATAAAACACCACGTAAAGCTCCAGTGGCAGTAATTGCTAGTTTCTTTTAACTACGGAGAGCCTCCTCCTTAATTTTCTCTGTAATGATTTCAGATTTTACTTCAAAAATATCCACAGCGTGATTATGAATAGGTATAGGCCCAATGATATGACCTGAATAAAAATATAATTATAAACAAAAAATGAGCCAATATTATTACTCATATTATTAATAATTTAATATTCACCAGTTTTTAATTGATTATCAGTATGAATAAGAACGTTGCATTTGGCATTATAATTACAACGCCAACTTATCTTACTATTATTGGTTATTTTTACAATACAAGACACCCTCAACTAGTAAAAAATTATGACTCCTTTGGGATTTAACAAATTTTAACGGCAGTCTGTTAACATTATTTAATTTTGTTAACTTAAATAATAAAAAAAACTGCACAGCAAAAATAACCTCAATCACGCGTATATTCCGTAAAAGACGCGGTGATTGTAATAGCATATAGAAAATATAAGTCTCTTTTTGATCGGTAATCTATAATTATGACTCAACTTTAATTAACAATCAAAGATGGCCCAAGTAGGATATTTTCTTATAGGTGCCACACAATATTTAATTTGAATATTGTTATTTTATTGTTAGTCATTCACTTTCAGAACTGTAAATATATAAATATATATATAAATGTATATATATTTAGCTGCTTTCTTTTAGAAAAAAAAGCGATAATAAAATTCTATTATTGTCTTGTAAGGGGCTTCGCTAATATATAATGTATTAATCTATACGCTTGAAATAATCCTGTGTCCATTTTTCACATGTTTTGTGTGCATCCAATCATTAAATATATTTACTGATACGCGTGAATTAGTACTGAGACCATTTTTAACATATTTTGTGTGCATTAAATAAAAACAATTTCTCGAGAAGCGCGACAATATTTTGTCACAAAAATCTTCTTTCCAGGGATATTTTGACTAAGAATTTTTTGTGTGAGGATGTCTTGTCGCAGGGATATATTGGCTAAGGATTTTTTGTCTGGGAATATTTTTTTGCAGGGATTTTTTGTCGGACATATTTCGTTCGAGGACCAAGACGCCTGTCACCACCAGAAATAAGAGCTAGAAAGATTTCCTAATGTATCATCGTGTAAGGTTTTAGTAATTTCTAATGATTACCTTTCCACGAAAAATGGACATTATCTTTCATTTTATTATAGTGGTAGAGACAAAAACTAAATTTTGATATTCGCGATAAAACAAAATATTATAGCTTTATTAGAATATGATGAATGGGCTAGGTGGGACTTTTTTGTCCGTTCCATTAATATATTATTGATATGTGCGATTCATGGAGTACAAAACGGTTTTATTACCACTGGTGCATATTCATTAGGGCCCTGTTTGAAAATATTGATTGAAAAGAATTAAGAATTATGGAATTCGAATTCTTTTCAATAATTTTAATTTTTTTTTGCATATACTGAGACAAATGCCTTGCGACTCTGTCCCTACTTCACCCTTACGGACATGCTTCGACTTGAAAACTTGTCATGTAACCATGGCACTATGACATACAAATTCAGATGGCAACGAGACGGAGAAAATCGGAAACCGCAAGGCTGAGGACGACGAAGACAATTCACATTATTTCAATATAGATATATTAGATCAATTTTTAAGAGATCTTGACGTTATAAGGTTCTAGGAAGCTATTCTGACTAATTTTAAGATGATGTCCGAGTGTATGTATGTATGTATGTATGTATGTATGTATGTATGTATGTATGTATGTATGTATGTTTTTTTTTTTTTTTTTATAGAGCGAAGGAAATTCCTTTACGAATCGCGCGCTTAGATGTTTGTTTTGCCTGGTATGTCGGACTCAGACATTCACCTAATGTCTCCTGTTAGTGCTAATACCGCCTAAAACCTCCGCTATCCTCTAAACTCTGATCCCCCACGGTATCCGCCGTTAGGCATTACTTCGTGGGGGGAGGATTTAGCTACTGCTCTTCCTTCTGGTAGCTAAGATGTTATTACTTCTTTCTTCTAGTTGTTGTCATTTGCCCTTCTTCTTTCGATGGAACGCAAGTCTATGAGGACTTCTGTTGCAAATGTGCTGATGGCGTTCCAAGAGGCTCTTGATGACAACATTGCTTCTACTAGTGTCTCTGGTTGAATACTCTGGTGTAAGATACTTTCGAGTTGATCACGCTGTGGAGAAAATCGTGAACACTCGAAGAAAACATGCTTCGCATTTTCAAGTACTCCTGGGCAGGACGGGCACTCCGGGGAATTATCGTGCTTGAAGCGGTGTAAATACTCTCGAAAGCAGCGATGTCCTGATAGCATCTGTGTAAGATAGTAGTTGACCTCACCGTGACTCCAGTTCAGCCAAACATCAATCCGTGGTATGAGGTGGTGCGTCCACCTGCCTTTCTCCGCAGTATCCCATTGTCACTGCCAACGTGCGATGCTCTTCTGTCGTTCTTTTGCCTTGAGTTCTTCAGCACTCAGTGTGGTTGACGCTTTTCGATGATATAGGTTCCGTCTTTCCTCAGCTAGAACTTTAAGAGGTAGAGTTCCGGAAATGACACACACCGCTTCCTTAGATACTGTGCGGAATGCGCTTGCGACTCGTAGTGCACTCATCCGATATATTGGTCCGGCCTTTCTCCATAAGTCTTGCGTCTCTAGTGCGTCAGCCCAAATGGATATTCCGTAGGTGAGCACCGATGTAACTACTGATGACAAGAGTAGTTTTCTGCTCTGCTTTGGGCCTCCGACGTTAGGCATCAATCGTGCAAGACTAGCTCTTACTACTGATGCTTTGGTACAGACGTGTTCCACTTGCTGCTTAAAGTTGAGTCGGGCATCAAGCATCACTCCCAGATAGCGTATATGAGGTTATGATGTGATTTCTTGGTCTCCAACTTTCAGCTTAATTGTTTCAACTTCTTTTCGGCTGGTAATAAGCACTGCTTCGGTCTTCTACTTGGCCAGTTATAGGTTCACTGTGTCCATCCACTGGTTGATCTCCTTAAAATTGATGTCGAACAGATGTTGAATCTCGTCAAGGTGTTTGGCGACGATCACTGCGCCAACATCATCTGCATACGCTACAAGTTTGACACATCTTGGAAGTTTCAATCTCAGAAGCCCGTCGTACATGATATTCTTCAGGAGTGGACCGAGAACAGAGCCCTGCGGAACACCACCTGTTATATCATACTCTTTTGGACCATTCTTCGTGTCGTACCTCAGCACTCTATCTGTGAAATAGCTAATCACAAGTTTGCGGGGATATGCTGGCACGTTCTTTTCTTCAAGAGCTTGCATGATGCAGTCCCAATTAGCGGAATTAAGAGCATTTCTGATGTCCAAGGCAGCCATCAGGCAGTACTTCTTTGTTCTACCCTTCCATCTAGTTCCTGAGATTGCCTCCTTCGCCGTACTAACAACGAGATTGATCGCGTCAAGAGTTGATCGTCCTTTTCGGAATCCATACTGGTTGTCTGTCAGGAGTGGGTCGACTACTGCATCTATTCGTTGATGAATTATACGCTCGAATATCTTGCCCGCCGTGTCTAACATGCAAAGTGGACGGTAAGATGACGGTTCTTCTGGCGGTTTCATTCCTTTCGGTAGAAGTACTAACCGTTGTTGTTTCCACTCACGAGGAAAAGTCCCTTCCTTGAGGCATGCGTTGTAAGCGTCTAGAAATAATGTTGGTGCTGCCTTTATGATGGTCTTCAAGGCTATATTAGGGATTCCGTCCAATCCCGGCGCTTTATTATTTCCTACACGATTACAGGCCTCCAGTAATTCTTCTTCAGTGACAGGTGGAATGTCATCCAGTTCGACTTCGACTGGCGTTAACTGATAATCGAGACTGTGTTGCTGTGGGAACAGTGCAGTGACGATGTCTTGGAGAAGTTGAGGACACGTAGGTGACGGCATTTGTTGTTTCTTCAGGTGGGTCATGACAATCTTGTAAGGCCGACCCCACACGTCTTTGTCCACCTCGTGTATGAGCTCTTTCCAGCATCTTCCTTTGCTCTCTTTTATGGCCTTATTAACTTCGCGACGAGCTTTTTTGTACTCTGCGATCAGAACTGCAGAGTTAGGTCGTTGATAGCCACGCAGAGATATTCTTCTCTTTCTATGACACTTTTTACGGAGGTTGCTGATGTGATCGTTCCACCAGTGTACCGCAGGTCTTGTGTTCATAACACGTTCGCGAGGCATACTGGCATCACAAGCTTGTGTTCCTCGCATCATCAGGGCCTTAGTATGTTCTTCTGCAAATCCAGTCTCTATCGGATCACTATCGAGGGCTGTAGGCAATACTTCTGGATCAAATGATTTAACCTTCCAACCAACGATGTTAGGTTGCTTGATAGGTCCCCTGAGGTTCTGGTCGTTAGACGTTTCCCAGAGTATCGCATGATGGTCACTGGCAGTGTAGATGTCCAGTACTTTCCAGTTGGAGTTACCTTTAGCAAGGCTGGTACTGACAAAAGTGAGGTCTACAATTGAGCTTGCGCCACCTTTGGTGTAGGTCGGCGTCTCGCCACTGTTAAGCAAAACTACATCTAGTGTAGAAAACGCTTCTAGTAGTTCTCTCCCTCGTGCATTAGTATGCTTACTGCCCCAGTCCACTGCCCAGGCGTTGAAGTCCCCGGCTATCGCCACTGGATGATGTTGCTTCGCGTCCTCAGTCAGTCGATCTAAGAAGTCAGTGAATTCAGCAATGGAGAGGCTAGGTGGTGCGTAGCAGCTATAGAAACGGATGACATCTACTGATGCTGCTACAAAGCCAGCGCTGCCATTGTTAACCGCACTCTGGGTGGGGAGCTTACCACAGGCCCAGATCACAGCTTTGGTGGTGATATCCGTCTCCCAAGGTTGGCCAGCTAGATGTTTATAGGGCTCCGATAAAAACACAAGATCAACTTTCAGTTCTCGTACTGTTTGCATGAGAAAGTCATGCGCAGCTTCGCAGTGATTAGTGTTAAGCTGCAGTATCTTCATAGTCGTCTATGTGTCAGCTTCTGGAGTGCTTCTTGGAAAACCGGTCATCGACCAGAACCAGACCGGTGAGTGGTATCCTGGGAGCCAGGTTTTTCCGCACATAAAACACATATCACCTTATTAGGGCATTGAGCAGCTTAATGACCTGTTTCCCCACATTTGATGCAAAGCCCAGATCGGCTGGCCTCGCTTTTACATTGAACAGTAGTGTGTCCAAAGTGCCAGCACTTATAGCATCGTAGTGGAGTCTTCACTGCTCTGATACGACAATTCACCCAGCCAATTCGTATCTTGCCTTTCTCACCGAGTATCTTCTGCGCTGTTGCTGCTGGTAATCGTACCGAAGCGGTCTGGGTGCCTCTGTAGGCTGGACGAATTTTAATAACAGCTTCAGGTATTTCGTAGTCATTTCCGGCTGCCTCTTGTAAGGCCTTCTGGACATCGTCTCTGGTTGTTTCATCGTCTATGTCCCGGATTTCAAGCTGTTCTTCCGGGCCTTTACAGATGACTTGGGCTTCTTCTTTAAGGATGCTCTTGACAGTCTTCAGCAACGCTTTTCCTTTGTCTGTGCTCTTTCTGGAAAGCGTAATAAGTATATTCCCGTCATTCGTCTTTTGGACCTTGTCAACTACGTTACGGGTCTGGTCGGATAATCAAAGCTTCTGGCCTAGTGAATTTTCGTTTTCTCCGCTTAGGCTCCGGCCGTGATTTGTTCACCGGTTGTTTTGGTAACTGCTCTTTGGCTTGTTTCTTCTTTTTCTTTTTGGACAAGACTGCCTGCCATGCAGGCTCTTGTTTTTCTTCAGTCTTCTGGACCGCTGTTTTCTGCGGCGGACTAAGTTTCAAGTCTTTTTTCTTCTTGACCTTATTGTCGCTGGGGTCCGGAGAGCCTCTTCCTTTTCTTTTTTTTCCAGAACTTTTGCCGTTGTCTTCAGGGGCTGATCCTTCATTAGCTACGGCTCCAGTGTTCGTTGGTAACTGAGTCACTACACTGGTTTGGCGCTTTTGCTCTGGTGTGGCACACGAAGATGTCTGCGTAGTTGAGGCCATCATCTGCGGTGCTCTGCTCGCCAGCCTGTATGCTGTAGAGATCGATCCAACCAGTTTTCTGATTTTATGATGAACGTTCTTCTTGTCTCCAATGAACTCAGCAAGCTGATCAATTCTGCTACCTAGCCGCTCCATCGGTAACTGTTTCCCAGTGACGGTCGGTACTGAATTGATCCTCTCTCTAAGAAAGACGGCAGGAGAGATGAGTTTTTCGCCCTCTAAGGGGGCGTCAACTGACTGCTCTGTCACTTCCATTGACACTGTAATCGTACTCCCTGTAGCATTTCCTGACAGCGTAGGCATGGAGTCCACTACGTTGTCCAAGCTCTTAAAATTGATCGTTTGGGGGAAAACTGTGTCCAATCGGAACACAGTTCCCTTGGGTCCTTTCCCTTTCCCTAGGATTTTCCATAAGGGAGGTGGTAAAAGCATACCCTGATGCGGGCCTATGTGTGTGCGCATCCACACATACGCCCACATACACAATATTCTATAATATTGTAACTTATTTATAATACAGTCGAGTCTCGTTATGAGTCCGCTCGTTATGAGTCCGTGAACCAGGATTTCCACGGAAGTCCTTCCTCCTCCACAACGTGAAAAAAAAATTAATTTCAGAGTCTCGATATGAGACCGTATATTCATGAAAAGAAATTAAGAGTTTATGTATCATATTAGTCCTATTTACATATAAGAAACATAACACTCAAGTCAAACGGACTCATAACGAGATACTGGAAACAATCACGTACACACTCACACGCTTAAAAAGTAGGGGAAGTTCAACTCACGACTGTCGCCTGCGCTGACAGAGTGGGGGTACACAAATTCTTAGAATTATATTCCCCTACACCCCTTTATGCGGGTTCATAACGAGACTCGACTGTAATAGAATTTATATCTATTTTATAAATTTTTCTGATGACTATTTACTTTTATTTATTTATCTAAATTTTTATTTATATTGTTTTAATTATTTACTTATATATAATTTTTTTTTCCTTTCATAATTTTATTTCTTTAAATTTTATTAATTTATTTATTTATGTAAAGAATTTTTTATTTATTCTTATAATTTTTATTTATTCGAGTTTTATTACTTTATTCAATTATTTATGTAAAATTTCATTTTTACTCTTTTAATTTTTATTCATTTGAATTTCACGTTTACGGGGACACAAAAAATTTTATCTACAAAAATGCACTTAAAAATTTAAGGGCTTATAAGATTATATTATTTGTCTATTTTATTTATTTAACAATGAGTCATTGTTAAACTTTCAATTTCTCTTTTTAAAATATTTTAAGTACACTTTTTTATGGAAAGCGTTTCCAAATGTTCTTTAGGCCTTCATTCTATTGTGACCCAAGGGGTCATTAAAAAAATGCATTCGATTGTTTGCTCTAGCATTTCTACGTGCGTCAGAGCAAACAAATTTACTAATTCTAAACATTGTTACTACTACATTATTTCTTATCACTCTAGGGTTATTGAAAAAAATAAAATCTGGTCGCCACGTACTTTTTTTCAATGGATAAATTTAAGTAAAATAAAATAAAAAAAAAAGAGAAATAATAATGTTTAGCTTTTGAGCTGGACGTAACAACTGATTTCGAAAAATATTGTTTTTGTAAAAGAATAGTATAAAATAAATTCGTTTCCTTCTCTTATCAATTTACGATGAACTCTCAGTGTCAAATTACTCCAGATGTTTTCCAATAATTACTTGGAAATTCTTATAATTATTATAATTTTGAAATCTAATTCACTTATAACGTAAAACGTTTTTATTAACGCAATGGAGACGCGAATAAGATCTGGAATCCGTATGCGGTCACCCACATGTAATAAAAATTATAAATAATAATAATAAATGTAACTCACAATAATAAATAAAAGTGTGCCTGGGCCAGCGCCTCAGGCTGAGTTAGTGCACGAGGGTGCTTCATTTTTTCAAAACGGGAAAAATTTTAACAAATCAGGGATAAGATCACGGGACAAAATTTTGAGCGAGAATGTATGCACCAAGCAGAAAAACAACCATATATACTGAATAAAAAATAATAAGGAATAATTATAACTAAAATATATCCAGGGAATAAATAAACAAATAATGGTTATTACTAGATTCCTTTTTTCATATTATTTAATTCAAAGATATTTATATATAATAATCCAATAATTATTACGATACCAAATGTCATATACTATACACCAATTCTTGATAATAAATTCCATCAAATTAAGATATGCTCATTATAGCCAAATGATAATGATTAATTAAATTATACTATCCACTGGGGAACTCAAATTAGAAATTACAAATTGTTACTCAATATAATGAATATAAATTGTGAACAAATAAAATAATACTAATCTTTATCTTTATTTTTAATTATTTACTCTGGGGAGAGATAGACACGACAACCCAAAATAAATTTGGCAACACTGGGTTGCATACCATTGAATTACAACATAAAATTTACCTAGATAAATAGTATTGTAATACGAGGAGCCAAATACGCTATCCCTGTCTAATCCGCTAAGGGATTAATTCAACGCGCCTACCTACATTTGCACTAAGCTCTAGAACATATGCCAAATATATTCAACTTATTACTACAATCTTAACTCAGGTTCAATTATTATTCAATTGTTTCTCGCGATCAACTCTATCGAGAGTCCAGCGGTAACTGATGCAACAAATAAAAATGCAATTGACTTACAGGCGTTGACAATAATTTACTTCTGGAACTTTTCAATCATAATTAGTAGTATATACGTGAACTAATACTTTTAATTTAATATAACAAAATGTAAAAAATGAACTACATTAACTTTCTTTAATTATTTAATGACTTATTAATGGCAACTGAACCAGAAAACATTGTACCAAAAAATTACGGACAACAACACGTCCTATCTTTACAATAGCCCGGTCCTATCTGACTATTTCCACGTCGGTTTTCCGAGAGATGAGTATCACTGACGTGTTATTCCCTCTAATGACTTCGGACCTGAAATTATTATTTAAAATAAAATATTTAAATTTATTACACGTACTGAGATGTATCATTAAAATGAATTAAATAATATTTTCCATCAATAAACATAAACGAAATAATTATTTACTCTTTAAACAATAAAAGAATAATTAATTCGGTGCACAACGTGGCTGGAGCAAAATATTTACTTTTATCTCCATTATATCGATTTACTCTCCCTTCGGTCGATATTTTCATGTAGACTATACGAGCATGTGTGCTACTAACTGGAATGAAAATATCAATTTTACACAAAAAATTCAAAATAATTATCAAAAATAAATATAGAAAAACCATAATATCAATAAATTCATAATTACATCATATTTAAACAATTCATCAAAATAATATAAACATATAAATAATAATAAATTATTGCAAATAAATGCGCTTTATATTATCCAGGAGGTGTTAAATTGAGACACTTTTAAAAATTTTTTAATCTATTACTTTAAATAACATATACTTGTTTTTTGCAAAAATATCTTTACCGGAATTAAACTAACAACAATCTCTTACTTTGAAGTTATTAATAAATAGTGATTAACAATTGATAAATTAACAATTTACAATAGTTAGTTAAACTTTTAAAATATCAAAAGTGTCAGTCAAAAAATGATAATGATTTTGGTTTTATGATAAAAAGTATCAAAAATTTATAACGTGTCGCTGAGAAAATCGACGATTTAAAAAAAATTCGGGAAGTTATTGGCATCCCTCCAATTTTCAAAATCGGGTTTTCATCATATGTTGACGTTTGAAGGAGCGAGGATGCTATTCAGAGCGACGTGTGTGGGACTGTGTGTGAAGATGCGAACCTCTCATATCTTTTTAATGAATGAACCGATTTAGATCGTTCTTGCAGCTTTCGGAAAATTCCTTCTAAACTTAGATTTTCAGAAAATTTTAGATTATTCAATCAAATAGACTCTGGGATATTAAAGAAACATGACAAAAAAAAAAAAATTTTTTTTTCGTTGTTTTTGGATATTTTGAAAACTGTAGGGTCGACCAATTCCAAAATCTACTCAGCTCTGAAACTCAATAATAGCTTTCTATTGCCGTGAAGCAAGTCTCAATCAAATAATCCGTTCGAAAGATATCGTCGACGAAAGAAATAATAGAAAACGGTTTTTTCCAAATATCATCGAAATAACTGAATCAAACATTCACAAAATTTTATTAGCTCTAGAACTCAATAACGCGCCGATCGCTACCTTAACCGTCTCAATTGAATAATCGAGAGATATCGTCTACAAAAAAATGAAAAAGTTCGTTTTTTAACTTCCCGCTAAGAAAATCGACGATTTTCCAAAATTTCGGGAAGTTATTGTTTCCACCCTGATTTTCGGAAATCGAGTTTTCATCAGATGTCGACGTTTTGAGGTCCTAGGAAGCTATTCTGACTATTTTCAGAATGATGTCCGAGTGTGTGTATGTGTGTGTGTGTGTGTGTGTGTGTGTGTGTGTGTGTGGGGGTGTGTATGTAAACTCTTTGTAACTTTTGAACTAATGAATCGATTTTGATGGTTGAGGTGACAATCGAAAGAGCTTGTTGGCCGTCAACTTTCCTGAAAATTTCAGATTATTTGATCGAATAGACTCGAAAATATTTGCGAATTACGAAAAAAAAAAAATTTTTTTTTTTAGTTTTTTATTGATTTCTCAAAAACGACTTATACGATCGACTTCAAAATCCAATCAGCTCTAGTACTCAATAAAACGCGTTGAGTGCCACCTCAAACATCAAAATCGGATAATTCGTTCGAGAGTTATCGCGGGAGAAAGAAATGGTGAAAAACGGTTTTTTCTAAATATTTTCGAAACGACTGACGCGATCGATTTCAAATTTCAATCAGCTCTAGATAGTATAGTTCGTTGTAGACTTGATTTTCTCAAGATTCTCTTAATTGTACCTCCTGCACCATTACATGGACTCTTTCCGTGAGAAGTAGCAAAAAAATTCCACTCTGCATCAAGTCCAAAATCCTCTTTGTGATGGCATATATTTACAAAATTTTTTTTATTCTTATATTGAGCGGCTCCTCCATCACTAAAGTAATTAATTTTTCTGATCTCTGGATAGATTTGTTTAATGTAATCAAGAAAAAGTTTTTGAAAAAAAAAAAAAACGATTTTGTACAGGGAGTTTGACAATCACTAATCACACAAAAAGTTTTTGTTTTAAGTAATCCACCTTCTTTGTAATAAGTTACAAATGGATGAAGAGTAGCTTGTTCGTTTGTCTAATGGTATGATTGAACTTCATCTTGTACAATAAATGAATAATTTTCAGAACAATTAACCAATGTTATACACTCCGTACTATCATTCAAATTTTCCTTCAGATTTTTTAAATATTCGGATTTTTTTTCGAAATAAAATGATGAGCCTTCAAAGCTGTCAAATGTTCTTTTAAATCATCTCTAAAGTCGTCAATTGTTTTTACTACAGTCACTAAATTGCATCGATCAGTAGAAAACCATTGCTCAAAATTTCTTTTAGATGACAACTCATATTCTTTGCAGATATCAGAATCAATAAGATCAGTTCCTGAACAATTTTCACACTGCGATAACATACATTCTTGATTAACATCGTCACAAACTATTTTTTTCAATAACTCTTTGTAAGTTAATTGAGTTTTACACGCCATTAACATAAATTTCATATTTTGATGAATCAAACAAACGCATACTGAATGTGTGCCACTTAGTCCAGCTACACCCAGTTTTTCGGGCGTAGCGAAGCAAACGAGGAGAATCAAATGGTTAATTGTAGATGAATTTGTTTGAGTCTTTCGTAAATTTTTCTTAAATTTAATGAAACTAATCTTTTTTTTTGTTTAGACTTTTCACCATTTTCCTCATGTACAGTTACACAATCTTTTTGACCAGGCATCAGTCTACTGATTTCATCATCTTCATAAAATTTTTTTACTTCTGCAATAGTCTCCATTTTTAACTGACGTCCACTTTTTTTTTGATTTTTTGCTAATACTCCATATTTTTCTTGAAGTTTCTTTGCATTTTTTACAAGATATTCACTACATTCAAATTCCAACTGTATTTTCGGAACCGTCCACCTTTTTGGTAATAAACTCAAAATTTCATATTTCTCATTGAACGTTTTTGAAGTCTTGAATTTAGTTTTCAGTTTTTCAATCAAGTCCAAATAGTCTGAATTATGAGAACCATGATCACTATCAATCTTATCTTCTTCACATTCAATAACCTCAAACAAAGATTCTAATTGTTTTTGTATTTTACTTGACATTTGATTTACTTTTTTAACGATTTAACGTTTTCTTTTTGATATGCTCAATTTTTGAATTGATTCGATTGGCGGCTCTTCGAACACATTTGGTTGAGTGAATCTATTACTTCGTATTTAGGTTTGAAGGATACATCAAGATCATCAAAATGTTGAGATAACGTTTCCTTGATGTCTTGAAGATTTTCGTTCATTTTGTTTTTTCTTACAATTTCAATGCAGCGCGAACAGATTGCTTGGCCTGGTATAAGACTGAAATTCTCATTTTCTTTACACAATTCAGCAGTAATTTATTTTAATGACTTTAGAATTGGTCTTTTATGAACATTAATAGGATTACAGCATTTTTTACCGAACACAGAAAAGTAATATTTAATATATTTTTTATGATGATAGGTACAAATGTCATTAAAACACGATGCTTTTATTCGTTAACTAAGTAAATATTTATCATCGTCTATTAAATTGTTTCCACTGATTAATTCCAATGAACAAGAAAAAGTGAGTTCATGACAATCTTTTTACAGCAATAAACCAATTGAGCACTCCATTCTTTGAATCTTATACCAAAAAATAATGATGATGAGTTTACAATAGAACAACTGAAGTAAACAATAATGATTTGTATAAAAAGATAACCTTGAAATAAAAAGCTGATAATCGGCAACTTTTTTGATAAAGACAATAGCATTGTCATAGACAAAGACAGCCAGTAGTCTAATGTTTATTGATAAAATAATAATAGCATCAATGCTTGTCTTCTCTATTCGGGCAAATAATATCGCAAGCTCGTTCGACGTAGGAGTGGGGGTTACGACCAGCTGTAACGACCTTCACTGACGAGACTTGCATTAATCCGCCGTTGGCCGCACCATTTTTATATCTTACTCGCACTATAGTAAGTCTTTTTGGATGAAGCGATGTCTTGTAGAGACTTTTTAACAATGCAACCAACCGAAAATGAAAATGAGACAGTAATATGAAATTTGTTATAAATTTTTATTAGAAAATTTATCAATTGTAAACAAAATTACTGAATTGTAGCATAAAAAAATTAAGATAATTATTACTTTAAAAAAACCTGCTGCACAAAATACAAAAAATGGGCTGTGCTTTTGACCGGACCTACCTATTCTATTGTATTTCAACGCACTAAATCCGAATCTAAAGTCAGTTTTGCCCGTACACCCTCAAAATTTTAGTTAAATTGCATGAAATCATAAAATCGCCAAAAATTAGCAGTTTTGGAAAGAAAAAAATTTATGGAACTATAGACCAAGTATGATTTCTATGTATTTTGGTCCGACGAATCTAAATCTGAAGTTGATTCAACCATAAGTTAATTCAATTCTCAGTAAATTGCAAAAAAACCCTGAAAAATTGCAAAAAATTGACGGCTAACGGGCCAAATAAACTTTAAATTTATATTTATTTAAAAATTGTTAAAATTTTAAATCAATAAAGAATTACAAAACTGAAAAGTCATCGAAATCAGAAAAATAAATTTTAATTTATACTCCGCGAATTAAATAACGTAATATATATTTTGTTTTGATTTCAAAAATGATTTCCATCACAACAACTCCAATTTTTTTAAATTTGCAGAGATTTCTTGCTATTTATTTAGATTTTCAAAAATACATAAGCTAAATAGGCTCAAGATTTAGATTCAACGAATCGAACTACATAAAAATCATGATTGATCGATTAATCTAGCTCTATAGAATTTATTTTATCACAATAATTGCAATTTTTTGCTAATTTTTTTCAGATTTATGGCTTTCTAGTCTCGTAATTCTTCATTAAATTAAAATTTTCACAGTTTGAAGATAAGTATGAATTTAAAGTTTATTTGGCCAGTTTGCCCTCAATCTTTTGCTATTTTTTGCTTTTTTCAGGGTTTTTTTTTGCAACTTAGATAGATTTTGAATGGCTTATGATTAACTAAACTTCAAATTTGGAGTCAGTGGACCAAAAAACATAAAAATCATACTTGGTCTGTAGTTCCATAAATTTTTTTCTTTCCAAAACTGCTAACTTTTGGCGATTTTTATGGTTTTTTGCAATTTACTTAAAATTTTGAGCGGCTACGGGCAAAACTGACTTTAGATTCGGGTTTAGAGCGTCGAAACACATAACGATAGGTCAGTCCGGTTGAAAGTATAGACCTGTTTTTTTATTTTGTGGGCTGGTGTTATAGTTAATATCTATTGTTTATACTGATAGTTAGTTGTCGGCACTTTAGTTATGCAATTAATATTAATCTTATCGGAGATAGCGCCAACTGGCCATGTCTCACAGAGGTCAATTTAAAATTTTCAATCAGAATTAACGTCCTGTTACCGATACCATCAATTAAAAAATGTTTATTCTAGAAAATATGTATTTATTTTTTTTCTAATAAAATAAATATTTAAATTGTTACTAAATAGCACTGGACATTGATATTAGTAGTTTTCTTATTAAAATTTTTTTTTTTGTAACAGTAATCAATGAGGTTCAAAGTACTAATTATTATTAATATTTTAATTTTATTGAATTCAGAAAATTTTCAGAATAATTATGACCTGTAATTATTTAATAATTCATTATTACTACCCAAGTAACTAATATCCAATAAATTATTTGATTTATCAATATTATTTTAATAAAATTGATCTTATTGATGAATTCTTAAATGATACCGATACTACATTTATCGATACTCTATATTTACCCTGATAGCCACACTTCAAATATAATTGCTCAGAAAGTTCTGGAGTGAAATATTTTCGGCTAACTTAACGACAAGTTTTTGGTTAGCCTTGGCTGGATATTACTTCCATGCAAGTTGATGCAAAAGAACTGCCGTCATCTGAATGTATTTTGACAGAAAAACTTGCCGTCAATCTCAAGTGAAACTGTCAATCAACTTGACGTCATTGTGTGACTGTAATGCTTGTATTCAAATTAAATCCAAGGTAAAGACAATTTACTGTCAACTTAACCGTAACTATTTGCTCTCCTATTACGTCCAACATGCAATCAAGACAAATATCATGTACAGTCTCTTGTTTTGAGTCAAGACACTTAAGTCCTTTACTCGGGCGACGGAGACCTCGTCGTTACGGTAATGAGTATGAGGAACAAGATCAATATGGAGAATTATTTTAGAGGAATAATAATAAAAACAACTGGATAACTTACAATTGTTATTTATAAAATTTATTCAGCTTCCATTGTACAAATTGATGGTTGTTGTTGGTTGGAAGATCGTTGATTTTTTTTTGTAAATTGTATAGTATACCGGCAAGAACCACGTATTCAACGTCTGCTCAGTCAGTACCCCTGGGTGGATGTGGTCTGACAGTATGCTGAGAGTTGAGAACTGTGCGGTTTTTAGCTTAACTGAGATTAGAAAACTGGACAATTAGACCGAAAAACTGCGGGTTTATATAGTCCGAAATCGAGGGGGACCGAGCCGTTCCCTTGGATCATGTACACTAGAAAAGAGGTGCTTGCTGTACCAGCGTTTAGTTTTATGGGTTTTCTAGTGACTTCTAAATGTGCTTCTCCTCCTGCGGTTTTATTCTGCACGTGCGGTACCCGAGGTCAAGTCAAAAGAGAAGAAAAATAATTAAATCATTTCTTTAATTATTCGATATTCGAGTTGAGGGTTTCTTTTTTATAAAATATTTTCAATTTGGATGCTGGTTGTCCGAAAAAATTCAGCGTCTCCTTAGAAGAGTGAGAAGTAATGCATGTTTAGTAATGCATGTTCTTGGTGGCACGCGTCATCCCGGCTTGGCCTCCAAGTTAACGAATGGCGGGGTGCCATCTAAGAGTTATCGCCCAGTGCTAGAGCGGCTACTGGGCGGCTCCTGTTACTGGGTAATTAAAACGAGAGCTCTTGGGGGACAGCTAGGATCATCGGTTGACAAGCATGATGTCAGGGCCGAGGTCTTATAGCTCATGAATTACGCGACTGTGGTCTTGAGTAGAAATAAAGGAATAAGAGAACTAACGTGAGTGTGTTTTAGTTTTACTCGTGAAATTAGGGGACCTCTCTTGCTCTTCCCTTCTCAGCATTGAAAAGAGGCACACTGAATTCGAGAGTGAGGGTACCTAGTATGTGTGTTGAGTAATATAAGTTATTACTCTGTACACATGCAGACTACGTCAGCTATGTTTTCTGTTTCTATGTTCTCCTATTTCAGATGACCGTGAGGATGTGTGTATGAGCCCCCTTACGTGTATGTGTACGCACTCCGGCACTATTTCTTTATTATGTCATGTATACGCATGATATATGAAATCTTGCTATGAGTTTTAAAATATCAGTGGCATTAGCCCTTGGAACTACAGTTTAGTTACGAGTATGGTTTAGTTTTTGTACAAGTGATAAATGTGTTTACGGGAGATCAATTTTTTGTGAGACATGTTCAAGGGTTACCTCATCAGGTAAGTGTATTTAATGAAATTCTCTTTTAAATAACACCCGGCGTAATCGATCCTGGTTTTAAGGTAATTCGTATGGTGGCGGAGATTCTAAACAAGCTGACGAACGTTTCTAGCTATCGGCTCCTGGAAGTGGTAGACAGGCTTGACGAAATTACGACTGTTACCGGCCTCCAATTACCCTGTGTTTTGGAGGATCTTTACAATACTATGGAAAGGATGAATGCCCTCCGGCTAATTCACCAATGCTCGAATTTCCTTCGAGCATTATAATGCCCCATATTCATACACGGGGGATGTAGAGAGTATCCGAGAGATGGCTAGTGTATTAACTCGGTTTCTTGATTACATAAAGAAATACAAGTTAATTTTTTTGTGTTTCAATGTGTTGGAATGTTTTATTACCCTAATAATAATAAAATCGCTATGTTACTTTAATAATAAAATTTTAACTCGGTTACGAGGGGACACGCACAGTTCTCACCGCTTTAGTTCCCACCACCACGCGTATTCTCCGCTCCGACTTGGAGGAGAGCTTCTATAGCGAGAATACCTCTTCTTATGTTTAGAGATTTTTGTCTTACCAGGGTACGGTAGGATTTCAATGTATAAATTTCTTCTTTTAATTTTTGTGTTCCCTACCCTGGTCGTAACACTCCCATACTTTCTTCTAAATTGGCATTAGAATACGGCCATAGCTTGAAGTTAACTTACGGTTAAAGTAGCTATCAGGGTGAATGTCCTTATAGCAATAGGTTGTAATGTCACCTATCATCAAATCAAATAACTGACGTTCGTTTGAGGTTGGCATTGTAAAAATATAATCTAAGAGCTAGTGAGCGGATACCTGTATGTATTCGACCAGACCTGGGTTTTTGCACAATCTTTTGGCAAATTTTGAATGCATTTGACTTCATCTGCCGTTTTGAAATTTCAAAATATATTATTATTATTAACTGAAAATAATAGAGGCAGACCATTATCGCGCGTTTAACATTGTGGTAGACAGTTTTGAAAATGTTAAAAATAAATATTTTTTGAAAGTAATTGACCAGATCTGCCATTAATACATTTTATTTATTATAATCTTAAAAACTTATATTGATTACGGCAGACGTATTCATTGTGTACACACATCATCAGATAACAGAATTTGAGATACTACCCGGTCAGATGACTATGTATTACGATAGCTGTTTCACATCAATATAAATTACTTATGATTTACTTAATCACTGAATTTATCAAAATGAATATTTCTTATGTACACTTAGAAAAAAAGTACTATTTTCCAAACGAGAATTTCTTGGTTCAAGAAATCCGTTCAAAATATTTATTTTATTATTAATTATCAATTTCTTGAGGAAAAAGCATCAAATTTATTTTTGTTATTATATGAATCCACTCTTATAATTTAGATGAAAAATATGAAAATATATCATGTAAGCAAACTATTCGTAACGTGATAGGTCAATAAAAATTGAAAATAATATACATAATATTATAATATATATATATATATATATATATATATATATATATATATATATATATATATATATATATGAATTAATTAATTAATTAATGTAACGGGACGGTTAAGTCCACCTCCGTTTGACGAGAGGCCGATACCACACCCTTTTGAGAATACTCGTGCTGCGGGGTGTCCCCATTTACCACCCAGACGATACTATGAGCCGAAAATCGACCAAGAGTGGACGTTAACCGGAGGTATAATCAGAAATCCTCATTGCGCGTGGTATCTAACCACAGCCACCACGAGTCCAACCTCTTTTGGGCCAAACAGTGCTCCCATCTCAGGAAACAGAGAGACTGTGGTCGAAGTGGGGCTGTGAACGGGTCACCCATGGTACCAATTCCCTGTATTGGTCTACAGATTGCTCATAGCACTTATATATAAACACTAAGATTTTCAGACATGCCATTATACGCACTTGCCCTCATTCATCACCTAGTGTTCTCTTATCTCCGAGTTTCTATGGTAGCCATGATGTTTTGAGACACAAAATGGCGGGGTATGGCCCTTTCGGGAAAATATAAAAATAAAATAACAAAATAAATAATAATAATAATACACACATATTCAATTATTTTACTTGATTGTAGCTTACATGCACAATACACCTAAGATCGCTAACTTAAATTAGGGCTAAACTCACATTGTAGTATATGAGAAGGCGCTATACGTGTTATGAAATATCTGAAATCGTTAAATTTTAAATTAGACCTAAAATCATTGGGAAAACCCATAAGTCGCATCTCACTAAACGTTTAGATCAATATCCTTTTCTTGATTAGCTCTTCCCAAATTTTATTATTAAAAAAATTACTAATGACATCATTTTATGGTTCAGATCTTTAGAAGCAAACAGTCAATTAATTATTAGTCGGTATAGGATCAAGTAATTTCGATAAAACTAATTAATTATTCGTGACGTTTCGGAGATATATTTACACTTCCTCAGGCTCTATAATAAAACATACAAAATCATTACAATTATGTACAATATAACGTCAGTAATTTAATAAACAATACACACTATTTATACCATGACTATATTCTCAATACAGTCAATCATATAATTCTTGTCATGTTTTTTTATTTTATATTATGTTGTTATGTTTTAAAATAATAAAAGATGACAAGAATTATATCATTGACTGTGTTGTACATCATTGTAATGATTCTTTAAGTTTTATTACAGAGCCGGAGGAAGTATAAATAAATTCACGAATCATCATGAATAATTAATTAATTATAATTATTGATAACTAATTTGAATTTCTTTTAATCCAGAATTTCAAACAGATAAGAATTAAAATTGTGGACATCATGAGAATGAGAGAATTAAAATCACCTTTGACTATTCAAAATTGTTTTTTTTTCCAATGTGCACAATTGTTAAATTTATTTAAAAATATTTATTTGTAATCAAACTATTACATAAAATTATCAACGCTTATATTAATAATTTAAATGGGAGCAAAAAAAAAAGAAGTAATTTAAAATTAAATTCCAAGATTTATTAATAAAGTTAAATTAACTTGAATTAAACATTCATAATATTTTTAAATTAACGAAAAACTATTACATCATTTTTGGTTAATTAAAGTTATGCATTTTTCTGAAACAACATTGAGAAACTAAAATATAATAATGTTATTGTTATTTTTATAATACTATAAATTTTATAATTACATTATAAACATTACATCATTTACGTAAAAATAGTGATGCGTGAGTTAAATGTACCACGAACTTGCAATTAGTTACTTGCTATTTTATCCTTAAAATTTAATCAGGTAACTGGATAAACTAACTTATCTACAGAATCAGTCAGTTCATACCTAGGATTAAACTTATAAATTTACAGATTATTCACAAATTTTAACGCATCAGTCAGTCAATCCTCTTACAAATTAGTTTCACGGATCATCATAATATTATGTAAAAACTAAATAATTTTGTAGTAAAACTTACGTTAACGTGGCAATTCACAACATTTTACTCACTCTACCAATCTTCTTACAAATTAGTATCACGAACCATAACATTATATATTATATATATGTATTGAAATAGAGTAATTGAATAGTAGTTATTAAAGAATGAAAGAATAAAAAAAAAATAATTGTAACTTCAAGATTATCTTCATGCTTAATCGAAGGGTCCTTTCTTGTAAGCTTCTCCATCAATGATTCCTGACTTACGTTTGGGAGTACGATACCCCATAGCTCCCAATTCGTCGAGAGTCTTAGCTGTGACAGACTGAACATGCTCGATATCGTTGAAGCTTCGCGTTACGAACTAGGGCACATCTTCTATAAAAATCAATAGTAGTTAAATTGAGATATATGATCAAGATCACAAAACATGTACAATTATATAAAGTTCAAATTCTATTTGTACTTGCGGGATTGTTGCAAGATACTTCTCATAATTTTGAGATAAGTACCCTTATCATAGTTTTTATTTTCATCATATCGTGAAATTCTTACGAAAATCTTGTGTTTGTCTTGAACAAGTAATCCGACAAGAAAACTTAATAAACTTTTAAATTTTCGTTTTAAGCAGCCTTTTATATCTAGAAAAATATAAATATAATTATTAATCCATTTCAAATAAGTTAAAAATTCACAATTAATCATTAAAAAAAACACTTACAACATTGTTTTTTATGGTGGTAAACATCTTAGATGTCAACCTCTTCCAACGGTTCAATGTTTTTGTTCTCTACAGTTTCATCTTCAAATTTGATGTCCTTTATCGTGATTTCGGTATCAGGTAAAACATACAATTCAATTGTTTCCGCAGTATCGTATGGGTTTTTTAATTTTTTTGTGTGGAATTACCATTCTCATGCATTCTAATGAAACTACCTAAAAAGATCAAAGTATAAAAATAGATAATCGTAACACTTTGCTGTCTTCTCAAAGAATTGAAATTCTATCAGTAAAACAGTTATAAAAAGATAAATAGATATAGATATTTAATTTAAAAAAAGAAAGTCTACAGTGCGATCTTGGAACTTCTGGGAGAAATTTTTAGCCATTTCTCCTCAAAAACAAATCTTGACGCGTTTTCTGCTTCCATTGTTTACTGTTATATTAAAGAGATTCGTTGATCTACCATTGACATTAACAATTTTAATTCCTTTAATTAAGTCTACAAACCCATGGCTTTCCCTAAAATCAAACAAGGAAATTATATAAATCTTAAACAAATCATTAGCTACTTCTCAGAATATAATTAAACAGAACTAAAAATTAAAATTACTTACGCAGAAGCATCACCGATAACCCACGCGTCAATCTCGGCGCCTTTCGTAAACTTCTTCAACAATTCTTGACGAGTCGAGATTTTTGTTATTTTCAATTCCGCCAATTATATTTTATGCAATTTTATAAATAAACGTTAAGTGATTTATTATAACAAATTAGATTTAGTTTCCTAATAATCTTGTGAAATAAAATTTATTTTAGATTTTAGAAAATGAAAGCCACGCTTAGCAAACTGGATGCAGAATTAAAAAAAAGCCGTTCGGCAGCCGAAATGGAAGTAGATTTGTCAGTATTTATTTAATTATTTAAATCCGTAAAGTAGACGGTGGCGCTTCAAGGTTCATCTAAAGCTTATAAGATCAATTATATTTAGACTGAGATGTTAAAAGTTGAAATTTTAAAAGAGTTACACGGCAGTAATCAGAATTGCAACAGTTACATAAATTTATTAAAAAGTAGAAGAACGAATGCAACAGTTGAATTTCAATCAATAAATCGGTAAATTCCGTTGAATATAAAAACATAGAACTGAAATATGAAGCTCATTAGATAAGCTACATAAAAAATTAACAAATTCCAACTATTACGTATTACTTGAAAGTTAATTAATGAGAAAGTAAAAAAAAAAATGTTTTTCTGTATTTTTCTGAAAATTTTAAAATTCATCAAAGTATTTGAAAAAATTATCTAAAGAATAAGCAACATAGCTTAAATTAAAGCAAATCGAATGAAGATAAAGATTCAATTACCAAAAACAGATTGTCTCTTTAGGATCAAAAGTTATTTAAAGATAAATCAAGAAAAGTTGAATTTTTTGAAAAATTAAAAAATCTTTAAAAGCCTATTACTTCCAAACTTTCAGGCCGATTTAGCTCATATTCAAACCGAACCGAGTTCTTTAGCTGTAGAATGTGTAAGAAAAATTTTATCAAGATCAGGACAGAATTGTGGACGCTATTGTGAGAGAACCACGCGTTATATCGTATATATATATATATATATGTATATATATATATATATATATATGTATATATATATATATATACATATATACATATATATATATATATATATATATATATATATATATATATATATATATATATATATATACATATATATTAGGGTGATTAAAAAAATAATAATTTTTTTTTTTTTTCGCAAACAGGTTCAAAAGTTTCATTTAGATAAAAAAAGACGCCTGTGGAAATTAAAGCTCTTAATATTAACATTAAGAGGTTCCGCATTGCACTTTTCTATTTACCATACAAATAACATGGAAAGAATTTTTTTTTCGTCTCCAGCTTTTTATTAGTAGCTAACGATGCGTCATAGGAATAATTGGCAGACATAATTTTGTAGGTAATAGAATGATCTACAAAAAAAGTTTCTTATCATTTTCTGATAAATCTATTTGTTCAAAAGTTATTCGAGGTGGAATTCGAATTCATATCAAATTTTGAGATTTTTTTACTTTTCCAGCAAAACTCACAGACCTTTTACAAAATATCATGAGACCTTTTTTGTCGACAATTTTATTTCCTAGAACTTATTTCAATAAAGTTTTTTCGAATTCCGCATTATTTTCTAGTTATTTTTATTTTAATGTCAAGCTCTTAAAATCGATAGGAAAACTACTTCTTCTATGAGCTTGACATTGAAATAAAAATAACTAGAAAACAATGCGGAATTCAAAAAAATTTTATTAAAATAACTTCTAGGAAGTAAAATTGTCGATAAAAAAGGTCTCATCATATGTTGTAAAAGGTCTGTGAGTTTTGCCGGAAAATTAAAAAATCTTAAAATTTGATATGAATTCGAATTCAATCTCAAATAACTTTTGAACAAATAGATTTATCAGAAAATGATAAGAAACTTTTTTTTGTAGATTATTCAATTACCTACAGAATCATGCCTGCCAATTATTCCTATGACTCATCGTTAGCTACTTATAAAAAGCAGAAGACGAAAAAAAAAATTTTTTTCATGTTATTCTTATGGAAAATAGAAGTGTAATGCGGAACCTCTTAATGGTAATATTAAGAGCTCTTACTTTCACAGGCGTCTTTTTTTATCTAAATGAAACTTTTGAACCCGTTTGCGAAAAAAAAAAGATTATTTTTTGAATCACCCTAATATAAATATATACTAGGGTATTTCAAAATAAACATTTCTTATTTTTTTTAAAGTCTTATGGTCTTAAAAGTTAGTCTTAAGTATTAGAAAAATCCTCCCAAAAAAGTAGCCTGAAAGCTCAATCCTGCTAAGAGCTCAACCAATATTAATTTTCTCATTTAAAATACGTTTAAAAACATTTTTTTTTTATTTTTTGTATATAAAAGTATTTGAAAATTTTTTTTTCGAAAATCGAAGTAGGTGGTCTTGCAGCAAATTAAATTCTCTACAAAAAAGCCCTTAAATGTTTTCTTCGTACAACTAACAGAAAAAAAGTCATAAAGCTTGAAACAATAGTAAATTGAAATACTTAGTGATAATTTCCGGATTTTATTACGTGTACATGTTTATATGGTGAATCTATATGCTATGTATAATCAGTAAGGTGTTTTAAAAAGATTTCTGAAATCTTACTTATTTTCTGTATTAATTTCAAAAGAAAAATATTTTTTTTAAGAATGAAAATTTTTTTCTTTCTGTATTTTTAAGTTAAAAAAAAAGTTCTGTTTTGAAAGTAAGGAAAAATTTTCCCATGTGCTCAAAAAAAAATTGACGGATAACATAAGTTCAGATGAAGAGACCTAAATTTCTATTAAGAAACTATTTAATACACTAACGCAAAAAAATAAAGGAACAGAAAAATTTTATAAATATTTTAGTAATTTTTGGAAGGCTGTAACTTTGTAAAAAAAAAAATCGTATCAAGATTTTAAAAAAAGTATTTTATAGTTTAAAATCTCTAGTTTTGGTGCATTTTTATCAAAATTTTTTGAAAGGTCTGGTTATTGCGCTAACATGAGAAATACCGGGAGTCAAAAAATTCCTAAATCTTAACTGGTGGAAATTTTTCGGATTTCTGTCTTAAAAACTCAGTTCTAGAGTTTTAAAGACTTTTTCAGAGTTCCAAAAACTTTATAAGACAGAAGTTCGAAAAATTTCCACCAGGGTTTTTTTTTTTATTTTCAAAGAGCCCACGGACTGTGGAAAAATTTTGTCAACTAAACCAATGCATAGGTCATTTGACAAATGTATTCAGCTTCAATTTGGCTTTTTTTAAACCTCATAGGACAATTTGTCGCAGAGATATCAGCCTTCAAACAAAAAATGATCCTTTTGGCTTTGATCATCGATATTTCCGGTACCAATGATTGCACAGTAAATTTGAGGGCGGCGTTAAAAACTTGAATAAATTTTCAACGAGTCTCGTTCATCGTTTTTTAGAAAAAACAATTTTTTTTTATTTTTAACATCCTTTAGAAGCAAGTACAAAAAAATGAATTTTTTTGGTTTTTTAGTAAATCAACCGCCACTCTGCAAATATTGATAAAAAAAATGGTGTTGCCAGGGACTTTTTTAGCTTAATGTACCCCCAATAACCCTATAAATTTTTAAATTGATCTATTGAGTCGTTTTTTGAAGGTGATCGATTAAAGTTTCGCTAAACAATTAAAGAAACAAGCTTTGTTCCTTTAATTGTGTGATCATATTAAAAATGAAAAAATAATTTTTTTTTTACATTTTTTTCATTTTTGCATTGGTAACTCTGAAAATGTGAGGGAAAGAGAAAAAAAACGAAAAATTTCCAAAAAATGTCAAAAAAAATCAAAGAAATCAAAAAAATTGAAACTTGTTTTTTGGGGTCGAACATTTTTTCTTTGATATGATTTCAATGAATAAAATGCTTTTTCTTAAATCTCGATACGATTATTTTTCACAAAGGTACAGCCTTTCAAAAATTACTAACAAATTTATAAAATTTTTCTGTTCCTTTAATTTTTTGCGTTTGTGTATAATGGAAACATGAAGTTATACTATTTAATATAGTTTAAAGCTTCATAACTTTTTTTCTGTTAGTTCTCCGGAAAAAAATAATCTGAAGCTTTTTTGTAGAGAATTTAATTTCCTACAAAAATGTGTGCTTTGGTTTCCGAAAAAGAATCTTTTTAATACTTTTATTTTTAAAAGACAAAAAAAAAAATTTTTTTACACGCAATTTCAATGGGAAAATAAGCATTCGTTGAGCTCTTAGTAGAATTAAGATTTCGATCTGCTCTCTTGGAAGGAATTTTTATACCTAAGACTAATTTTTGAGACCATAAGAAAAAAAATTTTTTTTTTCTGAAACACCCTCATATATATATATATATATATATATATATGTATAAATATATATATATATATATATATATATATATATATATATATATATCAACAGACATAATTTTGTAGGGAATTGAATGCTCTACAAAAAAAGTCTCTTATCATTTTTTGATAAATCCATTTGTTCATAAGTTATTCGAGGTTGAGGTTGAACTTATAATAAATTTTGAAATCTTGTTACTTTCCCGGTGAACCTATCAAAATTATTAGAAAATATTATGAGATCTTTTTTGTAGAAATTTTTATTTTCTACAAATTATTACTTATAAAATTTTTTCAAATTCCGCATTGTTTTCTAGTTATTTTCATTTTAATCTCAAGCGCTTAAAGTCGATCAGATGATTATTTTTTTTAAGAGCTTGAGATTAAAACAAAAATAACTAGAAAACAATGTGGAATTCGAAAAAACTCTATGAGTAATTATTTGTAGGAAATAAAAATTTCTACAAAAAAGGTCCTCTTATATTTTGTAATAAGTTTGATAGTTACGCCGGAAAAGTAACAAGATCTCAAAATTTATTATAAATTCAACTTCAACCTCGAATAACTTATGAACAAATGGATTTATCAAAAAATGATACGAGACTTTTTTTGTAGAGCATTCAATTTCCAACACAATTATGTCTGTTGATTTTTTCTACTGTGCATCGTTAGCTAGTTATAAAAATCAGAAGATGCAAAAAAATTTTTTCCATGTTATTCTTATGGAAAATAGAAAAGTGCAATGCGGAACCTCTTAATGTTAATATTAAGAGCTCTAATTTTTACAGTTGTCTTTTTATATCTAAATTAAACTGTTGAACCTGTTTGTGAGAAGACAAAAAAAAATTTTTTTTTTTAGTCACCCTAATATATATATATATAAACTTTTTCACCAAAAGTATTTTTGAAACCTACTTGACTCAAATAGATTGAAAATGTTAAAATTTTTGTAAAGTTGCATCATGAGGACAAATACAACAGTTAGATTTTTATAAAATCTACTAAAAATGACGAGTGCAGTAACTTCCGGAAGAGGCTATGTCACTCATCGCATGCGCAATATAGTACAAGCTTATGGGTGATCGCGCATTGATAATTTTCCTCCAACCTATAGAGACTATTATGGAGACTATTACAGTGTATAGTCCCTATACCCCAACCATTAGTTGTGTGATGCCTGTTCGCTCAAAACTATGTTTCATTACTTCAGATGTCATTCAATATCAATTTTTCGAATAAGATAAATATCATCAAGAAGCTGTTATGCTTCTCTTTAGGATATTACTCGCAATAGACAAAATTATCGTTCAAACCAACTAAAACTTCATTAATACAAGAAAAAGAAGCTCGTCTTGCTTTATATACAGCAGCACATATTAGTATTAATTTAATCGATCATTTAGGTGAAGTCATTAATCATACTCATAAAGATGATGAGAAAATTCAACTACATCGTACTAAATGCGCTAATATCATAAAAAACATTATTGCGCCTCATTTTTTTAATGTTTTAAAAAATGATTTAGATAATCAGGCTTACGGTTTATTGATTGATGAATCTACGGATATTTCTGTACTTAAATATCTTGGAATAATCATCATTTACTACAGTAACTCTCATAAAAAAATAATATCTACTTATTTAGACCTAGTTGAGCTAACAAACTGTGATGCTCCTGGAATAGTCACAGGCATTAAGGAAGCATTACATCTTTTTGACTTACCAGTTAAGAATTTAATGGGAATAGGTACCGATAACACATCAGTAATAACTGGAGTATACAAGGGAGTTTCTGCTATATTGAAAAAAGAAGTACCTCCCCTTGTTTTAGTACGATGTCTGTGTCGCTCATTACAATTAGCAGTTTCTAGTACTGCAAAAAATATATTACCAAGAAATTTAGAATTTATTATTGAAGAAACTTATAATTGGTTCAGTCGCTCTTTACAACAACAAAGTGAGTACAAAAATCTATATGCGGCTATTAACGATGATCAAAATCCGTTGAAAATAGTGCAGTCATGTTAAACACGATGGCTGTCAACTCATTTTTCAATTGCCAAAATTAAGGATAGATGTTATAATGCCGAATTGTTACATGCCAACTATTCTGATGACACTAATTATGCGTACATTGCATTTTTGTGTCCTATCCTATCAGAAGTGAATCGTGTCAACAAATTGTTTGAATCCAATGAAACTGATCATACTAAGTTATGTGAAGAATTAACTGGTTTAATTGAAATGCTCGTTCATAAAATAACTTTACCTTCCCATAAAGTGGACATTTTTACTCAAAAAATTCAAGATTATGTTGACCGAAAATGTTATTTAGGTTATGTTCGCATCTCACATTTCAAAAATGGTTGAAAATGGTTTTTCGAGAAGTGAAGAATAAGGAATACGGAATAGATGTATTCGATTTGTTGTGGATTTAATAAATGAAATAAAGTTAGATTACCTGATAATTTGAATTTAATGAAAAAATCAATAGAATCAGTGTTAATCATGCATTAAACCACAACAAATAGTCAATCGTTGACTTAATGCATCATTTCGATAAGGACGATAAATTTATTGCAAAAGTTAATGATCAGTGGCACCGGATCCACCTTTTGAAATGGTCTAAAACGAAAAATACTAACAAATTTTGGTACTAAGTTATGGCTTTCAAAGATTCGTTAAGACAACCTCGACTTAAAGAATTAGCCACTTTTGCAATTTCTTCATTAGTACTTCCTCATTCGAATGCTGATGTAGAAAGGTTATTCAGTAGTATGTACATAATGAAAACAAAACAACGTAACCGGATAAAACCAGAAATGTTAAAATCTATTTTAACAATTCGTGCTGGATTAACAAGGGAATCTAACCGCTGTAATGATTATCAAATTCCTGTTGACGTTATAAAACAAATTGGCACAAATAAGGCTTATATTTATTATTATTGAAATCTATTCTTTAGATGCTATAGAATATGACTTCACCATTTCTTAATCGAATTAGACGTCATATAATATAATAGACATCATGGAAGATTGCCAAATCGAAACTAGATAGGCAATTTTCCATGATAGGTGAACCTTTACTCCACCGTCCATCTTACGGTTTTAAATAAAATATATATTTATTATTATTGAAATCTATTCTTTAGATGCTATAGAATATGACTTCACAATTTCTTAATCGAATTAAACGTCATATAATATAATAGACATCATGGAAAATTGCCAAATCGAAACTAGATAGGCAATTTCCCATGATAGGTGAACCTTTACTTCACCGTCCATCTTACGGTTTTAAATAGAATATATATTTATTATTATTGAAATCTATTCTTTAGATACTTTCATCAGACGATGACATTTAATACTATTATCTATGTTTTTTTTATTAGTTTAATTAATAATATATTTATGTATGCTAAATATGCGTATATAATGTGATCATTACTATAGTCAACTAATTTAAAATATTTTATAAATGTTGAATAAATATGTACAAGTAAAATAAATATTTTATAGATACATGTGCGTAAAATTTAAATTGAATTTTTCGTTGTAAGTTTCAAAGGAAGTTTTAGTAGTTTTTTAGTGCTATTAGATGGTCGGAATGGTGGCATGAAATTCAGAGTGTTGGTAATACTGGGTGAATCCGGACACAGTCGAACGGATCGGCATTGAAGTTGAGCGAAAGACCGCGCGCTGAATAACAGGTAAATATACTAGCACTGGAGAGGTTGAAGTGGAACCTTCCAGCAGCTATAGAGTTGAGATATTTGTATTAATTGTGTATCCGGCAGGTAGCCGATATACCCAAAGGCATATATTTATTTGTATTGAATTGTTCACAGATTAAATTAATTAAACAGTGGTGGAGAAAAGCTGGATATTACGTCGAAAATGGCCTGCACCGTAATGGACAAATTATTATTATTATTTTTGGCCCTAGTCTTTCGACCAATAGACCGGGATCACACTGAGTAAATATCTGGAAGGGTTTTGAAATAAAAGATGTAAATATAAATTCAACTATTATATATTCTACAATTAAAATTTCTAAGGCTATGATTACAATAGATCTCGAAATTTTAAAATATTTGATAAATGTATCAGGTGGTGACCCGCCAACGCTAATTACACAGACACAAATTATCATAAAATCAAAATTATAATAAAGATAAAGGTGGCCACGTGCCTACACTTTCTCGTATGATTAGAATTCTTACAATAAAATATTCACTATTGGATTGTTTCCAGTAACATACAATGATTCGTAAAAGATTTCATTGGTTGGAAATTCGTTTGAATACAAAAAAAATGTAACTTAAATTTACAGTACCTGAAGTTGTGGAGACTGGAGTATACTTCTGATTTACACTGAGTTTACTGTATTATTCGCGATTACAATTGGTTTCGACGTTAACTCGATATTTCTAAACTAATTTTTCACTGACTGAAACAATATTTACTTAACGCTAGCAATATAATTAATAAAACAAAGTGTGAAGACACTTGTACAATTGAATAAAAAAAAAAGTGTAAGAACACTTGTATATAAAAACAAAAACTAGTACGGAACTAGTGTAGAAGTGTGAGAACCCTTGTAAATGAAAACTAGTACGGAACTAGTGTAAAGTGTGAGAACACATATAAATGAAAAACTAGTACGGAACTAGTGTATATTTTCCTGTCGTTACTGACTCGAAACTGACAACTGAGACTGACTGATGTGTGTCAACACTTTTTATATTTTCCGATCTGGTCCTATTTGATGGATCGTTTGGGGGAAAACTGTGTCCAATCGGAATGCAGTTCCCTTGGGTCCTTTCCCTTTCCCTAGGATTTTCCGCTAGGGAAGTGGTAAAATCATACCCCGATGCAGGCCTATGTGTGTGCGCATCCCCACATACACCCACATGCACACTATTCTATGTATAACAATATTGTAATTTATTTATAATAATAGAAATTTATATTTATTGTATAAATTTTCCTTATGATAATTTACTTTTATTTATTTATATAAATTTTTATTTATTCAGGTTTTCTTAGTTTAATCATATATTCATATAAAATTTTATATCTCTTTGCATGAATTCAAATTTTATGAATTTACTTCTTTATTTATATGAAATTTTATATTTTTTCTCATTGTTTTTACTTCTTTAAATTTTATTAATTCATTTAATGATTTATATAAAATTTTATATTTATTCTCATAATTTTTACTTCTTTAAATTTTATTAATTTATTTAATTATTTATATAAAAATTTATATATTTATTTTATTTATATGGATGATGCTGATAGGTCAAATATTTGGATTAAATTAAAACGGCTGGGTATTGTGAAATCGAGACAACATTCACCTTTGGATTATTTTGATGCTGACGAGCTAAATAACTTTTATGCTAGAACCTTATCCAGACATCCGTCGTATAGCGATAATTTTGTTTTAAATCTACTAGTGCATTATATAAAAAAAGTAAACTGTAGCTTTAACTGATCGAAGATTAATATCGTGGATGTAACTAAGAGTCTCCATTTAACTCTCTCGAAATCTAAAAGTAAAAGTCCGGATGATTTGGACTTAAATTGGCTTAAGGATCATTTATCATAGATCTCTCTCTTTTTGACAGCTGTTTTCAATAGTTCACTTGACTCCGGTATTTTTCCGGAATCTTGGAAGTCTGTCTTTATTGTTCCATTAAACAAAGCCATGCCACCAAAAACTATGTCGGATACGAGACCAACAGCGAATTTGTCACATGTTGCCAAAGTCTTTGAGCGTTGCATAGCAAATCAATTAGTAAATTATCTGGAAACAAATAATTTGTTGGATGATTATCAATCGGGATTTTGGATGCATCATAGTACTCAGGCTGCGCTATTGAGATTAACTGATGAGATTCGTACAGCCATTGATAGTGATAATCTCACATTTCTAATTCTATTTGATTTTACGAAGGTTTTTGATCACATCAATCCAAAAGTGTTACTTGTTTCATTATACGAATTGGGTTTTGCCATCGAAACTATCCTTTGGTTCCAATCATATTTCACGGGGAGATCTCAATCTGTTATAAATTCCTCAAATATTCCGTCAACACCAGTTAGTACTACTTCAGGAGTTCCACAGGGCTCTATTTTAGGGCCGATTCTATTTCTGATTCCAATAAACGGAGTATCAAAGAGGCTAAGATATTGCAAGTATGGACTTTTTGTGGATGACAAATGGGCCTACCTCCACTTTAAGTTATTCAGGCTATGTGAGGCGGCCGCTCAGATTACTACTGATGCTCCGGCTGTAGCTGATTGGGCCAGAGAAAATAATCTGCTGATAAATTTTCAGAAAACAAAAATTATGGTATTGGGCAATAGGCGCAAACTTAAATTACTTGAAGATTGTCAGTTACCACAAATCATTATAGATGGAAATACTATCCCATATGTAAATACCACCAAGCATATAGGTATTCAACAATCAAATGATCTTTTGTGGGATCCTCATGTATCACAACTCTCTCGGAAAATTTATGCTACGCTAAACAGTCTTAAATATAAGAAAAATTTTCTTTCACAGTCTTGCAGAAAACTAGTGGTCACTGCTACTATCTTACCAATTATTGATTATTGCTCTATTGTTTTCATAGACTCATCAAAGGGGCTTGACAGTAAATTACAGCGGATTGTTAATAATGCAATCAGATTTATTTTTAATCTAAAGCGAGATGAGCATATGACGCCTCATCATCGTAATCTGAACTGGCTTAGTGTAAGACCCGCAGGTATTATAATTTTGCCCGTTATTTCTTTAAGTTATTGCAGACTGGGGAACCCAAATTTCTGCGTAGTTTGTTTTGTGATGAAGATGCTGATATTAGACGTTCAAATAGATTGGCAGTAAAATATGATAATAATTCTTTTAAAATTCTAAATTTTGCCACTACAACTTACGCGCAACCGTTCGTTGTATCAGCTATTCGTCTATGGAAAGAGTTACCGTTTGATCTCGTAAATTCACTTTCCGCTGAGATACTTTGTTTATTTTATTTATTTAGCAATGAGTCATTGTTAAACTTTCAATTTTTCTTTTAAAATATTGTAAGTACACTTTTGTTGATAAAATACTTTTGTTAATTTTTACGGAAAGTGTTTCCAGATGTTCTTTGGGCCTCCATTCTATTGTGACCTGAGGGGTCATTAAAAATGCATTTGGTTGTTTGCTCTACTATTTTTACGTGCGTCAGAGCAAACAAATTTACGAATTCTAAAAACGTTTTACAACTACATTATTCCTCATCACTCTAGGGTTATTAAAACAATAAAATCTGGTCGCCACGTATTTTTAGCAATGAATAAATTTAAGTAAAATAAACTTAAAAAGAAAGAGAAATAATAATGTTCAGCATTTGAGCTGGACGTAACACTGGAAAAAAAACGAGAAGGAAATCGGCAGAGGACTGGAGAGTGAAAGAGAGAAGGAGACGCTGAACACCTTGGACAGTATGAAAATAAGTTGGAGGTTAATAAATTGTCGGCAGTAGCCACAATTTATTAATTATAATTATTATAAAGTCGTACGTTAAGTTGGGTTAAGTCGTAGACAGTCGCCATTTCCAGGTTGATTTCCAATGAATAAAAGAAGTTCTCGGCAGAAGCCAGAATTCTTTTATTAATAAACCACGCGGTCCGTCTATTACATTCTCAGCAGGAGGCCAGAAATTAAAATATTTATTGAGTTATTGTTACATGATAATTTAATTAGTATTAATTGATAAGATAAAATTTACAAGACTGAAGATTTTAGTGCTGTGAAAAATAGTGATAAAAGATTAAGATTTTATTTATTTAATTTTGAATAAATTGATGTCAGTAAAATTATAAATCAGTAAGAGAAATTAAAATCTGAACGCGAAGAAACAAATACATGAAACCAAGAGAGACAGCAATGAACGCGAGAAGTAGAAAGAGATAGCGTCAGTCGCTGGCGTCAGTAAATTCCATTACTTCATTGAAAAAATTTTAATATTGAAAAATTTTGTAAAGTCCTGTCGTGTCGAATAGTAAATTTATTACAATTATAAAAACAAAAATTATAGTCACTAAAATAAAATATTTTAAATCGTAAAATTGCAATTGCGAAATCATGTGTATGTGCGTGTGTGTGTGTGTGTGTGTGCGTGTGTGTGTGTGTGTGTGTGTGTGTGTGTGTGTGTGTGTGTATGTGTGTGTGTGTGTGTGTGAAATGAAATAATTTCAGGAGAATTACTGAATAATTTTTTTGATAAAGTCCAGGGGACTCATGATTGTAAGGAATAAGAGTTTGGTATAAAATTTTGTGTGATAAAGTAATTATAAGTAAATATAAGCCCAGGGGGCACTATTCTTGTGTGATAAATAAAATTTGATAATTGTATTCAATAAAATATTGTGTTGAATCCTTTTAAGCCCTTAATTTCCTCACTCTACATATATTTCAACGACCCTGAATTCTTACATTAATATCTTCGGTTCCGGAAGGCCGAGTTTTATCTTCCAGTGACGCCCTTATTAACATCAATTAATAAAGGGGCCAAAACATAGCAAGGTTTAAAATTACCCTGTTACAACATAAATATATAAGATATAAAAAATACCCTAAATTATTTATCCAAATGAGTTTAAAAACTCCTTTTATTTCGAATTCATTCAAAAAAAAGAATGTAAATACTTGATTTTGAATGTCTTAAAAAATTTTTTTTTCTTTACTAAGTAATAAATAAAATTAGACGAAAAACTTCTAAACATATGAATATTATTAAATTATGAAACAATTAATTTCGAAACTTTGCTAAAACTTAAATAACTTCAAGTTCATGTATTTTTTAAAATAATAGTTTTACAGATATAAGTCATTGAAACTTTTTAAAAGAAAACATAATTCCCTACAAAAAAAGTCATGCACTTTTTTTCTCTAAACTCGACCGTTCATAAGTGAACAGCAAAAATCCATAAATTTGATACAAAATTTGACATTAAAGACTCACAGGAGAGTTAGAGTTGAACTTAGAGCTAAGTAGATACTGGCTTTTTGATAGAGCATACAATTCTCTTCAAGAAAAACCTTGGACCGATACGAGACATAAAATGTAGGGCTGAGTTTTATTCATTAAAAAGGAAAAAAACTAAATTTACGTGCTTTTAGAATGGAAAAACTTCGACGACGTTGTTTCAGTAAAAGAACAAAAGAACAAAAGTTGTTCTAAGAAGAAAAAAAAATGTTCATTTCAAATGGAGCACCCTAATATATATATGTATATATATATTGAGACGAATCACTTTATGCTTTCGCGATTTTAACAGAGCAGTGGGTTGGAGTTCTTGCAAAGCAAAGACCCGCACTTATTCAAACACGGCAACGTATGTAAAACTCCCTAACTTACCTCACGGCTTATGACATCAATAGATTTCTTATTGTTGACGAACTTATCAATTCTTACTTAATTAATAATACTTTTATTAAACTATTGAAGGATCTTACCAGTAAAATAGGATATGAATAGGATGAACAAATAGTAGGTAAAATGAATGATTAACAAGATGTGCAAGTTTATTGCCAATTATAATAATAAAAATTACTTACAAGAAAATGTAAGCGCAGGATGTAATGTAGAGAGATGTGTAGCACAGTATAACTTTATATTACGAATATCTCGCCAGTACGTACAGTGATAGTTACTTAAACTAACTTTACTTATAAAAATTAATAACTAAACAATAAAATATAATTGACAGGTAATTGCCAATAATGTACGAAATATCGCAAGTTCATTGCCCGAATCACAATTAGGTTTTTGCAAGTAAATTGCCGGAATTAATACTGAATAATTAATATATGAACGTCTGTACGCTAATTGATCCAGGATCGAAGTCGTTGACCGATAATTGAGGGTCTGGGACTCGCCTCTGACTCTGTCCCCATTTCACATTTACGGACATGCGTCGACGTGAAAATTAAGTCATGTGACCATGGCACTATGACGTATTAAATTCAAACGGCAACGAGACGGATAAAAGAGGGAACCGCAAGGCTGAGGACGACGAAGACAATTCGCATTGTCTCAATCCCCCCCCCCCCCCCCCACCAAGCCGAGGTTACCCTTTTAGATTTCCGTCTAGGTTGTCTGGCAATGATAATTATACAATAATAAAAAAAATATATACATTACATTATTTACAGCGGTGCGAATAAATCGCCCCAAAATTGCAAGTTACTTGCCAGCATAAAAAAAAGATTTTCAATTGAAAAATTCTTGCCAGATAGCAAGTTTTAAAAATTTTGCGATTTAATCGCCAGTAGTGAAAGTCAATTGCCAGTATAAATTTGAATTTTAAAGTGCTAGTCAATCGCCAGCTGTGCAAGTAGATTGCCAGTAAAAGATTTTGAAATCGATCGCAAGCCGTTAGGAGTATTGTGACTCAAATTCCAAGTCCAGCTACCCTAATCTCGAGCCCACTTCGATCCTGGGACTTCGACCTGGATCAGGAAATCTTTACAACTTACGAACTAGAAAATAAAATATACAATAGAGATAAAAATATAATTTTAAATATTTGTTTCCTATAGCCTCTGGGCTGTAAAGAAAAAAAATAGTAATTTTTCTGCTACCAACTGCTACAGGACTCGAAGCTGTAATTGAAAATTATTACAATTGGCAACAATAATAAAATGAATCAATGAGATGAACATGAGATTAAATGTATGTGTTTATTTAGATTTACAATATAAATCGGTAACGTAAGGCAATTTTTATTCCAGTTTCTTGATAGCGCGCAGGTGACTACGACGAAACTGCTCCACTTCTTCTTGAGTATATTTCGTCGCGATCCAGTCTTTGTAACCCGGATATCTGCGGTTACAAGAGTTGCAGTGTGGGTCAAATAATTGGCTTGGATGCCACAGCCTTGACAACGTCCCCGAAGATAGTTCTTGTATTGTTTGTCGTGAGGACGGAAACACGTTGCCGTAGTGACTTGGTCTTGATAACAGACATGACACATGTCAGGCCGCCATGGTAATCTACATTCGGCAATTTTATGATCGCGTTGCCGGCAGTTTTGGCAAGCGTTGGTAATGTACAACGACTGAGCTTGAGTCGTTACTGTTTGTGTCCAGGACTCTCTGAGCTTGGTATGACATACCCGAGGCTTGACGGTGACGCAGATCTTCTCAACAGCCTTGCAGAAGGTGGCATAGTCCATAAAATGGAAACCGTTGTGGACGACAACCTGTGGTGATATATCTGTGACAGCTGCTATAGAAGTTGATGTTGGAATAGAAGTTATACCAGACAGAAATTGTTTATATGCTTCTTTAGGTTGCAGTGGAACATCATATTTTGGAGCTGGGGTTGTCTGTGAATACGGTAACGAATTGGCGAACGTTACCAGCTGGATCTTCATTTTAATGTCTTTGGGAATGGCACCCGAAGCTCGTAGTGTTGTCACTTCCTGCTCAGTTAACTCTTGACGGGCCATTAGTCTCGCAAGCAATAATGAAGGTGGGAATCTGGCATCTTTTGACAATGAGCGTTGATAGGCGCCATCACGAATCTTGAGTCCAGGATTTGGACCACAAGCTGACGATTGCTGAGCCAGTAACGGAAGCACTGATTTATTATTCGGAGTAATGCCAATATCATGTTCTACCTTGACTGGGGTAGACGTCATAACTGGGGTTTGTGTCGCCTGACCAGTAACTGCAGTAGTGCTGGATGGTATTTTTACGGTAACGGCCTGAAGCTTTTGCATGAATACCTCCGGACTTGGCAGCTTAATTTCCGATATCATCTGCTGGCTTCGCTGGACTTGTTCCGATACCTGTTGAAGTTGAGCCGTGAGGTGAGCAGTAGTACCTGGTTCTTGAGCAGTTTACGATGATCTAAAGGAATCAAGTTGTGTTTTCAACTCCGCGACCTGATCGGTGTTGGTTTGTATCACTATTTGTAAATCCTCAAGTCTCTCATCAATACGGTCCATCCACTGGATGTCAAATCTTGATGCCCCAGATGGTATTGAAGTGACCGCAGGACGGTGACTTATGGCACGGTCAATACGAGCATGAAGCTTACTAAATTCGTCCTTCATGTATTTAGTTAGAGTCTCGAGCATTGCTGAAGTTGGTGTTGCAGTGGGACTCGAGACGTATAGTGCAGACGATGGACGACCAAAGTCAAGGCCAGTTGTAGTTTGTCATTGCCGCAACGCAAATCGGGGTCCAGTTGATGTCGCTGACCCAGTAGACCATGTTGGTGATGCTGCGACGGTTGTTGCAATTACAGGTGCAGCCGGTGACGAAGTTGATGTTGTCTTCTCAGTAACAGGGGGCAATTCAGAGGTGGATGTTGATGCGGTGTTAGATGCGAGTGATAATGAATCAGATGATGGTATGACTGCATGGATTGATGAAACTTCAGTATCAGATACCTCGGCCTCGGACTCATGAGATGAGGCTTCAGTATCTGATCCTGATTTTCCATGTATTTTCACTTTCATAATGAATGATCTGAAATATATCGAGAATAATCAGTTACGTGTTCGAGACCGTCTAGGAATTTTTAAGTCATTGTAATAATATGTGCCAATATCGTTACCGGCATTATCTTGTAGTTCGACAACTAGAGGACTTAAAATTTTTGAGACTGTCGCAGGTCCCGAATATTTTGGTGCTAATTTAGCACTATAACCATCAACTTTCTTACTTAATTTTTTATTTAGATAATCGAGATGATCACCGATTTTTAAATCTATTGGGATATCAGAAAATTTTTGTTTATGTTGTTTCCGCGTGCGTTCCCGAGCTTTCAACATATTTTGCTCAACAAAATGTCTCAGTTCAACTGCACGGTCCATTCGGGCTTCCCAAACGGTAACTTCAGATACGTCTAGATTTTCAAGAGGATCGGTGTCATTAATCAGTCGTGCGTCACGTCCGTGGTTTGAATAGAATGGAGATACACCCAAAGCAGTGTGTACTGAGGTATTGTGTTACATCCGAAATGACACAACATAGAATTCAGTCCCTTATTTGGAGTCAAGACACCGAAGTCCTTTACTCGGGTAACGGGGACGACGTTATTTGGTGCCAAGCATGGATATGGATAGGAGGAGAGTGTATGTTCTTAAGATTAGTAATAAAAATGTCAGGACTTACTACTTTGCTGGTTTATTGGTAATTAGGTTGAAGATGTACAATTTGTCGACGATCACAATGATCAGTGGTGGCTGGACAATACACTCGGATGCTCCCGGTTTTCGCTGCTGTGGCGTGGCGGCGAGTAGATTGGAGGCGTTCTACGTTCTGCTGGTGTGGTTGCTTCTTTTGCAAGTTCACTAATCACCTGACCTTTATTTAATTTTAGAACTACTCTCGAATGAAAGATTGTCGATAGTCGAACCTTCGGATGGTAATCAGACCGAAATAACGAGGTTAGAATTTAGTATGAGTCACCGAATCTGACTTAGATGTCCCGTACAACCGAGGTTCAAGATAGTAAAAAAAAGTTAAATAAAAAAAATGAAACTGTTCAAGAAATTGCCTAGTAATTTAATGACTCCCGAATCGACCGAGAAAGTTCATGAAAATCGAACAAACATTGGCTCCAATGACGGGTCAATGGGTTGAAAATTGGTTTAACTGATTTATGTAGACGAACGAGTTATACTTCTGGAGCGTTGTTCAGAATTTTTGAGTTGCAGATTACTCTGAGAAGAAGAAAAGAAAATATGGTATACGGCGACTCTCGCGTAGTAACCGATGGGTCTTTATATACCCTCGAACTGAATAATTACTGGGAGAATATTTCGATCAACTGGGGGCATTAAGTTCTTTTTTTTTGAGTCAGAAACAGGGGCATGGGTGGTCCCATTTTTGAAGGGAACCAATATATCTCAACTTGGTTGTGAGTGGGTGGAAAACCTGGCCCCTTGATAAGGGAGATAGATACATAGTTCATTTAGACTAAACAGAGATACAATTTACAAGGAGGAGAGAAGTAGGTGGGCCCCAAAATTGTACTTGATAGAAATTTGGAGGAGGTGGGATGATATATCACAAGATGGGGTAACGAGAAGGTGGAGAAATAATAGGTGAGATTTTCTTTGTTCTAGGCAGGATAGGGGAAGTGTATGTAGAATAAGATAAGTAGCTAGGCCAAGGGGATAAGGAGTTATCGATAAGGCATGACTCGCGGCTGCGGGAGCTGGTAACAATGGCCACATTGGACATCGTGATTTATAAGAAATTTTATTGTAATCTGCGCTGTGTTTTTAAGTTTACACAGCTGCCTCTTGTTAAAATTTTTAGAGAATAGATACAGTGGTAATATTATAATTTATACGCCTCAACGTTAAAACACGGAGTAGCTGTTATCTATAACCAGAACAAGGAATCATAGAGTAAGGAAAAAGACTATACCGAGTTAAATTTTAATAAAATAAAAAGACGAGTACTGGTAAATCTCGGTAAACATAGGGTGGCTGATGATGACTTACTGCGGGTAAAAGAACGCAACTGAAGAATGCGGTTGTTATAATATTCCGATTCTGAGAATAACCGACGATCGTCTCAGGTTACCATGCCCAGGTGTCTGAATTAAACAATCCTTCATTATGAGAGCTCGCGAGATAAGGAAGCCAAGAACGAGATTACCGAAACGGCTGCTCATAGGTTTTGTCTTTTATAATAAAACCTTATTAAACTTTACTTAATTACTTCAGAACGTAACACACCTCCGCACTAAAGAATGAACGTCGGGGTCCGATGACCGCGACGTGAATGTCCTCGTGCAGTGTCCAGCCAGAATCACATAGTCGTTTCTTAAGTCTATTGATCTTTTAATCATAACAATCTTTTCTGTAATTAGATAAGGTAAATTTATTATGTGCTCAACAGATGGGGTTAACCTTATTATTTTAGTGGACAACAGTTGTCCGAACTTATATATATACCTATTTTTTTTTCTCTCCTTTTTTTTCTGCCTTCCTCTCTCCCTGAGTATTTTTTTGTTCTTAGACTTTTTCTAAATTCGCAAATATATTTATCTCTCGTCTCTTAATAACTATGGCTTGATAAAAATTTTTTTTTTTTTTTTTTTGGTAGTTAGACTATGCACGGAATGTCAACAATGCCAGAGAGATGATAATGCTAAGAATCATTACGGGTACATGAAGTTAGCAGGGTTGAGAGATAATGAGGGGCAGGCATCGGTTTCCTAGCCCTTGCACTAATTAAAGGATAACAAAACACAAATAAAACAAAACATTATTAATCGGAAAATGACGGCTAGTGATCATTAAACAGGTGAATTATAATCTCCTTCCGCTTAACCCCTCGACCGTCAGGGTGAGAGAGTTATTGACACACCTGTACCGACGAAAACCATGCCTGTATATTTGCACAGTTGATCTAGCGTATGTCTATGATATTATTGTAGAGAATCATTACCTGGCTACCCATACTGTTCATGATATCGCTGCAGGTGGGAATCAGGTGTTGGAAATCTTTCTTCGGTGATTTCTGGTTTTGTCTTAGCGATGTCCAGGGGGTGGGGATTTCCTCAGTAGTTTTGTAAGGGCCGGGTGCTCTTATAAAGCGGCGCATTTTCTCGACTGTGGTTAGTGCAATTACAACTTCTATTGTGAGTACTACTGCTTCGTTAAATTTCCCATGTCGTCGTCAAAGAATGGTGAAGTACGTCGGACAAGGTCCCCGAGCCGGTTCAACCAACTCAAGAGTAGTTGGAGATCACCGTCGCCGTCGATGGATCGCTTTCGTCCGCTACGATGTAGCTCTGTTAGGCCCAGGTCACCCCGGCGATCCCAACCATCCCAGGGATCGCATCGTGAGAGGTCATCCGGGCGAGATAGTTCGCCCCGTCGGAGCGTGGACAGGCGCCCAAGAGGACCCCGTGGACGTCCCATTTGTCCTCGTTGCCAGACGGACGACATTCATTACAACGTGGGTGAGTGTGAAGCGAATCTGGTGGCACGGATGGCGCATCGGGTGGAGTCGGACACCAGGGGGCACGGTCTAGGATTGACCCTGGAAGAGGTGCATGCCCTGTTTTGCGATGCCCAGGCATATGACATCGTAGAACTCCTACGATTACCATTGGTCTTCGTCCAAGCGAGTAGCAGTGCTAAGAAGGAGCGAATCCTTCTCCTGGATCCCTTGATACAAGCGGTCAAATTGGACACTGAGTTAGTCACCCGATGGCTGGACAACATTCCTACGCGAGAATTGACTAAGGTTCCCCCAGGGGACTCTCTTCTTCGGGTAAGGATTTATTGTAATTATTATACCCCTTCTTTTGAAATCATTGCGTTTCACGTCCTTTCTTGACATTACAAAAGAGGTAAACCACATATATTCATTCTCCCTTTTCTTGGTTTCAGTATCTGATGGAGCTCCAGCACCTTGACTTTCTGGAGTGGCTGGACCTCAACAAGGCTCCTGCTGTGATATCCTTTCGATTGGATGAGCTGCGGAAGGAGTATCGACCGTTGGGCCTTAGCCAAAGAAACGATCTTTAGGGCCAAAAAGGCATAGCTGATTAACATTATGCATGTATATTTGTATACCTTATGTATTTAGTCGTAAGGAATTGTTAAATAAATAACCTTAATTTGGAGTTGCGAGTACATTTTTTGTTAGGCGACCCGATGTCCCCCTTTTTTTTCTTCTTGTTTTTGTCTTGTTATTGTAGTATTGGGATGTAAGTTCAACAGTGGTGGTGACCAGGGGATTCTCCTATTCTTAAGTTGTAATTACTCTAAATACATCTATTCTTAAATAAGCTACCGTTCTTAGATTATGACATAAGTTTAATACCCCTGACACTAAAGGGAGAGAGAGTTAAACGTTTAGTACCTGATTCCTGTCCCTCCTCTTACCTGGTATGATTTCTTGTAGTTATTAGTTAATTATTCATACATAAAAAAAAATAAAAACAAAACTCTTTTGTAAGTTGTGTGGAAAATATTAATCAGGAAGGTTAAATAGCCTTTTATTTTTAGTAAGTATTATAAGCAGGTAAGAATCTCTTGTGTTTACCAAAGGGGCTTACGATAGTGCCTGGATTAAGACACTCCCGCGGTCACCGTCTTATCCAAGGGAAATAATGTCGAGAGAGAAAAAAAAACAAACAAAAGGAATAAGGAGAGATAGTAAGAGAGTTCATGGTTTTTATGTGATTTTAATTTCATTAGAACGCATTCAAACACAAAAAAAATGTATATAATTATATGTGTTATGCGCAACTAACTAAGTTACAAGTATTAGGGATTCCTTTTTTTTTTGAAACGACGCATATAATAATAGAATATAATTAGAAGTTTATTCAACTTGTGGTTCAATTATGGTATCGATATTGGAATTTTCCATTGGTACACAATATTTCAGGTTACAACAACTGATTCGTTGTTAAATTAAACGCATATAATGATAGATTATAAAAGAAATTTATTCTTTTAGAGTGGCTCTATTATAACATCAAGTTTTTTTTTTTTTTTTTTTTTTTTTTTTTTTTTTTTTACTAAATACTTAAAATTACAATCAATTGATTAGTGATTAATTTGTCGCCCCGTTTGGTGAAGTATAATATAAGATTTTGACACACAATATCTAAGATTATATGCAATTGATTATCGGTCCTTTTTGACACATATAATAATATAATATATATTTTTTTTTTAGATTATTTTTTTTTTTTTTTTTGAAGAGAGAGAAAAAAATCCTTTTTGAACCATAATAGTTAAAATTATAAGCGACTAAATCGTCGTCTATGCGATAAAACATAGTATAAAATTTTTTATACTTGGTATCTAAGATTATAAGCAATTGATTATCACTCGTATTTTTTGAATTTTTGTTTTTCTCTTTTTTTTTTGACACAATTTGTAAAAAATTATAAACGACTAATTAGCGGCTAAATTGCCGTCTATGCGATAAAACATAGTATAAATTTTTTTATACTTGGTATCTAAGATTATAAGCAATTGGTTATCACTCGTATTTTGACGTATATAATAATATAATATTTTTTTTTATTTTGTTTTTCTTTTTTTTTTTTTGACACAAATAGTTAAAAATTATAAACGACTAATTGGCGACCAAATTGTCGTCTATGCGATAAAACATAGTATAATTTTTTTATACTTGGTATCTAAGATTATAAGCAATTGGTTATCACTCGTATTTTGACGTATATAATAATATAATATTTTTTTTATTTTGTTTTTCTCTTTTTTTTTTTACACAAATAGTTAAAAATTATAAACGACTAATTGGCGACCAAATTGTCGTCTATGCGATAAAACATAGTATAATTTTTTTACACTTGGTATCTAAGATTATAAGCAATTGATTATTGGTCGTATTTGACATATATAATAATATAATACCTTTTTTTTGTTTTTCTCTCTTTTTTTTGCAGAAATAGTTAAAAATTATAAACGACTAATCAGCGACTAAATCGTCGTCTATGCGATAAAACATAGTATAAAATTTTTTTTTATACTTGGTATCTAAGATTATAAGCAATTGATTATTGGTCGTATTTGAAATGTATAATAATATAATACCCTTTTTTGTTTTTCTCTCTTTTTTTTTTCGCACAAATAGTTAAAAGTTATAAGCAACTGGTTAGCGACTAATTTGTCGTCCATAGCGATAAAACATAGTATGAACTTCTCATTACATGATATCTAAGGTTATAAGCAATTGATTAGCAATAGTAAAGCATTTTATAGAGAGAGAAAAAAAAATTGTAATCGCATAGTAATGAGCGTTGCCATTTGGTTAATATTTGGCCTACATGGTAACTACCTTATCGTTTTTTTTTTCTCTTTTTTTTTTTTTTTTTTTTTTTTTTTTTTAATAAAAGAAGTGACACACAAAGAAAAGATGTAGACGTCTAGCCTATGAGTTCGCAAGTAATTAGATGTGCCCAAAATTACATGCAGTTTCCGAAATGCGAAGTTTATTATTCCTAGGGCGTAACGGAAGTATTGTTATGAAACAATTTATTATCTAATGAGTTATATAGGTATAAAAAGAATTTATTATCTTAACCTTCTTCTCAGAACACCTGATCTTAGATGACAAGCAAGGGAGTTTGCACGATTAATATGCGGCACTCATGATGATAACAACCTTAGGGTTAGTTGTACATAGAAACCGAGAGAGAGAGTAAAGGGTGAAGGAGTGAGAGGGAAGGAGAGGAGAGAAAAAAAAGAAAAAAAAAATAGTGTATATATATATATGTATATACGAGGGAACAGGAACAATTAAGGGCTAAATCTCAGGATAATTAGAACTTCCGTACACCTCACGAAGTTAATATTGTAGGATCTTGGCAGCAGAGCAAGGGAAGAAGTTTAGTAAGGACGGACCTCCCGTTTCTTTTGATTGAATAAGATTATAAGTGAAAATGAGCGGGTTATCGTTATCCCAACTAAGGGGAAGGGAATGAATGAAATACTGTGAAGGGTTATCGTAGGTGACTTACAAGGTGGAAAGAAAAAAAAGGACCTTCAGGTTTTTTTTCTAGTGATTAAATCAAGACCTCGTCATCCTCGCCACTACTGTATTCCACCATATCGATGCACTCCGCCAGTAAGTAATTATATTTGAAATGGGTAGCCTTTAGTAAATAATTCCTCATATCCGCTCTGAAATCACTAGCGGGGTGCCTGTCCTCCAGGTAATTGAGCAGAAGTGAAACCAGAGAATCGGGATTCTGGTTCGAGAACATCGTATAGACGGTCTGTCGCTCTTGCAGGAAAAGTTCGGTATACTTTTTCACATACCGGGTACTGGTAGCCCCACTCAGGTAGCATTGCCCGTGCGTTTCACGATATTGCATAGCAAGGACCGGATTTTCGCACAAGTGTCTGTAAGGTAGCGTTTGTCGGTAGTTAAATAACACCACCGTAATCTGGTGGAAGTACCAGATAAACATGATCCGACTCGTCATGTATTTTTTGACGTTAGTATTGTGACCCTGCGCTATTATAAGTTCTTGAGTGGTGTAGCAAAGGGCGTTATACTCATCCGTGTCTAGGGATACTAATTCGATGTCTCTGATCATTTCCTGTAGCTGCACCCCCCTTGGTTTCCAAAGGTTGTAGAGGGATGAGACGTGGTTGTAAGTGTCCCGACCTTCTCGGTGGATCCGTTCGGCCTCAGCGTACTTTGTAATCACCGTATCGGCGCGTGGGTACGGTAAGTAGATAGGAATTTCCTGCAATGCTAGAACGAGTTCCATGGATCCTTCTGCCTCTCGTTGGATTACGGGGTCGAATTTGGATTGCAGTTGATGGATCATCTCCCCGAAGAAGGTTGCATGGTCTGGTGATAGTTGTCTCACGTACCCTTCCATTGCCCACACCTTAAAGAAAATTCTGTATGATTATTGCATTCTCAATCCGTGGCGCTGATATGCCAACACATCTATTGCTGCCCCTTTTCGCACTGACTCTCGGCCAACCCAAAAGACCAAAATACACTCGGGACATTTAGTAGCGTCGTCCATCCGATGTATAGGTTGATAACATCGCATACATATTATGTCGGTGATTTGGGGCCTTTGGATCAACGAGTGAGTGGAAGTAACACTCCAGGTTTGGTTTACGACTGTAGTCCTTGTTAGCCCAAAACCCTTGGCGCAAGTTTTACAGAGTTTCCCCCTTTCACTGACCCAGGAAACGCCTGATTTGCAAACCAGATGATTTATCGGGTGCCATATGTCTCGTTCTAAAGTGGTTTTGTAAGTGAACACATCAGAAAAAACTTGTTGAATCGAATTGGTTACTGCCATACGAAGCCGCGAGAACTTGGGTTGGGATTCGGGTATTTCTTGAAGGATTTCGTAAACGCTGTACATTGCGTCGTGATAGGGTCGCAGTTATAGTGCCACTTCTATTGTGCTCATTCGGTGGCGTAAATCCCCCTTTTGGTTGCCTTCCGACGTATAAGCGGCAAGTATGGCTCGAGCAGAGCTGGTTGTGGTTACTTCGCGGGGGGAAGTTTGAGAGGAAGTGCAAGAGGATTCTGGCTGAGGAGGTAAAGATGAGATGCCCTTTTTAGTGGGCCTCCGTTTTAGGGACCGTTTTCGTGAAGATGACCCCGAAGGCGCTGGTGAAGAATATGGCTCCGAGGGTGTCGACGGTTGCCTTTTCCTCAGGGACATTTTTCGAGAAGGAGTCGAAGCTTCATTTTCTGGTATAGTATGAGGGGGTGCTTGACCTCCCGAGGAGGACGTAGCGAGTGGAGATGAGGGAAGTTCTTCATCGGTTTCTTCTAAATTAGACATCTCTCCCCTTTGGTTTCTTGCTGCTGGTAGTGGGGAATTTGCCTGAATAGCGAGGGGAAGGTTCCGGGAGGGCCCCTTGCCGAGGATAGGAAGAAGAGGGGTGGTAGAAAAAGATGTAGGGAGTGAGGAAACACGTTGCATTTCTTCCGGTAAATGAGTTGCTAATTGCGCGAGGTATTCTTCAAGTTCTTCTTCTGAACTAGTTTTGTCTTGCTGTGAGATCGGTCCGAGAACGTATTGAAGGTCAAAAGGGTCCATTATTCCTAAAACAATTAAACATGTAGCTCGTGAGCCGCCTGTCTCAAATAAGTGTAGTAAGTCTGTGGTGGTTCGACCCTTGTAGGTTCGGTGTCTTCTGTGTTTTCGGTTGTCGTGGGAGCAGTGGGTGGTGATTCCCGTGTTGCCTCCTCCTGGACGGATTTCCTTGTTCCTAAGTGAATGAGCAAGTGGGTCATCGAACTCCACACTGCTCCTATTAAGTGAATGGACCACCCGTACATCGAATGAAGGGCGTAGCCGTGGATCACTTCTAAATCGCACTTATGTTTCAAAATGTCGCGGTAAAGGTGATCGACTTGAGTTCTAATATGGCGTTCGACGTAAACGAATTTCGAATTCACGTATGCCATAAGATCAGCGTTCTTACTAATGATTGCTTTTTTCTTAGGGAAAACGTTTACCTCAGTATATTCTACAACAAAAAGTTGTGGGTGTTCTGTTCGTATTAGCTGATATCCACATAACATCTGACGCCCCTTCCGTAGAAACGCGAATGTAACGTCCCGGCTTACCACAGTATATACTACCTCCTTATTTTCTTTATTAGCACCACCTTCATCTATTATCTTCGAAGCGGGACCGTCGTATAAGACTTGGTACCGCTCACCAACGCAACCGTCAGTAGGTAGGGGTGACCAGAATGTGTTTCCTGCGTCAATGTCGGAACAACTGCCTTCAGCCAATGGGCATACGACTCCGGATCGCAGTAACACCAAATTTTTTTCCAAGTCTACTTGGGCGTAATAATCGCTCAGCTCTATCGTCGCATACCCCTGTACAACTACGTTTTGTTTTCACACGTCTCAACTTGGAAAGTTGGCACGATAAGCAGTTTCGGATGAACTTTTGTATATCCAATTTCATATCTTCCCAATAGTAGCGTAGACGAACACAGTTATAGGTTTTAGAGATACCCTTATGTCCTCCGATGGCTGAGGCATGAGCTTCCTCAAGGATGCCCTTGCGTTCGTTGCGGTCTACGTACTCGACCATACCGAGGCATATAATTAGTGTAGTACCGGTCCCCACGAAACAACCAAGTAATATTGCCAACACCTGGTTCCAGGTTTTCCCGTTTATTACTCGCGACCTGGCCATACTTATAGCTCGCAACCTTAGTTTTTCTAGCGTATTCGTTAGAGCTTTTCGTATCCATTCCCAACTGAGAATCTTTTGTGAATTCAATACCACCGCGACGTGTTGCCGTTTTCCCACCCGTACCAACGTTACGCTTTTAGCCTTCAAATTTTTAAAACGGGGTAATGACGCTCGCTCGTTCATTTTCCTAGACCCCTCGTCACATGGCTCACCTTCTTCGTTTATGAAATAAAGGTAGTTATTTTTCTGCATGTAAATATGATCGCGAGTCTCTATTACCCGTCGCGGTATACCCGACCGGTTCTTCCTTACGTCTAGCGTTTCTTCATCTTTTTCCCCCAGCTTCGATTCGTCCGAGCCTTCTTCTGTCTCACTCCCATCATGTTGATCGTCGTTTTCCAAGTGGAATTGCGTATTTCTGGCGACCCGGGGTGAGATTTCTCCTGAGGAAATTCGGGGTTGCTCCGATTTCGTGAATTCTATGATTTCCATTTCGTTCGGGTTGAAGCATTTCTTTTCCTCACTATCGTTAAATTTTTCGCCCGTATATCTAACCCGACTCCTTGTTCGTGCGGCAATTGGAGCATCGTAAGATGTTGACGGTTGTGGCTGCTCGGTCAGTTCGGCCTTGGTCTTGGCAGTTTGGGCCCGCGTTATTACCAGTATCTGAGGGTCGCGCTCATCCATAACTCCTTCCTCGTCCATCTCGCTGTTTTCCGTCAACCTTCCGGGGAAGTAATCAGGGGGGTTTCGTGACAGTGCGTCTGCGTTAACATTTGTTTTCCCGGCTTTATATACAACCTCGAATTGATATTCTTGTAACTTAAGCCTCCATCGAGTTAACCGTGACGTAGGATCTTTCGCGGTCTGCATCCAAACTAGTGGTTTATGATCCGTTACTAGTTTAAATGGGCGTCCATACAGGTAGGGTCGGAACTGCGATACGGAGTGCAATATGGCTAACGCTTCTTTTTCGCACGTGCTGTATTTCTGTTCATTTTCATTTAAAACGCGCGAAGTATACTCGACTGGCCTGTCTTTTCCAACGAGTCCTTGACTTAGCATTGGAGGACTGGTTCCTCGCACAGGCTGTCACGTAATGTTTCGAACACAGCTTGCTGGCTGTGACCCCATTCGAAGGTTATATTTTTTTTTAGTAAATTTGTAAGAGGTTTTGCAATTTGCGAGAACCGATGGATGAATCGTCGATAGTAGCCCGCTAACCCTAAAAATTGCCGAATATTTTTCTGAGTTCGTGGACGCGGAAAATTCTTTACCGCCGTTATCTTGGACGGGTCGGGCCGCACTCCATCAGCGGATATTATATGACCTAGGTAAATAACCTCCCTGCGCAAGAATTCGCATTCATCCGGTTGGAGTTTCAAATTAGCTGCCCTGAGACGCTTCATGACTCGTTCTAATTTTAAAGCATGCTCTTCTAACGAGCTCGCATATATAACGATGTCATCCAAGTAAACAAATACTTCGACTCCTTGGAACCCCGATAAAACTATATTCATTATACGCTGAAAGGTAGCGGGTGCTGTTTTAAGCCCAAAGGGCATTCGCGAGAATTCAAAATGGCTGAAAGCGGTCGAGAACGCAGTTTTGTGGCGATCTGCCGGGTCTACCTCAACTTGGTGATAGCCGGACTTTGAATCCAACGTGGAGAAATAAATTGCCCCACCCAACTGCTCTAAAATTTCGGTTATCAGCATGATCGCCCATTTTTTAAATTTCACAATTATCACTTACTCTGGCGGACTTTTCTCCGCGATCGAATTCTTTAGAATTATCATTGACATTTTTATTTTCTCTATTTATTCTCCCGACTATTTTTTCGACCGCATGATCGCCCATTTTTAAAATTTCACAATTATCACTTACTCTGGCGGACTTTTCTCCGCGATCGAATTCTTTAGAATTATCATTGACATTTTTATTTTCTCTATTTATTCTCCCGACTATTTTTTCGACCGCATGATCGCCCATTTTTAAAATTTCACAATTATCACTTACTCTGGCGGACTTTTCTCCGCGATCGAATTCTTTAGAATTATCATTGACATTTTTATTTTATCTATTAATTTTCCCGACTATTTTTTCGACCGCATGATCGCCCATTTTTAAAATTTCACAATTATCACTTACTCTGGCGGACTTTTCTCCGCGATCGAATTCTTTAGAATTATCATTGACATTTTTATTTTCTCTATTTATTCTCCCGACTATTTTTTCGACCGCATGATCGCCCATTTTTAAAATTTCACAATTATCACTTACTCTGGCGGACTTTTCTCCGCGATCGAATTCTTTAGAATTATCATTGACATTTTTATTTTATCTATTAATTTTCCCGACTATTTTTCCGACGGCATGATCGCTCATTTTTAAAATTTCACAATTATCACTTACTCTGGCGGACTTTTCTCCGCGATCGAATTCTTTAGAATTATCATTGACATTTTTATTTACTTTATTAATTCTCCCGACTATTTTTTCGACGGCATGATCGCCCATTTTTAAAATTTCACAATTATCACTTACTCTGGCGGACTTTTCTCCGCGATCGAATTCTTTAGACTTATCATCGACATTTTTATTTTCTCTATTTATTCTCCCGACTATTTTTTCGACCGCATGATCGCCCATTTTTAAAATTTCACAATTATCACTTCCTCTGGCGGACTTTTCTCCGCGATCGAATTCTTTAGAATTATCATTGACATTTTTATTTTATCTATTAATTTTCCCGACTATTTTTCCGACGGCATGATCGCTCATTTTTAAAATTTCACAATTATCACTTACTCTGGCGGACTTTTCTCCGCGATCGAATTCTTTAGAATTATCATTGACATTTTTATTTTATCTATTAATTTTCCCGACTATTTTTCCGAAGGCATGATCGCTCATTTTTAAAATTTCACAATTATCACTTACTCTGGCGGACTTTTCTCCGCGATCGAATTCTTTAGAATTATCATTGACATTTTTATTTTCTCTATTTATTCTCCCGACTATTTTTTCGACCGCATGATCGCCCATTTTTAAAATTTCACAATTATCACTTACTCTGGCGGACTTTTCTCCGCGATCGAATTCTTTAGAATTATCATTGACATTTTTATTTTATCTATTAATTTTCCCGACTATTTTTCCGACGGCATGATGGCCCATTTTTTAAATTTCACAATTATCACTTACTCTGGCGGACTTTTCTCCGCGATCAAATTCTTTAGAATTATCATTGACATTTTTATTTTCTCTGTTTACGTTGTTACGAGTACCCTCTGAAATACAGCTAGCACCTCCATCGCACATTGGAACCAAGTGGGCGTTTTCATCCCTTCGCGAATCAATTTGTTTGATTTCCTCAGCGTATCCGACATTTTCGTCGTTATAAATACAATGATCGGCCTTTCCGCCGATGCCACAAACACGAGCAGTATCCTCACTGCTATTATAATTCACCCAAACATTTTCGTCTTTAATAAAAGCATTATAATAATTAATCTCCGTATATGGTTCCAATGTAACGACCGGTACCACTACTTCTATTTCGTCAGGCGTTGTATCAATTATAAACATGTGCGCCCTCCCATTTCTATTCGTCACGAGCGCGTTACCCAAATGTTTAAATTCCCCTCATGTTTAAATTCCACCTTGCACCCATGAATCTTTAAACATCCCTGTGAGTAAAGTACATCAATGTCATTATCTTTTAGGAATTTTGACCCCAAGATCCCGTTCCTTTTTATGGGAAACTTGTTTGGGACTAAATGAAATATAATTGGAATCCCGAAAAACTCCGTGTCTATTTTACCGAGAGTGAAAACAAATTCCGGTGTAATTCCCGTTAATTTTAATATTTCACTACGATCGACCCAGGTGTCCGGGGTAACCATAACGCATTTAATTAAATTTAGTTCGCATCCCGTATCGATCATTAAGATAGCCGAGTCGACCATTTCCTTAGAAACTATTTTTATAGTAGGAGCTTCGCAATCGTGGCTAAGCTTTACTACTGCCACTGGAACGTCTCCAATGACTCCTCCGTGTCCATTTCCTCCGCAACTACTTGCATGACCGGGCGCTCGGATATTATTATCTACCATAAAATGCCCAGGTCATTTACAATAATAACAGATCCTTTCCTCCCCCCTACCATTTACACGTTCGCGGTTAAAATTTGGAGTATTTAATTCGCCTCTCGCACTAGTATTACTACCGAGATTCTGACTAGGATTATTACGGACGTATTGGTCATTGCTCCTATGGTTGATTCCATAAGAACCTTCATACCGTCCTGAGCCGTTATTTTCGTTACTTCTATTACTGTAGTTATTCTGCGGATAATTATTATTTCGAATCCCGTTATTATCATTGTATCGATTGTTCATTCCATGGTATGGGTTCGAGTTATTATCATTATTATTATATCGATTGCCGTTATAATTATTAGTTAGATTATTTGGAATTCGTCCACGAGTATTGTCGCTACGATTTGGGTCCCGCTGGTAACATGTCAAAGCACTATGACCGCTTTTATTGCAGATTTGACACACGACCGATTGCCCTTGTACCACTCCTACTCGCTTTCCATCGCGATTATTAGGTAATTCATAGTCAAAACTTTGACTCGAGTAATTTATATCTCTTCTTGACGGAATTTTACCCCTTAGTAGTTCCTTAGCGCGTAAATCTTTTTCGATTTTGACCGCTTCGATAGCGGTTTCCCGGAAAGGTCGGTTTCTGGAAATTTTCTGCTCAACTTCCGGTTTAAGCCCGCGTATTAAACAATCCCGAAATTCATTTTCATACCTTTGGGTTTCCCCTGCGGCCAGAGGTGCGTTACCCGGTACTTGTGACTTTACTACATCTAATATTTGATTTCCTAATTTGAATACCCTATTAGTGTATGACAGTGCCGTTTCGTCGTCGCGCTGGAAGATTCTTCCCATTTCTCCTTGTAACTGGTACAACGATTTGGGGGGCTCATAATATTCCTTTGGGTGGGATAATAAAGCATTCACCGTTTCGAAAGTTTGCCCCTGGATAGTTCGTCGCACTTCGCCCCGTAATTTATTCCACAACATTAATACTAAATTTTGTTCATGTTCTGCCGGCACCATCGCGTGAGCTTCCTTACACCCTTCGAGAAAATGGGCCAAGGGTATGTTCTGGCCCGTAAAATAGGGAACTGCTTCGACCGCATATTTAATGGAGTTGGGTAAAACGACATGTATTGGATTCATGTCCGGTGCTTGTTCGTTCACTTCGATCTGTGCAAGTTGAGAATTGTCAAAGTTAATTGTTCGTCGAACGTCGTTATTGTCGTCTAAACGCGCTCTCTCTAGATCTTTCGCTTGTTGCTCTTCCCGTTCTCGCTTTTCCCGCAAGCGTTTCTTTTTCTCGATTTTTCGCGCTTTTTCCTCCGCACTTAGTTTGCTTTCGTGGTTTCGTTCAAGTACCCCTTCTCTTTCCCGTTTCGTCTGCTCCGCTATTGTTGATTGACCCGGATTAGTTTTGCCCGTACTTGAAGAGCCAGCGATTAAAAACTGCTGGTTGAATAAAGCTCGTTGTTCCGGAGTTAAAAATAGCGGATTTATATTCTGCCAATCGGTATTTTCTATTTGGCCTTCGAGCGGTTGTCGATTTTTGCTACGCGATCTTGTTATCGGGGGAGTATCTTTAGGCATGCTCGGACACCGTGGGAATTTCAATCGCGACTCCCACTTCTGATACCAAAATTTTTATTTATGTTACGTCCGAAATGACACAACATAGAATTCAGTCCCTTATTTTGAGTCAAGACACCGAAGTCCTTTACTCGGGTAACGGGGACCACGTTATTTGGTGCCGAGCATGGATATGGATAGGAGGAGAGTGTATGTTCTTAAGATTGGTAATAAAAATGTCAGGACTTACTACTTTGCTGGTTTATTGGTAATTAGGTTGAAGATGTACAATTTGTCGACGATCACAATGATCAGTGGTGGCTGGACAATACACTCGGATGCTCCCGGTTTTCGCTGCTGTGGCGTGGCAGCGAGTAGATTGGAGGCGTTCTACGTTCTGCTGGTGTGGTTGCTTCTTTTGCAAGTTCACTAATCACCTGACCTTTATTTAATTTTAGAACTACTCTCGAATGAAAGATTGTCGATAGTCGAACCTTCGGATGGTAATCAGACCGAAATAACGAGGTTAGAATTTAGTATGAGTCACCGAATCTGACTTAGATGTCCCGTACAACCGAGGTTCAAGATAATAAAAAAAAGTTAAATAAAAAAAATGAAACTGTTCAAGAAATTGCCTAGTAATTTAATGACTCCCGAATCGACCGAGAAAGTTCATGAAAATCGAACAAACATTGGCTCCAATGACGGGTCAATGGGTTGAAAATTGGTTTAACTGATTTATGTAGACGAACGAGTTATACTTCTGGAGCGTTGTTCAGAATTTTTGAGTTGCAGATTACTCTGAGAAGAAGAAAAGAAAATATGGTATACGGCGACTCTCGCGTAGTAACCGATGGGTCTTTATATACCCTCGAACTGAATAATTACTGGGAGAATATTTCGATCAACTGGGGGCATTAAGTTCTTTTTTTTTGAGTCAGAAACAGGGGCATGGGTGGTCCCATTTTTGAAGGGAACCAATATATCTCAACTTGGTTGTGAGTGGGTGGAAAACCTGGCCCCTTGATAAGGGAGATAGATACATAGTTCATTTAGACTAAACAGAGATACAATTTACAAGGAGGAGAGAAGTAGGTGGGCCCCAAAATTGTACTTGATAGAAATTTGGAGGAGGTGGGATGATATATCACAAGATGGGGTAACGAGAAGGTGGAGAAATAATAGGTGAGATTTTCTTTGTTCTAGGCAGGATAGGGGAAGTGTATGTAGAATAAGATAAGTAGCTAGGCCAAGGGGATAAGGAGTTATCGATAAGGCATGACTCGCGGCTGCGGGAGCTGGTAACAATGGCCACCTTGGACATCGTGATTTATAAGAAATTTTATTGTAATCTCGGCTTTGTATTTAAGTTTACACAGCTGCCTCTTGTTAAAATTTTTAGAGAATAGATACAGTGGTAATATTATAATTTATACGCCTCAACGTTAAAACACGGAGTAGCTGTTATCTATAACCAGAACAAGGAATCATAGAGTTAGGAAAAAGACTATACCGAGTTAAATTTTAATAAAATAAAAAGACGAGTACTGGTAAGTCTCGGTAAACATAGGGTGGCTGATGATGACTCACTGCGGGTAAAAGAACGCAACTGAAGAATGCGGTTGTTATAATATTCCGATTCTGAGAATAACCGACGATCGTCTCAGGTTATCATGCCCAGGTGTCTGAATTAAACAATCCTTCATCATGAGAGCTCGTGAGATAAGGAAGCCAAGAACGAGATTACCGAAACGGCTGCTCATAGGTTTTGTCTTTTATAATAAAACCTTTTTAAACTTTACTTAATTACCTCAGAACGTAACAATTGTACGCTAATTTTAAATCATCGAGATGGTCATCCCAATCTTTTTGATTTTTACTCGTAAACGCGACAATCATGGGTTTAATTGTACGATTACAATGTTCAACAGGATTTGCGTAAGGGTGACCGATAGGAGTTGGTGTGAATTTTATATTATATTGATTGATTAAATTGATGATGTCTTTGTTTATGAACTCTTTGCCATTATCTGAGATAATTTGACAGGGAGGGCCCCAGTGATTAAATACAGCCGTCAGGTGATGTTTTATGATTTTACCAGATTGTTGTTTTAGAGGAAAGATTTCAAGGTAACGAGTGTAGAGATCTTCGATGACAAGAGCATACTGATTTCCCATAAATGAACGAGTGTATCGGCCAATTGTGTCAATCGAGATAATAGACCAAGGTTGAGTTGGTGGTCTCGTTCCGATGTATCCTTGCGGTTTCGTCTGGTCACTTTTAGTCATTATACAAGTTTCGCAAGCTGAAACATATGCTGAAACATCTTTGAACATTTCTGGCCAGTAAAAATGATCTCGTATCCGTTGATAAGTTTTGTCAATACCACGATGACCCGATTGAGCTTCACAGTGTGCTTTCTCGATAGCTGAACGAATTTCTGGCTCAGTTAGGACGACTTTCAAAGGAATTAATTCACCAAGTATTTCCTTGACAGCTAATGGACGGTAAAAATACAACTTGTCATTCTCATATTTCCATTCACGATAATCCTCCGGATATTTTTGGACAACTCGGACTTTTTCATCATACCAAGCGGAATTTTGTGCAATTACACACAGTGATGATGGATTAGAATCGGAAACAGTTAAATCAGCAGTCTCTGGTTCTTCATATCGACGAGAAAGTGCGTCTGGAGCTTCGTTTTGTGTACCCCGATAATGAACTTCTATGTCATAAGCGGAAATATCAATGGCCCACCTGGCTAATCTACCTGCCGGATCTTTTAACGAGTAAAGCCATTTCAATGCGGAATGATGGGTGTAGACCGTGACTGGCAAACCTTCGATGTAACTTCGTAATTTCCGTAAGGACCACACGACAGCAAGACATTCTTTTTCTGTTGTCGTGTAATTCATTTCTGCTTTATTTAACGTTTCACTTAAACAGATAATTAAATTTTCTCGATCGAGTTCTGGATTATACTGAGTTAAAACAGAACCTAACCCAGTGTTGCTAGCATCGGTATATAGACGATAAGATAAGTCTGGACGTGGAAATGACAATGTTGCGGCTTTTAACAGAGCTTCTTTTGTTTCCTAAAAAGCTTTTTCTTCGACATCTGTCCATTCCCACAGAACTCGAGTACTTGTTAATTTGTTCATAGGACCTTGAACTTGTGCGACATTTTTAAGATGTTTATGGTACCAGTTGACTAATCCATTAAATCTTCGCAGTTCCTTACGGTTCGTAGGTCGTTTGTAATTTGCAATTGGCTCCAATCGAGCTGGATCGGGTTTAAAACCATCTTCATTAATGATGAAGCCCAAAAAATGAACTTCAGAGCATCCAAAATGGCTCCTTTCTTCGTTCATTTTTATTCCAGCCTTACGGAATCCTTCAAAGACAGCTTGAAGAAAAATTTTATGCTCTTGTAAATCATCACTAACTATTATCCAGTCGCCAAGATAGGCGAAAATTTTATTTTCTGCTTCAGTATATGAAAACTGGGTTTTTAATGACTCAATAATTTTTCGTCATACCGTATCGGAAACTTCTTGGTACGTGCTTGGTGCATTTGTGAGACCGAATGGCATCCGAATCCATTCAAATAACCATCGTCCATCTACACAAAATGCTGTGTACTGACGGCTATTTGGCTCAACAAAAACATGATGGAAGGCATCACTGACATCAAGTACCGAAATTCCTTTAGCACCTTGAAGGCTTGACAAAATGCGATGCATAATTGGTAGTGGATAAGCAGATTTTTTCGTGACTTAATTTAGTGGCCGGTAATCGATGGACATGCGCCAAGTATTGTTCTTCTTGGGTACCATTACTGGCGGACTTCTACGGTATGGTTTAGTACGTATTGGAGTATCATCTGTCAATTCGATACGATGTTGAACTAAATGCGTTAAACCCAACTGGACTTGCTTATTTTTCTCAAATTCTTTTGCTAGAAATTTTTCAAGATCGACGCGTTCAGCTGACGACAGTACATTTAATGACGCTTGATTTATAAACCCAGACCGAGAGAAAAATGAATGAGTGACGTTACTGGTATTTAATTTCCAAGTACTCTTCTTGGAATTTACTTGGATATCTGCCAGTTGCCAGAAATCAAGACCAAGAATTACTGGAGTAGACAATTCAGATAAGACACTTTACCAAGTGATAATAGCATGACCATCAAGTTGAATTTTAAATGGCGCTCCACCACGGGTTTGCGTGGACTTGAAGATAGCCATAGTTACTCCATGAGTACTAGTGGGGTCAGGTGTGAGGTCTTGCAGTTGATATTCTTTGATTTGTTCATACGCAATCTCAGAAATATAACTGCGCTTACTCCCACTATCCAGTAATGCTTCGAGCTCATATTTACCGATAATTATATTGGCAATCATGCGACTTACTGTTGACAGAGCTTTAAGACTGGATGAAGAGGCCATGTGGCTAAGTTTATTATCATTACTGAGCATTGGCAGTAATGTACTCTGTTTATTGTCTGAATTCATTTGAATGGTGAATTTTGGAGCGTAAGCAATGTCTTCAATCGAATCGGATCGATACTCATCAATCTCTGAGTCATATAAAGGACTAGTATCCTCCCTTAGATCACAGAGAGGAGTACCGTATGTCTCCGAGCCATTTTCAAGCTTTGTGACCGTTGGTCGTTGCCGTTCGTTTATTTCAAGGTCTAGTAATGAATTTTTGATTGGAGATTTCAATCGATTTTTATTAATTTTATTTTTAGAATTACGCGACGGATTTATGGAATTTTTAATTTTGGATTTTCGAGTTTTTACGGGATTTTAAATATTTGGTCTTTTAGTATTTCGAATTTGTTGAGAAGCTTCTGAACTTGTCTCCCAACTGGACTTTTCGCTCACCAACTTGTCAGCAATTTGATCGAGAGGAGTTGAAAAGTCAATTAAATCAGCATCAGGATTTTCCGAAACGTTACCAACCAGTTTTGAAGTATCAGCAGCAACGGGATAGTTTAAAAAGTATTTTCCATTACTGATAATAAATTCAGGAGCATCCGGATTTAATTGAGTCGACTTAGGTTTATCATCATTAATTTCAATCAGCATGCCCGAGTTACTAGTTGACACAGAAGCCCTGGAAACGTGGTTGGTGTCTATCAGGGCGCTTATGCGTTTTTTGGAGACGAAGGGCGAGAACGAAGAGGTAATCCCGCTTTAATGCGCAATTCATCGGTTACTGGTCCACAGCGAACCTCGGCAACATGACCAATTTTTCCGCAAGGACCGCAGACAGGAGCTTTCGTTGCATTATTATTCGATCTCGGAGTTGAATTGACTTTTACCGGTGACGTATTGACAGTATTTTGATCTAATTTTTCCAAGATAGTTTTAATTAAAGACTTAAAGCTATTTAATAAGGTAGAAGACTCAAAATTTTCATTTTTACTAGATGGATTTGACTGAGCTGGATTTTGAGTGTATTTAGAATTATGAAAATTTTTATTATTGTTAAAATTATTAATTCTATTAAAATTATTGTTTCTATTAAAATTATTATTTGCAAAGTTATTGTTGGGTGATACAGTAGAAGGCTGTAAAGTATCTATACTATTTAATTGATCTATTTCCGTACTTTTGATAGAATTTAATTGGCTACAAGTTTTGATTCTACTGTTATTTTCTTTATGATTTTTAAAATGAGGGTTCAGCGCATCAGCCGTTGACTGCCAGGCGCTGACCCGCGTATATAATTCAGCGTAAGTCATAATAGTCGTATCCGAAATTTTTTGTAAAAACTGAGAATTAAATCGCGAAGTTATAATTCGAATTTGCTTCATTTGCAGTAACGGATCTTCTAATTTTGCAAATTCGCTTTGCATCCGATTAATAAATGCAACTCCTGTCTCGTCGCTGCTTTGTTTGTCCGAATATATCCCCTGCAGCACCGATTCATCTGTTTGCTGAACCTGCACAATCTTAAAAAATTTTTTGAAAGTCACCCAGCTGTGGAATAAACCTTCGTTTTGGTAGTACCACTCGAGTACGTCGCCGCGAAGTGTGTTAGTTACCACGGCATGAAACTTTTCAAAAGAAATATCATTGCTGACCATCCGCTGCTCGATTATTTTTAAATATTTTCTGGCATCAATGGAAGAAGATCGATCATGAGACGGAAACGAAACATTCCAAGATTTAACAAGACGACTGAGATCGTACAACCGCATAGAGTTAGACCCACTCATATTTGAATTCCCCGCTGGAACTGTATGTATTGTGCCAGGTTGACGGCTGTGCATGTGGATATGCTTGTACTAATGAAGCTTGTGTGTGTGTGTATTTGTAAGTGCGGGTACATTATTATTGCTAGGTGGATGTATGTATGTGTACGAGAGTGTCGGCTGGGCATTCATATGCACTGGTAACTTATGAATTGGTGGTGGGACCACTGAGTGCGCGTACGGTTCACGCGCAGGTAAGCCAGGCATGGCGAACTGCTGTCCGTTCGCTTGCGTTGCCGAAATGGGTACATGTGGATGTGGGATGACTGGGCGAGTAGAGGGGGGATTTGCCGCTTGTGACGTCACAGTGGCAGCAGGGAATAACTCTCTCGGTGTCCACATGCTTGATGCGTCTGGTCGAAAAGATGGGGGTGGCAATTGAGCACCTGGGGGTCGCAAGACCGTGCTCGATATACGAAGCAAATGCTGACGTTCTGCCCGCAAAGCATCAATTTCCGTCTGAAGGCCCGAAACTACATTTTGTAATACGGCAACGGAGGACGTATCTTGAGACTTAGAAATTGGCACAACTCCACTAACGTTGTGAGGGTGACTATTTACGTTACCGCTCGAACTCGTAGTACAAACATTGTTGTTACTAGTAACAGTTTGGATTTGGGTGCATAACGTACTGTTATGTACGTCATGAGTCTGTATGAAAGCAGCGAGCTCATCTATTGCGCTAGAGATCAGTATCGATGTGCCTGATGTAGTTGGAAACTGTAGAAGATTCTTGAGATTATTACCCAGGTTGACCGAAGGAAGTGGTCGAGAAGTCGGCGTTCTCTGCATCATTCTTGCGGGAAAATTATCTTACTTGATTCTTATTAATAAATATATTCTTTGCAGAAATAATAATTTATCAAAATTTTATTATAAATACTTTTAATTCGTTCAAGCTGATACAAATTTTTATCGGATTATCAACAGATTTATTTTATTGAGAATTGTCACAATTGAATTTTATTTCAAAGCTGTAATGATTTATGTTTTTATTAAATCTGATAAGTTAATAATTAATTTTAGTTATTAAAATTCTTGATGACTAATAAATTATTATTTACTACGGCAATGATATTATTTATAAATTATTGAGTACTTAGTTTATTTTTGAAGATAATTTTTGTCAAGCAAAAGATATTTTATGTTAACCCGGAAACGAATACAATTATCTTTTGTGTTACAAATAAAGTTATATATTTATTTACTACACTTAGAAGATTTCCGATCAAAATTTTTGCTTTACAATTTTATTTTAAGTATTTATTTTGTGTTGTTTTAAGCAAGTAAACTATAAGGAAATGAATATTAGCGTCTAGTGTTACAGAACGCGTAATTGATATAATCTCGAGGTCAAAGTACACAGAATTCTTACAGAACGTACCGACACACAATATTACAATGATAAATATTTTAAAGAAATAATTTATAATAGATAGAATCAATAAATCGAAGAAGCAATTAAATACTTTATAAAATTTAGATGCGGATGATAAGTGAAAAAAAATGGAATGAGACGATGAATGAAGAGAATTAAAATTTTATACGGGTAAGAAATTTTTGAAATTATCACAGAAAAGTTTTATGAGAATTTTTCTCAGTGAAGCCGTGAGAAAAATTGATAAGATTTTCTATTGCCCATTTAAACGACTGCAAAGTCCCTGTTCGAACGCCAGTTGAGACAAATCGCTTTTTGCTTTCGCGATTTTAACCAGCAGCCACCAGAATTCGCGGGTCGAACCCTGGCTTAGGCTGGCCTCTAACAAATTTCATTTTACTTGGACAGGGTAGTGGGCTGGAGTTCTTGCAAAGCAAAGACCCGCACTTATTCAAACACGGCAACGTATGTAAAACTCACTAACTTACCTCACGGCTTATGACTTATCAATAGATTTCTTATTGTTGATGAACTTATCAATTCTTACTTAATTAATAATACTTTTATTAAACTATTGAAGGATCTTACCAGTAAAATAGGATATGAATAGGATGAACAAATAGTAGGTAAAATGAATGATTAACAAGATGTGCAAGTTTATTGCCAATTATAATAATAAAAATTACTTACAAGAAAATGCAAGCGCAGGATGTAATGTAGAGAGATGTGTAGCACAGTATAACTTTATATTACGAATATCTCGCCAGTACGTACAGTGATAGTTACTTAAACTAACTTTACTTATAAAAATTAATAACTAAACAATAAAATATAATTGACAGGTAATTGCCAATAATGTACGGAATATGGCAAGTTCATTGCCCGAATTACAATTAGGTTTTTGCAAGTAAATTGCCGGAATTAATACTGAATAATTAATATATGAACGTCTGTACGCTAATTGATCCAGGATCGAAGTCGTTGACCGATAATTGAAGGTCTGGGACTCACCTCTGACTCTGTCCCCATTTCACCCTTACGGACATGCGTCGACGTGAAAATTAAGTCATGTGACCATGGCACTATGACGTATTAAATTCAAACGGCAACGAGACGGATAAAAGAGGGAACCGCAAGGCTGAGGACGACGAAGACAATTCGCCTTTTCTCAATATATGTATGTATATATATATATATATATATATATATATATATATATATATATATATATGGGTTTTTCAGTTCTAACTGTAATTTTTCTTATTAAAACTTTTGAGATTTTGAAGTTAAGCTTTTTCAACTTTTTCATGCACATTATTTATCTATTTTATTGTGAAAATAAAAATCTGAAAGGATTTTACTATAACTCGAAAGTGCCAAGAACGAGAAGTAAATTTCAAATTTTGCGTTCCATGGTACTGATATAAAATAAATTCGGTAGAAATTATTTGAGGAAATTACTAAATTCATTTATAAATTCTGTTATGACACTTTTGAACTCTTTTTTTAATAATCATTTAACAAATTAATGATAATTAATAACGATTTACTTTATAATTTAGAGCAACTATAATTTAATTTATAGAATTGACTAAAAAATAAATAAATTAATTAAATTAATAAGCATTGGATAAATTAATTGTCACTTGTATTAGGTAGCTTTCTAGCATGAAATATTGGTGCCATCTGCATTAACAAAAATTTTGATTAATGATTAAAATAATTTTACAACTAATTATTATAACTATATGCTATTTTTATTATTACTTTACATGGTATTGACAGTTTCTATCTAAAAAATTAATAGCTAATGAAGTTTATCAATACCACGGTATCGACAAGACAACTTATGACATACCTTTTTAAAAATTAAGTTCGAACATGATACGAACTCTTGGCACTTTTTCATCAACTTAGCGATTGTGAATTTTACTCAGATGACGTAGTTTCAAGATAGTTCACTAGACGTTTTATTAATCTTAAGGAACATTGCGTTCGATTCACACAAATTCAAATTCAAAAATTCTTTAAAATTTAAAGACAAAAGTTATTGAACCGGAATTCAATGTTAATGTAATACATTAAAGAGAACGTGTTCTAATTTTTTCCAGTTGGATCATAAACATTAGAATTTATGAGGTGATCAGTTTAAATCATTTTTTGCGACAAAAGAAATTAACAATTTATAGGTAAATTCTAGAAATGGACATTACACGGTACTGACATTCAAGTGATATATTGTAAGTTTGCTCTGAGTAGCAAGTTATATAATAGAAAAATAATGTTGAAATATGTTCATCACTATCTAATTTACACAAAAATTTCATTGAATGATTATTAATTAATGACCTGTGAGAACAAACAATACAGGACATTGAGTATCACAGTTAAAACGGAATCACCCATATATATCTTTATATTTCCAAGTATATAACAAAATAACAAGAAATTACCAATGATTTCTTAATTAAGAATATCGTAATTCTTATGTATCATTCAGTATAATAATTATAATCAAATTACAATATTCACCTGTGTGCTAGTCACACATAGATGAATATTGAATTTCCTACCACGGCGACCAGTGTAGCCAACTTAGGGTTTTTCCCCCCAAATTTAGGGGTAAAAAAATTGCGCCGGGGTTTTTTTTAGGGAGGACAAATGTTTAGGGGTTTATAAAATTTTGTCTAAAGACTTGGAAAAATCAAATCTTTTAATATCTTTTATATATATATTCAAATATCATTTCATGATAATCATGACATCTAGTGGTCAACCGCATAATGATGTAAGTTAACAGCCAATATCGACTCAAAGCTAACAGCTGATCACTTACATTTACGATTTGACACCTTTATTTGTTTATTCAATAATTCAAAACTTTTTTACATCGATATTGGATTTTTATTGACGATTGAAAATTATTGAAGTGATGCCGAAAACAAAAGATAAAAAATATTCTTAAAAATATGGGAAAGTGATGCTTTATTGAAAGGTTTGTATTAAAATTTTAGTGTAATTCTTTTGTTTTACATTTTGTGTCAATTTATTCATGTGTGACTCTATAAAATGAATTCGTAATAATTATGAAACTACTATAAATATATAAAAAAAACCATAAACAATAAAATATTCCATGAAATTTAATGTGTTTTTCATAGTTTACCTCAATGGTCATCATCGATCGCAGATATTCCAAACTTATTTAAAAGCAGATCTTATATAATTATAAAATATTTATTAATGTTTTAAATAGCTTATTCTGCATTGCACGTACACGAAATACAGAATAACAAAAATTAACTAATTGACACATTCACACATATCTAATCTAGTCACACTCATGATTAAGAAACAACAGTATCTGATTTTTTTTTCTATAAAATTTTACAGATTTTTATGTGTTGAGTTTTTGTTTTTCCTCGTTATTGTTTCAAAAAGAAGTTTTTTGTGCATGATAATAGCAATTGTATGAGATCTTTTAATCTCTAAAGTTTTTATCTTGTTCTTTGCTATAGTTAACTAAACAATTTTGAGGCCTTTCTCAGACAGTACCCTCCGTCTCTTTAAAAATTTTCAAAGACTTTTAATTCTTATAAGCGTACCGAAATTTTATCAATTGATTAAAAAATAAAACAAAACCGTAATTGAAAAAAAGACAATGTAGAAGTAATTTCGCCGAGATATAGATTAAAAAAAAATGACTTACGATCGATATCAATTGGGAGTTAAACGAAATTTGTTAAATAAATTTCTGTATAATCTTTATGTTAATTTGATAATTCGAATTTTCAAATTTTGTAGGCTAAAATTTATTCAACAAATTTTTTTTAACTCCCAATTGATAATAGCTGTCAATATTTTCTTTTGATACTATATCTCGATGAAATTGCTACTACGTTGTCTTGTTTTCAATTGAGGTTTTATTTTTTTTTAATTAATCAATAAAATTTTAATACGATTATTACAGTTGGAAATCATTGAGGTGGAAGGTTAGTTGTGTAACTATTACTTTGGGTAAGGCATTTAAAAATAAAAATAATGTGTAAATTTGTTAAATGATATGTGACAATTTTGGTATATTAAACAGGGTATTTTTTGAATTAAAGATTTCCTTTAGGTTATTTCCCAACTAATTTCTCACTTGGAGGAGCTGTTTATCTGTAACATTGCTGAAATGATTATTAAATTAATACTAATAGTGATCAAATAGAGAGTCTATTTTGTGATAATGATTTATTTACAGATTGGATTTCCCCAGATCCTGCGAATAATACTAGAGCGATTTGCAAGTATTGTCGAGCGAATTTGAAGCCCACAGAAAGGACTTGGTAGCTCACGTGAGTACAGAGAAACATAAAATAGCCGTGGAGACAGATAAGTGTGCGAAATCATGTCAAAAACTTACATCTACATTTACACCGATTTGTCCTGAGAAAACTAAGATTGCAGAATTAAAACTCGCGGCTTTCATCGCAGAGCATACATTTATACAAACTGTTAATCACTTAGCCGAAATTCTGCCAAAGTTAGGTAATGATTCAGATACTTGATCTAAATTAAGGCTCCATAAAACAAAGTGCACAATGATTATAAACAATGTACTCAGTCCTTGTATGTTAGAAGATCTAATACAAGAAATAAGTGATTCCGCCTATTCTATCATTGTCAATGAGACGATAGGTGTCTCGACTCTGAAGATTCTTTGTATAATGATACGTTTTTTTCCAATCTTACAAAAAAAATTAGTGACTACGTTCTATAAAATAATTAAATTAACTAACTGTGATGCTCACAGTGTGTGTGATGCAATAAAAAATTAAATAAAGGATGATGGTCTGAATATTCAAAATTTGGTTGGAATAGGCATAGATGGTGCGAATGTGATGATAGGTAAACATAAATCTGTGGCTACCCTTCTGAGAAAAGAATTACCAGATCTTATTGTTTTCAAGTGTGTTTCTCATTTTTTGCATTTGTGTGCAGAGAAGGCAGCTGAAACACTGCCTAGACAATTAGAATTTCTGATTCGAGAAATTCACAACTGGTTCGCTTACAGTTCTACACGTATTGAAGAGTACGAAGATTTGTATGAAACAATTAATAATAACCGTGACGTTAAGAAAGTGCAAGGGCTTAGTGGAACTCGCTGGTTGGCCAGATTTAATGCTGTAAATACAATACTTGACAATGGATAGAATTAGAACTTTTGTTTTCACTAGCTAAAACCCAGGACAAATGCTATATGGCTGATCAGTCACATGATATTATGAAAAAATTACCATATAAAGCTTTTCTTATATTTTTGAGAAATGAACTCAAGACTATCACTCAGCTGAACCAGCTTTTTCAAAGTAATCAAGTGGAACCAGTAAAATTATTTGAAGATTTTTTACTGTATAAAAATTTACTTCCGAAGATCGTAGTACCAGCTCAACTGCAAAAAATCAAGGACAATGAGCTCGTTAAATTTGACTTTCACTCACATTTGATGCACACTTCTTCAATATATCTTGGTTATGATTTTGAATCTCTAAGCCAAAAAAATGATTCAAGAGATCTACCTGACATAAGAGAAAGATGCAAAAACTTTTTAGTAGTTTTAGCTGAACAAATTTAAAATAGATTACCTGAAAATTTATCATTATTAAAGATGATGGCAACTCTTGATCCTAAAATTTCAACGTCACAGGTAAAACCTGGCCTTCAAGATATTCTCAAAGAAATTTCAAGGGCTTATATCTATGGTCAAAACCAAGAAATTGAGGATGAATGGCGTCAATTACAAAACAAATCTTGGAGCAATGTGTCAAATACAGAAGCATTCTACACAGAAGTTGGTGAGGATAATGATGCAGCGGGTAATAAAAGATTCAAAAATATAGCTAAATTTGCGACAGCTTTACTTTGTCTGCCTTTCTCAAATGCGAGCGTAGAACGTGTATTTTCCATCTATTCAATAACTAAGAATAAGTTGAGAAACGAATTATCGTCTGATATGTTACAATGCTTAATAATGGTAAGACATACTCTACAACGTCAAGGCTCATGCGTCAGCTTTACACCAACATCAGCAATGATTAAAAAATTTAATTATAAACTGTATGATTTTAAAAATAATAGCGAAGCTAAAATAGATTCTGTCATAATGGAGGAAATACACTACTGGAAAAAATTAAAGAATCAAAAAAAAATCCCAAATTTCTGGGTGATTTTCAACAGGCCGTAACTTCGAGAGAAATGGTCGTACAAGAAAGAAAAAAAAAGGGAATTGTAGCTTCAAGTGTCTTCTTTTTAGATTAGAACTTTAAAGATTTTTAGCGTCAGCGGTTTTTGAGTAATCTTAGAAAAACTAGCGCCAAAAAAATTTTCAAATTTTTTTTACTTTTTTTATTTGGTCCACGGGTGTGGGAAAATTTTTCTTTTTTAACTACTCTGAGGATCGGATACCTGTGTCATTCAGCTTTAATTTCATTTTTTATAGACCTTAATACGTCCAATTGTCGCCGAAATATCAGTCTTCAAATGGAAAAGGATCCTTTTGTCGTTGATTATCGATATCTCAGCAACCGATGGTCGCACAGAAAGTTAATGGTGGGTTTAAAAAACTTGAAGAAATTCTCTTGAATGATTGGCCATTGTTCTCTCGAAAAAAAAAGTTTTTATCTTTCGTCACATGAATTTGAAAATGCAACAAAAAAGGGCTTTTACTGGTTTTTTGAAAAATCAAGCGCTGGATCGAAAATATTGTGGAAATCAATAATGTTGAGTGTGCATTCTATAGTTCAATATGCCCACGAAAACCCTACAAAGAGCCAAATTAATCTAACCAGCCGTTTTTTTGTTTCACTCGATCGAATTATTGAAAAAAATAAAGGATTAGGTTTATTGCTCTGAAAAGCTCATAATCTTGAACAAAATGAAAAAGAAAAAAAAATTTCACATTTTCATTCTGAACAGTGCTTAAATTTTAAAGAGATAAAAAAATTTAAAAAAAAAAAAATTTTTTTTTTTAAATTTTGTTTTTTGAACAATTTCAAGATATTTAAGAGACCAACGCCCAACCATTTGTAACACGTTTCAAAAAAAATTGTTTTTTTTTTTTTTTGAAATTTATTTTTTTTTTTTGAAAAAATTTTTTTTTTTCCATTTTTTTACTTTTTGAAGATTTGAGCACTGATTGGAACGAAAATGTGGACGAAGCTCGGAAAAATTTTTTTTTTCATTTGTTAAAGATTATAAGCTTTTCAGAGCAAAAAATGTGATCCTTTATTTTTTTCAAAAATTCAATCGAGTGAAACAAAAAAACCGTTGGTTGAATTTGGCTCTTTGTCGGGTTTTTGTAGGCATATTGAACTGTAAAATGCATACCCAACATTATTGATTTCCACAACATTTTCGACCCAGTGCTTGATTTTCTAAAAAACCAGCAAACGCCTTTTTTTTGTTGCATTTTCAAGTTCATGTGACGAAAGGAAAAAAATTTTTCTTCGAAAAAAAAAAATGGCTAATCATCCAAGGAAATTTATTGAAGTTTTTGAAACCCACCATTAACTTTTTGTGCGATCATTGGTTGCTGAGATATCGATAATCAAAGACAAAAGGATCCTTTTCCATTTGAAAACCGATATCTCGGCGACAAGTGGACGTAACAAGGTCTATAAAAATGGAATTAAAGCTGAATAACGAACGTATTCGATCCTTAGAGTGGTTAAGCGAAAAAAAATTTTCCGACGCCCGTAGACCAAAAAAAAAAAGTAAAAAAAATTAAAAAATATTTTTGTCGCTGGTTTTTCTAAGATAACTCAAAAACCACTGACGCAAAAAAATTTTGAAGTTCTAATACAAAAAGTAGACACTTGGAGCTACAATTTTCTTTTATTTTTCTTCCGTGCACGAACATTTCTCTCGAAGTTACGGCCTGTTGAAAATCACTCAAAAATTTGGAATTTTTTTTGATCCTTTAATTTTTTCCAGTAGTGTACTATTAAATATGGATTTTTAATAAATTTACATTTACTCGTGATTGGTGACATTTTATCATTACCATTATTAATACTATTATTATTATTGAGAGGTTATAAATAATTGTAATTATTATAATAATAATCATAAATAAGTTTTTTATGCTCTTTGTAATTATTAAAAATAAAAAAAAAATAATTAATAATTAAGCATTTTAATATTTGATAAGAACCTATATTTTTCAAATTGTCAGTTAGGGGGTTTCAGGGGTTTTTGAATTTAGTCTTAGGGGGATAAAATTTCAAGTATTGGCGACACTGATGTCTATGTGTCTATTCGCGTAAGTGTATGTGTGTGCGTGTGTGCCCACCCACACGCAAGCACATTTACGCGTGAGCAAAACACACACACGCACACTCATGCACGCGTATTTTCCTGTCCACGTTTTAATTCTTATTATTATTTATTAATTATTTAAAATTATTATTTATTATTTATCAGACATTATCGATGAATATTATTTATGAAGTATTGTCGGTTGTTTATCTAGTATTATTCATTATTTATGAAATATTATTTATTGTTTATAAAATATGATTTACTATTTATCAGACCTCGCCTCTTGCCTAGAACCTTTAATTATTAATTATTATCAGATATTATTTATGAATATTATTTATGAAATATTATTTATTATTTATTTAATATTACTTAAATTTTTTGTTAAGATATTAAAAAAAGATTATTCTTTAATAAGGTTTTTTTTTTAAAAAGGTTTTCGAATCTTATCTATAATTCAAAAAATATTTAACTTTTTATCAAAAGCTTTGTGACGCACGAAATTAAGTTTCTAACTGACCAACGAGGCACTTAATGTATACTCTCATTATTCGAGATTTTTCCCCCTTTTTTGTTTATAAATTAAACATAATAAAAAAATGTTTAAATATTGCTAGACGTAACATAAAATTTAGTATATAGCTTACACTATATCAATTTTTGAATGTCAACATTTCAGAAAGAGCAGGTGAAAATTTAAAACAAACTACACTCAACATTGGTGCTCATTAACAGGTGTTTTTGTGTTTTTGTTTATTTATTCATGAATAATTTTATCTAATTATTCATGAATAATTTTACGATATTATTCATGAATAATTTTACAATTTTATTTATCCATAGTTTCTAGTAATTATTTATAAATAACTTCAAGCATAGGTTAAAATATAGATTCAATTATTTTTCTACGTTTATGAATGTCAACATTTTTGAAAGTGCAGGCAAAAATTTAAAACAAACCACACTCAACACTGGCGCTCATGAACAGGTGTTTTTGCGGATTAGTTCGCTCATTTATGCATATTTTTATCTAATTATTTATGAATAATTTTATGACATTATTTATGCATAATTTTTTGTAATTATTTATGAATAACTTTAAGTATATGTTAACATATAGATTCTTTTATTTTCCTACGTTTTTGATTGTCAATATTTCGGAATGGGCAGGCGAAAATTTAAAACAAACCCCACTCAAAACTGGTGCTCATTAACAGGTGTTTTTGTGGAATTGTTAGTTTATTTATAAATCATCTTATGTCATTTTTCTGAACAACATCAAGTACATGTAAACATGAAGATATATAATTTTCTATATTTCGGAATGTTATTTTTTTTTTTTTTGACAGAATAGGCGAAAAATCGAAACAAACCATGTTCAGCACTGGCGTTCATTAACAGGTGTTCTTGAGTATTCGTTTGTTTATTTATTTATAATTTTGTGTAATTATTTATAAATAACTTTAAGTACACTTAAGCACATAGATTAATTTTTTTTGCCTTACCGTATGTTTCTTAATTGTATAAAATTCTTCTCCTCATCTACTCCCATGTCGTTTGAGTGAATCAGAAAAATTATCAGCGTGTTCTGTGTACTATGATAATCAACAGGTTAGTATAGTCAAACCATAAAAGGCTAAAAATTGCTTTCACGCATACGCAAACTTTCGAAAAAGATGCAGTTTATTGGAATATTGGTCAATTAATATTGTTAATGAAGATTCGTAACGAAAAAAATTGAAATCACGTACACTTGAAACAATAAATAGTATTAGCCATCGATAATATTTACAGGTTTCTATCATAACAATGATTTCTAGACTATTATGCATTTTAACATCGGAGACTACTCCTTCTGAGATAATAATTAAAAAAATTATTCTCTAAAGATATATTTTATGTGCGCCAAGTAATATTAATGTGTTCTTATTTTAATTTCACTTTGAATTGTATTTTGTGTAAAGTTATCGAGAACATATGATATTTATGAAACAATTTCTTTGTATATTATATGTTTAACGATTTTATCCAAATTATCGGAGGTTAAATATACTTGTAAACCCAGCCACGATCTGACTCGTGAGAGAGCAACGTACAACTGACCATGATTGAAAACGTCTTTATTAAGATCGACTCCAATTTTTTTGAAGGTCTGACCTTGAGCTCTATTAATAGTCATAGAGAATTCTAGTCTAATAGGGAATTGTCTTCTCTTAAATGTGAACGGACATGAATTTTCACAATACAACGTCAGTCGGTTAATAAAAACAATATCTCCGGACTTCTCCCCGGATAGGATTTTACATGTTAGGCAAAAGAGTTGCTGCAATACCTGTATAGGCCATAGTACATACAATTTTATTTCTGTTTGCTAATAAATGACATAATGCTCAATGAATGTTTTATCCGAACCACCCGCTCCATTTATGTAGACGCAATTGTGAAGATTCGATTCTCTATGTTCTACAGAATTTGCACCGAAATCAACAATTTCTTGTTGATTAACATTTAGTTTATTATAATACGTTTGTGATAGGTCCTGGGTAGGAACATGTATTGATTCATTTTCGTGTGTTTTCATCTGCTGGTGGCATTCCAGAAAAAAGAGAAAGAGTAATGCCTTCTTTAGTTAGCAGTAGTGGTATTGCCACTATAGCGGACCCCACTCCAAAGTGGAATTCCCAGTTCGGGCTATCTATATTTTTCTCAATTTATCTATAAATTGTATTATTGAGAAGGTTTGCATGTTTTAGGTTTCCACTATATTAAATTGGAAATAATAATAATAATAATAATAATAATAATAATAATAATAATAACATTAATAATAACAATAATAACAATAATAGTAATAATAACAATAATAATAAATAGTAATAATAATAATAACAATAATAGTAATAATAATAATAACAATAATAACAATAATAGTAATAATAACTATAATAATAATAATAACAATAATAGTAATAATAATAATAATAATAATAATAATAATAATAATAATAATAATAATAATAATAATAATAATAATAATAATAATAATAATAATAATAATAATAGTAATAATAGTAATGATAATAATAATAGACATCGCAGTGTAAACGGCCAATAAAATCTAAAGTTTTTCCACAAGTTAAAAAACTTCGACGTGTTTTGAGACCCTCATTGGCATCGGCTACATCATCGAATTTACCAGGTGTATCTTCAGCCCAACCCACAGTTATTAAGCGTGATTCTTTAGCATCATAACTGTAGTTTAATAACGTTTTTATATACGCTCTGTATGCATATAAATTGTGAGTTGTTGACACAAGCTTTTGATTGAATATTACATTGACTTTTGACGGTGTTGTTGTTGCTGCTACTGCTGCTGCTGCTGTTGTTGGCGAATTTAGTTTTATAGTTACACGAACACTGAGCATTGCATGAGCGAGGTCGATGTATTCATCACCTTGTCCTTGAACAACAAACTCAATTGGCGAATTATCCGTTAATGATGAAATTAGCTTGTAATATACCCATTGGGAACCTTCAATCGCTGTTTGTGTAGGTGGCAATGAAAACAGCTTCAACTCGAATTTTGCGTATTCACATGAATGTATATGTAAAAAAGCCACTATAAACTGTTAGTGAAATATGTCATATACAGTACGCTGTTTTGCTTTAGTATTCTTGGCTGTGTTTTTCCATTTTTTCTTCTGTACTGTGTTTTTGTGAGATTTTTTCTTTTTATTATTTTTCGATTTTGGTTTAGAACCTTTTTTACTACGTTTCTTTTTCACTACACGACCTCGTTAACTTGGTAACACGCCTATACTGCCAGTATTTAGCGACTGGCTCGGCACATACCCCGACCCTGTCATAAGACTATCAAGTTTTTGCTGAGCTTTGCGCTTTAAGTTGTCACGATATTTAAATATCGCGGCAGTCTCACGTCAGATCGGTGAGCAACAGATGGCAGCACACGCTGCTCACACGTCTCTCCACTCATTAATTTTATGATTATTTTGTTTATATGTAAAATTTTATTTTAATTATTTCGCTACTTGTACTTAATTGATTTATTAGGTGAAAACTGCGATGAATACAGCAAAATTTACTGATCATGTTGATTTTATAATTAGATTTTATGAGGCTGGGGAGATAATTATTCATTTTATTTATATGCTTGTAGTTATTGTGGTTGGTCGGTGCATGCGCGGCGACGCAACAGTTGTCATCAACAAATTTATTATATTATAAATTAATTTTAGAGTTATCATGCATAAATCATTAATTGATTTAGCAATTTATAGTAATGGTAATTAGTAATGCGAGGAGTAATTAGGCATTTGACGTCGGGAATTGGCAAAGTTACACAGTTGACATCGGGTAAGTTGCCGTTGGTATTATTTGAAATTAACATACGACAAAGATAGTTCTCCATTGGTTAAAATGAGATGCAGATATACAATATGGCCGGTCGAGGGGCCGGCATGAAACTCACGTGCTGCCATGGTCAGACGTGGATAAACAATTGTACGACCAGGGTGTGTTGCTATAGCCAAGCCTGTAATATTAGGTTGACACGCCATAAATATACATATAGAATATTGATTTACATAAGGTGCAAGTTGAGTGGATAATAGTTGTTATTAATCGCTGTTACGTTAAATTTTGCTGATCCAATGGAACCGATACGCAATTCGTACTGCGATGACGACTGTAAGTACCTTTGGTAAATTCGTTGGCGTGTAACTTTGCTTTCCCGCGTTGGTGGTCATTTGCAAGCGTGTGAATATCACGTAGTTGATGATTATTTATTGCTAGACTTTTACACGCATATTATGAAATGAGTAATGATCGAGCCCAATGAATGTTTAATTTTTGATCGCAAATATTTATTATTATTTGAATACCGAATATTTATTTTGGAAATATTTTGCTATAATTATTATTTTATGTCACGTGATGACAAAACATACGCGACTGGGTTTTCGATAGTCATATATATATATATATATATATATATATATATATATATATATATATAGTACAGAATGCTGAGTTATTAACTATTATTACTTTGAGTATTGGTTATTATTAATTTGAGTTATTATTCTTATTAATTTTAGTGTGAATTATTAAGTTATTATTTAATTATCACGTGAGAGTGATCAAGGTATAAATATCATTCATAATTATCTTATCCAAGGGTGGTATTTATTCTTATTCTTTGCGTATAAGATAATATTATTTTGCAAATACCGTAACATTCACCAGTGGAATTCACTGGGAACCTTTACTAGAAATAATCTACATGAAATTATTTATTCAACAATTTCTATGGTCACCTGCGAGTGATAAAATATTTATAATTGGTCCAGTATTATATTGTGAGTGACTCAATTGATTATATTTAATTAATTTTTTTGTGTATGTGCACGTGCGAGTGAGACTACTAATTATTAATAGTTATATGTTTATGATAATCACCGGCGAGTGATTATTTTTTTATACGAAATCGTAACGAGTTTGCGGCTAATACGTTTATTGTTTATGCATTATTATTATCATTTGGATTATACTTTTATACACGCATACTATTATTATTTTGTAAGTGATTTACTATCATTTTTTCTGAATATTGTTTATGTGAGTACGCGATATATTTGACTGATTACTTTATTAATTAATTGATTATTGAACACAAATGGTCATCAACCCGGTGGTATTTAATTTTATTATTTTAATTACTGCTATCTTTTTCTTGCTATCCTCATTCCTAAAATCTGAAATCGCTATCCTGTTATTCATTTTATTTTCATTTTTATTTTTCTCCGTTGTGTTATTTTCGAGTTAATTTTGTTCGTGGGGCACACGAACTGTCTCTAGGTGGAGGATATCTCCAGGTGGGACATTGTTTTTTGTTTTTGTTTTCTTTTCAGTTTTCACCCAACGGAGAGCCATAACGGCTATTGAGCGCCAACCACACTCCGCCGTGGGACGCGTAAAATAGTAGGGAACGTTATAAAGTTATCACCCGATTCGCGGACACGGTGTTTGAAAAGATTCTTTAATATGTACGTCATGATTTAAAATATCATAAGCTATATTCACACCTGACCTCGCAGCCTCTTTCCCCACAGCTTTGGCACCACTTTTCAAAAACGGTAGCACCTTCCTAAACAGATCTCCAAGAAAGCTACCAATACCATGGCCTCTTTGATAAGGTGAACCTATATAAAACTGTTGAATACCTTCGTAGTCGCGGCTACCTCGCCCGTATTGCATCAGCTCGTAATGTGTCATTATTTTAGGTTAACTAACTCTTCGGAAGTGTAACGTTACTGACGATGTCCCGCTTTCAAATGGTATAGGCTTACCAAATTCCTCTCTTAGATTAATTTTAATCGTTGTAAACTGTGTGTGTAAAACAGGTATATAGCGGGGTGGTGAGAAACTGCTGATTTTTACGCAGCCGTAATCGTAGTGGTCAATATCAAGAGGCACTGGTCTTAGCAAAGGCGTCTGAACGTCACCTGTTAAATAATTTTCACAAATGTTCGAATATACGTAAATAGTACCTGGTAGTGCAGCGCTCAGAGCAGCAGGTTTGGTGGCTCTGTATGGTGTATTTTTCTCTACTATTTTTGGAGAAGAGTCTTGGGGGTTGAATCCTAAAATAACCTGTAGCCGTTCACTAATTATTGTTCAGAATTTTCTTAAAAGCTTGCGTGACACAAATATTTGATTTATTAATTACAAGTTCTACCCAAACGAACTTACTCAGCACATGGATAACAACTAATAAATGACCAATATTATTATTGTATGATGAAATATTGCGAACGTCAATTAAATCAGCCTCCCATACATCGTCAACTCTTGATACATTATAACATCTTCTGTCAAATCTGTGTCTGTTCATGCGGTGTGCATTGTAGGTTTCTTGTTTTTCCAACCATTTTTGAACAATCCTTTTTTTAAATAAGTCCTTCGTAGGATCTGATTCAATACTGTTTTTTAAAGAATTAACACTACCAATAAATCCGGCGAAATGGGCAGGATGATAGTAAGTTTTTTCTAATTTTTTAAATATTTGAGCTTCACCCATTTTATTTTTCTGCATTGTGAAACACCTTCACCGTACTGATTATCCGAGCTTGGTGTGTAATGAAATGACGTGTCTATACGTAACTGCGTTTTATTTAATATTGTGTTGTTGATATTATCTTCAATGCTGGTGCTAGTTTCTTTGGTAATTTTATTACTACTAGATGTCTGTCTTAATGAATTCCTTGGTGTTGATGCAGATATATCACGGGAATGAATTAAATTATGATTTCCTATGTATTCACGAAGTACATGCACTGCACGAAAAATCCTGGAAAATTGGCGTTGACCAATAGCGTTGCTATTTTTTCTGTGATGCATAGCATGATTTATAAGATCAATAATATTCGATCCTACTATTTGTTCATTATTGATAGTTACTAAGCCATTAGAATCCCATGATATAACATCATCAGGTAACTTTTGTAACTTCTTTAACAATAATTTTGCTTTATTTTGAAATTTAGATGGTACGCTTTCAATAATTGTACTGTTAATAGCTGAAACATCCTTATCGATATTTTTTTCAATAACGGGCCTTTTACTATGATGATAATATAAAGTGTTTTTATTAATCGGTTCAAATTTGTCAGCGTCTATTAGTCTTAAATACTTTTTTAACACTTGTGAATAAGCAGACCACTTTGCGCGATCGTCAGGATATGTATCAGAATATAATATACGGTACATTTCACTATATAATCTCGATAAAGTTGTATCTGAAGTTTGTATACTCTGTTTTTGCGATGTAGTCACATCTGCTAAATTTTCAACCACTCTTGTTACATCATCGTCTATAACAACTGTTTTTTTTGGAACCAGTACCATTTTATAGCATACTCCATTTTAATCAGATATAAAGGTGGATAATAATGTGCCAAGTATAGGTGCTAAAAAAAAAGGTAAAAATCCGCCTTTTTCAACAATTATTTTCTTTTTCTGTTGTAGGCTACTGTTAGGTGAAGCTAATTTTCTCATAACTTGTGCGTAGCGTTTCAATTTTTGTTTTTCTTGTTGCTTCAAATCAATACTACCTTGTAAGATGTTCAAAGCACACTCGCAAATATACCTTATTAATGCAGTATCAGCCTTACGCAGTACAGCTTGTCTCTGTTCTTTAGTCATAGAACATATAGCCTGTAATAAAACTAATGTTTTTTTCCCGAAAGGTGGCTTCTTTGCCATTACGGTTCTACTATTGTTCGTAATACCACGGTGTATGTTATTTCAACTGGTTGAATCCAGTACGGCGTTGGGTCTAAACTCGTCACCGTAACGTGGACGATATGTTGTTTGTTCTACGGTCGACACTACTGAGATCTACACCTTTTGGTACATTATTGCACGCCACGTTGCGAATAAAGCGACAATTTGGTTGCCAGCGCCTATAGTCACTCACAGGATTGTCTGTTCCAAGCCAATCACCTATTACAAGGCCACACTCAAAACATTTGAGACGGTCACCTTTACCCGTATCATAAAAACCAGCATTTGCTAGTTTTTCTGGCGATACTGACTGCATAAGCCATTGCACATAGCTTTGCATTCTTAATGCTTCTGAACGATAACCAATATTGCTATACAACGTAGTTAACGCCATTATAAAAATTATCACTTATTTAGATTTTTTAGGAACATATGCAATCTGATGTTTATCGTCAGGAAAAATATACGTACGGAAACGAAAATTTTCAAGTGTTGCTTGTTTCAAATTAAAAAGAAGATAACCATATGGTTTAACTGTAGCATCATAATATATTTCTTGTAAAAAAAGAGGATTTTCTGGACATACTTGTCGTGCGAAATGCTGTATTTGTGACCGGTCTCTAGGATTTTTTAAAATCACTAAATAGTTTGAATTTAATGAGATATCTCTCTGCCCACGGTCTTGATGGAATATATTTTGCGCGATAAATATTACACTAATATTTTTATGATGACTGCCTATCGTAAAAAATCAACAACGGCGTTATTTCCAGCTTCACGCATCAAATCATCAATAATAATTAATTTGGGTGTATCATCAGAACTATAATCGTTATTACAAGGTAAACCGTCACGAAATTCAATTTATTCTAAGTTCGGATATTCTAGTTTTTACATAAGTTTTTTACAAAAACTGTTTTACTACACCCTGTGGGGCCACAAATAATTGAAGTGCATGGATTTTTCCAACGCGGATCCATCACACAATTATAGCAGCGTGGTTGTGCTCGTAAAAATTTTGGATATAGTATTATCTTAAAATGTATATGAATAGTTTTGACTGCTCTTCGATAATCCAATCACGTTAACTTACAGCTTGATTCAAAGAGCAGTTCCAGCCTTTAGCTGTACAGTCCCAGGTTAGAAAATGGTGTAAAGAACACTGCGTTCTGATATTTTTCTTTAATAAATTAAACTTTGGACATTCAGCCTCATCCTCTTCTAAATTTATTATTTCTCTTTTTAATATTTGCTCGAGATATTGTGCTTTGATTTGACAACGTACATGAATAAACCTCACTTTTTCAGAGTAAGAAGTTAAAACGGACACGATTTTTGAAAAAACAGTACAACCGTTACACCATTTTATGCCGTGGACATTACGTGTGATAAAATCATTTTTCGTTTAACCTCTATTGTCAGTTTATTATACGGAAAATGTGATTTTATTATCAAGTGTTTCTGTATTGCTGTATCGATACTAGCTACACTAATTTCTTTTACACAAAAGTTGTCATAATTATCAAATAGACCTTGAACATCAATAACAATATCCATTACGTTATAAAGGTAACACACGGTTTACTATTGGCTTTATAAATACTGAGTAACGTCTAACTATGAAACACGACTAGGTAATACATTTTCTGTTCTAACTACTTATATTGTATGAAGCATTATTACTAAAACATAGTAAATTATAAAATATTTTACTGCTGATACCATACATTTATTTATCATAAAATATACAAACACTTCAATACACTTTTATATACATTTCTTTATAAAATATACAAAGACTTTAATACATTTCCATACACATATACATATACATAATACTTGATATAGAAATAATATATCGAATTTCAACTATACCAACTATATTTATAATTATTTTATCGTATTGTTTATAATGTTAAATAACCGAATGGTAAAGACCTATAATCATTAGTAAGTCTACGCTTTTTATATTGAAGCTTTGTTGTCTTTGATTCTTTACGCGTTACTATATCATGAAAAAGTGTGCATCTTATAGTGTCAAACTTTATAACAATAGGATCAGTATTATCACCTCATATAAAAGATCTGATTGTATTATATTGTATTAAATACATCTATTCTGTATTCATTACTCTTCACTTCTTGAACAACCATTTTCAACCATTTTTGAAATGTGAGATTCGAACTTATAACCTAAATAACATTTTCGGTCAACATAATCTTGAATTTTTTGAGTAAAAATGTTCACTTTATGGGAAGATAAAGTTATTTTATGAACGATCATTTCAATTAATCCAGTTAATTCTTCACATGACTTAGTATGATCAGCTTCATTGGATTCAAACAATTTGTTGACACGATTCACTTCTGATAGGATAGGACACAAAAATGCAATGTACGGATAATTAGTGTCGTCAAAATAGTTGGCATGTAACGATTTGGCATTATAACATCTATCCTTAACTTTGGCAATTGAAAAATGAGTTGACAGCTATCGTGTTTGACATGACTGCACTATTTTCAACGGATTTTGATCATCGTTAATAGCCGCATATAGATTTTTGTACTCACTTTGTCGTTGTGAAGAGCGACTGAACCAATTATAAGTTTCTTCAATAATAAATTCTAAATTTCTTAGTAATATATTTTTTGCAGTACTAGAAACTGCTAATTGTAATGAGTGACACAGACATCGTACTAAAACAAGGTGAGGCACTTCTTTTTTCAATATAGCGGAAACTCCCTTGTATACTCCAGTCATTACTGATGCGTTATTGGTACCTATTCCCATTAAATTCTTAACTGGTAAGTCAAAACGATGTAATGCTTCTTTAATGCCTGTGACTATTCCAGGAGCATCACAGTTTGTTAGCCCAACTAGGTCTAAATAAGTAGATATTTTGTTTCATGAGAGTTACTGTAGTAAATGATGATTATTCCAAGATATTTAAGTACAAAAATATCCGTAGATTCATCAATCAATAAACTGTAAGCCTGATTATCCAAATCATTTTTTAAAACATTAAAAAAATGAGGCGCAATAATGTTTTTTATGATATTAGCGCATTTAGTACGATGTAGTTGAATTTTCTCATCATCTTTATGAGTATGATTAATGACTTCACCTAAATGATCGATTAAATTAATACTAATATGTGCTGCTGTATATAAAGCAAGACGAGCTTCTTTTTCTTGTATTAATGAAGTTTTAGTTGGTTTGAACGATAATTTTGTCTGAATATTGCTAGTAATATCCTAACGAAGCATAACAGCTTTTTGACGATATTTATCTTATTCGAAAAATTGATATTGAATGACATCTGAAGTAATGAAACATACTTTTGATAGTCGTCGATGCTTCAAGGTTGAACTATGTTCTTTTAAAGTGTTGTAGTGGTTTTTTAAAAACGAGCCACAAATTAAACATATGGCTATTTTATTGCTAGTTTCACTACCAACCGATATCAAGCAATCTTTAAGTAGTGGATCAGTGAGCCAAGAGTCTCGAAATTTCTGAGTGTATGGAGATTTTTTGTTATTGTTATTATCCATTATATAGTTTATTTAATAAAAGCTAAATGACATTTACATTTTGATTAGCACAAATAATGACTAAATAATAAATAAAAATGATTAACTTTGTATTAAAATTGTCTGTTTATCTTCCGTATACTGAACACTAATGTGTATTATTTATACGTGAGTGTTATAAAACATATCATACACCACAGCATATAGGTGTCGTTGCTAGTATGTACCCATGTAGGTATTATAGGTAATTATCTATATATTTATTCGATTATATATTTGTATACAGATAATTATCGACCATACTACTGACAAAAACTACTAACCACGAGAAATTAATCTTTCCGACTAATTAAAAATAAAAACTACTAAATTTAGTGGTAAAACAACTAAGTTGGCAACACGGGATTCAACTCGTGCACTCACTAGTAAAACCTAAGTTCGCGACCCCTCGGCAATTTTCGTGAATTTCCCCACTCTCCTTCATTTCTTATTGGGGAGGGAGGATGAGCCCCCAAAATTGGTGCTCCCGGGGACCAGTCGATAAACTAGATCACGGGGTTGATCGATTTTTGATAATTGACCAACTGCGGGGAATTTAAAGATAATTTAAATTCAAAATATTTGAATTTATTTAATTTTACCTCGTTACAATGTATTAATCTTCATCTTTTATAAATTACTGACAGTTTATTAATTACTTGAATACCCCTTTATTTTTAAAATCAACAAAAATTACATACTTATATTACTGATAAGACCTGATATACCAATAATTAATAGTAATGATATCTCGCAAATGCATTAGTATAAATAATTCTCAACAGTTCTCGATTCAGCAAATGTCAAATCAATAAATAAACATGACCAATAGAGTTAAAAAATTTATTTCAAACAAATGTCAATTGGATAGAATAAATTTAGTTACAATAAAAATTCATTATTTCTAAGTCAAAAAAATACTTTCCGGATAAGTAATCGCCAATATATCACATACTAAAACCTTTTCGAAGCACACCGCATCTTATGGTATAAGTATTATTCTGATCGATTCAGTAGTTTTCGAAGTATAATAGAACAAAAAAACCAGCTCTTCAATTATAACTATAGATCGAATCAAAATAATCATCAATTGAAACGAAAATGATAGCCTACTTACATACATTTTTGGCAGTCTAATGATTTTCCATAATAAAATATGACTCTTATGTCAGTCTTTTGATGATTGAGCAGCGCTTATTATACAGCTGTAGCGATAGTTTAAAAACTAATAAGCGCTGCTTAATCATTACAAGACTCATAAAAATTAAATTTTATTATGTAAAATCATTAGGCAGCCAAAAATGTATGTAAGCGATTATTTCCGTTTTAATTGATGATTATTTTGCTTGAATAATTAATATACGATCAGTAATTTAGGAAAGATGAAGGTTAAAAAATAAATATATAAGATATAAAAAATACCCTGAAATATTCATTCAAATGAGTTTAAATACCTATTTTATTTCGAATTCATTCCAAACATAGAATGTAAATTAGAGTGTTTCAAAAAATCGACTTTTTTTTTCTCGAAGAACATTGGGAAATCGACAGAGTATCTCTAAACAAAGAGCCTGTTAAAATATGAGACCTTAATATTAATATTTAAAGGTGGCGATTCACGATTTTCTGTTTTCCATTTAAATAACATGGGATAAAAAAAATTTAAGTTTGGAATTTTATACCTCGGCGATGGATTATTGAACAAAAAAGTTCAGAATACATTTTTGTCAGAAATTAAACGCTCTACAAAAAAAGTCTTTTATCATTTTTTGATAAATCCATCTGTTCAAAAGTTATCCGCGCTGGAAGTCAAGTTAGAGTAAATTTCAATATCATTCTACTTTTGCGGCGAAACTAACGGACTTATCATAAAATGTCATGTAATTTTTTTTGTAGACAATTTTATTTCCTACAAATTAGTATTGGGTAACTTTTTCGAAATTCTGCATTTTTTTCTAGTTATTTCCATTTTAATGCCACGTTCATAAAATTGATCAAAACACTCTTTGTTGAGGAGCTTGGCATTAAAATGGAAATAACTAGAAAACAATGCAAAGTTAAAAAAAAATTAATCATTACTAATTTGTAGAAAATAAAATTTTCTACAAAAAAGATTTCAAGACATTTTATGATAAGTCCGATAGTTTCGCCGGAAAAGTAGAATGATCTTAAAATTTACTCTAACTTGACTTCGAGCTCGGATAACTTTTAAACAGATGGATTTATCAAAAAATGATAAAAGACTTTTTTTGTAGAGCGTTTAATTTCTGACAAAAATATGTTCCGAACTTATTTGTTCAATTAATTAATTAATGTAACGGGACGGTTAGGTCCACCTCCTTTTAACGGGAGGCCGATTCCGCGCCCTATCGGGCATACTCGCGCTGCGTAATCGCCTATCTTCCACCATAATATTATAAAAGCGAAATGTGAGCATAAGCTCACATTAGTTTACCCATTAGACATGCAGTGCATGTGGGTGCCTCACCAACAACCACCACGAGACCGTCCTCACTTGGACCCAAACACTCCTCCCATCTCAGGAAATAGAGCGACTCTGGTCGAAGTGGGGCTTGGATTGGGTCCCCCATGGTACCAATCCCATGTATTGGTGGACATGCTGCAGAATACGTGCTGAGCCACAGCTTGCACTCAGTGACCCCAAAAAGGGTTTCTTTCACATTATACTCACTCGGGTTTAAGACGACAGTCAAATAAAATTTGCCCTCATTTATAATTACTACCGAGTGATTATCACTATATGCTAGTGATATTATTGTGTATGGGCTATTACCCTTAGAATTTTAAGACGCTCAAAAGGGGACGGCTTCGCCCACGCAGAGGTACCTATTGGCTTCCTGCAACCACGGAGTTGCCGCATGTTACGGGTGCAAGACATGCGGGCACCGCTAACGGTTGGAGTACTGGTCCCAGAACCCGCGAAGAGGGTGGTACTTGATAGTTTGGCGCCCCCTAGAGGGCGCCAAAACAACTTCTGGGAACTTATTTGTTCAATAAGCCATCGCCGAGGTATAAAATTCAAAACTTAAATTTTTTTATCCCATGTTATTTAAATGGAAAACAAAAAATCGTGAATCACCACCTTTAAATGTTAATATTGAGGTCTCATATTTTAACAGGGTTTTTATCTAGAGATATTCTGTCGATTTTCCAATGATCTTTGAGAAAAAAATAGAAAGTCGATTTTTTGAAACACTAATGTAAATACTTAATTTTGAATGTCTTAAAAAATTTTTTTTTTCTTTGCTAAGTAATAAATAAAATTAGACGAAAAACTACTAAAAATATGAATATTATTAAATTATAAAACAATTAATCTCGGAACTTTGCTAAAATTTAAATAACTTTAAGTTCATGTATTTTTTAAAATAATAGTTTTACAGATATAAGTCATTGAAACTTTTTTATAGAAAACATAATTCCCTACAAAAAAAAGTCATGTAATTTTTTTCTCTAAACTCGACCGTTCATGAGTTAACAGCAGAATCCATCGATTCGACATTAAAGACCCACAGAGGAGCTTGAGTTGAACTCCGAGCTAAGCAAATACTAGCTTTTTTTATAGAGCATACAATTCTCTTCAAGAAAAACTTTGGACCGATACGAGACATAAATGTAGGACTGAGTTTTATTCATTGAAATGGAAAAAATCTAAATTTACGTGCTTTTAGCATGGAAAAACTTTGACGACGTTGTTCTAGTGGTTAATATTAATATGAAGAGCTCAAAATTGGACAAAATTTTTATTTTAACATAGAGAATAAGATTTTCGTTGGGGAGTGAAGAAAAAAAAATGTTCGTTTCAAACTGAGCACCCTAATATGTATATATATATGGGTCATTCCATGTCAAATCGACCAATGGTTGGAATCGGTCCCTTTTGATTTGGACGAATTTTGGTCAGAAGTTTCTTATTACCATATAATGCAACTCTGCCAAAGGAAAAAAATTTGAAAGCTTTTCTTCAAGAGTTACGCAAAATTCAAAATTTCGCTATTTTTCCAGTTTTTCAATTGTATTCTTTCAATATCTCGAAAACTATGATAGTTACAATAACGATCCAAAGTTTCTCTTGAAACGGATACTTAAGGCTATGAAAAAAAAATTTTGAAAAATGTCAAATTTGTCAAATTTTGAATTCTTGAAATTCATCAAAAATTACCATCGACATTCAACTTTTGGCTCAATTTTTTTTTAATGACACCTTATACTTATTTTAAAAGATTCTGAAATTTTCAGAACTGTGTTTTTTGTCTTTGCAAAAATAAGAGTTTTTTAATTTAGAAAAAAAAAAAAATTTTTTTTTCTTGAATTTTTAGTTAAATGAAATTAAGCAATCACGTCATTGAGTAAATTTCAGCAGTAAACATTTCACTTACTGTCATAATAATGTGATAATGACCATTATTGACGATTATATTCTAATTTCTTTGATATCTGTCAAATATAATTATTCTACATAATAATGTGAAAAAAGACCATTAGTGACAGTTATATTCTTATTTCGTGATATCTATTAAATAAATAAGAATGTAACCGTCAATGATGGCTGTTTTCAGATTATTATGACAGTAAGTGAAATTTTTACTGCTGAAATTTACTCAATAACGTGATTGCTTAACTATACTTAGCAAAAAAATCAAGAAAAAAAAATTTTTTTTTTCTTTAAATTCAAAAATTCATATTTTTGCAAAAACAAAAAACACAGTTCTGAAAATTTCAGAATCTTTTACACTAAGTACAAGGTGTTATTAAAAAAAAATTGAGCCAAAAATTTAATGTCGATGGTCATTTTTGACGAATTTCAAGAATTCAAAATTAAACAAATTTGTCATTTTTCAAAATTTTTGTTTGTAATATTTTTTTAACTTCCCGTTAAGAAAACCGACGATTTTCAAAAATTTCGGGAAGTTTTTGTTTTCACCTCGATTTTCGAAAATCAAGTTTTCATCAGATGTCGACGTTTTGAGGTCCTAGAAAGCTATTCTGACTATTTTCAGAATGATGTCCGAGTGTGTATGTATATATGTGTATGTGTTTGTGTATGTATGTAAACTATTTGTAACTTTTGAACTAATGAATCGATTTGGATGGTTGAGGTGGCAATCGAAAGAGCTTGTTGGCCATCAACTTTCCTGAAAATTTCAGATTGTTTGATCGAATAGACTCGAAAATATTTGCGAATTACGAAAAAAAAAATTTTTTTTTCTAGTTTTTTATTGATTTCTCAAAAACGACTTGTACGATCGACTTTAAAATATAATCAGCTCTAGTACTCAATAAAACGCGTCGATTGCCACCTCAAACATCAAAATCGGATAATTCGTTCGAGAGTTATCGCGGGAGAAAGAAATGGTGAAAGACGGTTTTTTCTAAATATTTTCGAAACGACTGACGCGATCGATTTCAAATTTTAATCAGCTCTAGAATTCAATAAAACGCGCTGATTGCCACGTCAACTATCAAAATCGATTGATTAGTTCAAAAGATATCAGCGTTGAAACGTTAAAAAAATAACATTTTATGTTATTTTTTCCGGATAAATCATAATATAACGTACTAAAATGTGCCTGATACCATACCAACTCATCTTTTTTATGGTTTCTTTTGATCATATTATGTCATCGAACTTGGTTTTTAGTTTAAATCATATTATCCACAAAACAATCGATAAAACGTAGTTTTTGATATTTTTATCGGATATTTCATATTTTATTGTTTCTTACATGAGTCAAAACTTATTTAAATCTTGATTTCGATCCCTGAAATTGATTTCTGCCTCAATCCACTTATTTTACTGAACATAATCAGGAACTAAATTTTAAAAACCGCTTCATTGATGATTTTCGATTCTTAAATTTTCAAACTTCAGCATAACAGGTAACTTGTTAGAGCTTGAAAAGATTGTAGAAAAACAATTGCATGTGATAGCATTTTCGAGCTCAAAGAGCTCGAAAATATATCTACACTAATATTTTCGAGCTCTTTGAGGTCGAAAACAGAGGGAAGTTTTGGGGCTGGCCCGCAGGGTCAACCGACGCCCAGATTTTTTTCATAGCCTTAAGTATCCGTTTCAAGAAAAACTTTGGATCGTTATTGTAACTATCATAGTTTTCGAGATATTGAAAGAATACAATTGAAAAACTGGAAAAATAGCGAAATTTTGAAATTTGCGTAACTTTCGAAGAAAAATTTTCAAATTTTTTCCTCTGGCAGAGTTGCGTTACATGGTAAATTTACCATTAAATATTTAGAATTGTCAAAAGTATTATTAAATGTTATAAATTATAATAGATATTATTAAAGGTATACTTGTTTTAACTTTTGTTTCCATGAACAGCTTTATTTTTACTATAGAAACAAATTAATTAAAAAATTATATCATTAAGTTTATTTTAATTGAGCAATATAATTTTCCTCATAGTATTACAATTGTAAAGTATCATTATTTACGCAGAAGTAAATGGCATCAGAACCATTTTTTTTGTTTTCGGTATTTTTCATAATACTTATTGTACAGGGCTTTCGCGGACCGTCCGCGTTAGGTATTAGGGTGGGCTGAAAATCCGCTTTTTTTGAATTTAAATTATTTATACCAAAAATATTTTTCTTTGTTCAAAAAAAAAATTGTTCGGGAAACAAAAAAAATTTTAGGTCGATATCGTAGGCTTGCCAAATCCTGCTAAAGCTAGAAGTTGTTTAAAATTTCTTTTCTAACTTATTTTAATCACAAATTTAATTCTCTACAAAAAAGGTCTTACAATAAAATTACATAAAGTTGATCGATACTGAGATAATTGCATTTTTATTCTATAAAATATAATTTTTCAAGATATTATCACATTTTCAAGGTAAAAAAATAAATTTTATCATAAAAATTTCATAGGAAATTTAATATTCTACAAAACGGACTTGATAAAAATTTATTTAAAGTTGATAGTTACAAAGATAGTAGCGATTCTTGGTGAAAGCCACCAAATAATGAGAAATGTGACTATCTAAACATGAAACTGCTAGTTTCTGAATAACTATAAATTTAAAGTTTTTACTAGAAGGCAAATTTTATAAGAAATCTAATTTCCTAAGAAATTTATATGATAAACTTTATATTTTACCCTGAAAAAGTGATAATATCTTAAGGAGTTATATTTTTTGGAACAAAATTGCAATTATCTCAGTAACTACCAACTGTACGTAATTTTATTATCGGACCTTTTTTGTAGAGAATTAAATTTCCAAACAAAATAAGATGGAAAGAAAATTTTAACCAACTTCTAACTTTAGCGGGATTTGGCGCGCCTAAGATATCGACCTAAAAATTTTTTTGTTTCCTGAAAATTTTTTTTTTGGTACAAAGAAAAATATTTTTAGTGTTAATAATGGAAGTTAAAAAAAGGAGGATTTTTATCCCACCCTATTAGGTACATTCATTGTACAGGGTTTTCGCGGACCGTCCACATTAGGTATATTTATTATACAGAATTTTCATGAAAGGTTCTAGATGAGTTCAATGGGATTAATTGTATGAAAATTTCTCAAACTACTTGCCTTATTTTTTCAGCAGAATTTATTTAGCAGAAACTGATGATATTATTCTGTAGAGATTCCGCATAGTTTTCTAGTTTTTTTGATTATAATGTCAAGCTCCTAAAAAAATAGTGCCCTGATCAGTTTTAAGAGCTTCGTATTAAAATGGAAATAACTAGAAAATTATGCACAATCTGGAAAAACTTAGTATCGATCACTGGAGCTTCACCCAAACCGAACTGTACTGGCTAGGTTTTCTCTGTGGTTTCCCTAGCCACTGCACCTCCATTGCACAAGGGAGGTTGCAGGGTATCACCGTAATGATGCAGTACAGTATAAGCACAAGTCGGGCCACAGCCGCACAACGAAAGGCAGAGGAGGAGAAGTAAAGCAGTATGCGATATAAAGGCAAAAAGTGTAAAAGGCCGTAATTGCGGCTATACACTAGAAAGCAATTAAAAAAAAAATTATTTGAGTTTATTTTTTTTTATTTTTTTAACTATCGCAAAATAAATTCAAACATTCCTAAATGACTGTCAATACAAATAAAATAATATAACCATGATCATTAAGTTTATCTTTATTTAGTTTAATTGAACATAAGGTATCATCAACAGATTACACATTCGTAATGATACCAATTAACTTATTGCAAATTCTTGTTTTTAAATATTGATAAAAAAATAAATAATATTGATTAATCATACATTGCAATAGTTATGATTAATCATAAATTAGTAATAGCAGACAAACATAGTAATATAATAAAGCAATATAATACTTTAGTTTTTGCGAAAATTCTTCGCATGAGATCTTCTAAATTAACATTAATTGCCAATACCTTCATGGGGTCTTTCAAATTAAAACTAATAATATTTTAATTTTTCTCCATATTATTGAAATTTTTAAATAACATGAAACTTTTTGATTTCACAGTGGCATTGAAATCAAACAGATGACAAAATAATAATTACTTTCTGTGAATAATAATGATACTCATAACTAAATAATAAAACTCATTTTGAAAAAGAAAAAAAATTGCACTCAGTGCTGAACACTTATAGTTATCAAATATTTGTTGAAAAAAAATTGAATTATTAGGAATATATTAATATTTATGATCTTAAATAAATATATGAAAAACAGAAGTAATGTAATATATGAGTTGTTATATTTGTAGTTGGGCTTGAAGATAAATTTTCACATGGTTTTCCATAGGTAATATCACTAGAGGTTGACGGTACCGACTCGCCAAATGACGACTCAACATTTTTTGGTTCACAAAGTGATTGATTATTTATTTTATTCAGATCACTTTCAGCACTGTTAAGGATTTCACTGTATTCACTCTGATCATCTTTGTTATCATCATCAACATCAACATCGTCATCATTACCTCTTGCTGCTTCAAGAACTTTTGTAACCTGTACAATCGTTTTGGATTTAAGAGGCTGATGATGAATTTCCCGATGGATTTTATCAGAGTGCCCTAAATGTCCGATAACGTCGGAAAGAGCAGTTTCAGTTAAATCGAGTTCGACACATTTAGTTGCCACGTGTTTGCGAAGCCCAGTCCCTCGCAGTAACTGTGGTTTTTCTGCTCTACACAATTCTGAAATTATCCTCATCTCTTTACATAGATTCAACACTTGGATACGATCAGTTATAGGGTTAGGTAAACCGAATAAAAATTCATTGTGTACTGAAACTTTTGCTTGAGTACGGTAACTACGTAATAATTTCAACTCTTCAATTAGGTCAGCTTTTGCAATTACAGCAACGATGCGATTTAATTTTCCTCTAACTTCAAAACGATAAAATTTAGTGGCAATTTTTTTTCCAACATCATCTAGTTTATTAAACTCTTCTTTATCAGCTCCTGCATCAATGATTTCTAATTTATCTAAATCACTCGTTAGAATGTTTTGAATGTTTCTAACTCGCCGGCGGTTAAAAACAAGAAGGTAAACAGCTACTAATTTCAAACCATTCAACCATTCAGAAAATATGAATTTTTCTTTCAAAATACCAAAACATCTATTTCTTTCTTTTCTTAAGTACGAAACTAATTTTTTAATATCGTCAGTCATTGGCAACACTATCACTTTTTGTCGTTTGAATTTGGCTTGGGCTTCCATTGCGATCTTATTAATGGAGTCTGGAGCTTCTATCTTATAAACTTTAGAAAAATTTATTACTTGTTTTAATGATTCTTTATCTTGTCTTTTCACGTATTCAGCTTCTAGCAGTAATTCTATTTGCTTGATGTACGTCACTAAATTTTCCGCTACCGCAGGTGCTTCGCAGGAATTTTTAATGCGGTTAATCCTAGCAACAAGTGCTATTGCATCTACTACTAAATCAACAAATTTAGGATTAAATAGTTGAGCAAGCTCCGTAATATTGGAGTTTAATTGTTTAGCCGCCTGTAAAAAACGACCCATCAACCGCAATCTTGCTCGGACCATATTGTGCTGAAAATGATTGGGACCGTATTTCAGACACAATTTATTCCCATACAAAATTATTAGCCAGTCATAACGTATCAAACGGACGATTTCGTCCTCTTTAAGTACGGAAAAAATTACAAGACGTAACGTATCACTAGCAGTAGAATGTAATCTCCCTTCGACGGTAGTTCCAAGAATTTTGTAAGTACGTGATCCCTTTATTTTGGGATCAATGCACTTCGAAATATGCTTTCGTGAATTAGATATAGTAACTGTGAATAAACAATTGGGACACGTAGTATATTCAGTAGCTTTTCTTATCGTATTTGGTCGGTGAGGCACAAGTAGAGTACCATCATTGTAAATTATATTCGTATTATGCATAAAAGTACCATTATTTCTGAAGATTTTTAAAACATCGATACGTTCTTTAGTACCTGGAAAAAAAAAATTAATTAATTACTTTAATGATTAATTAAACTTTTTATGATTTTTAAAAGAAAAAACTTAAAAGACACTTAAAAATCACAGAGAATTTAAGTTAATGATTAAAATTTTTAATTTAACATACATAATGATATTTGCTTGATAAGTAAAAAAAAATCTTTACCAGGAAAGAATTACTCTAATGTACATGAATACTTTCCTAATAATTAGGCTTATCAAAATTGTACATATTTATTAAGTCAAACTAATATATAAATAGCATTAATTTGAATGATTGTAATAATGATATTCAATTGTATAATATCTTATGAGCCTTATAATATTTGATATCGATTAACAAAATCCTAATATTGATTATCGACTAAGGTAGTACTGTTGTTTATGAGTTTTTACTCGATCCCGAAAAATTAGTTTCTTTATTGACAATATTTACCTTTCCCAACGTCTTTGAGTTTTTTTACATCTTCGAATACTTTATGTACTGTTTCGAGGTGGCGAAGTAACTTCACAACTCTTTTGTGGCAATACATGCACGCATATTTTTTTCGCCATCGAGGAGTGGTGTTAGGTAAAACCTTTATCTCTGAATTGTCACATGATCCTACTGGTGCAAAAGGAATTTTCCGTAATGCTGAAAGATAATTGACGAAATTTGGGGTATCGGAAGTATCCTGTAAGTTTTCATTGCATCTTTCGTTTTCTACATCTTTATTTTCATTGTCAGTTTTCTAGTTTTCACTAGTAGATTCAATTATTTGATGATTTTCTTGTATGTTAGAGTCTGTAGGAATAAAATTCGTACTACTGTCAGAAACGAATTCTTCTGTTTCATTTTGTAAGAGTGTTGAAAAATGCTTTACTTTGGAGAGATCGTAACTTTCATCTTTTGAATCATCCCTTTCTCGAGAATCACAAGAAGATGAAGTTGACGCAGATATGTCTAAAATAAACGGTTTATTCTTGCGAGTCACTTGCGGCAAAGTAGATAAATCAAGTTCATTTGTAATTTCAGAGTCATCTCTAACTATTTCGATGGTTCTGCTTTCTTATTGTGCAGATAAAACGTGTTCTAAGCTATCAGAAATCTAAAAACAAAACTTTTCATTATAATGTTACGTCCTGGTTGATGTTTTGGCGCTGGCGTGGTTGAGCGGTCGATTTGAATTGGACGTAATGAGAACTTACATATAATTATAAATAATTATTTAGTAGGGGTTGAACAGCCACCATTCGGTGGTTGAAATAAACTGGTTATTATTTTATATCTCAATCCGATTTATTCAATTGTAAAAGAATAATTTCAATAATGTGGAAATATACAATTGAATCAATTTATAAATTGTTAAAGTTCGTCTAACAATAACTTCGAAAGGGTGAGAAAGAAGTTGAGTATTTAATATTGAGCCTGACTGCTCTCTATGATTCTATATTTCAGACTGACTTCTCTAGATCGAGAAAAACTAGAGTAAGTCTCTTATCAATACGAGGCGCTTGGGCATCAGGCCCGCGCATCGTTCGATATAGAGGGGTGGATCGTGATAAGCAATATTCTCGAATGATCCATTCTCCGTTCTCACGCTTTCTCCGTTTTTATTATTAACAAATGAGTCACTTATCTATGAACAAAAGTTATCTTAGAACAAAATAGATGTTTGTGCAGCTGCACGTCTCGAGGATTTACTCGAGGCGTCAGCGTTTATTTATACATAACAAATATTAAGAGAAAAATAACTTTATCAATATGTTTCAAATATTTTAAATAATATCATATTATTTTATATTATTATGTTATGCTATATTATTACATTATATTATATCCTATAATATAGAGTAACTTATTAATTATGCAACTTGCTAAATTATCAATATACATCTTAATTAATTAGTTAGGTCTCAGATCGGTCTCTTAATAATTAGTATTTAAAAATAGTCAGAGACATCTGACGAGCAGGCTGGGACGTAACACCTCCCCACCCGGTAGACAAGCGCCCCGCTTGTTCTGGGCCTTAGCTCTTGTTGTAAATGTAGTTTATTTTCTTTATTGTTTTATTTGTAACTCTATTTTACCCATCTTCGAGTTTAAGAAATCTAAGTACCGACCTGTGACCTATGACTCGACGCCTGCCTTTTTAGTGGCGACATTCAAAAAAATCCATTCTCTTTCTAATCCGTCTGTTTGTAAACCATGGTAAACATTTTTATGGTTTTATTTTAATGACGATGTTCTTTTTTTTCCTAATCCTATTTGTTTGACGATTGAGATAAATTATGCGTCACGTATGCCGCATCTGTGGCCAAAAAAAATTATGTAAAAATTTATATTTTTTTTTGTAAAAAAAAAAATATTTTATATATTCATAAAATTATTTACCGTGTTTTTTTTTCTTTATTGAATTTCATTTTTTTTCAAATTATTTAAAAGTAGACTATATGCGTATATATAAAAAAAGATTTTACGAATAGGACAAATTCATAAAATTTTCTTGTTAAATTATTAATATGTTCTTTTTCAAAAAAAAACTTTAAGATATAATGTTTGTAAGAAGTTTATGCTAAGGAGAAAAGAAATTCCAAAACCTCAAACTATTATTTGAATGTGATTTCTTTTCGGTCTTCTTGATGTAATTATTACTATGATTTTAATTTTTTTTTAACTGTTTAAAATATATTATTTTATCGTAGCTTATAAAAATTCCTTTATTTCTTTCTTCTTCTTTCTATTATTTAGTTAGTTTTTTTTTTTTTTTTTTTTTTTTGAGTTTTTAGTATTGTTTTCTGAATTTGTTTATTAATGTTAATAAGTATTATTATATTATTACAATGATGTATCTATATTATATCTAAATATTTGTATATATTTATTTCTTAGTATTACTTACGACTTTTCTGCCTTCATGTGCTAATCCTGTGTATTTGCATATAATTTTTTTGTTTTCCTGCATTTTGCATATTTTCTTGTTTATTTTTTTTTTTTTTTTGCTTAAAATTCTGTATACATTTGCATTAAAATTATCTATTAAATAATATATAAAGAAAAACTTAATCTACGAATTCTTAATTTTATATTAAAATTCTATTTGAGTCTATATATTGTTAAAAAAAAATTATTTTTTTTTTGTCTTTTTTTTTTATTTTTTTTTTATTTTTAATTTTTTTGATGAAAGTTTATAGACTGGAAGCTTATTTTTTTTTCTTAGCATTATTACTCAATTTCAATTCATAGCAGATAATATTGGTACTATCATTCTTATTAAAATTTCTGTATAGAAAGTAAATTCATTCATTAATTATAAAAGTTATTAACATGATGTTTTTTTTTTTTTTTATATATATATATTGTGTGAGAAGGCAAAAAAAAAGAAAAGAGTAGAACAGGAAAGAAAGAAATATGAGAGGTACAGATTTCAATGTATCTACAAAAAGATGCATGTGTCTGGGAGGAAAAAAAAACTATTTATTTATAAGCAATTTTGGCTCTATCACAATGAATGATTTTTCTCTTTCCCGGTTTACATTCGATTTCTATATCATTTTTATCAGGAAATATTTCTGTAACTTTATACGGACCTAAATAATTATCATCAAATTTACCATCTCTCTGATTCTTTACTAAGAATATATTTTGGCCTATTTTGAAATTTACTGGATTAATTTTTTTATCATACCGTACTTTGGATCTTTGCTTTGAATTTTCTAAATTTTGTCTTGCTTCTTTCCGTGATTCTAATAATCTAGTTGCAAGTTCTTTAACAAAATCTGCGCATGTAGGAATCTCGTCTAGATAGGAAAATTCTGATGGTAATCGTGCTTCTTTACCAAAAACTAATTTATACGGCGTGAATTTCGTACCTTCATGTACACTCGTGTTGTAAGCAAAGGTGGCATGAGGCAACCATTTATCCCAATCATCGTGACTTGTAAAATGTTTAATATAATCAGTTAAAACTTGATGGCTTCTCTCGAGAGAACCATTTGATTGAGGATGAAAAGCTGTTGTCTTAATTTGTTTCATTTTGAAAATTTTGGCTACGCAACCCATTACTTTACCTATAAAAGCTTGACCTTGGTCTGTTAAAATTACTTTCGGGCAACCGTGTTTTAATATAAAATTCTCGAGTAATGCTATCGCGATATCTTTGGCCGTCATGGACACTAAAGGTATTGCAAAACAGTATTTTGAAAGATCATCTTGCATCGTTAAAATATATGAATATCCGTTAGCTGAAGTTTTATTTGGTACTACTATATCTAATGCTAATTTATCCCATACTTCTGCGGATGTGTCTGTAATGACCATCGGCTGTTTTGTTTTTATTCTAACTAATTTCTTTTTCTGGCAACTAATACATTTCCTAACGAAATCTTCAACATGCTTTTTGTTATTGTCCCAAAAATATTTTTGTCTAATTCTATTATAAGTTTTAGTTACTCCTTTATGTCCTGCTATTGAAGTTTCGTGATTTTCGGCTATTATCTTTTCTCTTTCCTCTACTGGAGGTATTATCATTTCATCTTTGCAAATAATTATTTTTAAATCGCTGCCTTTGAAAATTTTAGCAATAATATTTTTAATTTTCGTCCAAAATGTTTTTGATAAATTGCTTCTACCTTGAGAAATACTAACTGATTTTATTTTTGATTTTTCCATATATAACTTTAAATTTTTGAAAGCTTTACAATAATCTTTTTCAGTTGGTGTATCTCGACTATCACTTTGAGTTACCAACGCGAGTACTTTCTTTTTAGATGTTCCCATTTTGATTACTTGACCTGTTTTATAATTAGTTAAAGGGCTCAATTTTAAATATCCTGACACTAAAAACTGTTTCCCGATTTCGCTTGGTACGGTACCATCAGCGTTAATGAAACATAAATAACAATTTTTCTGCATTTCTAAGTTATCTCTTGTTTCGTGTACGTTCTCGTTACTGTAGTCGTTTGAAGTATTTGAAATTATAGATATATTACCGTCAGAGTCTATTTCCTCGTTAGATAAATTGTCGTTTGCTATTATGATCGCATTGTCGTTTGATTTGTTTTGATTTCTGTCCGAATTTGATTGTGTCGAATTTTGTCGTATGTCTATTTCATTATCAGATGAGTTTATCTGTTCGATTTGGTCAAAATTTTGGTCATTAAATGAATTTATTTGTTCTATCTGTTCGAAATTTTCGTCGTCAGCTGAATTTATCTGTTGATCGAAGTTCAGGTCGTTGAATGAATTTATTCGTTCAGGCGATTTTGAATTTCGATCAGCAGGTGAGTTTAGTGTAGGGTTTTGTGATTCTCTACGTGATGTAGTGTGTTGTGAATTTTCTGGGCTTGTATTTTCGTTTATTATTGACAATCTATCATTAGTTCGTTTATTATTTAAATTTTGTTGACGTTTAATTGCTTTTAGAGTAACCATTATGTCTGGTAATTTGGGTTGTGAATTTTTATTATTTGGTTTTTTTGTTTTATTTTTAAAATTTTTCGCAAGATGTTGTATTTTATTCAGAATCTGTTTTTGTGTATGTGTATGTTCGTCGTAGTCTGTACAGCATGAACATGTTTTGAGTTTACGTTTTCTAGTCGATCTACGTAGTTCTGGTGTAAGTTTATTAGTATGTGTTTGTTCTGCATCAGTACCGTGAGGTCTGTTCTTGTCTGCGTCTGTTAAATTTGGGTTTATTTTTGTAGTGTTTGTTTTTGTCTTTTCTGTATTTTTATTGGCTATTTTTTCCTGTGTTATTGTGTTAGTTTTTATGGTTTTTGTTTCGTCGGGTGATTCTACTGTCATGGGTTCAATTACAAAAGAATTTTCTCCTATGTCGTTAGTTGACATGTTTATGTTATTTTCTGGTTCATTATGAATTACCGCAGAGACGTCCATAATTTTTGGATAATCGCCTCCTTCGTCAGAAGACCAAGGAATTGCAACTCCCATGTCTTTTTTATTTACGGATTTGGGTGTGATAGGAGTTCTTGGAGTGATAGGGATTGTTTCGACAGGTGATTCAGTACTAATGTCATTTGAATTTTCTGAATATATTTTTGAATAAGTCATTTCTGTCTCGTCAGTGTTTGATTCGTCATCAGAAGTTTCTGGAATAATTATTTTTTCAATTTTCTTACTTTGTTTATTTATTTTTCTACGTGAACGTATTGTAGGAGAGGGTGTAAACTCTGCCATTTTAGTTGTCCTTTTGATTTGAGAAGGATTAAATTTATTTTTATTAATTTTTACATTTTTCTTATCTGTCTGTATTTTTGGATTTGGGTGTGTAGATGTAGCTTGTGTTTGTACGTTGGGTGGTAATGACAATGGAGTTTTCGTGGTTTTACCACTTTCAACTTGCGGATTTGGAGATTGAGGTGATGGTGTTAAATTACGTGAATTTTTATGTTTTGGAGAGTTTATAGAATTATTAGAAATATAAGACAAACCGAAATCTGTCATATCAGATTCGTCACTTAAATACGAAGGGTTGTCTTTAATGAGTTTTTTCCTCAGAGTTACAGCATCATACATGTCTCCTGATGACGACGATTCGTCAGAATAATCAGGAAGAGTTATTGATTTATCTGGTTCTGGATTTGATACGACTTTGCATTTAGAATTTTTATTTAATTTTGCATTCTCGTTAGAATTACGCATGCGATTTGAATTTCCGTTAGAATATAATTTATTTTTATTATTTTCATTTTGATTTTTAGAATTGAAGTTTTTATTGATTGAATTTGAATTTAGTTCTTGAGGATTATTTGTTTCCAAGTTTGTGAATATTTTATCATTTTTATTTTTACTTAAATCATCTTCGCTTAGTGATTCAGTGCTAGAAAAATTTTTATATGGATTATATCGTCTGACGTCAGATCTTTTCATTTTAAAATTTTTATTTTTACCGATATATCCGTTTTTATTATTTTTAACTAATCGCCGGTCGCTAGGGTAGCTAATCCTATTGCCGTCGCTAGCAGATTTGACGACTGGGTCCATAGTATTGTTACTGACTGGCCCAACCGCTTGAGTTTTTGGCTCAAGAATTTGACGTTTTTCGACCGAATCTTCTAGACCGACCGCTTGAGTATTTTGCTCAAGATTTTGAATTTTTAAATTTATTTTTCTAACTCCGTCGACTGAGTTAGTCGCAATTTTATTTTTATCGCGAATTATTTTCTTACTTGGAGTAATTTCCTCTGAACTTGAATTATTATTTTTGTTAAAATTTGTAGGTAATTTATTTTTATCGTTATTCGAGCTTATTGACTCTGAATTAGTTTTGTATTTAGGTTTCTTTTTAAAGACTTTACCATCGTCTGAAGGATCTGAAGTCCTCAACCTAGCGATTCCGGGTTTTCCAGGTCGCCATTTAATTTTAATTGGATAAACTTCGCGGTTTTCAATTATTGGGTTACGCGATAAAGCGTCCGCGTTTGTGTTTATTTTTCCCGCCTTATATAACACGGTATATTCGAACTCTTTAAGCCGTTCTCTCCATCTCATTACACGCGATGTTGGGTCATTCATATTATTTACCCACACCAGCGGTCTGTGATCGGTGACAAGAGTAAACTCTCTGCCATAGAGATACGGTCTAAATGTTTTCATACCAAATAAGGCTGCGACCATTTCTTTTTCGGTGGTCGAATAATTTTTTTCGTGTTTATTGAGCACACGAGAAGCTGCTGCAACAATTGTTTCTTCGCCAATTTTGCCTTGTGAGAGAATTGCTCCAACTGCATAGCCCGAAGCATCGGTCGTTAAAATAAATGGTTTCGAAAAATCTGGATACTGCAATATCGGAGCTGTACATAGTTTATCGCGCAAGGTTTCAAAAGCTATCTGATGTTCAGGCGCCCATGAAAATCTTGCGTTTTTGCTTGTAAGATCGGATAGGCACTTAGAGATTTTTGCGAAATCCTTGATAAATCGCCGATAGTAACCAGCAAGTCCAAGAAATTCTCTCACTTGTGTTGTGTTTTCAGGTGTTTTGAAACATTTGATCGCTTTAATTTTATCGGGATCAGGCTTGACACCGTCGGCAGATATAAGATGGCCTAAATAAATTACTTCTTTTTTTAGGAATTCACATTTATCGGCTTGTAGAGTTAAATTCGCACTTCGCAAACGTTCGGCTAATTTTTCGAATTTAGTGTTATGTTCTTCTAGAGAACGTGCGTAAATGACTATATCGTCTAAGTAAACAAAGAGATCTGCTCCTTGTAACCCGCGTAAAACTAAATCCATTAACCTTCGGAACGTTGCTGGAGCATTTTTAAGTCCAAATGGCATTCTATTAAATTGATAATGACCATGAGGAGTTGTAAATGCTGTTTTGTGCTTATCTTTAGGATCTACTTTTAATTGATGAAAACCCGATTTTAAATCAAATACTGAAAAATAAATCGCACCACCTAATTGATCAAGAATATCATTTATCAACGGTAGTGGATATGCATCTTTAACAGTCTTATCATTTAATGTACGATAATCTATAACTAAACGCCATCTTTTATTGCCTTTAGAATCAGCCTTTTTGGGTACGATCCATAAAGGGGAATTATATGGTGAGGTCGAAGGTTCAATAATATCCATTAACATTAGTTCTGTTATCTGTTTTTCTATTTCGTCTTTCTGTGCTGGAGGGTGTCTGTATTGTCGAGTATTTACGGGAACGTCATCGGTAGTGGGTATAGTATGAGTCGCAGTGTCTGTAGCGCGCAGTGGTTCTCCTGGAATGTGGAATAGGTCAGCGTATTTCTCTACTAGAGAAACTATTGCTTTACGCTCTTCCTCATTCAGATGTTTTAAACGCAAGAGTTTTAACACTTTGTTGACACGATTTTCCCCGGCCGTGGTACTTTTATCGTAATTGTCTGTGTCGTCATGCGTCAAAGTAGTATCCTCGTCTTCGCTTGTCCCGAATGGGTACAGAGGAATTACGGGTACTTTTACTTTTACATCTTTGTCAAGAGTATTTATTGCGTACAAATAAGCAATTCCGTTATTATTACTCACTAAAGCTTCGCCCGCGTAAATACCGTTTTCAAATTCGATACGAGGTGTATAACCCTCTTTAAGTTTACTATCTACTCGAACAAACATTGCCGTTTTCGTTCGAGCTTTTAAAACGAAATATTCTCCTTCTGTTAATGATATTCGTAGATTATTTAAATGTTGAAATGTTACCGTATTCTCTACTAAATTTATTATTCCGCCGTGTTCTCGTAAAAATTCCATGCCAAGTATGCCCGTATAATCTAAAGGAAATTCGTCCGGTATTATATGAAAATAAGTGTCCTTATTAAAAATTTGTATTTTTATTCTACCCAAAGTGATAGCTTCGGAAACACCGTTTAATTTGTAACAATATGATTCGTCGATTAATTTTTTATATTTTAATTCCCCATATTTTATTAAATTTAAATTACATCCGGTGTCTACTAAAATTTTCCCATAGCTAGATATTATATCTTTGGATCTGAACATAATTGACGTAGGTTTATAATCAATTGACATGGCACCCACGGAATACGTTTTTGTCGGTATTCTTAGTTTTTGTTTAAATTTTGGCGCTGAATTGCTACGTTTCCCATCGGAGCGCCGACTCGAGGGAACGCTTGGTCGTTTCCCGTACCTGTACTCGGCTTTGCATTTAAACCGTCGCGTTTTCCTTCGTTATAAATTTTTTTACGACAATTGTTTACTGAATGACCGTTCATTTTACAGTAATCACATTGAAGAATATTTTTATTTATAATTTGATTAGATTCAATATTCTTTCTTTGAATTAAAATTCTACATTCCTCAATATTTTGATTGTTTCTTTTGCAAAAATTACAAAACTTATTTGGGTTGTTTCGATTTTGATTATTAACCTGTTCCGATTTTTCACGACTGTTTCTGTTATAATTTTTATTAAATTGCTGATAAGGATTCAAATTTCGAATGTGGTGATTATTTGGGTTAATTGTGTTGTGTGGGTTTGGGTCTTGGATTGCGAAACAATTTTTATTTGAATTATTATCGAATGGCTTGAAAAGTTTATTTATATTTTTCATTTGCTGTAATTTTTGTTCCGCTTTAATTGCTGCGGTAGCGGCTGTAGCAAGATCCGCAAATTCGTCATTGTGTAAAAATAAAGCAAGTCTTGGTTCTAAACCCGAAATAAATGCTTGTACCGCAGTTTCTTTAGCCAAAACTATTTTTTCATCTTTACTATTACCGCCTGTATCCGCGATTTCTGAGCAAGTGTCCTGTAAATGTTTATTCACTCTATGGTAAAAGTCCATTACGCGTTCACTCGATTTTTGCTCCAAGTCATTAAATTCTTTTAACCAAACTGAAACTTGTTTGCTTAATCTAAAATTTAAATTTAAAAATGCAATAAATTCGTCTATTGTTTTTACGTTTGACCCGCTTACTCTAATTAAAGGTTCGCCTTTACATTTGGATTTTAATATTCTAACGAGCGCGTCCTCGTTTATTTCTCTTAGATATTCTTTCGCGTCTTTGCATGCCTGTATGAATGATTCTACTGGATAACTTATACCGTCAAAGTCTGGTATAGTTTTGAAAAATTCTTTGTAATCGAATTTGTTATTTGCACTTAAATTATTCGTTAAATTAAGATTGGGAGGTAATTGGTGTGAAGTACCCACGGGTGGATTTCTTTCGAAATGTGTTTTTAATTGTTGAGCAATAGCTGCTTGACAATTTTCTTCAAATTTATTTTTCATTTCAAGTTTTTCTGCTAGTAATTGTTCGATTTGAGCTTTTAACGCTACTACTTCATTTTGGGTTTCCGTAAGGGAAACTTCCATTTGTTCAAGACTCATTATTGTTTATGTAGATATTTCGAAAGACAGAAAAAAAAACTTTTAACAATATAATTGACTTACTACTTAGTTGTTTACAGGTTTGAATTTCAGATGAATCGGTAATTGTAGTTGATATGGAGATCTTCGTTGCCGTCGGAAGGTTGATGGAAACACGTTGAGCAGAATGTGCGATAACTGTAGATTTCTCAGCTGTAGTTGATGTTGAGCTGCGTCCGTCGGGTGTCGTGAATGATATTGGTAGTTTTATTTTATTTTAAATTTTAATTCTTCATTACCTTCACTCACTTGGATTTTATTATGAATTTTATTTTTAATTCACAAAATTTTATTTATTTTTTTTCTTGATGTATATGATTTTTATAAATTTATATACTTTTTTTTTGTTTATTATTTTATTTGAGAGCAGAGAAAAAAAATTTAATTTCAGATCTTGAATAATAAAAATTCAACTTTCAATTTAAATGTTCGACGAGAAAAAAAAATTTGTTATTTTATCTTAATTATTTTTGAATTTTTTTTTTTTAATTTCAATTATTTAGATTTTTATTATTATTTATTTCACTCACTTCAATTCTCACTTAACTTTTCACTTCTGTTTCACAATTTTACTTCTTTTTTTTTCTTTATTTAGGAAAAAAAAATTTCCGATGTCGACAAAAAAAATTTGTAATATATTTTTTTTGTGTTGCTCAATTTCACTTTGAGAACTTGATGTTAATTTTTGTAAAAAAAAATTTTCGGATTGTTGAGATTTTACCAGTGTATTCGGGGGCTGTTCGAATCCGTCGCTGCCACTAATTTTAATTATATAATAAGTTGTTACGTCCTGGTTGATGTTTTGGCGCTGGCGTGGTTGAGCGGTCGATTTGAATTGGACGTAATGAGAACTTACATATAATTATAAATAATTATTTAGTAGGGGTTGAACAGCCACCATTCGGTGGTTGAAATAAACTGGTTATTATTTTATATCTCAATCCGATTTATTCAATTGTAAAAGAATAATTTCAATAATGTGGAAATATACAATTGAATCAATTTATAAATTGTTAAAGTTCGTCTAACAATAACTTCGAAAGGGTGAGAAAGAAGTTGAGTATTTAATATTGAGCCTGACTGCTCTCTATGATTCTATATTTCAGACTGACTTCTCTAGATCGAGAAAAACTAGAGTAAGTCTCTTATCAATACGAGGCGCTTGGGCATCAGGCCCGCGCATCGTTCGATATAGAGGGGTGGATCGTGATAAGCAATATTCTCGAATGATCCATTCTCCGTTCTCACGCTTTCTCCGTTTTTATTATTAACAAATGAGTCACTTATCTATGAACAAAAGTTATCTTAGAACAAAATAGATGTTTGTGCAGCTGCACGTCTCGAGGATTTACTCGAGGCGTCAGCGTTTATTTATACATAACAAATATTAAGAGAAAAATAACTTTATCAATATGTTTCAAATATTCTAAATAATATCATATTATTTTATATTATTATGTTATGCTATATTATTATATTATATTATATCCTATAATATAGAGTAACTTATTAATTATGCAACTTGCTAAATTATCAATATACATCTTAATTAATTAGTTAGGTCTCAGATCGGTCTCTTAATAATTAGTATTTAAAAATAGTCAGAGACATCTGACGAGCAGGCTGGGACGTAACAATAATATGTCGGACAAAATATGAATCTAAAAAAATCCAATAGAAACCTCAGTATTCGTATGATAATTGAAGAGATCACTTTCATCAACGTATCAATTTTGAATCTCTATTGAATCCGTAGGTAAAATTGCAAACTCTATTAAATTGTCTTCTTGTGTGATGGTCAATTGTGGAAACAACGATTAATTGTTTTGAATTTCGGCGGCACATTCAGCATTAAAAACTTTATCGAAGTTATTCTAAAATTAAAAAATATATATGAAAAAACTATCATTATTTGTATAAAAAATAAATTTAATCACACTTTTAATATTTTATAGTCAGTTAAATAGAATCTTAATCATGAAAGGTAATTCATTTATGAAAAATGTGGATTTCATTGAGAAAATAATTATTTCCATCATTGCCGAAATCGCTTGAACTTGACAAAGTAATTTATTGAAAATATTTAGAAAAATTAAAGTAAATATTATTTATCATTATATTATCAAACATATTAGAACACTCAAACTGTAAAAGCTTTTTAATGTTCGTAATGTTTTAAAATAGAATTTTTTTTTTGTTAATGACGATTTTCAGCTTATAATTTCAAAAATTTAATTAAAACAACTTATTACCATAGAAATTAAGAACAACTGAAATGCTACCCCCATGAAAAAAATTTATAAAAAAAATATATATTGAAATATAAAAAGAATATATATATTTTTCATATAAAAAAATATATTCAAAATACATAAAAAACATATAAATATATATAAAATATGTAAAAAAAATATATTTTAAATAGCTAACTTTTAGCCGATTTTCATATACATTTTATATATTTTAAATATATTAAAAATATATCTTAGAATATATAAAAAAGGCATGCATAAAAATATACTAAAATTATATTTTTTTGTATTTAAAAATAAAAAAAAAATGTAGGTGTGGTAATATAATTTTTTTATATTTTTTTACCTAGGTTGTTGAAAAAAATATATTTTTTGTATGTTTTTATACACGTATTTTTTATATATTCTAATATATATTTTTGATATATTTACAATATATAAAATATATGCGAAAATCGGCCAAAAGTTAGCTATTTAAAATATATTTTTTTTTATATGAAAAATATATTTTTTTTATAAATTTTTTTCATGGGGGCAACTAGCAATGTATTATGTCTTTTCTAATACAAACCGTTTCTCTTGGTACATTCCCGAATGCTTCAGAATCAACGCTTATATCACGATCTACAGTGTTGGTAGCTATGCCACTCTTCTCTACTAGTTTCACGTTATTTGATGTATCTGAAATGTCTGTTGATAAATTTGTTGGTGTACATTGTACCGGAACACTTCCTTCGCAATTACGAATTCAAGAAAAAAAATTTATAACAATTTTAGAAATGAATACGATTTTTTTTCTTTATGTACGTAATACATTTCAATGCAATGAAAAAAAAATAAAATAAAATATAATAAATTATTTATAAAAATGCATCTTTATTCGTCATAGAATCGTACCATTCTAAATCATATAATATGAATTCAATATCATAAGATATTGCTAAATCGTAGCTAGCTAAGCGATTCAATACATTCACTAATTAAAATTGTATTTCAAAATGGTAATTTTATAAGAGGTACAAATTTTAAATGATAAAAACCACTTAAGAATGTTATAAAATTTTATACTTAGCTTCTAAGTTGAATTTTAAGTACTCTACTAGTAGAGATTAGAGATTAAAACTAGCAAAAAAGTGCCATGATAGTTTTTTTTTTATTACGTATGTAATTAGATCAAGTTTTTTTTCCAGATAACGAAAGTTAATAAATTGGCGACAGAATTAAATCAAAATATCAATATAACTTAAATATCATAACATCGAATGCATCTTATATTAATTTAAATAAATATTTGCGAATAATATTGAATTGAATTTTTATGATCATCCGAATTATAGCCGGAGAAAAACAGTATCAGACTTATGAAATATTTTTATTAAGAATAACTGTACCTTAATGTCATGCGTATCAATCAACTGTTTTAATTTGTATGCATTTTCATCTTTATTATTGATAGTATAATCCTGATACTTTTCTCCTATTATTTTAAAGAAAGCAGTAGATTCGGTTGAGTTAGTGAAATTATTTGATATAGTCTGTAAAGTGTGTGCTAGAATTGATGTTTGATCCAAAGAAATAGCCTATGAATATCAAAAATCTAAATTAAGTATTGAAAAACCTAAAACGATCCACTAAATAATATTTGAATTAAATGAAAAGAAATGATAATATACCATTTCCATTAAATTTTCGTTTATCAAGCAAATGACTTCATTTTTACAATTTGAATCCTGTCTATTGGAAATTTCAATTTCATTATCAATAGTGTAATCTTTACTTATTTCTTGTGTTATTTCAATTGAGGCAGATGATTTTACTGGCATTTTCACATTTACAGATAGATTCTGCGAAGTGTGTAACAGAGTATGTGTTTGGTCCAAAGCAGTAGCCTATAAACAAAAAAGTTTTAATCAGCTATTGAAAAATCTAAAATGGCCCACTAAAGATTTTTGAGTGGAATAAAATGAAATTATAGTATACCGTTTCTATCAAATTTTTGTTCGTTGAACAAAACTCAACATTTTTGTCATTTAGAATATTTTTATCAGTGCTTTTATTTTCATTATTTTTTGCATAATCAGTATTATTTTTTTCAATATTGTCAATTACGGCAGGAAATCCAATTTGTGTTGCTCAGTTTTTCGATAAATTCTCTAAAGTATCTACAGGAACATGTATTTTATCCAAAGAAATAGCCTATGAATAGTAAAAATACTATTAAAATGTTTAGAAATAAAAAAAATCCATTTAAGTTTTATAAAAAAATTAATAAAAAATTGTAATATGCCATTTTCATCGAGCAAAATTTTTCATCTTTGTCACATGATTGATTGTTATAAGCACTTGCTACGTTGATTTTCGATTCATAGTCAGAATAATTATTAGGAGTATTCAGTATACTTTGTTTGGTATCATGAACTGAATTTTTTTTATCAACATTTGTTGAATTTGTATCAAGGTCATCGTCTAAATTTTTATTATTATTCGAATTATTTAAATTATTTTGTTCAAACGTAACGCTGTTTAATCTTGTTAATTGTACTTTTGGTAGATTATTATTTAGTTATCGACAAATAGATTATAAGTTCTCAGAATCTAAAGAGACAAAGATTTTATAAATTACGATGCATATTATAAAATGGCTTCTAACAATAGCTTCGACATTTTGATACTAGCAACTAAAAAAAAGTCATTTACTGACTACTGACACATGCTAATCGTACATTTTCTTTCATTAAATAAAAATTTTTTCTTTTTTTCACTAAGGAAAACACATTTTTTGGATTATGATTTAATTTATTCATTGCACTGTTTTTTCATTCGCTTCAACAACTTGACAACAATGGCAGAACTGTACGCGACAAAGAATCTAACGCATTAAACAAAAGACGGTCGCAAATGAGGTTCTTTCAAATGCAATAATAACTAGATTGGTCACCGCACTCATTTCGTGAAACAAATTTATCAGGATCTTGATTACCAGCAGCAGTTTTTATTATCAGCAAAGAATATTTTTATCGATATTATAAGATTTCACGATCAATGACGATTCTAATGTTACAAATGAGTCGCATGAGTTGATATAGTAGAATTCGAAAGGTAACATTAAAAAAAAAATCTGGGCGTCGGTTGACCCTGCGGGCCAGCCCCAAAACTTCCCGCTGTTTTCGACCTCAAAGAGCTCGAAAACATTAGTGTAGATGTATTTTCGAGCTCTTCGAGCTCAAAAATGCTATCACATGCAATTGTTTTTTTACGATCTTTTCAAGCTCTAACAAAATGCCTGTTATGCTGAAGTTTGAAAATTTAAGAATCGAAAATCATCAATGAAGCGGTTTTTAAAATTTAGTTCCTGATTATGTTCAGTAAAATAAGTGTATTGAGGCAGAAATCAATGTCGGGGATCAAAATCAAGATTTAAGTAAGTTTTGACTCATGTAAGAAACAATAAAATATGAAATATCCAATAAAAATATCAAAAACTACGTTTCATCGATTTTTTTGTTGATAATATGATTTAAGCTAAAAACCAAGTTCGATGACATAATATGATCAAAAGAAACCATAAAAAAGATGAGTTGGTATGATATCAGGCACATTTTAGTACGTTATATTATGATTTATCCGGAAAAATAACATAAAATGTTATTTTTTTAACTTTTCAACGCCGATATCTTTTGAACTAATCGATTGATTTTGATAGTTGGCGTGGCAATCGGCGCGTTTTATTGAATTCTAGAGCTGATTAAAATTTGAAATCGATCGTGTCAGTTGTTTCGAAAATATTTAGAAAAAACCGTTTTTCACCATTTCTTTCTCCCGCGATAACTCTCGAACGAATTATTCGATTTTGATGTTTGAGGTGGCAATCGACGCGTTTTATTGAGTACTAGAGCTGATGAGATTTTAAAGTCGATCGTATAAGTCGTTTTTGAGAAATCAATAAAAAACTAAAAAAAAAAAAATTTTTTTTTTTTTTTTTCGTAATTCGCAAATATTTTCGAGTCTATTCAATCAAACAATCTGAAATTCTCAGGAAAGTTGATGGCCAATAAGCTCTTTCGATTGCCACCTCAACCATCCAAATCGATTCATTAGTTCAAAAGTTACAAAGAGTTTACATACATACACACACACACACACACACACACACACACACACACACACACATACATGCATACACACTCGGACATCATTCTGAAAATAGTCAGAATAGCTTTCTAGGACCTCAAAACGTCGACATCTGATGAAAACTCGATTTTCGAAAATCGAGGTGAAAACAAAAACTTCCCGAAATTTTTGAAAATCGTCGACTTTTTTAGCGGGAAGTTAAAAATTTAATTAAAATATTACTTTCAATAATAATTTCCCTGATAGCCGATTTAGCAGTAACTTAATGGCAATCCACTGCTACAAGCTGTTACTAAGTTGGCCGCAAAAGTTGGCATTTCCATAAGTTGATGGCAACTTTCTGAGAAAGTTAGTGGTAAAGGTTGACTACAAGTTTCCCACAAAGTCGTCGACAGGTTACGGCAATAGATTGTCGCCAACTTTTTCGACAATTTGTAGTAAACAGTTACAAAAGCTGAAAGTTGTTGACAACTTGTCATCAAGTTGGTCGCAACTCATGTATACCAACTTTTTGATCAGAATTCCTATCTATCACTGTTTGAACAATAAATATTCAAACTCTGCAGCAAGTATCATAAGACAAAGATCCACATGAGATATATTTTACATCTCAGCATATAAATAGCATAGATATAATAATCATTTTTAATTCTCACTTTTCTTTCTGTTTAGAAAATCTCATAGAATCCAATAGATCCTCATACATTCCTATAGAAATTTTATAAGAATGAATGAGTTCTATGAGAAGTGCTATAGTTAAGTATAGGGCCTTACACATACAGCTATAAGATTTTATCGGATTTTTTAAGCAGGGCTACTCATGAAAACGATTTTCAATACTTATTTTACCCGATAAATCATTGTAGAGATTAAATTAACATCTATAATTGTGGAAAATACAAAAAAATCAATTGATCATTGAATATTTATAATTTATATCAATCACAAAGTTATAAATATTGTAACATTATGTCAACACATTCTACTTTTACTATTTAAAAATTTTAAGTAAAAGGTAAACAAATACTCTTTTGATTTAGTTGTGTTTGAGAATATTTATTTGCTCATTTTTTCAAGTTCTCCCAGCACTTTTAGTAATATATGTCAATTACAATCATAATCAAGTTCTAGAAATAAATTATTTTATTGAAAACTCAGTTTACGAGTTTAATAATTTCTTGCCATTAATAAATTAACATTTATACGATGAATCTAATTATTACAAATAATTAAATATTTGAAATTCCTGTAAATAAAAAATTTTTTGATCCTAGCATTTATTATGATCTGGAAGCATTGGTTGAAAATCAGAATCAATAAGAAATTTGATATCAATGATTTTTTATGTGACGTTAAGGGCTGAATTTACACATTTTTCGCAAACTGATGACATATGTTTTTTGCACATGGGTAATTTGCATTGATAACCGAATGTCCGTACTTTAATGTCTCGTTTTCGAGGATACACAGTGCAACGCATAGCTTTGTTTTCAGCTTCATTGTAAGTTTGGGGATGAAAAGGCTGTGTTGATGAAAATTGAGCGGCATTGTAAGCAAGCTTGTATTTAAAATTATATTTTGTGACTGTCCCTGAACTTTTGTAAAAAAGTATCGTACTATATTTCTGGATCGCTTAAGTCATTGCAAGTACTTTTCAGTTGATTTACATGAATTACCATATTGGAGACATAAGAACTGTTAGTATCAATAGAAGCATATACTTTGATCCCATAGCGTGAAAATTTTTCTTTAACACGCAGATGAGAAGGGCATTCACCTTTATGTTCGATTAAGAATTCGCATATAGTAATATTGTCACCAACAGAATAATTTTTTTGGCAATTTTCAACAAACAATTCAAAGATTTCACGTATTATAGCGAGGTTGTCAATTTTCTTTCTGGAGTATCTATCATTTTCATCATCAAAATGTATAGTACGCAACAGGAACTTGAAACGACTCAAACTCATCGTTAATCGAAAAACATCAACACCTGATTCATACTGTTCCCATAACTCATCACAATTTTGATTTTTGGATTTTAACAATCCTATCAATACAAATAAACCTACAAAACTTTTGATTTCTCTTATATTCGTATCGTTTCAATCTTGTTTATTTTTAAATTGAGGTCGTAATTTAGCAATAAATAAATTTGTGTAGTGAAAAACAAGCTCAAAAATCTTATTATCAATGAATAACAGCCAGCAGTCAATAATAGCGTTATAGTAGAGGAGACCGTGGGAGATCGACCTTCACCCATCGGATAACCAGATGAGACATATTTTTTATCAAACATAATTTATTAACAAACATGCCTATGATGGCTTGGCTATCAAAAAGTGTTCATGGCTATTTTTAATTAAATTAATTTTAATCAATTTTTTTTCATCACCTTCACACTTTTGATAACCGAATGAATTTCATTTCAACTGATAGTTTTTAATACACAGAATATGCCTTCATAGGCTTGTCTATTTATTTCTGTGCATAGCTACCTGCCAAGCAGATGTAAACAGGTAAATCAATATAGGAAACTGTAGTGTTCTGATAACCAATCGAAATTGGTATCATAAGTAAGATATTTTAATTACAAAACTAATTGTATAGGCTTGTCTGCAAAAAATCATTCATCAAATATTATTGTCAGGCTATAAAATTTAAAAATTGGAGCTATTTGATAGGTGCGAGAGAGAAAGTAGAGCGGCCGAGGTCCGTGAATTAGAACAAGACACAACATAGTAGCTGCACGCTACCTGACCGTTGAATGTATCCGAGTGCGCATGCTCGCATACATGTGAGTGACAGAGACAGCATTTATTTATCACAGTCGACAGTAATTTTAAACTCTAATTTATTATAACTCTAATTTAATTATATTAGAAATACTTACGGCTGTAAAATAATGAAAAATAAATTATTAAATATATTAATAATAAAAAAAAATTAATTCAACTAAATTTTTTTTCATTTTGCAGCTAAATTATAAAATTTTAAAATTATAAAAAAATTTATATTCATTATTTAAAATATGTTATAGAGAATAATCTATATTATTAAGAGAATAAGGAAGATTTTGGTCCCACCATATTCACATGCTAAAATTAGTTAATGTTATTAAATTTTATATCGTTTATAAGATCTTGACTTGAATTTGTGTCTTTTCATAGTTTAAACTCTTTTTTATTGACAAATATTGAGATAAAGCGATTTATCTATATCATTCGAATTACATTAAAATTACGCGGGAAAAAAAGACGGTCGTATTTATTTTCTTTATTTAAATTAATATTTTAATTTTCTGGCAAGGAATCTTTTTTTTCTGTGTATTTTGTAAATTTCGTACTGATATTTAGGTAGTCACGTAGTGACTGCAGGTTGCTCGTTACAGAAAGCCAATTTTAAATGACATATTTTAAAAGAAATTTCTTTGAAGTCAATTTATTCTCTTTCGTTTCACACAAAAAACACTTTTTACTAATTTTTGACATCTTAATAAATATTATTTAGCACGTGTTGTTTTGTCACTAATAAATTATTTTCGACTCTACACGAGCATGCGCACTCGGACACATTCAACGGTCAGGTAGCGTGCAGCTACTATATTGTGTCTTGTTCTACTACACGGACCTCAGCCGCTCTACTTTCTCTCTCGCACCTATCAAATAGCTCCAATTTTTAAATTTTATAGCCTGACAATAATATTGCATGAACGATTTTTTGCAGACAAGCCTATACGATAAGTTTTGTAATTAAAATATCTTACTTATGATACCAATTTCAATTGGTTATCAGAACACTACAGTTGTCTATATTGACTTACCTGTTTACATCTGCTTGGCAGGTAGCCATGCACAGAAATAAATAGACAAGCCTACGAAGGCATATTAGTCTAAGAGCCGGTGGGAGATCGACCTTCACCCATCGGATAACCAGATGAGACATATTTTTTATCAAATATAATTTATTAACAAATATGCCTATGATGGCTTGGCTATCAAAAAGTGTTCATGGCTATTTTTAATTAAATTAATTTAATCAATTTTTTTTCATCACCTTCACACTTTTGATAACCGAATGAATTTCATTTCAACTGATAGTTTTTAATACACAGAATATGCCTTCGTAGGCTTGTCTATTTATTTCTGTGCATGGCTACCTGCCAAGCAGATGTAAATAGGTAAGTCAATATAGGAAACTGTAGTGTTCTGATAACCAATCGAAATTGGCAGCAACATAGTAGCTGCATGCTACCTGACCGTTGAATGTGTCCGAGTGCGCATGCTCGTGTAGAGTCGAAAATAATTTATTAGTGACAAAACAACACGTGCTAAATTATGTTTATTAAGATGTCAAAAATTAGTAATGTAACAGGGTAATTTTAATAAACATGAATAAATAAATAAATTTGAATTTGAATTTCGTTCCCGCCAATGACCGGCCGATGACCTCGTAAGTTACGAGTAGTATTGCGACTAGTCACCGGGTGTCGCATGGATCACTAAGGCCCTTCCGTTCGTCATTTCCTTAGTCTAAGATAGTGGGAATAGGTTTCCGGAATAGTGAACGGGAGTGAAATGATATAATGGACTGCGGAACGAGAAAGAAGCAGAGAGTTGTCCAGACGGCAAGAAAACCGGACGAAAAATAAACATCAGGTAAATATATAAGTCCGTTCACGCTTCACGTGGAACGAGGCGATTTACTAATTAATATTCAACTTGTCAATTAATTATTAGGCCTTTAGGCTGATAATTATAATAATTTATAATCATTTAACATAGTACTAATGGAGATTGATAATTGACAGGTTATCAGTTGAGATTTTCGGGGTGCGAGGACGAGAGAAAGCGAAGACCAGCGGAGCGAAACTAGAGGAGGCGACGAGACCACTTGACGAGATACCTTGCTCACCGTAATTGTTGTAGTTTTACTCAAGGTGAAAATTGTAATTAATTAAGGCCTCTAAATTTAATATTCGAGGGCCGAATTAATTATAATTAATTGACATAACATCTCTCTGCTAGTTACGTGAATTAGATTGGTAACTCAAGGCCCGTCGGCTAGTGTAACCACGCGTCTCAAAGTCTCGAAATTTCCGTAAAATCTTTACCGTGTACTCGTCGTTCTGTCATAACTCGAAATTTATTCCATTCGAGGCCTCTCGGCTGGAATAAAATAAATTTTTCCGCGTAAATTATTCGATAAATAAATTCAATTAAATTCAATAATTTAATAAAAGTATTCAGGCCTGTCGGCCGCTCTAGACAATAATTGTCCGCGTGTAAGATCGTAAATTAAGGCCTTGCGACGCCAATTCTCCGGCCGAATGTTGTAGTCAATTTTAGACGTAATTTTAGTCGTAAAATTAGTCATAAAAGATTTATAAAATAATGTTAAAATAATTCTAATTAAAATTATAAAATTAAAAGTAAGACGCTAGAAAATTACGATAAAATTGTCTTGAGTAAAGTCAAGGACGGATTATTTTGTCAGTAAATTAAGTTGAGTGTTAAAATACATAATGAAAATAATTATTAGTAAATTGAGAAAATAAAATATATAAATTTTGGAATTGGATATTAATGGGAAAATTATCAGTGAAAAATTAATTAATTAATAATTAAAATAAAACCTAAATTAATTATTAAATATAATTGAATTAAATAAGACAGTGGAAATTAATAAATGAATTAAATAAATTAGGAAAAATAAATAAGAATTGAATAGTTGTGAGATTTTTATACTGGAAATTTTATTGGTGAAATTTTTATGTCGAGTATAGTAATTGAGTAAAAGAAAATAAAGTCATGAATTAAATAAAGTAAAGTAGAGTCAGTAAATTTTAAGTAAAAAAAACTGTGTCTGTGATTTAGGTCTGGTGGACATGTTAAGTTTATTTTAAATAATTATACATCCAGGGGATGGTTTTTAAACTAGTGTTAAGGCTTACCGTCCAGGGGACGAGGTATTAAATAATAAGGTTTACCGTCCAGGGGACGAGGTATATTTTAACGTGGGTGTGTGGGTGTGGAAATCCGTCCAGGGGACGAGGGAAATTTAGTTTGTCATAAGAAACCGTTCAGGGGACGAGAAAAATTAGTTTGCCATAAGTAACCGTCCAGGGGACGAGGAAATTTAGTTTGTCATAAGGAAATGTAGTTTGTCATAAGGAAATTAGTTTGTCATAAGAAAATTAGTTTGTCATAAGTATATTAGTTTGCCATAAGAAATAAATATTGTCACGGGTTAAGGAAATAAAGCAAGGTGCTTAAATTTATTAAAATTTGAATTAACATTATTTCAGCCTACTCTACGATTCCTCTTCTCACTCACAAAATATTACGAACGACCCTGAGTAACAAATTAATTTAAATTAATTAAAATAACATCCTCCAACATCCGGTTCTGGAAGGCCGAGTCCATCTTCCAGTGGCGCCCTAATATTCGACTATAATACTAGGTGCGACCAGACTTGGCAAGATTAGTCTCTCTGTCATAGTAAAAAGTGTTTTTTGTGTGAAACGAAAGAGAATAAATTGACTTCAAAGAAATTTCTTTTAAAATATGTCATTTAAAATTGGCTTTCTGTAACGAGCAACCTGCAGTCACTACGTGACTACCTAAATATCGGTACGAAATTTACAAAATACACAGAAAAAAAAGATTCCTTGCCAGAAAATTAAAATATTAATTTAAATAAAGAAAATAAATACGACCGTCTTTTTTTCCCGCGTAATTTTAATGTAATTCGAATGATATAGATAAATCGCTTTATCTCAATATTTGTCAATAAAAAAGAGTTTAAACTATGAAAAGACACAAATTCAAGTCAAGATCTTATAAACGATATAAAATTTAATAACATTAACTAATTTTAGCATGTGAATATGGTGGGACCAAAATCTTCCTTATTCTCTTAATAATATAGATTATTCTCTATAACATATTTTATATAATGAATATAAATTTTTTTATAATTTTAAAATTTTATAATTTAGCTGCAAAATGAAAAAAAATTTAGTTGAATTAATTTTTTTTTATTATTAATATATTTAATAATTTATTTTTCATTATTTTACAGCCGTAAGTATTTCTAATATAATTAAATTAGAGTTATAATAAATTAGAGTTTAAAATTACTGTCGACTGTGATAAATAAATGCTGTCTCTGTCACTCACATGTATGCGAGCATGCGCACTCGGATACATTCAACGGTCAGGTAGCGTGCAGCTACTATGTTGTGTCTTGTTCTAATTCACGGACCTCGGCCGCTCTACTTTCTCTCTCGCACCTATCAAATAGCTCCAATTTTTAAATTTTATAGCCTGACAATAATATTTGATGAATGATTTTTTGCAGACAAGCCTATACAATTAGTTTTGTAATTAAAATATCTTACTTATGATACCAATTTCGATTGGTTATCAGAACACTACAGTTTCCTATATTGATTTACCTGTTTACATCTGCTTGGCAGGTAGCTATGCACAGAAATAAATAGACAAGCCTATGAAGGCATATTCTGTGTATTAAAAACTATCAGTTGAAATGAAATTCATTCGGTTATCAAAAGTGTGAAGGTGATGAAAAAAAATTGATTAAAATTAATTCAATTAAAAATAGCCATGAACACTTTTTGATAGCCAAGCCATCATAGGCATGTTTGTTAATAAATTATATTTGATAAAAAATATGTCTCATCTGGTTATCCGATGGGTGTAGTTCGATCTCCCACCGGCTCTTAGACTATTAGTATAAAAAAAATTATTATTAGAACCAGTCGATGGTTTCAAAATTTCCATAAATTTTCGATATGGATTTTCTAACGGTACCTTATACCATTTAGTAATTTTATCTTTTCCTAAATAATATTCAGAATTATTAGTAGGAAGTGTTTCTTTGATTGGACTGCTATATTTTGCATATAGTGAATTATCTCTAGACTCATACATGAACTCATGATCTAAAACTTGGTGAAAATGTCACAGTCACTTTCGTCAGGCTCTGTCCACTCTAATTCTGTAGAAGCTTGATCAATTAATGTTTCACGTAATCCTTTTAAATCAAACTTACGAGCAGCCTGTGCAAAAAAATTAAGTCTTGTCAAAATTACAAATTGTCAATATAGATTGCTCACTCAGAAAAAAAAAATTAATAAAATTGGTTTAAAGAGGTACAAAACGAATTATAAAAATATGTAAAGATATCTTTATATACTCAAGTACGATTATAATATTCAGATTTATTGTAGACAAACTTAATATAAACATAACCAAGAATATAGCGTTTACAATAACAAATATATAGTTAAAACACTTAAGTATTTTTATACAATATATATAATGTTCACCAATGTAATGAAAACTTTAATAAAATAAAAAAAATTACCATTTTATCGAAATATTTAATTTAGCAAGAAATAATATGAGACAGCAAAAGTAATATATGTATGCAGTAATTTCTGTAAGCAACAAATAATTTATTCCACTGCCTAGTCGCTACCGTAAAACTATTAAGTAGTAACACGTTTGCTGTCAGTCGTACACAGATGTCACTTACGGAGATTTCCACTACATCATATGTAAACTAAAACCAACATGAACGATGAGATTGTCTGAAAAGTTTAATTAATTTCAAGACACTAGTATTGTCCTCACATAGAAAACTCATCAAACAACCTTTTGAAAAATTGCAAAAAATTATAGATTAACCTATAAACATCAAGTTGACATAAAAAAATTAACAGCATAAAACTTCTACGTACTCTTCAACATTATGACAAAATACAACCCTGATAACCAGTTGAGCTCAATCAACAGTCAAATTGGGCGTCAATTTGACGTCAGATTAAAGCCGCTATTTGACGTACTCGAGACATCAAAAAATGAGCAGCAAAATTTGACTGCAGTAGTAGCTCAAATTGACCTAAATTGTTTAGATTCGATTTTACCGTTTGATACATATTGAAGAAAAGTCAGCTCGCGACATCTAGCAACTATTCAACAAAGTAAATTCAAGAATCAAAAAGTAAAAAATATCTCTCTATTTGAGGTTGATGTCATTTGTAGACTTCGTTTTTTGCGTCTCAAATTTTGATGTCCCATAGACGTCAAATAGCAGTTTTAAACTTACGTCAAATTTATGTGAAATTTGACGTCAAAGAGAGCTCAAGAGTTGACATTGAAATTTTTTATGTATACCGTACGTCACTGAGACGGCAAAAGTTTCAGCTCAAAAATTGTGCTGAAACTCTAGTTATCTGGGATGCTTTAGAAAAAAAAGACGTGTGAACATCGTCAAAAAAAGACGTCTTCATCGATAGTTAAAATATCGATAGATATTGCTCATTCCTATTCGATGTAGCTTGAGGCGAATTGTTATATCGATTATTTGATTATTTATTTTCCATAGGTTTGTAAAAGTTGAGTAATAATACAAAAAAATATATTAAAATTAAAAAAAAAGTTCACGTGGGGTGTAAATTCATTTTTACACACAGCAATAAAAAATTGGTCAAATTAAAAAAGCTTCTATTAGATAATTTATTTTTTCGGTTAGAATATTTGTGTAACAAATCGAACACTGGCTTAAAGAGCTAAAGTATATGAAATTGGTAATATTCATTAAGAAATTTACAAAAGCAGGTAGTATACAAAAACGAGCTATCAAAAAAACTATCTTATTATTTACATTCATTTGAAAAAAAAAAAAAAAAAAAAAAAAAAATTCAAATTGGAAATCATGATTTTATGAATATTTGAATCGACAATAAAAAAGGCATTAGTTATATTAATGAAATTAATAGCAAATTACAGGATTCCTTAGTTTAATTATACGTCTCCTGAAATAATGTCAACTTTTTAGAAAATAATCGTTATTTGTTGAGCGTTATAAAATCTTTGAGCTAGGACACAGTAAAAGCATAGAATGCTAGCCTATCGGATAACCTTTCTAATATTGATAAATAATAAAATAATTTTTAGATAATTTCATTTGCTTCAATATCCAGCCGACTTAAATTTGAAAGAAAAAAAACTACATATTTATATTTTAGCTATAATATTAGTCACCTAAAAAATGAAATTAGTTAATGTTGACACCAGAAATTTATTATGGTGACTGAGATTTGAAGTTCTGAGGAGAAGATACAGTTTAGAAACAAAGTTAAAGAATATTTTTTTCTAGAACATTTAAAGGGCTATACCAAGTTCTGTTTATTAGGTATCGAATAAGTAGACCAGAATTGAAAAAAAATTTTAAAGTATCATTCGACTGTGACTTTATAATCATGCTTGAATCTATCATTTTGCTTTGAATTCATTTAGTCCACAACCATAATGATAATCAATTCATTATTTTACAATATTCGTAATTAATTTATATTATTATATATATAATTATAAATTATATTAATTAATATGATATTCTCACACATCTTACGGTATAACTACGGCAGCTATTAAGCAAATAATTTACAAATTACGTTTTTTCTTTCAACAAAATCAATCAATTTTTATATAAAATTTCGCTAACTCATATATTATTCAATTAATACAAATGAAAAATTCTAACGGCCTGTTCACAAAGAAAACGTCATAAAATTAAATATATTTCGAACATATAGGTCACTTACTAATAAAGAATGAATACATATAACAATCAACAATAATTAAAAATAAAACTACTATATACAATGAAAATATAATTTTGATTACATTTATACGTATCAATTTAAAATTAACTTAACCTAATACCTAATTTTCACGTTAACTTACAATCCCATTCAAGCCCTTTGCGTCATCAAATGTTATTAAATATCTGTATTTTATATTTGTAATGAATATTTGTAATATTTAATCGCTATAAAACAACAACTATACAAGCCATACAATAGGATTTTATGTTCAAAACGACAATTATCGCAAAAGAAAAAAAAATGTATTTAAAATAACGTCCATTTTGGGTTGAACATAAATTCTAATTAATTATTAAGATATTAAGGGATATTTAGATAACGCGATCGTATTGAGCTAGATGAATAATACTTTATCTTAGTGATATGAATAAAAATAACCCTCATTGTTCTGGGTTGCTAACCATTCTTTCTTTTAAAGAAACAATAATCAAGAGTACTTGGTTCATTATTTTTGCTTTTTCTTTTAATCCTGATAACTAAGTTAACACTAGCTTGAAGAAAACTTCCCGCGTCAACTTGATGGCAAGTTGTGGCAGCAGATTGATGCAAACTTCCAGGAAAAGTTGAAACCAATTTTCAGTCGACAATCACAGTGTCAAGTTCCGTCAAGTTGTTGTCAAATTGATTACATCAAATTAGCAATATGTTTCTGACGAGAAACTCTGCTATTAGGAACTAGGAAGTATTCCAATAGTAAATTGGCAAAAAATTGGCATTAAAACCCATAGCAGTGAAAACATTATAACGTATATTTATCCTGTAAATCCGCGACGGAGACGCGGAACAGCTCAATATATCGTATGAGGTCGCCCACGCGTAATAAATAAATAATAATAAATAACAATAAATAATAGTAAATGATCTTAAATATTAAACAATACTAGAGTTATAAATAGTAACTTCTTGGTGTGCCGTATGTGGTCACCCACGTGTGAAGATAATAATATTAAATAATAAAGAAAATAAATGAGTTTAAATATTTCCCTCAGATTAAAATAAATAATAAATTTTAAACAACAATAAAACTATGAATAATATTCAAATGTCGTGCCTGGACCAGCTCCTCAGGCTAGGTTAGTGCACGCAGGCGCCAGACCGTTTATCCTAAAACGGACAAAATTTAATTCAGGGGTAAATATACGAGGGAAAATCCGAGCAAGTGATTTGCGACAAAGCGGACAAACAATCGAGAAAATTAAAATAAATAATAAGAAAAAGAAAAATAGTAAATATATATTACAAATGATTATATCCAAATAATAAATAAGATCAGAAAAATGAAATTTAGTAGTAGGAAAAGATCCAGGGAAATATTAAATTTTACCCGATAGCTGTTGGTTTCCGAGTTCCATTTTATGTAAACAATATAAAATTATAATGTTACACAATATTCAATTTCTGGTAAATTTGGAACAATAATAACACTCGGTGCTTATCAACAAAAAAAAAAATATAATTACATAAATTCAGTAACCCAGATAAATAATATTTAAATATAATTTAAATTAATTAATACTGCCAATTTTATTATTAAATGAAAGAAACCAATTATTCTACTTAAATTTTTCCAGACAATAAAAAAGAATAATAATAATAATTTTACTTTATTTAATCTCTCAACACGCTTGAGAGAGAGAAAGACACGGAATTTTTCCTCACTCACACTCAAAGAGAAATAAATTCCTCTATATGAAACAAATTTATAAATTTTAAACTAAAAATATCAATAATAATTTTTATGACCGCTGGGGTACCAGATAATCAAAATAAAAATATACAATGCTATGCAATTATGTTAAATAATAATAAACGTAAATAATAATTGATAATATTATACAGATATTCTAAATAAAAATAGAAAAATAATAATTATATTAACTCGGGAATTTTTCATCCGAGTGCTGACATCAGTACTTGAGGAATTTTTAAGTACCGCGTGAGTTGTATAGCTATATATACTACTAATATATATATATATATATATATATATATATATATATATATAAGTGCGTACCCGCAACGCTTTACGCCGTTGCGTACGCTTTATCAATATATATATATATATATATATATATATATATATATATATATATATATATATATATATATATATATTTAATTACCAAATATTTTCACCAACATACGAAATAATATTTAATGATAATTAATAATAATTCTCTCGTGTATCATTCAATAAGTAATTAATAAATACAAATAAATAATTTTCTCCGCGGCGACCAACAACTACCGGGGGAGGCTAGCACGTGAAGGTATATTATCCAGCGAAATAAATACAAAGTACTTACTCAAAATCAGCAATAATCAGCAAAAATAATAATCAATATTATAATGATAGAATAATAATATTTAGTATTCAAATTAATTCACCCAGTGAACTTATTTTCAACAAAAAAAAACTTTATTTCTCAGCGACAAAAAAAAAAACTCACGTCCGTACACTATGCGTCTCCGTATCTTTCTGAATTAATTATCTAAGCCTCCACCTGTTGGTCGTCGCACACATGTCACCACCGTCGCCCTTAATTTTTATTATAATTACATTTGTCAGCCCTGGGCCTCACTTAAATTAAAAATATAAAATATAAACGTAAATCCTCAAACATCTGAATGATACATAATTAATTAATTAAATATATGATCTGTTACTCTATATCCTTCATATCGGATAATAAATTAATTAATCATAGCCCAAATAATAAACATCACTGGACGTCATCAGTTGGATGACAAGTTTCAATGAATCAATATGATAACAATTGTTGGGGCATAATATAACGCCGAATTATGCATCCCAACTGATTCAAAATTATAAATAAATACTTAAAATAAACAAAAGTCAAGCGTTTGTGTCTTAAATCATAAATTATAAAAATAAAATTAAATCACACATGTGCTCTTTCATACCCTTCGCGCATGCGCGAGCACCGTGCACGGACTGCCGTCTCATCGGCGAAATGGTGGAATGCCCGCGCAACGATTCAAATTTAAATTTATAATTAAAATAATTAACTTGAAACTAAATAAAATCAAATAATTTGAATCGTTACGTGACAACATAACAGAATTCTATAGGTAGCAGTTAATGAAATAGATTGATAAATGATTTAAATTGCAAAAAATGTTTTCAATCTGCTGTCAACTTGTCATTATTCATTCCCGCTCTATTTTATGATTTAACTGCGAATCTATGTAAAAAATAAGCAAATTAACTGCGAAAGATTTATTTAGCCCCTCCCCCCACCCCGCGTAAGTTATAGATAATCTCGTGAAGAAATAATTTATTTTTCACCTGAATGGAATCGTATTAACAACAATTACCAAAATAATAGTTATTTTGAATGAGAATGCGTATAAATAAATAATAGTATGGAATCACCTGATGATATCATATAGCTATGGTATATTTTTCAGTTTAACATGATATTAGCTTAAAGAAAATATTAGATTATTAATTTTAGAGATATTGTATATGAGACATCATAAATTGATGTTTCCATTTTTAAAATCATTACAGAAAGATCATTGGAAGTTTCTCAAAATAAAAAAATTTAGAGTTTTACTTAATGATAAACGTATGACGTATGTAATAAAACAATAAATATTTTACAAATTTTATATTGTTGTCAGGTCGAATAATTTTTGTAGGCTTGAATTAAAAACATAGATAGTGAAATTACATTTCATAATTCAACTACGGCACTGCAATTGTAATTAAGTCAAAATAAAAATTTGATACTTGAAATTAATGCATTAGATTTTCAAACAATTTAAAGTCTTTACGAGCTATAAAAATAAATCTGAAATATCAAAAATATCAAAAAATTTGTTATAATTACTTAAATAAGTTTTTCATACGAGTAATTCTACCTTTTTATGCTCCAAACACTTCGGTATCATATTGTGTCAAAATTGCAATGGAGTGTATGGAGCACCCCACCTGATCTTCTTATGATAATCAATATGGGGTGTTCCTTTCACCTCACGCTATTAACAAGTCGAAAAAAAACTTTGAAAGTAAATATCGAAAAAAAATGCGTGTACATTGGAAAAGTACATAATTTCAAACAATTGTATGCAAAGAACACATAACCTCAAAATTGGGTCCGCAAAAACCCCTTAGGATAAATATATATATTATCTTATATATATATATATATATATAAGGTAAGATTTAATTAAAAGTGAAAAGCGATAAGTAATTCAAATATAATGTTTGGAAATTTTTATTATTAATATAACTTAAAAAAAAATACAATTTATTCTTAATAAGATTGACACAAAAATATAAATTTATTTATATTATTTATTTATTTATTGTTTAATGTAATGACTTTCAATTGTCATATAACAAATATAAATCATATTTCTTCGACTCAAATATTATCTTATACACGAGAAAAATCAAAACAAAGAAATGTGCGAGTTTTCTTTTATTATGCTGACAACCAAACTTGAATCAGAAAATCGGAGTCATTAAAAAAAGGAAAAAACAATGATTATGTTTCACATTAATTAAGGGGGGGGTAAGGTATTTAATTTTTATTAAATGCATTTTTTTTTTATATTTTTAAATGAACGTATAACATCTCAAGAATATTGTGTCAAAATTTAAAGTCAATCGGAGCATAATTAACGAAGTCATAAGCATTTGAGCGTCCGCTTTCCCGACCGGTTCGTTATACCTGCCTGGCAGCTGCCAAGGCAGTATCACCTGCAGCGCTATTGTGTTCTATTATAATCCCTAAATTTATTTTTTCGTAGAAAAATCTTCATAGGAATGTAAAATGGCCGTGTATATATATTATTATGAGGTTGAATATACATTCAAGGCGTAGCTACAGATCACTTTATTGGTGTACGCCGTGCCGAACAGTTGTATGTGACACTAAAATTTCGTCTAAATTTTTGTTAATATTCTCTGTTTTTTTCGTACATTTTGTGCTGTGACTTTATATTTATTATTGTTGCTGTGACTTTATATTTATTATTAGTAAAATGCCAAAAAAAGTAAGCAGAGAAGATCGGAAGAACAGTAACAAAATTTTGGGCCGATCGAAAAAAGTAATACCTCCAAACAAACGTAAGAATGACGAAGTGATAGCGAATAGTGCGTCATCGAAAAAAATAAAACTCAGTACATCTATAAATGTAGAAGAAGATTTTCAAAAACATTATAGAATCATAGATTTTATTCTTGTTTTTTCAACGATTTCAACTTTAGTAAAGTGCGTAAAGTGTGATGGAAAAAGCTGAGCATGACAGTAAAGAGGAAAGGATTCTACGAAGACAAGTACAAAAAGATGCTTTAGATATTCTAGACGACAGCTCTCTACTTTATGGACCTGGTATTGACGACTCTATGTAAGTATAAAAGAAAATTATTTTGGATTTTTATCGAAATTTATTTTGGTTTTTTTTTGTGTGCAAAACTTTAAAGCGTTTTTCTGACACTTGTCATTTTTGAAGTCGGTGTACACTGTAACTCAAAATCTAATGCACCGATTCTTTTGAAATTTTGTACACTATTTCTACCAATGAATCACCAGGTAACACCGTCGAGTTTTTTTTTTTTTTTAATTATTTATTATTTTACAATAATAAATTTGTCGATTTTTTTTGATAAAATCGCGTTTTTGACTTTCAAGTGCTACCAAAAATGAAAAAATTGATAAAAAAAAAAAAACTCGACGGTGTTACCTCGAGAAACCTCTCACCTAATGAACGCATTTTTATTTTTTTGTTTCAGATGATCCAGTGGATAGTTACAACGTACACCGCAAAACAACTTTTTCCCGAGGCGCCTGTGCAGATTTGCTGCCAACGGCTTATTTATTAATATTTTTCAATAAAAATTTAGGATTATATTGTTTAGTTGTTGTATTATTATATAAAAATTAATTTAATAAACTAGCATTATTCGTTTCATCTAAAAAAATTATTGAAAACATGTCTTTTTTTCATCGAATTAACCTTACCCCCTCCTTAATATTGTGAGCCTCTGAAAATTTCAAATAATCTACTTAAATTTCTATTTTAGACAAATGATTTCGATTGGAATTTATCAATAAGTTTCAAGTGTATAATATTTTTTGTGGTGCAGTATAATGATTTTTGTTGGCACAACGTTATGTTTCAGTTTGGTCGACAGCATCATAAAAAAAAAATTCGCAAATTTTTGAAGTCCATTTTTTTCCGTGTATAAAAAAAAATCATAAAACTTTTACTTTTTGAGAAAAAATTTAAACCAAAAACTTTTATATTTAACGATAAATAATCAGACGTCTGTGTTAAAATATTATAACAAAATCACCTGAGTGGTATAAAAAATATGAATCATACTTATTTGACTTAAATGTTATCTTGTACACAGAAAAAATTGAAATAAAAAATGTACGATTTTTTATTTATTATGCTAACGACCAAACTTGAAACAGGATATCGGAGTCACCGAAAAAAAATTATTATACTTTATATTAATTATTATTGTTTTCCCTGAAAATTTTTTTTTCATTATCTACTATAATTTCTATTTTAGACAAATAATTTCAATGGCAATTTATCAATAAGTTTCTAGTGTATAATATTATTTGTAGTGCAGTATAATAATTTTTGGTGGCGCAACATTCATTTTCAGTTCGGTAGACAGCATAATAATAAAAATTCGTAGATTTTTTAAGTCCAGTTTTCTCTGTCTATAAAAAAAAACAACTGCGCTAACACCCTAGCGGTTAAGACACCACCGCCAAAACTCCGAGTAAACTCGTCGGAAACTCGGAGTATCAGTGGCGTTTAGGGAGAGTTTTAGCGGAGTAGACTCGGAAGATGGTGTGCAGATGCGAAGCTAGATTCCGCTAGCGCTCTGTCGGGGTTTTTGTGGAGTACCGTTAGTGTCCTCACAGAGTATGCGCGGAGTACTGCTGGCCTTTTTGCGGAGCATTTGTCGAGTATAGTCGGCCTTTTTAAGGAGTATGCTTGGCGTTTTGACAATGTTTTTGCAGAGTTTTTGTGACGTCTGGGCGGAGTTCTCGCCAAATTTTCCCCGCATTTTGACGGAAGATTTAGCCGTACATTTGTGAAATTACGTCAATATTTTTGTGGCAATACAAAATTACGGAAGTTACGTTTAAATTATTCACTGCTCAAATTATAAAAGGGTATAATATACTATGCATAATTAGACAGCTCATAAAAAATCAAATTCTTAAGCATGTAAAATTAATTAAGTTTTAGTTTCAATTAAAAAAATTCTAATAAATAATAGAAAATTTATATAGCATTTAATTTTATTCACAAACTTTTGATATCATTTTATAACCGGGCAGCGTTGGTATACGACATGAGAGTGCGGCTCTCTCGCTGTCTCTGTCTGAATTTGGTCTTTCTCTGTCTCTCATATTACAGCCTGATTGCTAAGTTTGGCTGAGTTAGGCGCTAGACTACAGGGGATGATTTCGCGCAGCAGGTGACCGTAAATCGGTCATGTGCGCATAATTAGGTAGGGGTCATCGGAGGTTGGGACCTGAGACGTCTCGATCAGGATCGACATTCAAGTCCAAGCTATCGACTCGACATTCAAGTGCAGGCAATCGATTCAAGTGCAAGCAATCGATTCGAGTGCAGGCGATCGATTCAAACGACACTTAAGTTCAAGTATCGAGAGACGACACTCAAGTCGAAGTGCTGATACATACAGCCTCGTTTACTCGTCGCTCGATTTTCTTATTGTGAAAACTGAAAAAAATTTTTAAATTATATTTGCTCTGGTTCACGAAACCAAAAATACGTTAAGTTTTGTTATCCAAGTGATTTGTGAGAGTATCCAGCGCCAAGTCCAACATCAACAGCCCAGGATCCAGAAGAGAAGGTCCAACATGCAGCGACGGCCGATACCTGCAGTACGTTCTACTCAATAAAATCCAGATAAGACTTATAATAAATTTATTACTATTTATATCTCTCTTCAACGTCAATCTAGCGTGAATAATTATTATTTATTTCCCGTGTCCATTAAATCATTACGTGTAAATAAATTTATTTTGTTGTCACTAGACACTTATTTATTTATAGAAGAAATTTAATTTATATAAAGGGGAATTTTGTAAATATTTGGGGATTTGGTTAAATAAAATTAATTATATATAATAATTAAATTAAGTCTCAAAGAAATTACTTTTTATCACCGGTGTCTTTAGAATAAGTGGAATTTCAGCCGCGTGTCCGGTCAAAGCGAGTCGACCCATCCCTGAGATCTATTTCCCGCGTTCAGAACCAGCAACTTCATAATTAAAATTTACATTTATTATTAATAATTAATTATTTAATCGGGAAATTATTTAACTGTGGTTCGTGGCTACTGGACACGAAGTAGCCAAAGGTCACCGTTATATTTGGTGCCCAACTCGTGTTCCTCGTTTTGGAAAATTCTAGACCTGGTGATAAAGTAAAATTAAATTTGGGAAATTTGAAAAAAAATTAAAATTAATTAAATATTTTACCGTTGAAGAGAGAAATACTGGTATTATAAATCGTATTGATACTGTGCTAAATTATATATATATTGGTTGCCCAAAATTATTTAAACTAAATTTATAAAAATTATAATAATTTGTTTAAATATTAACTGGCTAAATAGCGAGTAAAATACTTAAATTTTAATATATAAAATATCGAGTGAAAAATAGAATTAAAATTTAATACGTGGTAGAAAAAATAAAATCGATAAATTCCGGTGGTCCCGTGAAGACTAAGACAAAGTCATCGGCTTACGCGTTGGTCGCACGCGATACTCGTAGTGCAAGCAATAGGTACGATATTGAGACAAGAGATTACAAACATAACAAAATCACTTCCAATTTCTCTGGGAAAAAAAAGCTAAAATAAACTAAGTAATTTAAGTAAAGCAGAAAATAAAATTTCGATAGACCAACAGTGACAGTCAATTTATGTTGTTAAGAGAATAAAATAAAAGAAAAAATTATTAGTAAAGTCAAAGATAATTTTATTTATTCTAAAGCTGGTTTAAAATAAACCACTACTAGAATTATAAAGAGAGCCAGTAAATAAAATTTAGTAAGCGGATGAGTCATACTAAATAAAATAACTTAACAAAAGTATTAATTTGCTCATTAGACTGAAATCCAAGCATATCGTTGGAAAAATTTAAGTATATAATTGTAAATAAAAGTATCAGAAAGCAAGTAAATTAAAATAAAATTTGCGGCTTAAAACCTTAGCATACAAATAATTTCTTGTGAAATTTTAAACCAGATGAAAAATAATTGTAGTTTTATTTAATTTATTTCTTTAATTTATTTATCTATTTAATTTATTTATTTATATTATTCATTTATTTATTTATTTTATTTAATTATTTACAAGAAAGTAGATATTTTGAAAATTGTCACTGTTAGGGATTAAGGAAGTTAGTTGTCGTCACTTAGTGACACTAATACATATTAATTCTGGTATTAAATAAATATATTTTAATTAAGAAATATCTTAAGCCTTCGGAATTTTGTTTAACAATATTTATTCGAAATTTAATCATTATTGTGGCTCGTAAGCTGATTATAGCATACTAGCTATCAGCAAGATTAGAATAAAATTTATTTGAAAACTTTTGAAATAATATAATGAGTAATATTCGACCAGTGACGCGTCAAAATTCGAAACAACTGAATAGACAAGATAGCGGGGAGGTGATTTTCGACGGGGTTGGTTCATCGAACCAGAGAAACCAATCCAGGGTAGTACATTCGCCACCTTCGACAACGTACACGATAACGTCCAGTACTACCGTTTCGTCTGCTAGCTCGACGATGTCGGGTCCTCCTTCGTTACCCCATATACCAAGCCTGGTTGTTACTGCAGGTACTCCGATGCAGAGTAGACCTCCAGTTAAGCGTAGCTTAGGGAATACTCTAACTATGGTACCAAATATCACATCGATGGTCACTACAATGACCACAACGACGGTTACAACTGCACTGAGTAGTGTAACAACTACGCCGGTTACTATAACCGCTACTCCAACAGTTACAACTACCACGTCAGGGTCTGCTCAAATGAGAGACCTACCGGTTATCAATTCGAACGAACAAATAGGGCTAATATTAAACAATAATAATCCACAAGTGCCTGTACAATCAAATACTCAAACAGTTCGCAACGTAGCTCACAGTTTTGGCGACGGGGAGTACGGTACAGGACACTTGACGCAAGAAACCAGGGCTATGACTCCTTCAGCCTTCCAGTTTTATGAACAACCTGGTACCAGTGGATCCAATAATGTTCACAGTAACATAGCAGGCACAAATAATAACAATTTAAATAATAACTTAAATAACTATTTAAATATGAACACAAATAATAATGTAAATAATTACCCGATCGGAATAAATAATAATTCAAACTCAAATATTAATAATAATTCATACGGTAACTATTGCCCTAATAGAAGGCGAAATAATAATTTAAATAATAATGTCAACAATAATAATCACCTCGGTAACAATTACCCGATAAATAATTTTGGTAATAATGGTAATGATATACTAGAGGATAATTTGGGAGCCAGTAACTACCCAGATAGATATCCGACCAACAATGGCGGCGAAAGATACCAAGGGTTCATCGAGCTACCTAGAGACAATAATTCGTTAACACCCGATGTCGCTGCGATTTCGTTACGTAAATGGCGGGATATCAGAGAAATCGTGAGAGCGTGGCCTGTACGTTATCCGCAGGGCGACTTGTCAGCCAATAGTTTTCTGGCTTCGTTCGAAGCCATAGCGTTTCATGAGGGTTGGCTTATGACTGATTATGTAAAAATTCTTGGGTATCTTTTAACCGATAAAGTTACTAAATGGTATGATACGTTTAGTAGGTATTGGACAGATTATGACTATTTTAAGCGGGAATTTCTACGAGCATTTGGTTCTCAAAAGACGGATACGCAGTTACTAATGGAAATTGGTCAATTAAGACCACAGACCGGTGAATCATCAATTGACTTTGCATTCAGAGTACAACAGAAATACCGCGAAATGCGTATTCCCCCTCCAGAGTCGGAACAAGTTACAAGCATTCGAAATCATCTACCTAGAAGCCTATCAACTTTGGTGTTTTCTAGGTCAGTACAGACTTATGATGACCTCCTATCGGTATTACATGAAGCTGCCGAACTTTTAGAGGAGAATAAACGAGTGTTTGACACGTCGGATAAAACACACTCTAAAACAAAAGAAAAATCGCGTTTTTCAGCAGTACACACATTCCCGCGTACTCCGATTTTGGTTGAGATGATGAATGATAAACAACCACTCATTATTGAAGAAATTCGAGAGGGTGAGGACGGTAAATTAATCGTTTGCGCATCAACGGCAACTACGCAACCCTCTCAACAAAACTTTTCATCGTATCGCTCCCAAAATGATCGAGCACGAAATTCTAATAACGTGAGGAACAACGGTAATTCTATATCGCGTTCTTACAGTGAGGTTACTGCTGGTCGAAATTTTGACCAAAATTTCTGCTTTAATTGCGGACAAAATGGTCACGCGTTTGAGCAGTGTACTAATATAAGAGTTGATGCCTGTAATTTTTGTTTTAGAGCAGGACATATTCGACAGAATTGCTTTCAGGCAAATGGCGGTTTACATAGGAATGGGTCGAACCAAAATTTCAATTCCCGTCGGTCAAATGGTTCTGTCCCAAGTAATTATCAGAATAGGTATAATAATAATAATAATACAAATTTAAATAGAAATAATCATAATTATAACTCTAATGTAAATAGTAATAATTTTAACTCGAGTCGTGGCCAATCGAATTTTAATAGAGGAAATTCGAATTTTAATTCGGGAAATTTCAGAGCAAACGACAACCATAATAATGGCGGTAATCAGTCTTATAATAATCGTTTAATACCTAATAATAATAACCACTCTAATTGCGTCGAAGCTCAGTTGACCAGTGCCGGCGATGCCAGTCACACTGAGTCGTCAAAAAACTAGTTTCGCCCTCCTATTCCCCGAGAAAACAGGGCGCGAAATCTAGAAGATCTATTAAACAAATAATAAGGGGAAATCGGAGCCCTAGTAATCGTCGCTTACATCAAGCCTGGTTGGACAAACCAAAACAATTTAAAAATCAAGTAGTAATTAATTCGTTAGATAAAACTTTGGAACCTGACGGCGTCTTAGAATTGAGTACCGTCGTTCCGGTTGAAGTCAGTAGTTATGAAGGTGTAGTAAATAAAACTTCGGAACCTGACGGCGTCTTTGAGTTGAGTACCGTCGGTCCGTTGGAAGAAATTTATGATAAAAATTCAGTAAATGAAAATTTAATGAGACCTGACGGCGTCTTAGATTTGAGTACCGTCGGTCCAGTGATTGAAACTTATGATAAAAATGTAGTAAACGAAAATTTAATGAGACCTGACGGCGTCTTAGTGAGTACTGTCGGTCCAGTAGTTCTAACCAGTGGTGAACAAGTAGGCGATGTTATACTAGAAAATCCAGTTTTGAATTTTACTGGTTCCGTGTTTAAAAATAATGATGATAAATCGGGGACTGAGGTCGATTTAATCGACCAATGGAGCCCAGAAGCAGTCGAAAAGAATTCAGAAGATTTAACTAGCTTTGATGAGATAAATGAAATTAGTAGTGGCGGTCGTTTGTTGAATTCGAGTACTGAAAAAGAAACCTTTATGGAATTTTGCGATTTATACGATAACCTGAATGGTTTATCGATTTTTAATAATTTGTCTGTTGTAAATAATAAATTGTCCGTTTCAAATAATATTTATTCTATTTTAAATACTGACGAAATTAACCGATGGGAAGGCTTGAGGGAAGAAGCACGGCCCACGGCTAATTTAATAGAGTTTAATAATTTAATTGAAGAGATCTGTGGAAATTTGGATCGAAGTAATTCTAATGAAATGCCCCTAAAGATTTTAGAAATTTTGGAAGTTAGTGATCTTATCGAGTCGATTGGTTCAGATGAATGTGAGGAATCAGGGTCTGTTAATATCCCTGGAGTGCCATATTTATGTGGATTGGAGCCGCTAGAAAGTAATAAGGAGACTGAAGATATGTGGGAGGAAGAATTGGACCCAGGATTGGAATCTGAAGATCCAGCTCTTAGTACTACCCCTCCATCATCTTGTTTTTCACCTTCACGCGCGTCGTATCTTCCTGATATATTTAAAGATGTAGCATTACCCTCACGTATTATTAATCGCATTGCATCTCGGACAAAATTTTACCCTGGTACTGGTCCTGGACCACCAATGATTACAGCACGAATACCTGTGTCTATTTGGATATTCGGGGTGCAAGTTAATAGTATCATTGATACGGGAAGTGAGAGATCCTATATCAATCGGCGAGTTTATGACCAAATACGTGAGTTAAGCTCTGGTCAATTACAATCAGATGATACGAATCGTCGGGGAGTTCTTCTCGCGAATCATACAGAATGTAAAACTATCGGCAGGGCTCCATTTATTATTCAAATCGGTACAATAGCGGGAGAGAAATATTCGAGTGTGCTCGAGGACCTGAGTTATTCAGTAGTCCTGGGTATGGACTTCGCTCTTCAGTTTGGGTTATTGATTGATTGCGCAACTAAAACTTGGAAATTTAAAGGCACTGGTGAAAGTCATCCTTTTCAACTAATTAATTGTAATGATAAACAAACTCGTTGTCAAACACTAACTGCCAATCAGCAGAAAGATTTCGATGCGTTCTTAAAATTGGAAATGTCTAAATTCGCGGAGTTACCGAATCAAGGTCTAACTGACCTCGTCCAGCATACGATCGTTTTACAGCCGGGAATTAAACCGATACCAATTCGCCCGTATCGTCGTAGTCCTGTTATATCGGCTGAATTAAATAAACAAATAGACGATCTGCTCGAGAAGGGTTATATAAGGCCCAGTAACAGTTTCTGGTCGTGTTCTCCGGTTATGGTGACCAAAGCCTCGGGTGGTTGGCGTTTTTGCGTCGATTACTGACCAATCAATAAATATACTATCTTACCTGCTCATCCTCTTCCGAATATGCTACGTATTTTAAGTGCTTTACATGACGCGAAATACATAACTACTATGGATCTCAAGGAAGCGTTCCATCAAGTTTTAATGGCACCGGAGTCCATCCCGTATACTGCTTTCTCTGTGGAAGGCAGGGGGCAATTTGAATGGGTTCGTATGCCTTATGGGCTGGCGGGTGCGCCGTCAACTTTCCAAAAAGCCATGGATAAGCTCCGTGAGAGGTTTGTAGATAGAGTACATAAAAGAAACTGACCAAGGTCTTGGATCGATAAAGTTTTCGCGTACTTAGACGACTGGGTGATTATAAGTGAGACCTATAGCGAACATAAGGCTATATTAACTCTTGTTTTTGAAATATTCCGCGAGGCTGGATTACTGATCAATCCAAGTAAATGTAAATTCGCGAGATCTGAGGTAAAATGTCTTGGTTTCATTGTAGATAGAGAGGGTCTACGACCTGACCCCGAAAAAATAGCACCGATCGCGAATTTTCCACGTCCAACGTCTAGGAAACAGGTACGCAGCTTCTGCGGACTTGTAAACTGGTACCATAGACATTTACAAAATGTCGCGAAGGTCCAAGGGCCTTTAAATAAATTATGTAGCGTTAATACGGAATGGAAATGGGGTGAGGAGGAAGAAAAAGCTTTCCAAGATCTTAAACAAGCTCTTATCAATGCCAAACCTTTGGCTGTACCGCAGCCAAATCTGCCTTATTATTTATATACTGACGCGAGTGATACGGGTCTAGGCGCGTTCTTGGTTCAAAAGGAACCAAATACTGGGAAAGAATTTCTTATCATATATCTAAGTAGGCCATTGCGGGGTGCTGAGACGCGTTACACTACAACCGACAAAGAGTGTTTGGCGGTTGTATGGGCCGTGAGGAAACTCAGATGTTATCTTGAGGGGTTTCCGTTTGTTGTAGTCACGGATCACGCCTCGTTGAAGTGGCTTCATACGTTAAAAAACCCGAACGGCAGACTCGCCCGTTGGGCAATGGAACTTCTGGCCCACCAAATTACGATCGAACATCGTCGTGGAACCGAGAATGAAGGCCCGGATGCCTTATCGCGCTTATACGAGGACCAGGAGCCCGTAGAGTGGTCCGAAGTCCTCGATGAAATTAAAAATAAGGGTGTAAATTTTGTGCATATTCAAGTTCGCTCATGGTACGACGTAAAGAAAGCTAATGTTAGAAAGTACCCGGAAAATTTTGTTGATTGGCGCATAAATAGCGAGGATAAATTAGAATATTATAAGCCAGATTATTTGAAGGAATGTATAGATGATCAAGACGCATGGAAACTGGTTTTAACAGAGAATGAGATCCCCGATATTTTAAAAGAAAACCACGATGTACCGGATCAGGGTTGCCAGATTGGGCGTATAACCGCAATTTGGGCGAATTTCGAGCGTGCCTTGCGCTAAAATTTTGATTGGGCGATTTTCCACAATTTGGGCTATTTTGAAATTCGCCTATATAATTATTAATCATTTAAGAATTAAAAAAAATTTTTTTTTTAATATCTTACTTCAATTTTACTTATTGTTCTCGGCTTATTCCCACGTCTTTTTATAATTTGACTGTAACGCTCGTAGGTACAGAAGCTGTTGCATTTACCAACTGAGATTGAAATATATATATATATATATATATATATATATATATATATATATATATATATATATATATATATATATATATATATACTCAACTTTGTAACCGGCAAGCAGGCAGACTTTCAAATGTTTTGATGTTTATACGGATTTATTGGTATTGATTGTTATTTTAATTATCAGTAAATGGCAGCTAATCAAGTGAATACGGTCATTGAAAAATTTGTTGAACCTTTATATGATGAATGTGGGCGTATTCTAAGAAATTCAAATAATTATTATGTTTTCGTTGTTAAACCCGGTAAGTAAGATTTAATGACGAATTAAAAATTTAAAAGCAAGTATTAAAAAATGTTCAGTTATTATATAAACTAATTAGCATATTTAAAATTTAGAATCATGTTATTCATAATATTTTTACTCCAGATGGTATAATTTTTACAATTCCCGCTGGTCGTGAAGACGGATCTTCAAATAATACAAGCTTGAATTCATCATCATCATCATCATCTAGCGAAGAACAGGAAGAAGTACATTGTAAGTGTATTATTTGATGATGAATTTTAATAAAGAAAGTATTAAATTATAATACATTTTTTTTTCTTAGTGAATGACGAGCGCATGTGCTGGGTGGATAAAAGAGAAGAATAATTAAATAATAATAATTGCTGTTGATATTAACATTACTTTAAAAATGACAAATTGGGCAAAATACGAGAAAAAGTTCAATGATAATTGGCTCAAGGATCCACTGTTTGTTAAGTGGTTACTGAAAGCAAGTGATCCAAACAAAGCTTACTGCAAGCTATGCAAAAGTGAGCTCAGAGCTCATAGATTTGATTTAGTGAGACATAAAGATTCTGCTAAACATTTAAAAAACGCAGCTGCAATTGCTGTACATCCGACAATCAATAAGGTTTTTCCAGCAGCAACTTCTATAAATCAAAAAAATTTAATCACAAAAATCGAATTAAAATTAGCAGTTCACACTGCTTGTCATTCATCGATTAGTGTGATCGATCATCTCTCTGAAATAATTAAAGACCAGTTTCAAACGTTTAATAGTAATAAAAAACCCGATCAATCTCTACGTATTCACAGAACAAAATGTACCGCTTTACTTACAAGAGTAATTGAACCGTCTCTACTTCAGCAACAAATTAAAGACATCAACGATGTGCAGTTTTCTTTAATATTAGATGAATCAACAGATGTTTCTTGTCAAAAACATTTATGTATTTGTATTCGGTATTTTAATATTCGAAAAAAATGCATCGTTTCTCAGTATTTAGGATTAATTCCTGTAGTTGAAACATCTGCAAATGACTTGTACGAAGCTTTAAATAACTACTTCAAAAAAATAAATTTGAACCTCTTGAATTGTTTCGCAATTGCTACTGATGGTGGGTCAAATTTATGTGGTATCAGACATTCGTTATTTACATTAATGAAAGAGAAAAAAGAAAACTTAATGCTGTTTAAATGCATTTGTCATTCCATCCATCTGGTATGTTCTCATGCTTCAGAAGAACTTCCTTCAAACGTTGATTACATGTTACGTGAAACATTTAATTGGTTCAAAAGATCAGCGTTACGAAAAAAAAAATATTTGGACATTTACAACACACTAAACGACGGAGGTGACCCCTTACAACTGGTGCAGCTTTCTGGGACGAGATGGTTAGCTAGAGGCCAAGCTGTAGCTAGAATCTTAGACCAATGGGACAGTTTAAAATTGCATTTTGATGTTGCTGCCTCTGAAAAACATCAAGATCGTTACACAGCTAAAGAATTACAGCAAATGTACAATGATCCAGCAAACTTACTGTATTTCACGTTTTTGTCACCAATTTTATCCGAGTTCAATTCTATTAATTTATTATTCCAAAAAGAGCATGCTGATCATTTCACTATTTTACAAGAATTAGAACAATTTACATTGGCTTTATTAAGAAGAATTTTGTTTCCAGCATCCGTCTCTTTGTCCGTTAATTTAAGTTTTCAATCAATTTATTTACCATTGAATCGAGTAGATTTTGGTTATAAATTTACAAAACTTATTGAAGACTTATTAAGCAAAACCGATATTTCTAAAAGCACTATCAACGATGTGAAACTTCGTTGTCAGTCTTTTTTAATCAAAGCTTGCAAGGAACTTATCGTACGTACATCTGATAATACAAAAATTTTGAAAAAAATTCAATATTTTTCTCCGAAAGTTTGCCTAAAAACAGACCGTCCAAGTTTTGCTGAGTTACCACTAGATTTACTAGGAAAAAATGTTGATTTGAATATAGTTGAAATGCAGTGGAGAAAATTAATTGACTATGACTTCAAGAGCGAATTCGGTGAGTCTGTTATTTCCCAAGGTTCACTTTTTTGGTCTAAACTCATGAAGCTTAAAGATGCTGAAGAGAATCTCTTATTTAAAGAACTAGCTACTCTAGCATTAACGGCATATAGTTTACCTATAAGTAATGCCACTGTTGAGCGAGTTTTTTCTCGAGTTACTGCGACAAAAAATAAACTCAGAAATCGTATGAATTTGCCACTTTTATCATCGATAATAAGAATTAAAATGAGCTTAGATGAAGATGGAATATGCTGTACTCAATTCGAGCCAAGTAATGACATGCTCAATTTTAACTCAAGTATTTATGAAAAAATAACTCCTGAAGAAGAGAAAGAAGAAGAAGAACTACTGCAACAGATGTTGGATTGAATGTGATAGTATATATGCAATATATATTAATTAATATTTTTATATGATCTGACGTATTTTAAGTTTTTAAATTAGATGAAAATGATCTCACGTGTTCTTGAAGTTTTAAAATTATATGAAAATATTATTTATTACTTAGTAGTATAACTAACAAAAATAATATAAAAATTAATTTATAATATTAGTTATTTTTTATTAACCAATATATTTTCAAAAATAAACTCTTTAAAAATAAAAATGTATATTTATTTTAAATTTTTATCATTGGGCGGTTTTTTTTGTTAGTGTGCGCTTTTTCTGTGAGGTTGCGCTACTTTCTGTTAAACACTTCTGGCAACCCTGTACCGGATGCGGGTCATTTGGGTCGCGATAAAATGTATTATCGAATACGTACACGCTACTATTGGCCTGGTATGTATTGCGATGTCGGCGAGTATGTTGAGAACTGTGAAACTTGTAAAAAGGTCAAATATAAACAGACCTCGTCTCAAGCGCCGATGCGCACGCGACAGCCTATCGAACCTCGGGACATAGCCGCGGCCGATGTGACTGGCCCATTTCCGCGATCTAAAGCCGGTTATCAATACGTTTTAATTGTACAAGACCTATACACGCACTTCATTGAGGTCTTTAGACTTCGTAAGCAGACGGGACTAAATGTTAAGAAGAGTTTACGTCGTGTTTTCTCACGCTGAGGATACCCTCTGTTTTTAATCACAGATAACGGCAAAGAATTTATTAATCACGAGATTAAAGATTACTTGAAAGAAACGGGAGTAAAGTCAGTACCCACCGCGATCGCGCATCCTCAGAGTAACCCGGTTGAAAGAATTAACCGTACTCTGAAACCAATGATTCGGGCATTTATTTCGAAAGACCAGACGTCGTGGAATGAGCACTTAGGCGAATTCCAACTCGCCTATAATAGTAGTTATCATGCTTCGTTGCATATGTCACGATACTACTTGGTTCATGGCAAAGAACCACGGCTGTCGAGTAAAGTTACTGGACTCGAAATAGATGACTTGGATCTTGATGATACTGCGTGGCGTACTCGGGTTAATCGCCTTGATCAATTACGGCATAAAATCGAAGACGTAATGAGAAAAGAAAGTGAAAAACAAGCCGTATATCACGATAAGGGACTTAAAGAACCACCCAAACTGCAAGTGGGTGATTCGGTATATTACCCAAATCGAAAATTGAGTAAGAAGGCCGACCAATATTCGTCTAGTTTGGCTAGTAAATTCTTAGGACCAGCCATTGTGAGTAAAATCATTAGTTCTTTGGTCGTTGAGTTAAAATCAGAGACTGGGAAAATTTTGGGCAATCATTATGTACCAGATTTAAAATTGCCCAGGCGCAGCCGAAGGCTGATGAAGACCGTTTAACTTTCTTTCAGCTTCCGAGCCCCAATCTCAAGTCTGGCGACGGGGAGTATAACCGGGCAGCGTTGGTATACGACATGAGAGTGCGGCTCTCTCGCTGTCTCTGTCTGAATTTGGTCTTTCTCTGTCTCTCATATTACAGCCTGATTGCTAAGTTTGGCTGAGTTAGGCGCTAGACCACAGGGGATGATTTCGCGCAGCAGGTGACCGTAAATCGGTCATGTGCGCATAATTAGGTAGGGGTCATCGGAGGTTGAGACCTGAGACGTCTCGATCAGGATCGACATTCAAGTCCAAGCTATCGACTCGACATTCAAGTGCAGGCAATCGATTCAAGTGCAGGCAATCGATTCAAGTGCAGGCAATCGATTCGAGTGCAGGCGATCGATTCAAACGACACTTAAGTTCAAGTATCGAGAGACGACACTCAAGTCGAAGTGCTGATACATACAGCCTCGTTTACTCGTCGCTCGATTTTCTTATTGTGAAAACTGAAAAAAATTTTTAAATTATATTTGCTCTGGTTCACGAAACCAAAAATACGTTAAGTTTTGTTATCCAAGTGATTTGTGAGAGTATCCAGCGCCAAGTCCAACATCAACAGCCCAGGATCCAGAAGAGAAGGTCCAACATGCAGCGACGGCCGATACCTGCAGTACGTTCTACTCAATAAAATCCAGATAAGACTTATAATAAATTTATTACTATTTATATCTCTCTTCAACGTCAATCTAGCGTGAATAATTATTATTTATTTCCCGTGTCCATTAAATCATTACGTGTAAATAAATTTATTTTGTTGTCACTAGACACTTATTTATTTATAGAAGAAATTTAATTTATATAAAGGGGAATTTTGTAAATATTTGGGGATTTGGTTAAATAAAATTAATTATATATAATAATTAAATTAAGTCTCAAAGAAATTACTTTTCATCACCAGTGTCTTTAGAATAAGTGGAATTTCAGCCGCGTGTCCGGTCAAAGCGAGTCGACCCATCCCTGAGATCTATTTCCCGCGTTCAGAACCAGCAACTTCATAATTAAAATTTACATTTATTATTAATAATTAATTATTTAATCGGGAAATTATTTAACTGTGGTTCGTGGCTACTGGACACGAAGTAGCCAAAGGTCACCGTTGTAATTTATTTATTGCAAAATGAATGATTATAAAATTTATATTATATTGCCTCCGTTTATTAAATTTCATAAAAACATTTCTACTTAAGAGATCATTATTATTCATATTATACTTAGTTTGAACTTTTCATGAAATAAATAAGATATAAATATTACCTCATTAGACTAATTACTATAGGATAGTAAATATTACATTATAGTTAAACGAAGCATGTTATAAATTAAAAATAGCTGAATATCGTTTTGTTTTTAAGCATGTTTTTTGAATTTGAAGTCGAGGATTGTTACGTAGCCTTCTTGCATCTCTCTTTTCTGGCCTCCACTTTTTTAACCAAGTACTTGTCCAAGAACGAATGTTTGAAATCACATCATCTTGTTGTCGACATTCTACCAATTTTATCTGTTGAAATGCCAAACAATTTTCTAAAAAATAAATTTAATTATGAATTTATTGATTAAATGGTGTTATGATAATTTTAAACCACATTTCAGAATATTGCCAATTCAGAGCTGTATTAAAAAAATTACGTATTATTTTCTGATATTCTCCTTCAGTAACTATTTCTAAATCAGGTCGCTTAGGATCAGCTTCAACCAACAATTTCTCTCGTCTTTCTTCCGTCCACAATACAGACATAACACGAATTGCCCTCTTCCGCATGTCAGGAGCATTTAAAGTATATAAATACTCCTTGAATGGCATAGAAAAATCACTTGTAACTTGAACCTATAACAGGATTAAAAATTTTATTTTTTTACCACAATTATTAGTAAAAATCATAGATTAATTTTTGAACATATAGAGAATGGACGGCTTCATGAATCAATATTTTATATTAAAACTGAGGAGAATGTATCTTCATTCTGCGTCGTTTTTTATAAGTAGAGATCAATATAGACCTTCTTAAGCAGCTATTGGTATGATTATTTTAGTCTACGTATGTTTTTGTACATGCATTTATCTTTAAAAAGTAGAGAATTGTCAATCAGGAAAAATTTTTGTAGGGTTATTACTCTTAAGTCTACCATTCTAGTTGTCTATAAATTTACATCTAAATATATACCTCTCCGTTGTCATTAAGTGGTGGGTGATTAAGTGGTCCTCGATGAAGTTGTTCACGATCTTCTCTATTTCTGGAAATTTCTCTATGCACTTTTTGCAAACCATTCTCTAGCATTTCTTTTGTCACAAGTTTCCGTTTGAATAATTTTATTTCTTTATCCTGAGTTGCTACCTTTGCACGTAAATTTTCAACCTCGAAGGATCTATCTTCACCCTCGCTTATACCATCACTTTTGTGGGAAGATTCGTCTGATTTTGACCCAGCTCGAGATGGTGAATCAAATTGACCATTTCTAAGTAGCTCCTCGTCACTCTCGTTGATGGAACCATTTGGGTTCTATATATTAAATAATTAATGTAAACAACAATCCTAAAGTAAAATACCTAAGATCTAAAAAAAAAAATTTGTTACATATCTAAAATTACGTGTAAAGATTTTTTGAGAATTTGCTATTCAAAGTTTTATTAAAAATTATTTTACATAATTAAAATATAACGTCAGATTATAAAATATTTTCAAACTTGACAAAAAGTTGTTTTTGAGTATTTCTATTGAGTAGATTATTTCTTTTTTACAGAGATGAATCAATATTCTATAGCACGAATTCTCTGTTACCAGTTTCTAGTGTTTAGAAACAAAAAGATTGCAAAATGTAACACTTTAATGTAATAGCGTAAGGTATACTTACTTCAACATCTCTTGCGAAATAGGAAGAATTTTTTTTTTCGCGCTTTCAATATTTTCTTTATCAGCTTTCTAAAAAGTAATTAATGAAAACATTGTTAGGTTATTAAATTTGTCATAGTTATTGTGCCTAAAATATTTCCATACCCTTTTTTTCCCAGCATCTTTATGTTTCTGACCTTTCTCTTTTTTTTTGTACCTGACGTATTACCTTCAGAAGTTTTTGGTGCTTGTGGATTTTTAAATGGTGTACTATTATTTTTTACTGTTGCAGTTCTTTTATTGAAATCATTTCTTTGTCTCAATTGTCCTTCATCAGCTATAAATTAAGAAAATAAAATTATTTTTTGCATAAATTTTTGGAAGTACAGCAAACATAAAAATTTCTGTCATTAATTGATAAATCTCATGACTCTGAATTTAACAAACATTCATTGATTTTTAGCAAAATAAAAAAAAAAGTAAATTACTCGAAAAATAAAAAATTCAATTTAAAAAAAATTGAAAGTAATATATGTGTTTAATTACTTCAATAAGCCAAATGAAAAATATTTAAACTACTGCTTTTATTGTTGTAAATTGATTATATTAAAGTTACAGTAATGAATTTTCTATTTATACGATCATATACTCGAGTAATGCTGCAAAACTTTTAAGTGTAATAATCGTTCAATATAAAAAAGTGTAGATAATCAGGATTTATTGCACAGTATATTTTATTGGGTTCAGTGAAAACATGATTGTAAACAATGAAATAATTTAAAAATCTACTTTACTGTCATTGGTGGTAAGTATATTCAATTATTAAATAGAATAAGAAGTCAATCAAAACTTTATTCTTGTTGATAATATGAAATTGTTGAGAAAAATATTATTTAACCTAGGAGTCATTGCAATTTAAAAAAAAAATAATTGTTGGTCGAGTTAAAAATGATGGATTGAAAAAAATTGATTTATATATAAAACTAGCAATTGATTTTAATATTAAAACTTATTTCGAATAAGTTCATAATTTTATTAAATCTACTTATTCTCTAAAATAAAAAAATTGTATTTTCCTTTAAATTTATTGGTATGCAGAAAACAATTCACAATAGGTAACCGTCGACCTCTAGGTAAATGTCGAACTTCAATTTATAGAAGAAATATGACAAAATTGAAATTACTTCAACAATCGTTGCCATATGATAAACGGCTAAGGAGAATTCCGTTAAACTTTTTTGAAGAGCCGGTATGTAAACTACAGATTCATAATGGTCATTATAGTTTTACTTAAAAATCAAAATCATAATCGTGATTCGACTTTCAGTTGAAATAACTTAACAATGAACAATACTTAAATATTTTTTATATTTATATTGATATTTTTTTGTTGCAACCATCGTTCAGCCATAAAGACCTTCTTTCAAAAGATTTGAGTTACAATGGATTAAATTTATATGAGAAAAATGATTCCCTAGTAAAAATAAAAATTAATTCCGATTTTTGTGATAATACGCAGATTGAAAAGGCTACAGACAATAATGACACACATGACAATAAAAAAGATAACATTGACAATGAGGATCACGATGGAATAGAAAATTGTGATAATGTGAGCACTATTTCTCTTGATAGTAATAATAGTGCTGTTGTTACTCATGATAATGCGGACTATGGAAACATTAATTCCATGGGTGATGATAACAATGATGACGACTACGTTCATGTAAGTCATAATAATAATGATGTATACATTCATATTGAACGTGATAATAATAATGATGAATATGTTGATGTGGATTGTGAAATTAATGATATTAGCTATGTTGATATTATTCGTAATGATAATGACAATTTTGAAGAGGATGATATTGATGAAGTTGATGATGAAGAAGAAGATGATGATGATCATCATCATCATCCGTACTTTGATATAAATCATGATCTTGTTGTAAATCTTCCGTTATTGCCAAAAAAAAGTATCAAGGTTCTAGATCAATTGCTTTCTATTCTTGGTATTTCAGTTAAAAACCATCTGTCTTATGAAGCTACATTTATTACCAATATGAAGTATGCTTTTAAGAAAGGTATAAAAATAAATGAAATTAAAGGCATTTCTCCATTAATATCATTGCCATTATTTAATATACGGCGAGGTGTTGCGGTAGAAACGATGCACGCAGTGTTCTTAGGGGTCGTACAACTACATAATACTATACTTATGACATCAACTAAAGAACCTTACTACATTGGAGATCCCAATTCGTTGGAAGTAATTGATTATTATCTCTTAATGATCAAGCCTCCTTCTCGTCGATCCCGAAAACCGAGATCCATCAAAACTTATTTACAGTGGAAAGCTTCGGAGTAGCGTAACTGGCTGGAATATGCTCCTGTCTGCCTGAAATACGTACTACAAGAAGAATATGTGAATCATTTGGCCATGTTATCCGAAGCGATTCATTACTTGAATAGCGATTCGATTACATTGTCACAGCTTGATCGTGCAGAAGATTTACTGGTGAGATATGTGCAACTCTTCGAGAAGTTTTTTGGAGTTTCAAGAATGACTTCAAATGTTTATTTGCTTACACACCTGATAGAAACGATACGTAACTGGGGGCCATTCTGGGCACATAATGCCTTCGTATTCTAAGCGTGGAATAGGAGAATAATGGATCATGTAAGTAGCGCTAACGGTCGGTCTGACCAAATAGCGACTCGTTTTTTGATGTTGCAATTTTTAAATGACGCAGTGTTTGAAAATTCTATATCCAATGAAACCAAAGAGTTTTAAAAAAAAAATTAAATATTATTGATGGAATTGATGATACTAAAATTCAAGATGCGTATGTTGTGCAAGGAAAATCTTACACCCGACACGGTTTAGAATCGGAGAGTGAAGCATTGCTACAAGCTGGTTACAATCCTGACATAGTATGTATTTACAAAAAAATGCAAGTAAATGGGATTAAATTTTACTCTGAACCAGAAGATAGAGTTGAATTACGTCAATTTTGTGACTATTTTTTCTTCAATGAAGATCATAAGAAGTTTGGTTTGATAAAAAACATTTTACAATTTCGGCACAATAATATCATAATTACTGGCATAATTGTTCAATATTTTGAAGATGTTATGGGCGCATTTAATTCGCGTCACATTCGAGAGATTAAACCATCGGAGGCTATTAGATTTGAATCAGAAAATACCGTATTAAGACCTGCTATCAAAATGATAACTGATGACGCTATATATAGTGTAAAGCTAACAAACTGTTGGGAAACCGATTAAGGATTTTTCTGCTTGCTGATGGTTTTGGAAAAAATTGCTTTTTTAAAATAAATATTGAAGTTGTAATAATAAGTTGAATACTATGTCTATTTTGCAATGTCTGTTAGTTGATAACAATATTTTGTGCTACGATTGTAATACTTTATCAATAAAAAAAGTAAAAATAAAAATAATATTTAATTTGCCTAGACATTTTCGATTCAGTTCTGTTTCCAATTCTAATAAAAACCTGCAAAAAAACGCACATTATTTTTTGATATATGTATATATATATATATATTGAGACAATGTGAATTGTCTTCGTCGTCCTCAGCCTTGCGGTTCCCATTTTTCCCCGTCTTCTTGTCGTCTGAAACTACCCAAGTCATAGTGCCGTGGTCACATGACTAATTTTCACATCGACGCATGACCGTAAGAGTGAAGTGGGGACAGAGTTCAGCGGCAAGTCCCAGACCCTCAATTATCGGTTAGACAACTTAGACTTCGATCTTGGATCTATTAGCGTCTAGACGTATTCGAATATTCTAATTTAATTAAATATCAGCCGGCAATTTACTTGCATTGTATTCATTTATTATTTAATTTAGTTATTATACTTTACATCTAACTGGCAACTTAGCTTGCGATTTCATTATATATCGTATATTCTTATTATTATTTGAGACTAAGGCATATTTAATTTGTTAAGTTCATTAGTACGTTACCGCTGATACATTTGTAGTATCAGCGTATTAATTATAAAATATAAAATCAGTTTATTCTTTGATCATAACAACCAACGCTTTTCACGTGGCCATCCATTGTTATTCGGACCACCTATATTGTATTATTCAGCGACATTCATTGTAAGTAATTGAGAATTATTATAACTGGCAATAAACTTGCATATTTTCTGTATAACTTCATATTCTATCTACTACCTTTTAGTCATATCCTAAAATACTGGTAAAATTATATAATAAGACATAATACTAATTGATTAAGTTATATACGATAATTAAATTAATTATAAGAAATAATTTATAAATAATAAGCCGTGAGGTGAGTTAACAGATTTTTATATACGTTGCCGAGTTTGAATAAGTGCGGGTCCTTGCTTTGCAAGAACTCTAGCCCATTGCTCTGTCCCAAGTAAAATAAAATTTGTTAGAGGCCAGCCTAAGCCAGGGTTCAACCCGCGAATTCTGGTGGCTGCTGGTAAAAATCGCGAAATGAAAAGCGGTTTGTCTCAACTGGCGCTCGAACAGGGACTTTGCAGTAATTCAAACGGGTAACAGAAAATTTTGTTGATTTTTCTCACGGCTTTGCAGCAAAAATTTTATACAATTTTCAGTAATAATCTCAAAAATTTTACCAGTATTAATAATTTCATTTTTCTACATTCATCATTCCATTACATTTTATCATTCATTCACCTGTATTAAAATTTTATAAAATATTTAATTGCTCTTTCAACTTATTTATTTTAATTATTATCAATTTATTATAAATTATTTATTTTAAAAATTGTTTATTATTGTAATATTGTGTGCCGGTTTCGTTCCCATAAATATTTCCGTATATTTTGACCTTGAGCGTATACTAGCTACACGTGTTGTAACTCGAGACACTAGTATTTACTCTTTTCAGTTTATTATCCTCTGCTTACGCACAAAAGACAACCCAAAGTAACTAATAAAAATAAATACTTAAAATATTAAAACAAAACTTTGGTTTAAATATTTTCTATGTAAAGAAATTTATTATTTTCTGTACGACACAAAAGATTACTATATTCGTTTCCGGTTTAAAATAAAATATCTTTTGCTCGACAAAATTGTTCTCAAATAAACTAAGCACTTAAGTGAATTATCAATAGAATCTTTGCAGTAATAAATAAAAATCTTATGAGTCATTGAAAATTTCAATAACCAAAATAAGTTATAAATAATTAATCTTGACAGTTTTAAAGTTTCATATTACAATAACTCGTGATTAAATAAATCTATTCATAATCTGACAAGATTATTATTAGTTCGGATTAAGAAAAATTTATTAACAATAAACTTTTATAAACTATTATTTTGAAAAATTTTTTTTTTTTACTGAGACAGTTTTCCCGCCAAAATGACACTACCGAGAACGCCGATTCCACAATCATCTCTCCCAGTCACTTCGGTTAACAATCCGGGCAATCTTATTTATTTTCCCACCGCATCAAGCGCAATGGATGATCTAGTAGATCTTACGCAGAACGATGAGATACATAATAGTACCTTTTGTACCCAAAGTCAATCTGTTAATAATAACAATGTTTGTACGACCAGTTCGGGCGGTAATGTTAGCGTCTACAACCACAATGTTACTGGGGTTGTGCCAATTTCAGAGTCCCAAAATACGACCTCCGTTGCCGTATTACAAAATGTAGTTTCGGGCCTCCAGACAGAAATCGAACTTTGCGGGCAGAACGTCAGCACTTGCTTCGTATATCGAGCACGGTTTTGCGACCCCCAGGTACTCAATTTCCACCCCCATCTTTTCAACCAGACGCATCAAGCATGTGGATGCCGAGAGAGCTGTTCCCTGCTGCCACTGTGACGTCACAGGCAGCAAACCCCCTCTCTACTCGCCAAGCCATCTCACAGCTACATGCACCCGTATCGGCAACGCAAGCGAACGGACAGCAGTTCGCCATGCCTGGCTTACCTGCGCGTGAACCTTACGCGCACTCAGTGGTCCCACCACCAGCTCATACGCTTCCAGTGCATATGAACACTCAGCCGACACTCTCGTACCCATATATTCATCCAGCTAGCAATAATAGTGCACCCGCACTTACAAATACATACCAACAAGCTTCATCAGTTCAAGCATACCCACATGCTCAGCCGTCAACCTGGCACAATACGTATACAGTTCCAGCGGGGAATTCAAATATGAGTGGATCTAACTCCATGCGATTGTATGATCTCAGTCGTCTCGTGAAATCTTGGAATGTTTCGTTCCCGTCTCAAGATCGATCTTCTCCCATTGACGCCAAAAAATATCTAAAAATAATCGAGCAGCGGATGATCAGCAACGATATTTCTTTTGAAAATTTCCATGCAGTGATAACTAACACCCTTCGCGGCGACGTACTCGAGTGGTATTACCAAAATGAAGGATTATTTCACAGCTGGGTGGCCTTCAAGGAATTTTTTAAGATTTGGCAGGTTCAGCAAACAGACGAATCGGTGCTGCAGGGGATATACTCGGCCAAACAAAGCAGCGACGAGACAGGAGTTGCCTTCATTAATCGGATGCAAAGCGAATTTGCGAAATTAGAAGATCCGTTACCGCAAATGAAGCAGATTCGAATTATAACCTCGCGATTTAATTCTCAGTTTTTACAAAAATTTTCGGATACGACTATTATGACTTACGCGGAATTATATACGCGGGTCAGCGCCTGGCAGTCAACAGCTGATGCGCTGAATCCTCACTTTAAAACTCGTAAAGAAAATAATAGTAGAATTAAAACTCGCATCCAATTAAATTCTATAAAAAGTACAGAAACAGGTCAAGTAAATAGTATCGAGACGTTACAGCCTTCTGCTGTATCGCCCAATAATAACTTCGCAAATAATAATCTCAGTAGAAATAATAGTTTTAATAGAAGCAATCATTTTAATAGAAATAATAATTTTAACAATAATAAAAATTTTCATAATTCTAAACACACTCAAAATTCAGTACAGTCAAATCCAGTTAGTAAAAATGTAGATTTTGAGTCTTCTACTTTATTAAATAATTTCGAGTCTATGATGAAAACTATTCTAGAGAAATTAGATCAAACTACGGTAAAAATGTCTTCGGGAAACGTAACTCCTATTAATTCAATTCCAGTATCATCAAATAATAATGCAACAAAAACTCCTGTCTGCGGTCGTTGCGGAAAAATTGGTCACGTTGCCGAAGTTTGCTGTGGACCAGTAACCGACGAATTACGTATTAAAGCAGGATTACCTCTCCGTCCACGGCCTCCTACTCCAAAAAACGCGTAAGCGCCCTGGTAGACACCAATCACGTTACCAGGGCTCCTGTACCAAGTAATAATTTGGACAAGCCTATTGCCAATACTGAAGATAAATCAAATATGCTCAAATTAAATCCTGATGCTCCTGAATTCGTCATCAGTCCTGGAAAATTCTTTTTAAATTATCCTATAGCTGCTGATACTCCAAAATTGGTTGGTAATGAGAATCCCGATACTGATTTAATTGATTTCTCAACTCCCCTCGATCAAATTGCCGACAAGTTGGTGAGTGAAGAGTCCAGTTGGGAGACAAGTTCAGAAGCTTCTCAACAAATTCGAAATACTAAAAAGTCAAAGATTAAAAATCCTATAAAAGTTTTAAAATCCAAAATTAAAAATTCCATAAATCCGTCGCGTAATTCTCAAAATACAATTAATAAAAATCGATTAAAATCCCCAATTAAAAATTTACTACTAGACCTGGAAATAAACGAACTGCAACAACCGTCACAAAGCTTGAGAGTACCTCGGAGACAGACGATGCCCTTCTCTGTGATCTAAGGGAGGATACTGGTCCTTTATATGACTCCGAGATTGATGAGTATCGATCTGATTCGAGTGAAAACGTTGCCTACTCTCCAAAATTCACCATTCAAATGAATTCAAGCAATGAACAGAGTACATTACTGCCAATGCTCAGTAATGATAATAAACTCAGCACATTGACCTCTTCAGACAGCCTCACAGCTCCGTCAACAGTAAGTCGCATGATTGCCAATATATTTATCGGTAAATGTGAGCTCGAAGCATTACTGGACAGTGGGAGTGAGCGCAGTTATATTTCTGAGATTGCGTACGAACAACTCAAAGAATATCAACTGCAAGACCTCACACCTGACCCCACTAGCACTCATGGAGTAACCATGGCTAACTCCAAGTCCACGCAAACTCGTGGTGGAGCTCCATTTATAATTAAACTCGATGGTCATGCTATTATCACTTGGTTAAGTGTTTTATCTGAATTGTCGACTCCAGTAATTCTTGGTCTTGATTTCTGGCAACTAGCACATATCCAAGTAAATTCCAAGGAGAGTACTTGGAAATTAAATACCAGCCATGTCATTCATACATTTTTCTCTCGGTCCGGGTTCATAAATCAAGCATCATTAAACGTACTATCGTCAGCTGAACGCGTCGATCTTGAAAATTTCCTAGCAAAAGAATTTGAGAAAAATAAACAAGTCCAATTGGGTTTAACACATTTAGTTCAACACCGTATCGAATTGACAGATGATACTCCAATACGTACCAAACCATACCGTCGAAGTCCGCCAGTAATGAAAGCGATGCATGATAAAGTCGACGAATTACTCGCGAAGGGTTATATTCAGCCTTCAAATAGTGCTTGGGCATGTTCGCCAGTGATGGTACCCATGAAGAACAATACTTGGCGCATGTGCATCGATTACCGGCCATTAAATAAAGTCACGAAAAAATCTGCTTATCCGCTACCAATTATGCACCGCATTTTATCAAGCCTTCAAGGTGCTAAAGTAATTTCGGTACTTGATGTCAGTGATGCCTTCCATCATGTTTTAGTTGAGCCAAATAGCCGTCAGTACACAGCATTTTGTGTAGATGGACGAGGATTATTTGAATGGATTCGGATGCCATTCGGTCTCACAAATGCACCCAGCACGTACCAAGAAGTTTCCGATATAGTACGACGAAAAATTATTGAGTCATTAAAAACCCAGTTTTCTTACACTGAAGCAGAAAATAAAATTTTAGCATATCTCGACGACTGGATAATAATCAGTGATGACTTACAAGAGCACAAAATTCTTCTTCAAGCCGTTTTCGAAGGATTCCGTAAGGCTGGAATAAAAATGAATGAAGAAAAGAGCCATTTTGGATGCTCTGAAGTTTATATCCTGGGCTTTAGAATTAATGAAGATGGTTTGAAACCAGATCCAGCTCGATTGGAGCCAATTGCAAATTATAAACGACCTACAAATCGTAAGGAACTGCGAAGATTCAATGGATTAGTCAACTGGTACCATAAGCATCTTAAAAATGTCGCACAAGTTCAAGGTCCTTTGAACAAATTAACAAGTACCCGAGTTCCTTGGGAATGGACAGACGTCGAAGAAAAAGCTTTCGGGGAAACGAAAGAAGCCTTGTTAAAAGCTGCAACATTGTCATTGCCACGTCCAGACTTATCGTATCGTTTATATACCGATGCTAGCAACACTGGGTTAGGTTCTGTTTTAACTCAGTATGATCCAGAACTCGATCGAGAAAATTTAATTATTTGTTTAAGTCGACCGTGAAACAAAGCCGAAATGAATTACACTACAACAGAAAAGGAATGTCTCGCTGTCGTGTGGTCCTTACGGAAACTACGCGGTTATATTGAAGGTTTACCAGTCACGGTCTACACTGATCATTCCGCATTAAAATGGCTTCACTCGCTAAAAGATCCTGCAGGTAGATTGGCCAGATGGGCAATTGACATTTCCGCTTATGACATCGACGTTGTTCATTATCGGGGTACACAAAATGAAGCTCCAGACGCACTTTCGCGTCGATACGAAGAACCAGAGACTGCTGATTTAACTGCTTCAGATTCTAATCCATCTTCACTGTATGTAATTGCTCAAAATTCCGCTTGGTATGACGAGAAAGTCCGAGTTGTTCAGAAATATCCAGAGAATTATCGTGAATGGAAATATGAAGATGATAAGTTGTATTTTTACCGTCCACTAGCTGTCAAGGAAATACTTGGTGAATTAAATCCTTGGAAAGTCGTTCTAACCAAATCAGAAATTCGTCCAGCCATCGAGAAAGCACACTGTGAAGCTCAATCAGGTCACCTTGGGATTGACAAAACTTATCAACGAATACGAGATCATTTTTACTGGCCAGGAATGTTCAAAGACGTCTCATCTTACGTTTCAGCTTGTGAAACTTGTATAATGACTAAAAGTGATCAGACAAAACCGCAAGGATATATCGGAACAAGACCACCAACGCAGCCTTGGTCTATTATCTCTATTGACACAATTGGTCCATATACCCGTTCAACTATGGGGAACCAATATGCTCTGGTTATTGAAGATCTTTATACGCGCTACCTTGAAATCTTTCCTCTGAAACAACAATCGGGAAAAATCATAAAACATCACCTGATGTCTGTATTTAATCACTGGGGTCCTCCTTGCCAAATTATTTCTGATAATGGCAAAGAATTCATCAACAAAGATATAATTAATTTAATTAGTCAATTTAATATCAAATTTACACCTACTCCTATCGGTCACCCCTGCGCAAATCCTGTTGAACGTTGCAATCGTACAATTAAACCTATGATTGTCGCGTTCACAAGCAAAAATCAAAAAGATTGGGATGAACATATTGATGATTTAAAATTCGCGTATAATACCTCGGTACATACTGCTTTAGGCGTCTCTCCATTCTATCTAAACCACGGACGTGACGCACGACTAATTAATGACACTGATCCTCTTGAAAATCTAGATGTGTCTGACGTTACCGTTTGGCAAGCCCGAATGGACCGTGCAGTTGAACTGAGACATTTTGTTGAGCAAAATATGTTAAAAGCTAGGGAACGCACGCGAAAACAACACGAACAAAGATTTTCTGACATTCCTATAGATTTAAAAATTGGTGATCAAGTTTATTACCTAAATAAAAAATTAAGCAAAAAAGTTGACGGTTACAGTGCTAAATTAGCACCAAAATATTCGGGACCCGCGATTGTCTCTAAAATTTTAAGTCCTTTAGTAGTTGAATTACAAGATAATGCCGGTAACGATATTGGCACATACTATTACAATGATTTAAAAATTCCTAGACGGTCTCGAAGATGTAACTGATTATTCTCAATATATTTCAGATCATTCATCATGAAAGTTAAAATTCATGGAAAGTCAGGATCAGATACTGAAGCCTCATCTCATGAGTCCGAGGCTGAAGTGTCTGATACTGAAGTATCATCAAGTCATGCAGTCATACCATCATCTGACTCATTATCACCCATATTTAACACCGCATCAATATCCACCACTGAGTTACCCCCTGCTATTGAGAAGACAACAGCAACTTCGTCACCGGTGGCACCGATAATTGCAACAACCGTTGCAGCATCACCAACATGGTCTACTGGGTCAGCAACATCGACTGGACCCCAATTTGCGTTGCCGCCATGGCAAACTACGACTGGCCTCGACTTTGGTCGTCCATCATCTGCACTCTACGTGTCAAGTCCATCAGCCACGCCCACATCAGCAATGTTCGAGACGATGACTAAATTCATGAAAGATGAATTTAGTAAGTTACATGCTCGCATTGACCGTGCCATAAGTCACCGTCCGGCAGTCACGTCACTATCATCTGGGACATCAAGATTCGACATCCAGTGGATGGAACGCATCGACGAAAAGTTAGAGGACCTTCAAATTGTCATCCAGACCAACACTGATCAAGTCGCGGAGCTGAAAGAACAACTTGATTCTTTAAAATCGTCATCAACTGCTCAAGGATCAGGTGCTACTGCTCACCTCACGGCTCAACTTCAACAACTAAATGAGCAAGTCCAGCGAAGCCAGGAGATGATTGCAAATATTAAATTGCCAAGCCCCGAAGAATTTGCCAAGAAATTCCAGGCGATCAACTCGCAAACGCAACTGACCGTTACCGATATCAGTTGTCAGACCACAACGACCTCAGCCACAACCTCTACTCCAGTCAAAGTAGAGTATGACATCGGAATCACGCCAAACAACAAAGCGGTGCTGCCATTACTGGCTCAACAAGCTTCTGCTTGCGGTCCGAATCCAGGACTCAAGATCCGCGATGGTGCATACCAACGTCCACCGCCGGAAAATGCCAGATTTCCACCATCATCACTGCTTGCTAGGCGAATGTCTCGCCAAGAGCTATCGGAAAAGGAAGTTTCGACACTACGAGCTTCGGGAGCCATCTCCAAAGACATTAAAACGAAGATCCAGATGGTAACGTTCGCCAATTCGTTACCGTATTCGCAGACAGCTCCAGCGCCAAGATATGAGGTTCCATTGCAACCTACAGAGGCTTATAAACAATTTTTGTCTGGCTTACCACCTACTCCAACATCAAACTACATCGCAGCCACAACAGATCCAACGCCACAAGTTGTGATCCATAATGGTGTTCACTTTCTGGATTACACAAGTTTCTGCAAAGCAATTGAAAAAATTTGTGTCACTGTCAAGCCTCGAATATGCCATACCGAATTGAGGGAATCATGGACACAGACGGTAACGACTCAAGCCCAGTCGTTGTTCATCTCCAATGCGTGTCAGAATTGTCGGCAACGAGACCACAAAATTGCCGAATGTCAATTACCATGGCGACCCGACATGTGCCATGTTTGCTATCAGGACCAAGTGACGACGGCAACGTGCTTCCGTCCACACGACAAGAACTACAAGGACTATATTCGGGGACGTTGTCAAGGCTGTGGCATCCCAAGCCAATTATTTGACCCACACTGCAATTTTTGTAATCGCAGATACCCGGGGTACAATGATTGGATCTCAACGAAGTACACTCCGGAGGACATTGAGCGCTTCCATCGTAGTCACCTGCGCGCTACCAAGAAACTGGAATAAAATATCTTACGTTACCGATTTAGACTGTAAACCTAAATAAGCACACATACATATTCTCATACTCATCTCATTAATTAATTTTATTATTGTTGCCAATTGTAATAATTTTCAATTACAGCTTCGAGTCCAGTAGCAGTTGGTAGCAGAAAGGAAAAAAAAAAAAAAAAAAATTTTTTTTACAGCCCAAAGGCTGTGGAAAACAAATATTTAAAATTATATTTTTAATTTTATTGTATATTTTATTTTTTTTTAGTTCGTAAGTTGTAAAGATTTCCGGATCCAGATCGAGGTCCCAGGATCGAAGTGGGATTGAGATTAGAGTGGCTGGACTTGGAATTTAAGTCACAATACTCCTAACGGCTTGCGATCGCTCTCAAAATTATTTTTTTTACTGGCAATATACTTGCATAGCCGGCGATCAACTCGCATTTTAAACACTCAAATTCACTGGCAATATACTTGCACAGCCGGCGATCAACTCGCACTTCAAGTTTAAAATTCATACTGGCAATCTACTTGCATTACTAGCGATTAACTCGCAAAATTTTTGAAACTTGCAATTTCAAGCGATTTATTCGCACTGCTGTAAATAATTTAATGTAAATAATTTAATGTACATATTTTTTTTATATAACTATTGTATAAGAATCACTGGCAATCTACTTGCACATCTGGCAATCTACTTGCATATCTGGCAATTTACTTGCATCTCTGGCGATCTACTCGCAATATTTTCAGACAACCTAGACGAGAGGTCAAAAGGGTAACCTTGGCTTAGTGGGGGGGATTGAGACAATGTGAATTGTCTTCGTCGTCCTCAGCCTTGCGGTTCCCATTTTTCCCCGTCTTCTTGTCGTCTGAAACTACCCAAGTCATAGTGCCGTGGTCACATGACTAATTTTCACATCGACGCATGACCGTAAGAGTGAAGTGGGGACAGAGTTCAGCGGCAAGTCCCAGACCCTCAATTATCGGTTAGACAACTTAGACTTCGATCTTGGATCTATTAGCGTCTAGACGTATTCGAATATTCTAATTTAATTAAATATCAGCCGGCAATTTACTTGCATTGTATTCATTTATTATTTAATTTAGTTATTATACTTTACATCTGACTGGCAACTTAGCTTGCGATTTCATTATATATCGTATATTCTTATTATTATTTGAGACTAAGGCATATTTAATTTGTTAAGTTCATTAGTACGTTACCGCTGATACATTTGTAGTATCAGCGTATTAATTATAAAATATAAAATCAGTTTATTCTTTGATCATAACAACCAACGCTTTTCACGTGGCCATCCATTGTTATTCGGACCACCTATATTGTATTATTCAGCGACATTCATTGTAAGTAATTGAGAATTATTATAACTGGCAATAAACTTGCATATTTTCTGTATAACTTCATATTCTATCTACTACCTTTTAGTCATATCCTAAAATACTGGTAAAATTATTTAATAAGACATAATACTAATTGATTAAGTTATATACGATAATTAAATTAATTATAAGAAATAATTTATAAATAATAAGCCGTGAGGTGAGTTAACAGATTTTTATATACGTTGCCGAGTTTGAATAAGTGCGGGTCCTTGCTTTGCAAGAACTCTAGCCCATTGCTCTGTCCCAAGTAAAATAAAATTTGTTAGAGGCCAGCCTAAGCCAGGGTTCAACCCGCGAATTCTGGTGGCTGCTGGTAAAAATCGCGAAATGAAAAGCGGTTTGTCTCAATATATATATATATATACATATATATATATATATATATATATATATATATATATATATATATATATCTACATCGATTAGCTTATTTTCATTAACTTATTTATCTTCGTTCATTTATTTAATTATTGCAAAAGACTAATTTGTCAATGAGTAAGTAGTTAAAAGAAAAAACAAAAATATTTAAAGAAAGAGAATGCGAAATTTTTTTTCCACAATAAGAATAATGATACTGAATTTGGCCGATGTCTACTAATTTTTAAATTCTTAAAAAAAAATTAATTATAAAAAAAAATACATTCCAAATAATTGCACTAATAGATTTTCAATTTTCTACATGTGTATATTTTTACATTTTTTTTTCTTTTGTAATTAAGTAGTACAAAAAAATTCAAAAATTGTTAATTGGTTTCGAACTTCGGGATCAAATAAAAATATAGATTTTTTTAATTATTCTTATATTTTTAACAATAACGTGATATTTATATATTTATTCATTTATTTATTTATGGGTAAATGGATGAATAAAATAAAAAAAAATTTGGGCGTCGGTTGACCCTGCGGGCCAGCCCCAAAACTTCCCGCTGTTTTCGACCTCAAAGAGCTCGAAAACATTAGTGTAGATATATTTTCGAGCTCTTCGAGCTCTAAAATGCTATCACATGCAATTGTTTTTTTTACGATCTTTTCAATCTCTAACAAGTTACCTGTTATGCTGAAGTTTGAAAATTTAAGAATCGAAAACCATCAATGAAGCGGTTTTTAAAATTTAGTTCCTGATTATGTTCAGTAAAATAAGTGTTTTGAGGCAGAAATCAATGTCAGGGATCAAAATTAAAATTTAAATAAGTTCTGACTCATGTAAGAAGCAATAAAATATGAAATATCCGATAAAAATATTAAAAACTACGGTTTATCGATTTTTTTGTTGATAATATGATTCAAACTAAAAACCAAGTTCGATGACATTATATGATCACAAGAAACCATAAAAAAATATGAGTTGGTATGATATCAGGCACATTTTAATACGTTATATTATGATTTATCCGGATAAATAACATGAAATGTTATTTTTTTAACGTTTCAACGCCGATATCTTTTGAACTATTCAATCGATTTTGATAGTTGACGTGGCAATCGGCGCGTTCTATTAAATTCTAGAGCTGATTAGAATTTGAAATCGATGGCGTCAGTCGTTTCGAAAATATTTAGAAAAAACCATTTTTCACCATTTCTTTCTCCCGCGATAACTCTCAAACAAATTATCCGATTTTGATGTTTGAGGTGGCAATCGACGCTTTTCATTGAGTACTAGAGCTGATTAGATTTTAAAGTCGATCGTATGAGTCGTTTTTGAGAAATCATTAAAAAACTAAAAAAGAATTTTTTTTTTCGTAATTCGCAAATATTTTCGAGTCTATTATATGAAATAATCTGAAATTTTCAGGAAAGTTGATGGCCAACAAGCTCTTTCGATTGCCACCTCAACCATCCGAATCGATCCATTAGTTCAAAAGTTACAAAGAGTTTACACACACACACACACACACACACACACACACACACACACACACACACACACACACACACACACACACACACACACACACACACACACATACACACTCGGACATCATTCTGAAAATAGTCAGAATAGCTTCCTAGGACCTCAAAACGTCGACATCTGATGAAAACTCGATTTTCGAAAATCGGGGTGAAAACAATAACTTCCCAAAATTTTTTAAAAACGTCGATTTTCTTAGCAGGAAGTTAAAAAATTGAAAAAATATTCAAGAATTGTTGATAATCTGCCAATTTCAGTATCATATACGGATACATATTTTTTTATGTATTTATATCTTTTCATTTATTTATGTATTTATTTTTATATACTCTTATATCGAATTTATGGTCATATATTTATTTACTTATTTATTCACTTATTAACATTTACATATTTGTATTAATATGTTTACATTTATATATTAAATCATTAATTTATTTATGGGTAAATGGTTGTATGAAAAAAAAAAAAAAAATTTTTAAATTGTCGATTGTCTGCCGAATTCAGGATCATATATCGATATATGTTGTTTTATTTATTTATATATTTATATATATACATTTATTTATTGATTTATTTATGAGAAAATGATTAAATAAAAAAAAAAAAAATAGAAAAACAAATGCGAAAATTGTTAATTGTCTTCGAACTTCAGGATTATACAAAAATATAGATTTTTTCAGTTTTTTTTAAATATTTTTATCAATAACGTTAAATTTATATATATTCATTCAGTCCCTGATTAAAAACTCCGATTGAAACTGATTGAAACAATCCTAGTAGATAAACAGAGATGTTTCCCCTCCAACAACAGGGATCAGCAATACCATCGAGAATAAGTGGGGGCTGGGGTAATATTCCATACCGACAGTCGAGGTAGGGGGCGCTAGTAGCACTTTCTGTTGATCTTCTATACCGGCACCCGAGAGAGGGCGCTAGTAGCATTTTTTAGTCAATTTGGTGGGGAGTGGGCCTCAGGGAAGGGAGTATGAGATTGATACTGCAGGTTTGGGGCTTGGATTATGGGCTGGGGGTATGGAATTGAGATTGTGGATATAGAGGACACTGCTTGGAGTGTCATCGTGAATAAGTGGGGGCCGGGGTAATCTTCCATACCAACAGTCGAGGTAGGGGGCGCTAGTAGCACTTTCTGTTGATCTTCTATACCGGCACCCGAGAGAGGGCGCTAGTAGCATTTTTTAGCCGATTTGGTGGGGAGTGGGCCTGAGGGAAGGGGGATGTGGGATTGGGAAGGGGGGTATGAGATTGATACTGCAGGTTTGGGGCTTGGAATATGGGGTGGGGGTATGGGATTGATATGGTTCATGAAGAAGGATGTAGAGGGCGTTAAAGTGGGGGTATTCTTCAAATTTAGGTGGGAAAATGACGTATGCTATTATCATATTGTTTAAATGTTTCAAGATTAAACTTTAAAATACGTGAAAGATGAGGAGGGGGTATTTTTATAACAAATGACGTGTTTTTTACTAATCAACGCATGTTTTACCTTATCTTATCTTCAGCAACTTTCACTTCTTTGTTTATAACAAATAAATCATTTGTTTTCTGAAAATTTACACTTTTATCTGATATTTATCTGTTTTTCTCCCATTTTTCCACCAAAATCGTGGTGGGTTTTGTATTATAAAGAGTGTTTTCGTTACGAGTCTTTACAGTTTTTCACCAGCTCTCAACTGTTCTCAAAAGTAGTAGTGTGTGAAGTTAAGCATAAAAATATATCTCAGTGAACTCGTAATAGTTATTAAAAACCTTCTGTTATAGTGCTTATGTGTTGTTCAAAGCAGTTTGGAGAAAAAATTTTATTCGTAAGTATTATCTATTTATTTTCCTAATTCTAATCATAATATAATGATAATGATAATAATAATAATAATGATAATGATAATGATAATGATAATGATAATGATAATGATAATGATAATGATAATGATAATGATAATGATAATGATAATGATAATGATAATGATAATGATAATGATAATGATAATGATAATGATAATGATAATGATAATGATAATGATAATGATAATGATAATGATAATGATAATGATAATGATAATGATAATGATAATGATAATGATAATGATAATGATAATGATAATGATAATGATAATGATAATGATAATGATAATGATAATGATAATGATAATGATAATGATAATGATAATGATAATGATAATGATAATGATAATGATAATGATAATGATAATGATAATGATAATGATAATGATAATGATAATAATAATAATCACTATGGTCAGTTGAATTCAGCTTCCATATTGACGTCATACTCTTCCCTATTTAACTGAGTCAGCAGCACTCGACAGTTTCGCTCCAGTTGGTCGAATCAGAGCTGCCAGTAATCTATTGCCTGGCTTTGCTCCACGAACACTCCAGCATCGTGGTCCTGCAGCATTCTGAAGCGTCTTACTTGAGCTTCCAGCGACTGTTGACGCTCCTGACGTTGCTGAAGCTCCACCTGTTGCTCTTGAATCTGAAGCTGCTGCTGCTGAAGTTGTGGGAGCCTTTCAATCTCCATCAACTGCTGCTGACGTATATGCTCCAACGCCGACAATGATGAAGCTTCAGCTAAATAAAAAACAAGCAATGGAATAAATAAATACTTTTCAATTAATTATGATAATAATTATAATGATAATAATAATAATAATAATACCATCATAAGTCGATGTCGACTCAGATTCACTGGCTGAAATCTCTGGTGATGGTGGTTGTTTGCGGGTATGCCAGAGAGGCTTACCCCCATAAGTCAATTGAGCTGCTGGCTGTTGTCGGCACTGCTGCTGTTCCTGATCCTGCTGCTGCTCGGCTTCTTCAAGCAGTTTATCGATACCAAGCTGATCATTCAGCACATCATCGATGATTGTGTCCATTGACTCATCCACATCGTACCACCCGGTTGACTCCATCAGCGTGTTGACCAGCGATGGAGGTGGTACAGCTGTTGGCGAGCCCAACATCGCTTGATTTTTGAAAAAATCCATTGCACGCTCTTTAATTAGCGTGTAATTCGATGCTGATGGTTCCTCCGCAGCATCATGGGTTAACTTGAGCCACTAATGACTATCAGTCCAAGTTAATCGGGTCGGTTAATCATGAAAAAGAAAATAATAATAATAACGATAAATATATACAACTCAACAATATCATTGATAAAGAAAATAAAATGCATCCTTTTAAGAACCTCTATCTTGAAATTTATACATTAAAATTTTTTAAGAATGTGCGATATTATTAAACATTTAAAAGAGAAATCGTTTTTCTAGAATTGATATAAATAATGATAACTTCAAGATTACCCATTGGTCAGAAGTTTCATCATTGTCTATATAAGAAAGAATTTTCAGTAAGAATCATTAGTTGATTTTTAAGTTAAACACGTTTCAATTGTGAAAAACTCCAATTATTCTATATTATTATTAATACTGTAGCTGTAACAGAACATCATAATGTCTATCGCTGAATATAATTATGTTCTTAAAACAGTAGCTCAAGCTTATGAACTATTATCTCAGCTTGATGCTGTGAGTGAAGAGAAATGTGGCGAGTGGATAAGAATTTGTAATGATACTTGCGAACAGTTCAATAAATTATTATTAGAACGTAAAAGCAGTGTTTATGAAAAGAAAAACTTACAAACTAACATCTCACTACTGTGTTGGTATAGTGATAAATTTTTACAATTATCTAAGCCAGTGACTGGTGGTGCTCTCAATACCAATAATTTTGTTCAATGGTGGGACTTGGAAAATGCCTTCCAAAATAGAGTTAAGACCGGTCGTGTTGTTAACCGAGGGCATATTGACTTGAGAGCATTTTTAAATGATGCAAAAGTTTTGAGGGAAACCTCAAAGTAAGCGTCACTCTTTTATGCGGTTTTGAAAATGTTAAAAGTGCCGTTACTATAAAAGACAATAAATTCATTAAAACTAGAAGCGATAAAATTGACATATCTACTTCACTTACTGATTGGTTCAATGATAGTGTATATGAGCCACTATTGAAAAAAGTTGAAGAATTCAATCAGAAAGATTCAGGATGGAGTTTGAGTGAAATTATAAACTTAACTGTAAACATATCACGATACGCTCCACTGCAAGTTGGTTTTTCAACATATGTGAATCTACCCCAAGATATCAAACTCAAAAAGGCTGTTCTAAACATCAAGAATCATGATGTCTACTGCTTTCTTTGGTGCATCAAAGCTGCATTGTTTCCAGCAAAAAATAACCACCCTGAAAGAGTGTCATCATATCAACATGTAGATGCAGTTTTTAACCATCAAGGTATTAGATTTCCGATATCTCTCAAAGATATCCCTAAATTTAAAAAACTAAAAAATTTAAAGATCAACGTTTACGGTATAGAATCAGAAACTGTAAAAAATAAAGAAGATAATTTAGATAATAATATTATAGTTCCTTTATATTTAAATGTAAATTGTTCTACTAAAGAAACTATTCATTTATCAATGGTCGAGACAGAAATTACTTTGCATGATGATGACGAAAATCCTGAAAGTTATCAACCTATACATCATTTTGCTTTGATTAAAAATCTCTCTAGATTAGTTAAAAGTCAACTTACAAATGTAAATCAAAATTATGGTTTTGCGATCGATGTTTAAATCATTTTAGATTTGTACATTCACTTGAGAAACACAAGCCAAATTGCTTGAAATATAACAAAGTAAGAATGAGATTACCAGAGCGAGATGAAGATAAAGTGTTAAGTTTTAAATATTTAAAGCATAAGGATCCTGTACCTTATGTAGTATATGCTGACCTGGAATGTACGCTTGAGATTGAGACTGATGATACGCAAAGGCATATCCCTCACAGTCTTGCTTATTATCTGCATTGTAGTTATGACAATTCATTATCGAGGTTTGAAATCAATCGTTCAGTTGATTGTATTAGATGGTTTTTAAGAAAATTAGAAATTCTAGGTAGAAAAGTTAACACTTATTTAAAAAATTATGTTAAAATGTTACCACTTACTGCAGATGAACAATATTATCATAATAATTCAAAAGCTTGTCACATCTGTGGAAAATTATTTAAGTCAGCTGGTGAAATAAGGTGCCGCGACCATTGTCATTTTACGGGGAAATATAGAGGTCCTACCCATAATGCATGTAATTTTAATTATAAACGGAGTCATACTATTCCTGTTATTTTTCATAATATATTTGGTTCTGATTCACATTTCATAATTAGGTCATTATCTACAGTTTCCGATGGTCAAATCAGTATTTTACCAATTAATAAAGAAAAATATATTGCATTCACCAAGTCAATAAAAAATACATTTGTGAAGTTGAGATTTATAGACTCTTTTCGTTTTATGTCATTAAGTATTGAAAAATTAGCTTCATGTCTTGATGATGGGGATAAGAAAATTACACAAAAATATTATTCTGACTCACAGCAATTTCAATTAGCTATACGTAAAGGTGTATTTCCCTACGAATACATTGATTTAATTGATAAGCTTGACGATACTAAATTACCCGACAAAAAATTATTTTATTCCAAACTTAATGATTGTGATATTTCAGACAAAGATTACAATCATGCCAAACAAGTTTGGAATAAATTTAATATAAATACCCTCGGCAAATATTCCGATTTATATTTAAAAACTGACGTCTTATTATTGGCTGATATATTTGAGAATTTCCGTAGCAGTTGTTACAAAACATATGAGTTAGATCCATTGCATTATTACACTGCACCGGGACTTGCTTTTGATGCTATGCTTAAGCTCACAGATGTAAAACTAGATTTATTAGATGATCCCGAGATGATATTATTCTTTGAAAAAGGCATAAGAGGCGGTGTTTCTCAATGTACAAATCGATATGCAAAAGCTAATAATCGATTTATGGGTGAAGATTTTGATCAAAGCAAAGATGAATCTCATGTCATATATTAGGTGTACAAAAAAGTTCTACCCGTTTTTTGTCAAAAAAAAATATATTTAAAAATTTTAAATAAAATACAAATTTTAATCAAAATAACCACCATCAGCATCTACTACCCTTTGCCAACGCTCAGGCAACTGATGGATCCCACGGCGATAAAAGGCTTGATCTTTTGTCGAAATGAAATCATCTATTGTTTTTTGCATTTCGTTTTCATTTTGTAAGTGTTTGTCAGTCAAGTAATTTTGCAATGAACAGAATAGGTGAAAATCACACGGTGCAAGGTCTGGTGAATACGCCGGGTGCGGTAAAACTTCCCACTGTAAATCATTTATAGTGTGGTGGACGATTGAACTTCTATGAGGCCTGGCGTTATCATGCTGCAGTATCACTGGTCGAGGTTTTTGTCCCGCAAATCGTCTTTTACTGTTGATTTCATCTGCTAATTTTTTTAATTGACAACTGTAGCGTTCTCCAGTAACGGTTTCTCCTGGTTTGAGTAACTCATAATATAGCACGCCCCACTCATCCCACCAAATACAAAGCAATATTTTTTTCCCAAAAACATTACGTTTTGGTGTTGATGTCGTTGGTTGTCCTGGGTCTACCCAATGTTTTCGACGTTTAGGATTCTCATAGTAAACCCACTTTTCGTCCCCTGTTACAAGTTTCCACAAAAAACTTTTTTTTTATGTCGTGAAAGCAACGACAGGCAGGTGTCAACTCGTCTCTCTCGTTGTTCTGGAGTTAATTCATGAGGTACCCATTTTAAATCTTTTTGAATCTTACCTAAAGCATGTAATCTTTCAGAAATAGCTTGTTGAGTAACGTTTAACTTTTTCGCAAGTTCTTGTTGTGTTTGTGCAGAATCTTGATTCAGTAATTCTTCCAATTTCTCGTCACTGATTGTTGAAGGTCTTCCAGAGCGTGGTTTATCATTTAAATTAAAATCTCCGTTTGTGAATTTCCGAAACCATCCTCGACAAGTACTGTCATCAATAACACTGTCACCATAAGTTGCACAGATTATTCTTTGAGCTTCAGCAGCACTTTTTCCTTGATGAAATTCATATAAAAGACAATGGCGGATATGCTCATTACTTACTTCCATTTTTAACTTAATAAAAAAATATATATATCGAAGATTAATATATTAAAAGTTTGATGAATTTAAAGAGTACAAACAGCTGTGCATGTACATATACGTATTCATAGCTAACCTATAAATAGCTGTTAGATAACTCCATCTTTGAAAAATGGGTAGAACTTTTTTGTACACCTAATATTATGATGTAAATAAATTATATGGAGCAGCTATGAGTATGCCTTTGCCCCAAGATTCTTTTGAGTAGATATATGAGGATATTGATGTACAAAATGTTGATAAATTTTTTAATGATAATAAGTCAATTGGATATATTTTAGAAGTATATTAAAAATATCCTATAGAATTACATGATGAGCATGAAGATTTACCTTTGTGCCCTGAATATTTTATACCACCAGGCAGTAAATATTCAAAATTAGCTACAACACTTTATTCTAAGGAGAAATATGTTATTCATTATAAAAATTTAAAACAGTGTCTTAATTTAGGAATGAAGCTTGTAAAAGTTCATCGAGTCTTGAAATTTATACAATCAGCTTGGTTAAAGCCATATATCGATGAAAATACTGATTGTCGCAAAATAGCAAAAAATGAATTTGAAAAGAACTTTTAAAAGCTTATGAATAATGCAGTGTTCGGTAAAACTATGGAAAATGTTCGAAAATATAAAGATGTGAGAATGGTAAGCAAATGGGAGGGTAGATATGGAGCAAATTCTTTAATAGCAAAACCGAATTTCCATAGTTTTACAATTTTCGATAAAAACCTAGTCATCATAGAATTAAAGAGAGTAAATCTATACTTTAATAAACCAATTTACATTGGTTTTAGCATCTTAGACTTATCAAAAACTTTTATTTATGATTTTCACTATAACTATATTAAGAAAAATTTCAATAGTCATGGATCAAAATTATTATACACTGATACTGATAGTTTAATTAATCAATTTAATGTACCCTATATATATGACACCATCAAACGTGATATCGGAAAATTCGATACCTCTGACTACCCACCAAAAAATGTTTACAACATTCCATTAAAAAATAAAAAAGTGATTGGACTTATGAAAGATGAGTGTAATGGTCAAATTATTACCGATTTCGTTGGGTTACGAGCAAAACTTTATGCATTTAAAATCTATCAGAATAAAATGGCTAAAAAGAGAGCTAAGGGTGTCAAAGGGTCCACTTTACAAAAGATCACATTTGATGATTTTAAGGCTTGTCTGGTGGATCATGTAAACATAACAAAACATCAATATTTGATTAGAAGTAGTAATCATGAAGTGAAAACAATTAAACAAAGTAAATTAGCATTAAGTTGATGTGATAATAAAAGGAAATTAAGTGACACCTCAACTGATACTTTCCCTTGGGGTTATACCGTATCAATTTAATATAGTGGAAACCTAAAACATGCAAACCTTCTCAATAAGACAATTTATAGATAAATTGAGAAAAATATAGATAGCCCAAACTGGGAATCGAACCCAGACCATGTCGGTATCGCGCCGAGTGCTCTACCAGTTGAGCTATCCGCCACTATACTATATTCCGTTCAATTTCATCTATAACTTATTGAGCCACACCGTCCATCGTACGGTATCATAAAGCATAAAGTATTAAATAAAAAGATAAAACTAAATAATAATAATGTAGATAAATGTAATTAATTCAAAGTTTTGTAAAAATAAATTTGAATAAATAAATATGGTTAATAAAAAGTCAAAATTGTTTATTATTATTTCTTTATTTATTAATTCTATAAAAATACATGATAATTTTATAAATCAGACTTATTAATCCAGCTATTATGTGAATCATCGAATCCTAACCATTTAACATACATTTTACTTCCATGCTTTTTAATTATTTTTTCAACTAGATATACATCTGGATACTTGACTTTACTGAGTTCTTTTGCATAAAATCCTCCTTCTATCGGTTGATCCTGATAATCAATCAGTTTGTAAGTTGTTGGATTCGTTTTTTGTATTGTTTTAATTGTGAAAATTTCAGTCGTCCAGTTTGGTGTGTAGCCCTTTTCAAAAACATGTTTATACTTGCTTACTCGAACTTTATCTCCAACTTTGAATTTATTTTGTTTTCGCGCCTGTTCACTTTGAAGAGGTTTGTATATTGTCTGAAGTATATGTTTCTCATTACCAACAGTTACATTGGCATGTTTCATTTTTATTGTTCGATTTTCCGTGTGGTTATAATTATCGATTAAGTCTTCAAGTATATCGATCCATTTGTAATTTCTAGGTGCTGTAAACTCACGCCACATTTTATTTTTAAGTGTTCGACTGAAACGTTCACATATAGAGGCCTTCAAATTACTAAACGTTGAGTACATATGAATCCCATAATGTTTCATGAGATCTTTGAACTCTTTATTATAAAATTCTTTGCCTTGATAAACATGAAGATGTTTAGGTTTCCGCCTTTGCTGTAACACAGACTTCATAGCGTTTCTGACGTCACTGCCACTTTTACTTTTGATTGAAACTGCCCAAGCATACTTTGAAAAAATATCTATAATTGTAAGTAGATATTTATATCCACTATTCGCCGTAGAGTATGGTATCATCTCAACCAAGTCAGCTTGCCAAGTCTCATCAAGTCCACGAATGTCAACATGCCGACGAAGATAATTTTTTCGAGCCTGTTTGTGGAGCTCTTGTGCTATTACTTTCTTTTTATTTTCCATTTTTTTCAAGTTTAGATACTCTACGCTCAATATCAGCTAATATTTGACCATCACGTACTACAGATCTCACAAGCGTTGTTACACGATTTGATAGCGTTTGACTATATGGACTCAGTTCACTAAGACTCTCTTCTAATGCGCTCACTTTGGTTCTCAATTCGATACTGAGGTCTGGATCTTTACTCGTCATTTTATTCTCTAGCTTAACTATTTCAACCGTTACTTTATCTTCAAGATCAGTTATACGATATTTATTGTAGTCACTAATTGCTTTTACATTGTCTAATTCTTGTTTGATTGCAATTTTCATAGTATTATATGTGACTGCATCACTTTCATTCTTAGGTTCGGCAACATTACATAACCCTTTTCCGTCTAAGTTAAACTGTCCATCATCTGTCAACTCGAAACCTTTTCCAGGTGGTCCAACACTACTGCTACAGCCTTTAAATTGTGTCTGATTCAAATGGGAAGATACACGTCCAAATATATCGATACTCATTTTGATGATCCTTCCTTCCTGAATGATATTTTATAAATGATGAATTATTGTTAATGTATGTCTTAATAAATAATTTTAGCTTCACGTAGCTTTTCAATGATTGAAATTATCTGATTAGAATGACTAGTGTTGCCAGCTGCTTGAGATGCTATTAACAGGCGAAGGCGATCTATGAGTTCATTAGGATCATCCCAATAAACATAATCCACATATTTTCGTTTCTTTAAAACAGTCATAAAGTCAGGTAGCCCTTTACCTCTTTTTAGTGGTGATTGAACAAAGTCAGCAATATATTTAGTATATTTAGCAGTCCTCTGAACATAAAGACTTCTTTCAGATTCATAATTTTTCCTGTGAGTATTCATTGAAACAATGAGTTTATGGTACACATCTAAATCACTTGTAGTAATTGAATTTTCATTTGGATCGTTTTTAAATAACAATTCTATAAGCCCCGGAGATAGAACATGATTTTGATTATTTACTAATATTGTATTATCTGTTAATTGAACAGGTGAATTACCAAAAAATAATTGATTATTTTTTTTTACGAATACCAAATCTTGTATCCAAGCCTTTAGGATTTTTTTTAGTCAACATATCAATATATTTAGATATAGAATTATGATATTTCAGTGGTGTGCTTGTAGAGGTTGGAGGATGAGATAAAATGGTTTCATTCAAGTTGCTGCTACTAGTACTGTTCACATTTAAATCATCATAAGTATTCTGACCGCGATGTGTGTCACTATTATCATAAATAGTTTGATAGTCACTATGTTCACGTTTCTTCAGAGAAAAATTTTGCACCGATTCTTCTTCTTTTTTAATTTCATGTTTTAAAGCTTTAGAATTCTCGACTAATGTTTTCAACGGTATCACAATAGGTTTGAACATTTCATTTGCAGTTTGCTCAGAAGTGTCTTTATCAACTTTTAATATTTTATGCTTTTGTCTTATCGCATCACTAATTTTAGTTATTTGGAGCAGCATATCTTTCTGCCGAGACATATTTTTACACGCCATGTTTGCACACTTGATTGTCCTTTAAGACGGTGTCAATTTATATAGAGATAGTTAATTTATACTTATAAAACAGTCAAAACCTTTTCTATAACGTCCATTTTTCAATTCACTATCCTTGTCAATAACAACAAATTCGTGTTTATTATCACTTGTCTTATCATTCCAGCATGCTGAACATAAATCTTTGAATTCACTGTACGGCATATCTGTATTCACATGATCATCATATATGTGCTTTAAATTCATTTCATCCTGACGGAAAAGTACGAAATTAATTAATGTAACGGGACGGTTTGGTCCACCTCCGTTTGACGGGAGGCCGATTCCTCGCCGTATAGGGCATACTCGCGCTGCACAAATCGCCTATCCTCTACCGTAATATTATAAAAGCGAAGTGTGAGCATAAGCTCACATTAGCTTACTCATTAGGCATAGAGTACATGTGGGTGCCTCACCAACAACCACCACGAGACCGTCCTCACTTGGACCCAAACACTCCTCCCATCTCAGGAAATAAAGAGACTCTGGTCGAAGTGGGGCTTGGATTTGGGTCCCCCATGGTACCAATTCCATGTATTGGTGGACATGATGCAGAATAAGTGCTGAGCCACAGCCTGCACTCAGTGACCTCAAAAAGGGTTTCTTACACATTATACTCACTTGGGTTTCTGACAGCAGTCAAATAAACTTGCCCTCGACTATTATTACCCAGTGATTATCACTATATGCTAGTGATAGTATTTTGTACGAGCTACTATCCCTTAGAATTTTTAGACAGTCTGATGAGTTGGTCTCACTCGCGCAAAGGTACCTATTGGCTTCCTGCAACCACGGAGTTGCCGCATGTTACGGGTGCAAGACATGCGGGCACCGCTAACGGTTGGAGTACTGGTCTCAGAACCCACGAAGAGGGTAGTACTTGCCAGTTTGGCGCCCCCTAGAGGGCGCCAAAACAACTTGTGGGACGGAATAGTACAAGAAAATTGGCATTGTCGCGTATCAGCTGTTTTGGTATACGCGTATAGGTTTGACAGAGATAAAAGCTATCAACATTTTTGTGTCGCCCCATACAAAAATATGCTCTAACATGATCTTGCTTCTCACAAGCGACGTCATCGAATATCATACGAGAATTCGGTTGTGCATCATCTGGATTTACAACTGATTCATGATCATTAAATGGGAAGTATCCGACTCCTTCTATAGGCTGTAATGCTGATTCTAATAATTTATATTTAGGCTGATTTAGTGGTTTAGAGTATACATAAATGTTCTCAAATCTCAAGCCATTAGGATGAGTAATCAATGCAAGAAGCGCATTTGTTTTCCCACAATTTGATGGTCCACAAAGGACTGCTCGAACAGTATTCGGTAGCAGCGCGCCATGACGTTTTTGGATTTTTTTCTCATCACCTTGAATTATGTGATTAAAATTGATCACAGGTAATTTAGCTGTCTGTTTTTCAAACTTCATTTTGAATTATTTTTTTAAGAACACTAATTACTATGTTAATCCGCTGATGACTCGATTCTAACTCAACAATATACTTATAAGTATCGAGTATTTATATGATCGAGATTAGTCACAGATCGACAATGGCTAAGAGCAGACCTATTATTAAAGTCGCAACTAAGAGTGGTAAAGGTTTTGTCAACAGTGTTATAAATAAACTACCAATAGAATTACATATACCGGGATATCAGTACTGTGGACCTGGTACAAAATTAGCAAGAAGACTAGCTCGAGGTGATCCGGGAGTAAATCCTCTAGACCGAGCATGTAAAGCGCATGACATTGCTTATTCTAAAAATCCTGACAATATGGCAGCACGTCATGCGGCTGATAAATATCTTGCTGAAAAAGCTTTACAACGTCTTTGTGCAAAAGATGCCAGCCTTGGTGAAAAAGCTGTGACTTGGGGAGTTAATAAAACCATGAGAGTAAAGAGAAGTTTGGTTGTGGGCATGAAAAAGATGGATGCGGTTAAAAAGAAGTTGAAAATCAAGAGGGAGAAGTCAAGGAGCAATGGTAAAAAGAAAAAGAAGACATTAAAGAAAACAAAAAAACTTGTTCCTATCAGGCAAATTATAAAATCAGCTAAAAAAAACTATGAATGAGGGTGTACTCATTTCACCGTTTAAGTCGGCATTACGGGGTGCTCGTGAAGCTGTAAAAATGGTTGGTGGGAAAAAAAAAATACGATCATCACGTACATTACCAATTCCACCTCTAAAAGTGGGTGGATTGTTACCATTTTTAATACCAATTCTTGCTGGTTTAAGCGCTACTGGTGTATAAGCTGGAGGCGCTGCTGGTATCGCTAAAGCTGTGGATGCTGCCAAGACTGCTAAACGTAAATTGGAGGAGACTAAACGGCATAATTCAACAATGGAAGCTATAGCCCTGGGTAAAGGGTTATACTTGTCACCGTACAAGACTGGAATGGGATTATATTTGAGCCCCCTACCAAAAAACATGTAACGCTACCTCATCGAGCTCTCACCAATTTCGATTTAATCGAGTATGCAAAAGATTTAAAAATTCCATATTTCCGAGGTGTTTTCATGAGAAATAATTTACCAAAGTCTGGTCCGTGGAAAAAAGAGTCAGCAATCATAAATCTCGATGATAAAAATGGTCGTGGAACTCATTGGGTTGCATACAAGAAGAATGGCAATGATGCCATCTATTTTGACAGCTTTGGTAACCTCCAACCACCAAATGATCTCATGAAATATCTCGATGTTGGTAGCGTTAAATATAATCATCAGAAGTATCAAGAAGTATCATTATTCACGGATATCTTTATAAGATTTTTATTTCATGTTTAATGCGTCCTTTTTACACACCCGAAAAGTGATTTTATGCGCAAAATAACTCAGCCCGAGATGGAATCGCAAATACACGTGATTTGCGTCACTATTTCAATCGAACCGGAAGTTTCTATTAATCTTTGAGGATTTTTAATAGATAAAGAGGTCGATTATTGCTTTTTCAACGCCTCAGCGGAATCCTGCAATAATTGACTGCAAAAAGATGTCAATTTTTGAATGCCTTATTGATTATTCAACGCCGAAGCGGATTCCTGCAATAAGGTTTAAATATAGAATATTAAAGATCCTCTTATTGACTTTTCAACGCCTGGGGCGGAATCCTGCAATAAGAGTGCACGAAAGTTCGACGTTCGAATATTCGCGGACCGTAAGTTAGAAGAACCGACTAGCCAAGAGCTATAAGTGTTCAGGCTTTTTATAAACTTTGATTTCGCGATTGATGGGGAATTTTTAATTATTGTCATTGGTGGAAGGTGACGACAGTATAATAATTGTTCGTTCGTCTTATTGCAGTTATCCTCCCACTAATCTTTGTCGCATAAAAAGGTGCAAAAAGCTGACGCTGCATTTTCGCGCGCTTTCGAAAAGAAGAGCTTTGTAATAATTATTTTTAAATAATTATTAGAATAAAAAACAATCATTTGGACATAACAATAGCGAAAAAAAAATTGTTTTAATAATTAATAATAAAAAAAAATAGTAGCTATGGAGGTCCCACGATCGGAACCACCTAAAAACTTGTGGAATAGATAATTGTTTGTAGACACGCATTTTCAGAAAAAAAATATGCATGATTTTCAGAAAACGACTTTAAAGTTTTAAAATTTAAAAATAACGCAGAAAAATTTTTCTAATAAATCATTTGTATTTTTGTCTAAAAGTACATGGCATTACGAAACTTTTTTTCTTCGAGTTTTTTTATTTAAAATATTTTTTTAAACCTTATGAGCAAAAAACCATGAAAAGAGCGGTTTTTTTTTAAAATTTCTTATCTTTTGAACCAATGATTAAAAAAATCTCAAAATTTGGGAGGATGATTTTTTTAAGAGTACTAAAAAATATCAAAAAATAACGGAAGTTAAAAATTAAAATTCTTAAAACCGTTCGATTTGGCATAGAATGCCCCATATATATTAGGTTGTTTCAAAAAAAAAAAAAAACAAATTTTTTTTTTTGGTGTCCAAAAATTGACGTTATAACTAAAAACAGGAATTTCGGTATCAATCAGTACTCTAAATAGTGTAATTAAGGTTTGCCTCAATCCATTTTTCTATTTTTTATTTAAATAACACGGGAAAAAAAACTTATTTTTTTAGAATTTTCTAGCTTACAACCCAATTGACGGATTTTTATACCCAGTGAATGTTTTTGTAGGAAATTTAACGCTCTAGAGAAAAAGTCTCTTATCATTTTTTGATAAATCCCGCTGTTCAAAAGTTGTTCAAGCTTCAAGTCAAATTCATAGTATATTTTGCGATTTTTTACTTTTCCGGCAAAAGTATTATTCTTATCAAAAAATGTCATAAGAACATTTTTGTAGATAATTCTATTTTTCACAAATTATCAGGAATAAAGTTTTTACAAATTCCACATCATTCACAAGTTATTTGCATTTCGATGTCAAGCTCTTAAGATCAATCAGAAATTTAATCTTTTAAGAGCTTGACACTGAAATGCAAATAACTTGTGAACAATGCGAAATTTCGAAATACTTTATTGGTAATAATTTGCAAGAAATAGAATTATCTACAAAATTGTTTTCAAGACATTTTTTGATAAGACTTATACTTTCGCCAGAAAAGTAAAAAAAATCGCAAAATTTACCATCAATTTGACTTAAAGCTTAAATAACTTTTGAACAGTGGGATTTATCAAAAAATGATAAGAAACTTTTTCTGTAGAGCGTTCAATTTTCTACCAAAATATTGACCAGACATAAATATCCGTCGATTAGTTTGTGAGCTAGAAAATTCTAAAATCAAAATTTTTTTTTCGTGTTATTTAAATGAAAAATAGAAAAATGGATTGAGGAAAATCTTAATATCACTATTAAGAGTCCAGATTGGTACCAAAATTTCTATTTTTAGTTATACTGTCCATTTTTGGACACCATAAAAAATTTTTTTTTGTTTTTTTTTGAAACACTCTAATATATATGTTATGTCCGGATTCAATTAATTAATAATTAATAATTATTGGTAATGGTCGCGTGGGCCTCAAGTGGGAGGCACCGGGCAAACAGGGTGATTTTCCTAGAGGATTAGCTCTGAAATTTATTTTTATTGTGAGAACTCGAACGATAAACTCCGCAGGGGCCTTTCTGTATTGATGCAGAATTTGGATTTTTGTACGTTGAAGAAATTGATAAGTTTACCTACCTTTCGTTGTTCGCTGCTTACTTGCAAGTTGGTCTTTGTGATCTTTGGACTGCAACTCTCGTGGATTGCTTCTGTTGGTCTCTGGTCGAAAGATGATTTGGTCTGAGAAGAAGGGATGTGGTTCTTAATATTAGAAATAATCTAATATTCCAGTTTTTTCAATGATAGATGTTTATTGAAAAACTTCCCTATGGGCTCGCCGTACTCATTTCACAAGATGTTAAATTGTTCTTAACAGTAAGGTTCTTTCTTTAACTTAAATCTCTTGGATTTACATTTAACTATTAAACTTAAACTTATGGTTTTACACTTTGGATTTATTGAGTCTCTAGCTCATATGAGTTCGGTATAAATCCCCGACTTCAGCAATTCACTCGGACGAGAATCGCGGTTTATACACTTAACAATTATTATAAAATCACCCACGCCTCCTCGTGTTTTACACGAGCAGTACTTTCCGTGTGGTGATTTTTATAAAAGAAAACAATTTTGAAAAGACGATTTTGAAATAGAAATGTTAACGGTAACAAACAACTTGCCACGCCTCCTCGAGTGCAATATCGAGACGATCTTCCCGTGGAATTTTATTGTAACTTGGCTGTTTAGATTTTGTTAATGAAAATGTACTAATGGGTTTGAAATGAATAGAAAATAGGAAACGGTTTGCCTAAACGTAACACGGTTTAGAGCTCACGCGGGCCAGCAAGGAAGATACATTAAATTCTCAAGCGTCATAGGCTGCCGCACCTTGGTGTTCGTTGTTTTTATCACCTCGGTTCGCGGTTCTGGAGGGAATAATTTAGAATATATAATTTGATGAATTTAGAATACAGTCAAGTGTAATTCCCTGATTGGAGGAAACGTTGACGACGTTCATAAGGTGTTGGCCGAAATTGCTATCCCTAAAATTGTTAACGCTGCACTTTACAGCGAAGGCGGCAATGAGGTCCCTTTGAATATACGGCAAGCCAGATATATATATATATATATATATATATATATATATATATATATATATATATATATATATATATATATATATATATATATATATATATATAAGGGTGGCCTAAGAAAATCGACTATTTTTTTTCGAGTCTCTTGTGAAAATTTGTTGGTTTACAATGTTTTAAGAATCCTCTCCAAAAATCAGCTCGATAATAAATTTTCAGGAGGTCGCTCTCGAATTTTGTAAATATCAAAAATGATCAAAATTAAAATTTTTATTTCAAATTTTTTTCTTTCTTGTGGCAGCAATAGTTTATATTTGCGAAATCATGACTACGCTGAAAATATAAACCCAAAATTTAAATATTTAAAACTCGCTCAAGAATTTTGAATGTTTCCAAGTGCTGTCTTTTGAACGTTTTCGAGCAACACTTGAATATTGATAATAAAGCTTCTCGATTTTTTTACCATTAATTTGCACCACTATTAATGGAAATATAACCCCAGAAATAAAAATAATAAGTTATTCACATACTTTTTTTATCTTTTAATTAAATTTTTAGGTTTATTCGCTTATTCAGAACTTACCAAATTTTATTGTTCAAAACTGTCATGTATATTTTTGGTTATGCAAAAGTGATGATTCACAGAAATGACAATAAATGAGTTATAAAAGAATACAAACACTGATTCAGTCACATATTATGAGTTAATATTAAAAATTCTTGAGCACCATTTAAATATCTAAATTTTGGGCTGAAATTTTTAGCACAGACATGTTTTTACTAATATAAACTATTGTTGTCATGAGAAATAAAGAATTTAGAAGTAAAAAATCCGAATTTCAATCATTTTTGATATTTTTGGAATTCGTGAGCGGCCTCTTGAAAATTTTTTATCGAGCTGATTCTTGGAGAGACTTCTTAAAACATCGTAAGCTAACAAATTTTGATAATAGACTCGAAAAAAAAGTCGGTTTTTTTGAGCCGCCCTTATATATGAGATTGCCTCCTAAAAATTTATTATCTAGCTGATTTTTGGAGAGGATTTTCAAAACATCGTAAACCAACAAATTTTCACAAGAGACTCGAAAAAAAAATAGTCGATTTTTTTAGGCCACGTTGCAATTTGCAACGTAAATTTTACTTATTACTCGATTAAACTCAACAAAATTACACCTCAAAATTACTCAATAAATTTTACTGAAATACTCGAACTCAAAAAACACAAATCGGGCTACGTTACACTTCGCCCACCGATAACTCCTCTTATGTCCTCCAGATCCTGACGGGCGCTATCCGACTTTTGTTTCCTCGGTATCGGCAACCAGTCTAAACGTACACGTAAATTAAAACCTAATATCTTGTAACGAATAAAATTGGGGTTAATTGAAATTACCAATTAAAAGTTTATTAATTAATTGATTTATGAAAAATGAACCATACAGAACAAGATAAGATAAACCAGTAATTAGTTATCGTAAACGTCTCCCCTGGCTTCCTCGTACCAGGAAGTTCGGATAGCCCTTCTGAAAATGCTTGTGTGGATATTGAGCACCGGGTTCGGAAATGCCTGATATAGCCGAGTACGCGGCTTGATTTAGAATAGGGAAAATTTGTTGACATATTTAAAGACTGTACATAATTGTACTGTCTGGGTATTGTCGACTCTGCATTTTTTTTTAATGTCAGCGCTAGACTTTCATTAGGCAGCGTTGGCAGGATAAGGAGGAATAAATTCTGAAGGTTGAAGAAATTATTCCCTGGGTGCTGTCAAGCAAACAACAATGGGCAACAACGGTCGGATATGTCCGGGATGTCTGATGGAGAAGAAGAGAGAAGAGGAGTAATGCTTGTGGCTTAGAAGAGAGAACAGGAGGATTACCAATGTCATGATGTAATGCTAACGCGGTCCCGTGGCATTGGTATTTTAGAGAGAGAATCGTTTTTTAGTGCGATAGAAGTACCCCACTACAAACAACACCAAATTTTCAAAAATTATCCTTCGTTGGTGTCTTTTGAAGATTTCTTAAACCTTTTTCCCCCGAAAAAAAAAAATATTATTATTAAAATCACGATTTCTGATGTCCGTCATCCATAGATTGCCGAATATTTTCCCTTACGCCAATACGATATTCGGTAGCGACTCAGTGCCACAGACTACAGTACAATACATACGCTTACAATAGAGAGATTCACGACAACTAGCTAAGCACATATCTAACGCGTCTAGCATTACCTTGTATTATATGATTCATTAAATGAAACTGATTATTTATTCTTTTGTTAACACTAATAATTGGATTCAGATAATTTATTTATCGTAGTGATTAAGTTTCATGAACCTCATACCAGCCACTACATATTGTAATGGGTTTTTCACCACCGGCGATCTACCGGAGTGAAGTCCGAATACACTTACTATTTGGTAACATTGTTCACAAATTTAAATGTTGGGCGCCAGGTGATTTTATAGTCAACAAATAAACAATTATCAAAAAATGTCGTCTCAGAGTGGTGGATCGGGGAAAGGTCAGACACTTAAGATTACGATAAAATAATTGATCAGAATTAACAAAGTAATTAATCGTATATTGAACAGAAAAAATAATTGACCGGTTTCACACAAATTATCGGTTACAAAAAAAATAATAAATGCCGTTGTCGGCTTGACTCGATATAAACAAGATTATAAAAAAACGTAGTTAATCGAAAAACAAAGTCAGTTCATTGTTAAAAAAAAAAATAACAGTCGGTTGTCGAAATTAAAGTACACTTATTTTAATGCACAAACCCACGTACGAGGTAGTTCTTCACGAAAATACTCGACCGGTGACGTCAGAGTATTTTACATGGCAAGATTCGGCTGCCGCAACGAATAAGAAAGAGATAATCCGCAATTCTCAGAAATACTCGAATGAAATAAAATAAAATAATATTTTATATTTTGGTGACGCGTAATTTCACAGTCACATAATTATTGCGCGTAATTAAATATTAAATTGATTATTATTTACCCAAAACGCGTTTCACTTGTTCAATACACAAAATCAGTCGGTCGTACACTTGCTCAGTTCTCGTGCCGAGTTTTCGGATTGTTCACAGTCGTCGTATTATTGTTCACTCGCAATTCATTTGTCGGTCACTTTAATTAATCGTTGATCAATAATCGAATTGTTCAAAAATTGGAATCAAAATTGTTCTTTTAGTCGAGTCGAATTGTTCACAAACAAAAAAACGCGGCCGTTCCATACGAAGTCTATCCCGGATCTCTCGTCACAATCCATGTGTTGGATCAATTGCTCGGTTGAAGTCGAAATTGTTGATTCTAGATGTCACCATTAACTTTCTGTGCGATAATTGGTTGCTGAGATATCGATAATCAAAGACAAAAGGATCCTTTTTTATTTGAAGACCGATATCTCGGCGAGAAGTGGAGGTATCAGGGTCTTAAAAAAACGAAATTAAAGCTGAATAATGAAGGTATCCGATCCTTATAGTGGTTAAGCAAACAAAAATTTTTCCACGCCCGTAGACTAAAAAAAGCAAAGTAAAAAAAAAAAAGTAAAAACAATTTTCGAATTTTTTTGTCGCTGGTTTTTCTAAGATTACTCAAATACCGCTGAGGCAAAAAATTTTTAAAGTTCTAATCCAAAAAGTAGAAACTTGGAGCTACAATTTTTTTTTCTCTTCTTCGTACGACCATCTCTCTCGAAGATACGGCTTGTTGAAAATCACCGAAAAATTTGAAATTTTTTATTGATCCTTTAATTTTTTCTAGTAGTGTATATAAGGGTGATTTGAGACTTCCGTTTCCGGTAATAAAACAAGTGTGTGAGTTGTTAGTAGGTGTAAACTGCATTGGGTTTTTTAGGTAGAGATAGGGGATAAAGAAAAGTAGGAGATAGAGGGTGGGAGAGAGGAAATTAGTTAAAGTGGGGTGATAAATTGAAAGTGTAAGGGGTTAGTGTGAGTGTAAAAGTTTTGAAGGAAATTATAGTAGGAGTAAAAAAAGTGAGGTTAGGGGAAAGTGCAAGGGGCGAGGGGAAAGAGTAAAAGGTAAAATAGGATGTAAGAGGCAGAGGCGCTGAGGAGGTCAAAGTAGAGATCGAAGGAGGAAGGTAAGGTAGGAAGAAGCAGTAGATATTAGGTAACAGAATAGTGGGAGTAGATCAGAAAGAAAGTGAGTAGGTGAGTAAAGAAGGTAATGGTTTGGGCGATAAAGGTAACACAATAAAGAGACCGAGTATTGAAAGAGTAAGATCAAGAAGAAGGGGAAGTGAAGGTGAGTTAGTAGAAGCTGTGCTTAGAGAAAAAAAAAGAGAGAAAACAAGAAGAGGAAGTTAGATTGTATAAAGAACTGGAGGAGGCAGAGGTATTTAAAAGAAGTAGGATAGTAGTAAGGACACCAGAAAAAGAGGGGAGGGGGCAAAAATGGAGGAGATGATAAAAATGATGGAGGAGATAATGAAAGCAGAGTGTGGACAGATTGGGGTGACGATAGAAGAGCTGGCTTTGGAGGCGAGGAAGGAGAGAGGAAATGAGAAAGATGTGGGAGGCGGACAGAGTGGAAATAGAAAGAAGAATAGACGAGTTAGAAAAAAAAGTAGAAAACTTAGAAAAAAAAGGAAGAGACAAGTAATGTAGAGGGGAGAGAAACCAGATAGTGAGGAGGGGGGAAGGTATTAGGATCGAGGAAAGGAGACTTAGGAGTTTGGAAGTAAAAATGGACAAGAGGGAGAGCGAGGCTAGACGGAAAAACAGTGATTAAAGGAGTTAAAGTAGGAGAAGGGGAAGAATACGTAAAGGAAGTGGAAAAAATATGAAGGAAATGGGGAAGTACAGGGGGGTAGGGAAAAGATGAGACAAGTAGGTAAGGTGGATTGGGAGGGACGAGAAATGGTGTAGGTGGAGTTGGCGGGATTAGAAAAGAAGAAAGAAGGTATGAAAGCGAGAAGCGAGTTGAAAGGTGATCGGGAAACAATTGAGGATAATTTAACGGTGGATGAGAGAAAGATAAGGTGGAAGATTGGAAGAGAAGCACAAAAAGAGAAATTAAAGGGGAATAAGGTACAGGTAGGATATATGAAAATATGGGTGAATGGGGAGATGAAAATATGGAATGAGTGGGGAAGGAGTGGATAGAGAAGAAGAAAAACGAATAGGGATACGGGAAAGGGAGAAAGGGAGCGGAGGGGAGGGATTGCAGGGCAAAAAGACGGAGAAAAAGACAGAAGTATATAGGATAGAGTCTTGGAGTGTAGCAGGGCTGAGAAATAAGGATAAAGAGTTTTGGATGAGCCCGAAGGAATGGGATGTGATAGTGGTGATAGAGACGTGGTTAGATGGAAATGGATGGAAAGTCATGAATGGAAATTATAAGAAAGGGTATGAGTGGGTGGTGCAGGGCGTGGTAAGGAACAAAGGAAGGGGGAGAGCAAAAGGAGGGATGGTGTTGGGAGTAAAGATAGGATGAGAACTAGGAAGACAGGAAAATAGGGGGGAGAATGGATGGTTAGAAATAGTGGTGAAGCTAGGGAAGGAATGGTGGTGGATTGTGGGGATTTATATCAATGGGGATTTATATAAAAAACTAGAGTTGATCGAGAATTGGATAGAAGGAGAAGGGGAGGAGAGGAAAGTTATAATAGGAGGGGATTTTAATGCGAGAACAAGGGAGGAAGAAGGGTTCGCAAGGGAGGTGAATGGTGGATAAAGGGGAGGGAAACGCAGGTTTATAGACAAGGTGGGAAATAAGGATGGGAAGAGATTGTGTAGTCTCATAGGGGGAAGAGGATAGGGAATATTAGATGGGTGTGTAGAGAGGGACGAGGAGGGAAATCGGGCATTCATGGGGAAGAGGAGGCGTTCAGTGATAGATTTCATAGTAGTGAGTGAAGTGGTGAAAGAAAGAGTGGACATGATGGAGGTACAAGAGACAGTGGATTCGGACCACTCACTAGTGGTAGTATGGATTAAGGAAGGAGGGAGGGAAATAGCTGGGGGAAGGGGTGAAAGAATGAGTAGAGGGGTATGGACGAACAGTGGGATAGAGCTGTTTAGAGAAAAGTTTGGGGGTTGAGAGGGGGGTAAAGGAGTACAGGAGGGATGGGAAATGCTAAGAGGAAAGGTACGGGAGGATATAGAGGGGACAGAGATGGCAAGGTGTAAAAGAAGTACGAATGGATGGTGGGATGAGGAGTGTAAGGAGGAGAAAATGAGGGTAAGGGAGAGTCTGAGGGCTGTAAGGCATAAGAAAGGGGATGTAGGGAAATACAAGGCAGAGAAGAAAAGATATAGAAGGTTATGTGAGGAAAAAAAGCAGACGGATAAGATAAGACAGGAGGAAGAGATTAAAGCAACAAGGACAGAGAGACAGGTCTGGGCGATAGAAAACAAGGGAAGGAAGGGAAGGAAGGGAGTTAATAAAAGTATTGAGATGAAAGAATGGGATAGTCACTTTAGAGAGTTGTTAAGGGGGGACGGAGAGTAGAACAGGTGTGGAAGAAAGGGAGGGGGATATCATAGAGGATGAGGAAGAGGACATAGCTCTTCAAGAGATAAGGGAGGTAGTCAAAGGGCGGAGAGAAAATAAAGCGATGGGGGAGGATGGAATCCCAAATTAGGTATGAAAGTATGGCGGAGAGGAGGTAATTGTAGCGATTTGGGAGTCATGTAGAAAGGTATAGAAGGAGGAAGGGTGGTCAGAAGGATGGAAGGAAGGGGTAGTAATACGTATAGTAAAGAAATGGGATGGGAGTAAGTTGGAGGATCACAGGGTGGTAACGCTGACACAAACAGCGTATAAGGTGTATGTCGGGGCACTGGAAAAGAGATTAAGGAAGGAAGTGGAAAGAGAAGGGCTGCTGTCACCAAGTCAGGCTGGATTTAGGAAGGGGATGGGAACAGTAGATAACATCTATGTGCTAAATTATTTGATGATTAGAGAAATATGGAAGGATAGGGGGAAGATGAGGTTACTTTTTGTGGATCTGAAGTCAGCATTTGACTCAACAGTAGGGAATGTTTGAGTGTATGAGATAGAAAGGGGTTAGGGAAAAATTGGTTAGGAGGTGTGAGACAGTTTTGAGAGAAAGGGTGAGTAAAGTAAGAGAAATATGGAAGGATAGGGGGAAGATGATGTTACTTTTTGTGGATCTGAAGGCAGCATTTGACTCAACAGTAGAGACTGTTTGAGTGTATGAGATAGAAAGGGGTTAGGGAAAAATTGGTTAGGAGGTGTGAGACAGTTTTGAGAGAAAGGGTGAGTAAAGTAAAAGTGGGTAAAGAGGGAGGGGAGAGGTTTCGGATGGGGAGGAGAGTTAGACAGGGGTGCCCTCTGAGCCCACTATTGTTTGTGATGTTTCTGTCGGACTTGGATGAGGAGTTGGAAAAGGGAAGATGGGGAGGAGTAGAGTTTTAAGGGGGAGGAAAGGTTCTCGTGCTGGCATATGCGGATGATGTTGAGCTGTTGGCAAAGGAAGAGGATGAGTTGAGAGTTATGATCAGAATGCTTCAGAGCTATATAAGTGGAAAAGGTTCAGAATTGAATACGAGGAAGACGAAAATTATGAGGTGTAGGAAGGATCGGAAAGATATAGAACAGTAAAGTGGAGATGGATGGGGGAACATATAGATGAATTGAAAAAGTATGAGTACCTAGGGTATGTAGCAAAAGTGAATGGGAATCAGGAGGAGCACGTGAGAGAGAGTGGAAAAAAGAGCGAGTGTGTTAGGGCAGGTATGGGGAGTAGGGAAAAGGAAATTTGGAAATGACTGGGGTAGAAGGATTTGGCTTTTCGATGAATTAGTATAGTCGGTGGTGAGCTATGAAGTGGAGGTGTGGGGATGGAAGAAAAGAGAGGTGGATAAGAGTTTACAGGAAAGGTTTCTAAGGTGGGTCTTAGGAGTCTCAAGGAGAGTGCCGGTATATATGGTTAGAGAAGAATTAAGTAGAGAAGGGTGAGGGGTAAGAGCTGGGATGAGGGCGTGGGGGTATGAGAAAAGGATAGAAGAAGGAAAGGGTGGAGATTATGCGAGGAGATATAAGCTAGAAATGAGAAAAACAATAAGAGCAGGAAAAGGAATAGGAGGATGGGAAGGGGAAAGAAGAGAATATTATGAGAAAAGAGGGTGGGAAATGGTGAAAGTAGAGAGGAGGTGGGATAGATAGGAAATGAGCGGAGAAATGATAATGGTGGAGGATAGGAAAAGAGAGTGGGAGGAAAGGTGGGAGAGGATAAGGGACCGAAAGGAAACAGAGAATACAAGTATATAAAGGGGGTAGAGATGCCAGGATATTTGAAGAAGGAGCGGAAGAAGGAGAGGTGGAGAAGAGTAGCGAAGTTTAAGCTAGGGGATGGGATGGATGGGGGGATGTACTGGGAGAACGAGGAGAAAAAGAGATGTAGGGTTTGCGGCTTAGAGGAGGAAATGTGGGAACATGCATGAAAGGTCTGTTCAAAGTTTGGGGTGGATAACGGATGGCAGGAGATGAGGAAGGAGGTGTTAGGAGAAGAAGGTCCAGGGGAAAATTGGTTAATAGAGCTAGAGAAATTGAGAGAGGAGAGGGGGGAGGACAGGTAGAAAAGGAGCAGCAAAAACGGAGGTTGGGGAGTGAGTGAGATGAAGAAAAGGAATGCTGGATGCAAAAGTGGTTTTTCTTTTGGAAAGACTTTTTTTTTCTCTTTCGATCTTGGGGGTAAGAGGATATGTGGAAAGGAATTGTAAGGAATTTAAGGAATCGTAATGGAATGGAATGGAATGAAGTAGAGTAAGGTAAAATTGTAAAGTGGTAGTATTAAGTGTTGCATTTTATGTATTTTTTGTTACTATATAATTGTGAAACGGAAGTGCGGTTTATAACCCGAGAGGGAAAATAAAAAACCGAAAGAATATATATATGTAAATTAGGGTGATCCATTTCCGCAAAAGTTTTCTTTTCTTTAAGTGCTTGAATAAAATCTCAAGCTACATCGACAAAAAAAAAATTCTCAGCAAATATGAACTCTTAATTTCTATGCTAAGAATTTTCCATTTAATTTCCAAGATTTCCCATTTAAAATACACGTGAATTAAATTACATTTTTTTAACTTTTTAATACTCAGCTGCGTTTCATGATATCAAGGCGGTTCTTGGCGCAAATTGTAGAGCATTTGGTGTTCTTCAAAAGTACCCATAGTTCCGTACCTGTTATTCCAGCTGTTTCACTTGTGTCCATTGCGAAACTAATTTTTCCTATGAAATTGACCTCCGTTGCCTTGCAGAACGTAAACCAACAAACGTGCACTAAAAATGCCTGTGGGAATTTTATAGGAAATTTTAGTCCCTTCAAAAAAAGTCATTTGAGTCTGGTCGCTAAAGTCTATAGTTTTCGAGTTATAATCATTTTAATACTTAAAAGAATAAAATATCGACTGTAATTTATTTTTTTTATATTATATTTTTCGAATCATTAAAATCACTATAACTGGGAAACTATAGACTTTAGCGACCAGACTCAAATGACTTTTTTTGAAGGGACTACAATTCCCTATAAAATTCCCACAAGCATTTTTAGTGCACTTTCTTTGGTTTACGTTCTGCAAGGCAATAAAGGTCAATTTCATAGGAAAAATTAGTTCCGCAACGGACACAAGTGAAACAGCTGGAATAACAGGTAAGGAACTATGGATTTGAAGAACACCAAATGCTTTACAATTTGCGCCAAGAACCGCGTTGATATCATGAAACGCAGCTGAGTATTAAAAAGTTAAAAAAAAAGTAATTTAATTCACGTGTATTTTAAATGGGAAATCTTGGAAATCAAATGAAAAATACTTAGCATTGAAATTAAGAGTTCATATTTACTGAGAATTTTTTTTTTTCGATGTAGTTTGAGATTTTATTCAAGCACTTAAAGAAAAAAAAATTTTTGCGGAAATGAATTACCCTAATATATATAATAACCATTATTTACTGCCGAAAAAAAATGTCGTTTGTGCATGAATACTTATATTGATAAACACAGTTTAACATCAATAAGCAATCAATCACAAATCGAAAATTTGATAGTTTTGGCACTCTATGGACTCACGGTTCTACTGAACCCCACACAGAAAGGGTCGCAGATTAACAAATGCTATGAAGACCTTTATGACGTGTCAACACTTGTTGCATAGACTTCAAACGACAACAGATGGCACACTAAATTATATTCCTAAAAGTCCTTTCAAATTCATAATAGTCAAGTTAATAATAGTTCATAATAGTAGTTAATTCCTAAAAACTGTATAAAATATACATATAAGCAATTTTATTTAACTTTGTGTGATGATACGTAATTATATGTAATTATATCATACCATTCGTCACATATAATTGTATATCATTACATATAATTTTTTTTACTCCGGAGTAGAATATTTTATCTATCTTTTTGTTTGCTATAATATGTTCGATGCTGAATCTTTGAGAAACTTCACTCTCTGAACCCCAAATTCTGTCTCAATCAATGCCTAATTAAAGCTAAAAAAATTAACTTACATACTTTGTCACGATCAAGATGAATTTATTAATTAATATTAATGTTCAACTTAAGACCTCGTTCTACAATTGAATGGTTTACCACTTATTTATCTTTTGAAAGTTTATCACTTCTATTAATAAAATAATTAAAAAAAAATATTCTGTTCTGTTAGCTTTGCGATGGTGGTACTATAATGGATGTTGTCAGAGAACTTACAAGTACCGGAAGAAAGTTGAAAGAAGAACACATTCGATACGTTCTGAGGGAAGTAATAAAGGTATGTCTTCTTTGAATGAAATAGGAGTTAAATGTTTACCTTGTTATTGCTGGATACCAATGAAATCAAGTTCGAAAGTATCTTAATAATCTATCCGAATGCCATCTTTGCGCGAAGATTTTGTGTTTCTTAAATATTGAATGAGCCTGTACACTAACACTAATAAATTAGTGGTTTGTCACTGTTATATCCTGATTATTGGACTTGATTTTTCAATTCATTTTAGTCCAAGCCAGATGCTTATAGACTGGGGATCTGCAAGGAAATTGGTCTGGGATCATGATTGATAAGACTTATGTTTCATTAAATACATGGAGACAATGTGAATTGTCTTCGTCGTCCTCAGCCTTGCGGTTCCCAATTTTCTCCGTCTTGTTGCCGCCCGAATTTAATACGTCATAGTGCCATGGTCACATGCCTTAATTTTAACGTCGACGCATGTCCGTAAGGGTGAAGTGGGGACAGAGTCAGAGACGAGTCCCAGACCCTCAACTATCGGTCAATGACTCCGATCCTGGATCACGTAGTACTTAGACGTGCCTTTTCTTATTAATTTGCGATACTTATTAATTATATTGACATATTTCTATTATTACTCTGGCAATTTTACTTGCAATATCATTTCATTACTCTTTTTATAAATTGCTATAAATATCCTAAGTCAAGTGTTAATAAACTTATTAATATTGTACATGATTACCTGACCGTTGATCCGCGGACAATTGATTCTAACGACAATTTATCCGTCGACAATTGATCCTAACGACAATTAATACGAGCGATAATTTATCCGCTGATGATTAATCCGAGCGATAATTCATTCACCGATAATTGATCCATGCGGAATTTCGTACTTGATATTAAAATACTAATAAAATTTATTTTGTTGTTTTATTGATTTATATATTAATTATATTTATATTCTCATCACTATATATATATATACATATATATTGAGGATAATTTAGCGTAGCGATTTGATTTAATATTACACAAGAATAATAAGCGAAGCGGTTCAAGCACGAGGTTGCACTTAGCAAAGACACGTTGTAGAAACTCTGAGCGAAGCGGTTAGACAGATAGTTGTAGAATGAATAATGGAAGCGTCGTTGAATCGTCGAGAAGCTTGGTGTTGACGTGGCAGCTTTGCTGCATATAACGAATTTTCCTATTGGCTTAAAAGCGCGCCAACAGGTATCAGTTGATAGCGAGCTCTCTGATAGGCTGACCAATATAAAACGAATTTTGTGATTGGTCAGCTTGTAGCGGGTTCTCAGGACGTCTTGACACGATCCTGAGTTAGAAATTGTATGTGCCAGGCCCAAATAGCGAGTGACCCGGCACTATTCTGACCTTCAGTCAGTAGCGAGCTCGGCTTCTTCCGAACCGAGCGGAAATGCACGAAGCTTGATTTAAATTAATCAAGCTCGTGACTGAACATTCTTCCCAGCGCTGGCGACTGTGTCGACTGGATTGTCTTCTGGAGAGTGCACTGGTAGTACACACAGCTTAGCGATTGGTCGTACAAGTTCCGTGGTAGCGGTCTTCAGCGTGACTACTCGAGTCAGGCCATCTCTGCCTGGATGTAATGCGAGTACTCGAGCAAGCGGCCATTTCGATGGTGGGAATCTTTCATCAGTCAACAAGACTAATGAACCCACTTTGATGTTGTTTTGCGGATTATGCCATTTCGAAATAGATTGATGACGTTGCAGGTACTCTGATGACCATCTACTCCAAAATCTCTGGAACATTTGTTGTAATTGTTGCCAGCGTGACAACGTAGCTGAATTATTTTCCAGTAGCGAGGGCCCAGGTACAGCGATTAGCGGTTCACCGATGAGAAAATGTCCAGGAGTTAGCGCGGTTAAATCTGCAGGATCTTCAGATAGCGGAGCGATCGGTCTTGAATTTAACACAGCCTCAATCTGTGTTAAGACTGTAGCGAGTTGGTCGTAAGTCAATAGCGATTCACCAGTAGTTCGTATGAGATGGAACTTGATTGACTTTACGGCTGCTTCCCACTTGCCACCAAAGTGAGGAGCGCTTGGTGGGTTGAACTTCCAGTCTGTGCCATCTGTAGTGAGTAAATACTAAAGTTCCTTTAGTTGTCTCGATCCTGCTGCGAATTCTTTCTTTAGCGTGGCGTCTGCTCCTACAAAATTTGTACCACAGTCCGAGTATAGGATATTGCAGGCGCCTCTTCGACTAGTGAATCTTCTAAATGCTGCGACGAAAGCGTCAGTAGAGTAATCGGTGACAATTTCAATGTGTATAGCGGACGTAGCGAGACATACAAACACAGCGATCCATCCTTTATAGGTTTTGGCACCTCGACCTTGGAAAGTCTTCAGTGTTACTGGCCCAGCGTAGTCTATTCCAGTGTGTAAGAATGCTTTAGATGGTCTTACACGAGCGGATGGCAATTGTCTCATTAATTGTTGTGCACGAACACCTATATGTCTCGTGCACACGACGCAGCGAAGAATGTGTGATCTGACTGGAACTCGACCACCTTCTATCCAGACAGATCTCCGTAGATCAGCGAGAGTCAATTGAGTTCCCCCGTGGAATGTTCTTTGATGCGAATGATCTATCAATAGCGTACTTAAGCGTGATGATCTTGGTAAAATGGCTGGGTTCTTCTGTTCATCATCCAGCAGCGAATTCCTCAAGCGACCGCCGACTCTGAGTACTCCGTTGTAGTCGACGTAGGGGATCAATTTAGCGAGATGATGATTTCGATGTAGAGAATTACCATCTTTCAATAGCTTCAGCTCTTGCGAATAGTACTGAAATTGCGTATACTTGATCAGCAAAGTCTTAGCGAGTTCCAGGTCAACTGTAGAGAGTGGTGTGTCCAGTGTGGACTGTGGCACTTTTTTAAATTTAGCGATGGCACGAAGACAGATTCCAAGCGTGCGAAGTAAAAGTGACAACTTAGAGAATTTTTCTAGTAGCGTGTATAGTGGGTGTGAATCTGCCTTGAAGATGGTAAAAACCAGACCTGGACGTTCTTCAAGATGTGATACCGTCTGCGTAGGGATATCAAAAGATGGCCAGTTATCTTTTGATTGACTGAGCCACTTTGGTCCCGTCCACCATAGCGAATGCTGTTCTAGTTTGGCTGCTGTTAAACCTCTTGAAGCGCAGTCAGCTGGGTTAAGGTTTCCAGGAACAAAATCCCAGTTGACACTTGGTAGCGATTCTTGAATCTTGGTAACTCTGTTGCGAATGTAGACTTTCCATCTAGCTGGGTTGTTTCGTATCCACGTTAAGGATACAGCGGAGTCTGTCCACATGAAGACTGGAACGTTTTCAAGTTTCAAAACCTTCTTGACGTAGAGTACCAGTTGAGCGAGTAAGACAGCGGCATTGAGCTCCATTCTTGGTATAGTTATAGGCTTCAGTGGTGCACCTTGTGTTTTGGCACACACTAGCGAGATATTGGAGCCTCCAGTAGCGTCAGTAACTTTTAGATAAACTACAGCAGCCATAGCGAGTTGTGAAGCGTCAGAGAATCCATGTAATTCAATTGATACACCATTTTTAACATGATTCCAGCGAGTTATCTGAATTTTCGAGATCTGATGTAGTTCATCTCGAAACAAATTCCATTCTTGAAGAAGCGACGGTGATAGCGTAGCATCCCAGTCAAAGTTCTGCAGCCAGAGCTTCTGCATGAACATCTTGGCTCTCACGATGATCGGTGCCAAAAAACCCAGTGGGTCAAACAAGCGAGCAATTTCAGATAAAATTGTGCGTTTAGTTGTTGGTGATGCTTCTGGAAGCGAATAGCCGAACTGGAATTTATCCTGTGTTGAATTTCAGGTTAGCCCGAGCACTTTTACTGTAGTATCCCCAAGCTCTCTTGGTGTATCTTCTTGGGTTTCACTTGGAGCGACTTGAGAGAGTAATTCAGTTGAATTACTTGCCCACTTGGCAAGCGGAAAACATCCTGTGGCACACATATTTTTTGTGTCGAGAGCAACTTGGATTGCCTCAGCGAGTTCATCTGCACCTCCATAGATGTCATCAACATAGCGTGTGTTAGTTAGCGGTTCGACAGCCTTCGGAAATTTATTCCCTTCGTCTTCAGCGAGTTGTAAGAGTGCTCTTCCAGCGAGATATGGAGCCGATGTTGTTCCATAAGTAACAGTAGTGAGTGCAAATACTATTGGGATGTCATCTTCGTCAAACCAGAGTATGCACTGTAGATGATGATCTTCCTTGTCAACTGCAATCTGACGAAACATTTTTGTTACGTCAGTAGCGAATAGATAGCGATGGCAGCGGATGCGAATAAGTACATCACTGATGTCAACTTGAATCTTTGGGCCCACATGAAGTATCTCGTTGACAGATACGCCAGATGTAGTTTTCCAGGACCCATTGAATACCACCCTGAGTCTGGTGGTAGTGCTCTGCTCTTTCAGAACCCCATGATGAGGCAACAGGTAGCTGTTCGGTGGTAATTCCTTTAATTTCAGACGTTTCATGTGTCCCAAGTCTTCATACTCCTTCAAGAAGTCGAAGTACAACTTCTTGTAGACTGGATCAGCTTCCAATCGTTTGCGAAGACGTAGTAAAGCGTATTGTGCAGCTCTGAGCGAATCACCCAGTTGACTTGGCGAAGATTTAAGCGGCAAGCGAACGACATATCGACCATCAGACTGTCTGTAGTGTGTATTGACAAAGTGTTGTTCACACTCTTCTTCTTCTTCAGTATAGCGTGTAGCGAATTCTGTCTGTGGCTCTTCTTGGTACCAAAACTTGCTTAACAAGTCTTGTAGTTGATCATCAACAGCGACATGATGACCATAAGCGGTCAATTTTGCTGTAGCGGTGTCCACAGATCCATATATGATCCAGCCAAGCGATGTTGACTGAGCGACTGGGTCATTGTCACTTCCTTTTCGTATTTTAGCGTTGATTATATGTGCAGCTGGTGCTGCACCCAGAATGATGACAATAGGTCGTGATGTCAAGAAGTCTGGATCAGCGAGTTGTAGCCCAGTTAGATGAGGCCATTTCTTCTTCTTAGTTAGCGTAAATGACGGTAAGTTTACCGTCAATAGAGCAAGCACATGAGCTTGGATAGTAATAGAAGCGTTGTTGTGTAGCGAATGCAGCGTCATCTTGCATGACCCAAGCGAATGCCCAGCTGACACATTACCAATCCCACGTAATGGTACAGCTGCTTTACTGAGTTGAATATCCAGATTCTTGATTAGCGAATGCGTCACGAAGGATAACTCCGATCCTTGATCAATAAGTACACGGACAGTACATGTACTTCCTGTTAGCGAATTCAACTTAACAATAGCGGTAGCGAGTAAAACATTGAGCGAATGAGCTGAAAGCAGACTAAGTTAGCGAATTCAAAACAAAAGTTACCAAAATTGGAACTATTTGTTACCTGGGTCAGCTACAGGAGCGTCCTGTTCTGGTTTAGCGGCAGCACCATCGTCAAGGTGCGTCGACGTGTGATGTGGCTGACCACAATGGCGGCAGGTTAGATTTATGCACTCCACCAAAGTAAGCGGTCTGATCGTGATTAGCAGGCTGGGCTTCATGAGCAGGCTCTGGAGCGGGTCTAGCAGCGCTGAGTTTCACTCTAAAAGAGGTATAAGCAACGTTAGCGGTTTCATAAGCGTTACCTGTATGATATTCGTTGGTAATGATCTCAGGTACATCTTCATATAGCCTCTCGTGAGTCGAATTGAAGCGGTTCCACAACTCCGACAGGATAGCGAGTTCAGCGTCAATGGCGGCGGCACCTTGGGTAGCGAGTACAGCGTCAGTCAAGCGGTTGGACATATTGCGCATCGTGTCGATGCGTTGCATTTGAAGAGCGATTTGAGCTTCGGCGGCCATCTTGTAGATACGTGGCACAAAATGGACGCGATACGTGAACCCGACGCTAAGTTTTCGATCTTTTCTAACTAAATGTCTTTTTTACACCGGTGTGTAAAATAGATCACCCCGGGCAGCACTCTAGCAGTGCTCAGCAATGCCCACGGCACTTAGCGATTTTCACGACACAAACTGACACTACACTTTTTCTCACAATTTTTTTCCGATTTTTAATTTTAAATAATTTTTAATTGTTTAAATTTCGCCAGATCCGGCTCGAAGGACCAAAATGTAAAATGAGCGAATAAACTAATGGATCTGGTTTAGGCGAGGTTACTTAAACAATTAAAAATTACACAGATTTTATTACCAAATAAATTATAGATTTATTTACACTAATTTACACCTTAAAATTATGAGAATTATATACAAAAGCGAATGCGACTAGATAATTTATACGCGATAGCGAATGCAACTCAATGATTTTAGTCACGTATAAAATTGACACGCGGTCAGTAGCGGTTAATTCAATGATAATTAATTAACAATTAATTATTGTCACAAGAACAATTTATTCATTCTCAATAAATAGCAGCCTTGATGTACTGTCTAAATATTGAGGATAATTTAGCGTAGCGATTTGATTTAATATTACACAAGAATGATAAGCGAAGCGGTTCAAGCACGAGGTTGCACTTAGCAAAGACACGTTGTAGAAACTCTGAGCGAAGCGGTTAGACAGATAGTTGTAGAATGAATAATGGAAGCGTCGTTGAATCGTCGAGAAGCTTGGTGTCGACGTGGCAGCTTTGCTGCATATAACGAATTTTCCTATTGGCTTAAAAGCGCGCCAACAGGTATCAGTTGATAGCGAGCTCTCTGATAGGCTGACCAATATAAAACGAATTTTGTGATTGGTCAGCTTGTAGCGGGTTCTCAGGACGTCTTGACACGATCCTGAGTTAGAAATTGTATGTGCCGGGCCCAAATAGCGAGTGGCCCGGCACTATTCTGACCTTCAGTCAGTAGCGAGCTCGGCTTCTTCCGAACCGAGCGGAAATGCACGAAGCTTGATTTAAATTAATCAAGCTCGTGACTGAACAAATACTAATCAAAAGTTTTTGTTTTTTAATGCCAATAAATATTTATATTGCAATTGAATTTAATTTATAATAGCGTTTATTACTTAAATACAATGAACATAAAAATAAATATTTCTTTCAACAACGTTATTTCATATAATTTTAATTTTGTCACTGTAGTAATATTAATCTTTTACACAAACATAGCTGAGGCGTTATTCTTCAAATATTTTAATGTTTTTTATTGAATGGTATTGCAAAACAATATCCATTACGCGCTCATCTTTGTCAGCGTAAATTGAAACACAAAAATAAATATTCCTTAATACTTTAATTCAATAAACACAACAATAAATATTACTTTCAACGACGTTCATTCATATAATTTCAATTTTGTCACGGTAGTAATATTAATCATTTACACAAACATAGCTGAGGCGATGTTCTTCAAATATTTTAATTCTTTTGTTGGGTCGTACTGCAAAACAACATTCATTATGCGCTTATCTTTGTCAGCGTAAATTTTACGTTTTTTAGCAACATTATTAATTCCGGCGTCCATTTGAGTTATGGTTGTTTCCGTGATTACTTGCTCACTTTTAATGAAATTGATGAAAGAACTAAAAATGGCATGAATTACACGAACCTTTCTATTGAATGAGTTATGCCATCCTTCGACGCAATTGTTGGAACGCATAATATCGTCAAGTACTGCTTGATAGCAGTTCCATAACAATAAATCAAACAAAGGTTTCGTTCGCTTGTTCCCTAAACGAGATAGTTCACCTATCCAAGTACGCTCAACGTAACTCACAAAGTCGGTTAATATGGTAGCGTTTTCTTGATAAAATGATGATTTAATAAGCTCTTCATATGCTTCAATCACATCGTCTATGGGAACGAATGCCAGCGCCATGAACATTTTCAAATTGATACAAAATTTCAAATCTGTAGTATATTGGTTCTGCAATCCAGTTGATTGAATATGGCTCCAAACACATTTACAGAAATGGAAATGACATCCGATAATATAACATCTAGCAAATTGATGCTTAAAAGCATTTATAAATGCACGCTCAAAATCGACCATAGCGCGTTGCGGATTCAAATTTGGTTTGTGATGTTTAATTACTTTCAATACTCGCAAATAAAGTTTTTGACTTTTATTAGGAGCAAGTATGTAAACAAATGGCAAAATTTTACCATCATATGAACCGTGTATAGTATACAGCTGTTTAAAAATAAGTGGAACTGAACTAAAGGTTCCATCACAAAACCACATAGTACATTCAGCCAATAAATCCAAATTTTTTTCAGTAGCATATATAAGAAACCGATCCGCACCACCACCACTGTCATGTAATAAAAATAACTCATCATCATTGACCGTTTTGTATATATCTGGTATAACTAATTCTTTCAATGTTTTTGGATTTACAACTTCATCTTTGGACTTTTTTGCACGCTGAACTGTACGAACTAAAGATTTCATTTTTGGCATTTGAGCACGAACAGGCGATGAGACTTTATTCAACACACTAGAAATCATTACCAAATTATTGTCACAACCCTTCTTAGCCTTTTTTTTTTAATTGTACATTAACTTTTTTAGCCTCAATAGTTGTTACATTGGCAATATGATTGTGTTCTGGGAGTTTACCTATAATTTCACCTAATTTAAAAAATAAAAATAACAATTAAATATCACATATATAACTGATAAACTATATTATAACAAATAAAATATTAATTATTATAAAATTTAATTTACGCAACATACCTGTCCTCTTATCACTTGTTGTGTGAATTATTGCACCACATAACCTATTCTTATTTTCACAGCAACGCCAAGTGATATTTGAAACATTAACGCTTTTAAGAGAGTATATGTAACCTTTATTTACTAATAATGATTTACCACGTTCGGATTTTATAAATTTCAGTGGCATGGTAACTTTTTTTTTATTCAAACAATCAAAAATCAAAATGACTTCAATTTATATACTTAGTTCAACTCAAAAATGCTAAAGACAAAAACATATATAAATATATATATACATATTTTCATATATTTGATGCATTATCGATAAATCATTAGGGTCAATCGTCGATAAATCAATTTTCGGATAAATTATCGCTCGGATCAATTATCGGCGGATGAATTATCGCTCGTACTAACTGTCACTAGGATCAATTGTCGACGGATCAATTGTCGTTAGGATCAATTGTCGACGGATCAATTGTCGCGGATCAATTGTCCTCGGATCATCGGTCGTGTCACCATTGTACATCACTGGCGATTCACTCGCGATACTACTGATTATAATATTAAATAATAAATTCTGTGTACAACTGCACCATTTCACGTAGAGGACACTTGTATCCGGCATCTACGAGGAATATTATATATCTTGTTAATTGCGACGCATCTATTGTAAGTAATTGAATTTTATTATAATTGGCAATAAACTTGCATCTTTCTAATTATTTCATTTCACTCTATCTTTCACCTATATTATTTATTTTCCTATTTTATTGGTAAGAATTATTAAATCGTCTATTAAGAATATTATTAAGTAAGAACTAATAAATCTATCCATCATAGGAAATCTATTGATAAATAATAAGCCGTGAGGTAAGTTGGTAAATTTTACATACGTTGCCGTGCTTGGATAAGTGCGGGTCTTTGCTTTGCAAGAACCCCAGCCCACTGCTCTGTCTAAGTAAAATAAAAATTTGTTAGAGGCCAGTCTAAGCCGGGGTTCAACCCGCGAATTCTGGTGGCTGCTGGTTAAAATCGCGAAAACGAAAAGCGGTTTGTCTCAACATATATTCACACCGATAATAATTTTCACAATTTAAAAGCTTAACAAATTAAAATTTTGATGCTATGAGTAAAACAGAACTTGAAATTAAATTATTTTATAAAAGGATTAGGTGGCTGACCGGCAATATTTATTGTACAAACGGGAATTATCATGAATTCAAAATTATAACGGAAATATTAAATGGCTAGCTACCTACACTTACTCGTATAATTTGAATTTTAAAATAAAAATTATCACTATAAAATTGGTTTCATTAATTCTAAACATATAGTGTTTCTGTGTCACGAGATTTTCGTGAATTTAAAATTCGTTTCGTAATGTAAGATAATTTAAAAATTACAGTACCTGACGTTGCAGCAACTGAATTATTTAAATTTTTTGATATATTGACTCTAATGTATTACTCGCATTATACAATTTTATTTTAATGTTAAATTTATTTTCAACTGAAACGATATTAATAAAGATACACGTGAAATATTTAATAAGCTTAAATGTGAGGACACTTGCACAATAAATAATAAGCTTGAGTGTGAGAACACTAATACAAAGAAAATATTAATACTTCATTGTGAGGACACTTGTACCAAAAGAACTAGTGCGGGAATAGTGTAGAATCTTAAATTTAAGAACATTTGTACTTGAGGTTTTGCCGGTCCTCATCGACCTGGAACTAGAAACTGAGAAAGATTGTCGCTCAACAACACTTTTTATGTTTTTCTATCTTGCTTATTTTGTGTATTATTTTGGAAGAAAACTGTATCCAAGCGGAACATAGTTCCTCTGGGTCCTATCCCTTTCCCTATGATTTTTACGTCGGAAAAACCGGTAAGGCACGCCCCGATGTGGGCCTATGTGCGTGCGCAACTACACCTGCACTCAAATGTACAACGTTTTATTTATGACAATAGTTTCAATGTATTAATTATTTTATACAATCTTAAAATTTATTAATTTTAGAATTCTATCTATACGTATCTATTTATAACTTATTGTGGAATGGCCGATTGCCTATTCATTTGCTAATTTGTATTAACTTTTATTTGTTTAAAAATTATTGTAAAATTTGTTATTGAATGGCATTGAGCCTATTTTATTTGTAATATTGTATAATTCTTAAGTTTATTACCTTTAATTTTTATTATACTTCTTTAGTTGTATATTTTTTGCCTTAAAATTTTTTCATCGGAAAATCATTATTTAATTAAAATACTTTCATTTAAAAACTATTTATTTAATTTTTATTTTCTTAATGACTATTTCATCATTAAAATCTGCTTTTCTCTATTTGTTTTATGATACCGAAATGTTTCGACAAAAGTGCACTCAATATGAAAGTAAGGCATTTAGGTAGTGTAACATGATGGAAAATTCGACATCGACTCGTGGTTTGAATTTATTTCAAATAAGAAATAGTTACCGGATGAGCAAATTTTAGTGACATCTAGAATCGAAAATTTCGACTTCGACCGACTAATTGATCCAACCCATGGATCGTGATGGGAGATCCGGACTAGACGCCGTACTGAACGGTCACGTTTTACGATTCGAGAAATTCGACCCGACCAAACGAACAATTTTGATTACGACTCTTGAACAACGTGAATTTTGTTCTATAAGAACAATCCGAGTGATTAACGAACAATTCATTGCGATAAGTAAATTTTTTTTAACAAATAACCGCCGTCGTGAACAAGCGAATAAGCCGAAGCCTCGGCACGAGAACTGATCAAGTGTACGACCGATTGATTTGGTTAATGAACAAGTGCAACGCGTTTTGTGGAAATAATAATTAAATTAATGATTGATTGTACGTACTAACTGTATGATAGTGAAATTTCACGCGTTACCGAAATAAAATATTGTTTCTATTTTATTTTATTTCAATCGAGCAATTCTGAGAATTCCGGATTATCTGCTTCTCATTCGCATCGACTGTCTTGTAGCCTCGCCGTGTAAGAATACTCTGACGTCACCGGTTGAGTATTTCGTTAAGAACTAAGTCGTGTGTGTTTGTGAAATAAAATAAGAGTATTTCTATGCCGACAACTGACAACATTTTTTTTTTTGAGCAATGAACTGACTGTTTCGACCAACTATGGTTTGTTGTACTTTGGTTTATCTCGAGTCAAGCCGGCAACGGCATTTATTGTTTTTGAGTAACCGATAATTTGTGTGGAACTGATCAATTATTTGTCTATTGAATATACGACTGATTTGTTTAATTCGGATCAATTATTTTTTTTCGTAAACTTAACTGCCTGACCTTTCCCCGATCCGCCACCCTGAGCCGAATTTTTTTGTTTTGATAATTATTTATTTGGTGATTATAAAATCACCTGGCACCCAACTTAAAAATTTTGAACAAGGTTGTCAAATAGTAAGTGTACTCGGACTTCACTCCGGTAGATCCCCGGTGGTGAAAAACCCGTTACAGTAGTGTAAATATTACTTCTTTTATTTACTGTAAAATTTATTTATTTCTTACCTATTCTAAGTACGCTTTTGTCGATAAATATTTTCGGTTACTTTCCAAGGAAAGTGTCTCCGGATTGCCTTTGGACCTTTACAATTACTTATGGGGTCATTTATATTATATTTAGGTGTTTGCTCTAGCATTTCAACGCATGTCAAAGCAAACAAGTCTAAATTTTTTTAAAAGCATATTAAAACTACTGTTACATTCTAACTTATCTATTTATTAGACAGAATATTTTTACATTGACCAGGTTGACGTCGTTAGGGTGTTAATAGACCCCAGGTGCGTCAACTGTTGACCTTCCTTTATTTTATGCAAAATAGTTTTATTCACTTACCATGGTAAGATTATGGGCCCCATAAGTCGGCTCGAATTATCCCCTTCTTATGTAATATCTTCGCCTTCGTCGGTGCGTATGCGTCTCTGCCAGTGGCCTTGAAATAGGCTTCCGAATAATACCTGTAATGAGGGTCGTGAAACGGACTATTTCTGCTAAGTGAATGGACGGATGGAACGTCCACAGGCACCAACTGCAAACCCTCGTTGATGCCGGTTCAGAAGGCCGGGTTATCCCTCGAATCCTCCTTTAAACGAGACGAGCCTTGAAGGCCTGATTCCTTCATAAGTGTGAGTGACTCCAGCTGTTGGATTACACCACCAGAGTGCGATGGCTCAACAGCACAAAAGCTCGACGGCTTACAAACCTCACTTAACACGATTCCCTTTGCCAACTTGTTCACCGGATTTCGAATGACCAACGTCACCGGATCAAGGAGGACTTTCGCGGCAACGATCTTTAGGCGGAAACGTTGGTGAATTGAACGGACGAGATCCTTGTGGATCGTTCGGATAATCCGGCGTAATTGGGCCTTTTTGCCCCCTCCTTACTTTTCTGGCATAAGCTCGGGTTGAGGCTTAGGGATTACCTGTACAGCCGGTAACAGCACTCAGGTAGAGTACCAGGTTGTCGATGTCAGCAATCCTAGTAGCAAAGCAGGAGGCGAAGACCAAGTCAACGTAATTTTGATCAGAATTCTTAGCTCTCTTAGATCTCGCAATCGACTGGCATGGTGCTGTTATTCGTTGGTATTATACATTCATCAAAATGTCAACGTTGCATCTCAGGTTTCCTATGAGAGAATCGTCGTGACCCAGGTCTCATGCATCGTCATCTGTTTAGACTATCCGCGAGCCACGTTAATTCATTATCGCAAGAGAGTTCCGTTACATTGTTGGCGGTGAATAGCAATAATATCGCCAATATAGTAACCATTTATTAATTTATTGATGATTCTAAGAAGTGTCGAACTGTTTATACACCCACCGTGGTAAATAAATAATTGGAGACTTAAAAAAAAAAAAAATTTCTAAAATTTTTATTTAAATCTAATTTAAGCCAGAACGTAATACTACATTATATCTTATCGCTCTGAAATTGTTAAGAAAAAGAAAAAAAAATAAAATCTGGTTGCCGGATAAATTTCAATTAGAGTGTTACGTTTTGGAAAATCACCCAAAATTAATTAAAAATAATAATAATTTTTAATTATTTAATTTTATCCAGGTTTGCCAATTGGCACCCCACAATAAGGTTAAATTAATTTAGGATTAATTATAATTTATTAATTATGGCTGGAGAGCGGAGGTTTGAGTTTCATGAGCTCTCTCGTAAGACTGGATATTTAGTCATTATAAAAAATATAATGAAGACAACAGAGTTGACAAAATGTTAACGCTGCATCTCAGGTTCCTTGTAAGAGAATCGTCGTAGCCCGGGTCTCATGCATCGTCATCTGTTTTGCCTACCCGCGAGCCACGGCGACTCTCTTATCATAACCGATTTCCGTTTCATTGTATAAAATTATTTAATCAAAAATAATTAATTCAATTTAATCAATAAAATATTACGGAAACGTAACAAGAGAATAAAAAAATAAGAATAAAAAAAATGGAAATCAGAAAATAAAATATGATGTTCAGCATTTAGTTGGACGTAACATAACATAAAGCTTTTATTGTTTCATTAATTGTCAGTTATTAAATATTAAATTTTTAGATTTGAATCGTTACATAGACATTTTCCTATTACGCCGGCATTTGAGACAACTCTCAGCTTGCTATTGACGTGGAAGCCCAACATTGAGTGTGAATTTAATTATTTGTTACCCCTACTCTCTTAAAATGAATCGGTGGCATAGCATGCAAATCAGTGAATATATACTGCAAATCGGTTCCAAGTATATCACTGATTTAATTAGCTATATACTTGGGTCTGTGTTTGCAGTGAATATTCACTGATTGGAGTACTTTTCACTGATTCATTTTAGGAGAATAGAAATATAATTTTTAGTAAATTAAATCCTAGATATAATCAAGAACTCATTGGTGTATCATTCAGGTTGAATAAAAATATATCAATATTTAACCAATCGATTAAAGTACTTGATCATTTCGTAAATTTCAAAAATTCAGTTTTTTTTTGCATTTTTGGAATCATATTTCAAAAATCGTCCCCAAACTTTTTTTCTAAAATTTGAATTCTAACGCAAAGAAATTAGTAAAAGTGTATGCGCGCTTCTACACTCTATGCTTTCAAATAAAAACTTTGAACAAATTTTTCTCGAAACTGCTTTTTCTCAAATGGTGGGCAGTTTGTCTCTAAAGCTACTCAACCGATTTTAATATTCTAGTCTTGTATTGCTCGTTAGAATGTTTTGTGACACAATTTACAAAATTTTGCACACACACAAAATCCGCGATCAAAGGGTGTATTTTTTACAATTCCTTGTGTTGGGGTATATTTCTGCAGTTATACACAAACACAAAATGCATAAAATCATATCCACGAATATTATTTTTTTTTGCCGATTCCGTTGTTGGTGTTGAACAATCCAACAAAATTATGCTCTTCAAATTCCGAGTGGATTTTTTCGATAGCATTTAATTGTGATTGGCTTTGTCAAATTTCATTGCAATAACGACAATTTGAAATTTTGCGCCATTAGAGTATTGTTGTGTAATGCAAATTTTTTTTTTAATATAAGAAAAAAGGCCATTCGGCTGCCGAAATGGAAGGTAGATGTCTTAATCAATCTAATAAGTTACATTCGTACATGCATATTTTGTGATACATGTGAGTTTGTAGTCATGACATGAAAACAGGCTCGTTTTCTGAGTCCGGGTAAAAAATATCAAAGACTTACTTTCTCGGAGAACTTCAGATAGTTAATTTGACAAAATATTATATAGATAATATACCAAATACAACCTTTACGAAAATAAAGTTTTGCTATATTAATGATCTACAATGTTTATCTAATTTCAATATAGTTACGATAATATAACAGTGTTACTACTAACAAAATTTATTTATTTATTTATTTATTGATTTATTTATTTATTATGCCAGGGCTAATTGCCATATGGCAATCTTTAATATTACAATAATTTTGCTGTGAATACAGCAACAATAGTTGACAATAACAATAATAGCTATAGCTAGATAGAATTCTTAAAAATTTATAACAATGAAATTATAATAAGACAATTACAATCAAAATATAATAGATTTATAATCAAATTATGATAGATTTGATTATAATAGATTTATAATAAATTAACTAAGAAACTTGTATATAAGGTAGGTTATTCGTATATATATATATATATATATATATATATATATATATATATATATATATATATATTTATATATATATATATATATATATATATATATAGTGGCAGTTTCGACGACAATTTTCGGTAATATACGGCATGTTTAACGACATATGGCAGGTTTGACGACTGTTGTAAGATCCAACGGCATACAGTGGTGGTTTCGACGACACCTCAAAACTGCCATTTGAAGCAAATGGCAGGTTCAAAGGCTACATATACAGTTAAACGTTCAAAACATAAACGTCTATAAACATTTATTGCATATTTGACGACATTAATTCTGAATACGATGGCAGGTTTCGCGACATTCACTAAATTAACGACAAATTAGAAGCAGACAAAAATTTTAAACGGCAGTTCTGAGGACAATTTTCGATAACATACGGAAGGTTTAACGACATTTGGCAGGTTTGACGACCGTCGTCAAAGGCAGCGTTATACAGAAGTAAGTTTGACGACATCTCAAAAATGCCATCTACAGCGAATGGTAGGTTTGAAGAATGTATATGGGGCATTCTGTGCCAAATCGGACAGTTAAATTTTTTTTTTATTTTCGAAATTTTCTGATATTTATTAGTATCCACCATAAAATTCCTCTAGGTAAATTTTGAAATATTTTTATCACTGGTTCAGAAGATATTGAAATAAAAAAAAACTTTTCTAGTTTCGGTTTTCTGCTTATGACTTCGTCAAAAATAGTTGAAACTTGAGGTTTTTTTTTTAATTTTTGTTTTTCCACGTAGGGGAGCCTTGGGCACGAAGGCCCCCTTAAGCCGGTTTTTTCTTTTTGTGGCTTTTAACCACCAAACTTGTTTATTATCCGTCTATTTCGAAAGAATTAGTCGAAATTTTGCAAAAAATCAGAAAAACAATTTTTTTTTCTGGGGCACGAGGCCCCCTCCCCCAAAAATTATAAACACAAAATTTTTTTCTATTTCCCGTCAATTTAGGACCTCTATAATGTTTATATCATATTTTAGACGATATGTGATATGTGGGGTAAATCGGACCACTAAAAAAAAAATTGTAACGAAAAAATTATTTTTTTTTTCAAATTTCCGTCAAGTTATGACCTTTATAATGTTTTTATGATATTTTAGGCCAATATGCGATTTGTACGGTAAAATGGACCACTCAAAAATAAAATTGTAATGCAAAAATTAACTTGACAGAAAATAAAAAGAAAAAATAATTTTTTCGTTACAATTTTTTTCAAGTATTCCATTTTGCCTCGCATATTACATATTGATATAAAATATAATTAAATCATTATAAAAGTCATAACTTAACAGAAAATGAAAAAAAAATGTTTTCGAGTAGTCCATTTAACCCCACATATCACATATTGGCCTAGAATACGATAAAATCATTAAAGAGGTCATACCTTGACGGAAAATAAAAAAAAAAATTTTTACCTAATCTTTGAGGGGGCCTTTGTGCCCCAGGCTCCCCTACTTTCCGGAAAAAATTTTTTTTTATTTTTCGAAAAAATTTTCTGTTCAATGTTTTAAAATTTTCATGTCGTTATCTGAAAATCATGCATATTCCGGCTGTCCCGAAAACTTTGCATAATAAAGTACTATATTTTCTGTAACTCTTAAGCCCGGCCCGATCGCGGGCACTACATATAGCAACTAATTTTTTTCGATTTTCGAAAATTAAAAAAAAAATTTTTATACTTCCCATTAATTCTAATTTTATCACTATATATTATTGCTTCCATTACATTTAAGTATGTTTTACAATTTTACACAGTTAAAGGGTTTTCGAAATTATTAATTAGTCGTTATTAAGTTTAATGACAATGGTAATAAATGTATTCATTTGAGCTCGCAATCTTTTAAAAATTTTACACATACGGTCCATATTCAAAGTGAATATTCTTTTGTTTTTATACTTTCGTTGGCTAATGGAATAGTCCAATGCAATTTTTACATCCCTTTTATTGATTTTGCTGTATTGCATCGCAGATCTAATTTTTGAGCTGCCGTTATCTGGTCATTGATTGTCCGTTAAAGACTAGCTGGTGCTGCCATTTTCTCGCTGCCATCACTTTTTGAAAGATTTCAAAATTTCAACAACCCTTTAACCATGTGAAATTGTAAATTATATTTGTAAGTATGAAAATAATAACATACAGTGGCAAAAATTAGAATTAATAACGATAAGTAAAAAAAAAAATTTTTCCAATTTTTAAAAGTCGTGCAACATTAGTTGCTATAAAGTGCCCACGATCGGACTGAGCTTAAAATTTGCAGAAAATATAATAGTGTATTATGAAAAATTTTCAGAAAAATCAAATTATGCATGATTTTCAGAGAACGACTTTGAAATTTTAAAATAAAAAATAACGCAGAAAAATTTTGTCGAAAAACTAAAAAAATTTTTTTTATGGGAAACTACATGAAAAGAAAAAAATTTAAAAAAAAATTGGAAAATCCAAAAGTGCACGACTCATAATCCTCATTTATTATGAAATAATAAAATTAAAGCATAAAAAATAATAATAATGAAATGGCGGGAGGCACGAGTAAATTTAAAATATATACAATTTTCTTTCATTAAAATTTCTTTTTTTTTTTTTTTTTTTATTTTAATTAATTAATTATATTAGTATTTTCATTATAATTATAAGAAAACTTATTTAAAAAATATCTCAATTAATAACAAAAAAAATATATGTAAATAAAAAAAAAGAATTGAATTGAAAAAAAAATTCAGGCTTACCAATTAGCAATAATACAAAAAAAACAGCTGTACTAAGACGGTTATCCGCGAGCGCCTCTGGTGGAATAAATGTACGTATAACGTATAGATATATCACCATCCATGTTAATTTTACATCGATATATATAGATATAGTTATACAGCCTTTTTTATTCTTTTATTAATTGTAATTAAACGACACTGATTTACCTAACCATTTTCAATAGGGGTTTTACAAATCGTTCAAAGAATTTAAAAAAAAAAAATTTGATTTAATCACTGGATTTTTTCGCAAGTTATCGTGTCTACAGGTTTCATACTTGACGGACAGGAAATTTTTTTTTAATATTTTGATGTTTTTTCCGTTTTTATTGAACTAAATAAATTTTTGAAAAGTATGGAACTAATTTCCATTAAATTATCTTCAAAATAGGATGCAACATATCTTAATTCCGTGAACCAACAAGGGTATAATAATTGGAAGACTTGCCGGAGTGAGGCGAAAAAAATTTTTCGATCGTAAAGCACTCTCTGATGCTTCGCATCATGAGTCGTGCAAAAACATTCAATTTCGACTATTTTTAAAGAAGTTAGAAGCGACCAACCAGAAAAGGGGTTTTTTAATTCCCGCTAAGAAAATTGTACATTTTCAAAAATTCGGGAAGTTATTGGTTTCACCCCGATTTTCGAAAATCGAGTTTTCATCAGATGTCGACGTTTTGAGGTCCTAGGAAGCTATTCTGACTCTTTTCAGAATGATGTCCGAGTGTGTGTATGTGTGTGTGTGTGTGTGCGTGTGCGTGTGTGTGTGTGTGTGTGTGTGTGTGTGTGTGTGTGTGTGTGTGTGTGTGTGTGTGTGTGTGTGTGTGTGTGTAAACTCTTTGTAACTTTTTAACTAATGAACCGATTTGGATGGTTGAGGCGGCAATCGAAAGAGCTTGTTGGCCATCAACTTTCCTGAAAATTTTGGATCATTTAATCCAGTAGACTCGAAAATATCTACGAATTACGAAAAAATTAAAATTTTTTTTTAGTTTTTTAGTGATTTCTCAGAAACGACTCGTACGATCGACTTCAAAATCTAATCAGCTCTAGAATTTGATAAAACGAGTCGATTGCCACCTTAGCCATCTCAGTCGGTTAATTGGTTCGTGAGATATCGCGGAAGAAAGAAATGGTAAAAAACAGTTATTTGCGAATATCTTTGAAATAACTAAACCAAACAATTTCAAAATCTGACCAGTTCTAAAACTCAATAAAATACGTCGATTGCCGCCTCAACCATTAAAATTGGTTCATTCGTTCGCGAGATATCGTTGGAGAAAGAAATGGTGAAAAACGGTTTTTTCTAAATATTTTCGAAACGACTGATGCGATCATTTCAAATTTTAATTCGCTCTAGAATTCAATAAAACGCGCCGATTGCCACTTCAAACGTCAAAATTGATTAATTAGTTCGAAAGATATCGGCGTTAAAAAGTGAAAAAAATAACATTTTGTTATTTTTTTCGGATAAATCATAATATAACCTACTAAAATGTGTCTGAAATCATACCAACTCATCCTTTTTATGGTTCCTTTCGATCATATAATGTCATCTAACTTGTTTTCTAATTTAAATCATATTAACAACAATAAAATCGATAAAACGTAGTTTTTAATATTTTTCTCGGATATTTCATATTTTATTGTTTCTTACATGAGTCAAAACTCATTCAAATCTTAATTTTGCTCTCTGACATTGATTTCTGCTTCAATACACTTACTTTATTGAACATAATCAGAAATTAAATTTAAAAAACCGCTTCATTAATAATTTTTGATTCTTAAATTTTCAAACTTCAGCATAACAGGTAACTTGTTAGAGCTTGAAAAGATCGTAAAAAAACAATTGCATGTGATAGCATTTTCGAGCTCCAAGAGCTCGAAAATATATCCACACTGATGTTTTCGAGCTCTTTGAGGTCGAAAACAGCGGGAAGTTTTAGGGCTCGCCCGCAGGGTCAACCGACGTCCAGATTTTTTTTTTTTTTTGATATCGTTTGAACCAGTGATAGAAAAAATCTGAAAATTTATCTGAAGGAGTCTTAAAGTCCCATGTATAGTTAAGCGTTTCAGAAATCAATGTTTATGGTCATAAATGTCACTTTCGTCAACATTGATTTTGTATAGAATGACAGGCTCCACACATCCAATAAATTTCCGACAAATGTCGAGCTTATTACAATTCTAACGGCAGATATAATAATTTACATATGTATTACATACATATCATATATATTTACGAAAAAATGAAAAAATAATTTGATAGAAAAAAATTATGCACATTTTGGTGATTTGTTTAATACGAACATTTATTTTGCTTCCACAGCAAAACATCATTGCATTCATCGGAAGCATCTTCTCAAAATTTCAGTATTAATCTCATTTCGAAGTTCTGTAGTTTTATTGTTGAAGTTTTTCAATGAGAAATATTTGAAATTTATGTTTTCTTCGATTTTGATATAACTTAGCAGCATTTCATGCTAGTATAATCGCCATAAGGCCCGTTAAGTAATAAGTAATTGGATGTACTTTAAAAGTACTCACAATACCTTTGTTGGAAATCATTCATTTTAATTTTTGGACGTAATAGTAGTAAAACAAACCTAGGCAAGGGTTGGCCCGGCGGGCCACCCCCAAAACTTCCCGCTATTTACATTAGTAGGAATGTACCTTTGAGCACCCCCAAAAAATGGTTAAATAGATCAATTTGAAAATTTACAGGGTTATTGGGAGTACATTAAGCTAAAAAAGTCCCTGGCAACATTATTCATTTCATCGATATTAACAGAGTAGCTGTTGATTTACTAAAAAACCAAAAGAAAGAGCAATTTTTTTGTACTTCTAATGGATGTCACAAATAAAAAAAAATTTTTTTTATTTAAATGATGAAAGGGTTTTCTGATGAATTTATTGACATATTGATGATCAAAGCCAAAAGAATCATTTTGTGTTTGAAGGCTGATATCTCTACGAAAAATCGTCCTACGAGGTTATAAAAAAGCCAAATAGAAGCTGAATAAATTTGCTAAGCGACCTATGCATTGATTTAGTTGAAATAATTTTTCCATGGTTTGTGGACTCTTCGGACAAACAAAAAAAATTCGAAACTTTTTGTCTCACAGTATTTCTCATGTTTGCGCAATAACTGAAGCTCTTAAAAAATTTTGATATAAGTTCACCAAAATAAGATATTTCAAGCTATAAAATGCTTTTTTTCAAATCTCAATGCGATTATTTTTCACAAAGTTACAGCCTTCCAAAAATCACAAAAAAATTTATAAAATTTTTCTGTTCCTTCAATTTGTCGCGTTAGTGTATATTATCTGAAGTATATAAATGTAATCCTAAAAACCACTTTACAATTTTAATTTTTGAAAATAAAAAAAAATTATTTTATTAAGCCGGGTAAATCGATATCTTGATTTAAAAATTGCGCCGTTCTTAAAGCAAGTCGGTGATGTCTTAAATCTACATTTTTGCTTATCTGAATCCAAGAGCAAAAAATTCTCAAGCCAAATACATCAGTATTTTGTTTCAAAACAAAAGGTGCTTCATTGTCGAATAAAATTCTCAAACGAAAAATTTTTTTCTTAACCTAAGAATTTTAATTTTTTGGTTCAAGAACTTATTTCTTGAATTAAACAATTAAAAACTTTGAAACAAGAATCAGAGTGTGACGGAAAAAGTTTTCTTGAATCAAAATAGTTTTCTATCAGTATTCATTAAAATTGTCAGAATAGCTTCCTCGGACTTCAAAAAGTCGACATCTGAAAAATATTTGATTTTCTGAAATCAGTCTGAAAATATGAACTGCCTGAAACTTTCGACAGTTATTAATTTTCGTTGCAGGAAGTTCTAATTCCTTCAACCAAAAAGTGTAATTTCTGAATCTAAAAATTTTGACCTTCAATAAAATAAGAAATTTCGCTTTGGTTTAAGAAAAAAATTTCGAAATAAAAATGAAATCATTGATAATTTTTTCAACTATGAAAATCGATGATGTTCGAAAAATTCTAAGATAATTAAAAATCACGAAACTAAAAACTTCTGTAGACGTAGAAAACTGCGTCAAATGCCTTATTAATCATTAAAATTAATTGATTGTTTCAAAAGATGTTGGCAACGAAAAACTAACAAAATTACAATTTAGGTCATTTTTTTAGGATAACTCATATTATGATTGACAAATGTATCGAAAATTACATCGAGCCGTTTTTTTTATAGATTTTTCCGATCACCACATTATTTAGTGTAATCAGTTCGTTAGTTTATATATTATTGATAAAAAATTTAAACATCGTTAGTTTTTCATTTGTCGCGATTAAATTAGAAATTACCTCTTTCATTTGATTCCAAACTCATTTAGTTCTCCACCTTAATCCCCTTTATTGATTTTTGTCTAAATGAATTGATTTTATGAAGCAAAATCGTGAACAAAAATTTAAAAACCACTTGATTAACAATCATCTAAGATTTCTCGAATTTCGAAAGCTTCATAGTAGATATAACTTTTTTCAACCTTGAAAAGCTCATATATTAATTGCCAAGAAAACAGCAGTAAGTTATAGGAGCTAGCTCGAAGGGTTGATCGGTTCCTAAATTTTTTTTTTTTTTTTTGGAAAATCTCAGATCATGTCAAAACTAATAAAAAATCAATTGAAATAAAACAAATGTCAAGTCTAAATCAAATTCCTGATAAATTTTATAATGTTTTGACTTTTCCGGCAAAACTATCAGATTTATTATAAAATGTTATGTGAGCATTTTTATAGATCATTTTATATTTTATAAATAATTTATCACAAAGTTTTCAAAATTCTAGAATGCTGTTTACATATTAGCATTTAAATTTCAATTTTAAAAAAAAATCGTGTCTTTAATTTTCTGAATAATTATTCATTTGTGATTACCGAAGCATAGAAATAAGAATCATATTTATTATTGCTAATAAATATTTGCTAAATTATTGAATTATCCCAGATAGCAAAATGACGTTTTGATGAGTTCTGAATGAGTTCGTATTTATGATTTAGACGTCTCATCAACATCTTAAAGAAGTCTTTAAGAAGTTCTCAAGATGTCAAGATGATTTTTGTAACTACTAGAAATATAAAAATTTTTTCTAGTCAAGATTTATATTTTCGAAGGAAATTTAATGCTCTACAAAAAAGGTCTTTTAACATTTTTCGCTAAATTCACTCCTTCAAAAGGTTATGTAGGTGATTATAGTTGTTTTGACTCAAATTCAACCTTGAATAACTTTGAAGGAGTGAATTTAGCAAAAAGGGTTAAGAGACCTTCTTTGTAGAGCATTAAATTTGCTTCAAAGATATGTATCTTGAATAGGAAAAATTTCAATATTTCTAGTAGTTACAAAAATCCAAAATAGAACTGAAGAATTTAAAAAACATCTCGACTAGAAAAAATTTTAATATTTCTAGTAGCTACAAAAATCCAAAATCAAAGTAAAGAATTTGAAAAACAAATCAAAATTTAACGCACGGTTACGAGGAAACGGCTCGTTTTACGTCAAATTTACTAAGAGAGATTTTTTGTAGGGAATTCAATTTCCTTTAAGAATATACATTGCTCAAATTTTTCAGACAGATGATTTACGAGTTTTGGGTAAAAAATGAAAATTCTTTCAAAAACGGATAGTCATAACGATACACCTCTTAATATCAATAGTAAGGGCTCAAACTTGCACAATAATTTTTTTTGGTCATCAGGAATAATATTTTCACAGTATCGAAAGAAAAAAAAAACAGTCGATTTTTTTGGCCCAGTCTAATGTATATATAATATAACTATTCCAATTTTTTCAAGCTTGAGGATTAATTGATATTGTTTAATAATTACTATATAAAATATTTATATACAGTAGGGTGTTTCAGAAAAACAAATTTTTTTTCTTATGGTCTCAAAAATTAGTCTTAGGTATAAAAAATATCCTCCCAAGAGAGCAGCTCGAAATCTCAATTCTACTAACAGCTCAACGAATATTTATTTTCCCATTCAAATTGCATGTAAAAAAATTTTGTTTTTGTTTTTTAAAAATAAAAGTATTGAAAAATTTTTTTTTCCAAAATCGAAGCACACAGTCTTGTAGAAAATTAAATTCTCTACAAAAAAGCTCCTGATTGTTTTCTCCGGAGAACTAACAGAAAAAAATTTTTGAAGCTTTAAACTATATTAAATAGTATAACTTCATGTTTCTATTATATTAAACAGTTTTTTGATAGAAATTTAGATTTTTTTATCTGAACTAATGTTATCAGTCAATTTTTTTTTTAACACAGGGGAAAAATTTTCCTTACTTTCAAAACAGAAGGTTTTTTTTTAATTTAAAAATACAGAAAGAAAAAAAATTTTAATTCTTAAAAAAAATATTTTTCTTTCGAAATTAATACCGAAAATAAGTAAGATCTTAGAAACCTTTTTAAAACACCTTACTCATTAACCATAGCATATAGATTCACCATATAAACATGTACACGTAATAAAATCCGGAAAATTATTTTTTCGTAAAGTTTTTCAATTCACTATTGTTTCAAGCTTCATAACTTTTTTTCTGTTAATTGTACGAAGAAAACACTTAAGAGATTTTTTGTAGAGAATTTAGTTTGCTACAAGAACACGTACTTTGATTTTCGAAAACAATTTTTTTAAATACGTTTATATATAAAAAACAAAAAAAAAATTTTTACACGTAATTCAAACGAGAAAATTAATATTGGTTGAGCTTTTAGGATTGAGCTTTTAAGCTACTTTATTAGGAGGATTTTTCTAATACCTAAGACGAACTTTTAAGACCATAAGACTTTAAAAAAAAAAAAGAAGAAATGTTTATTTTGAAACACCCTTATATACAGGCATCAATCAAAAAATCATTTCAAGGAAATAAATCCATTTCACCATTGACTTGAGTTTTTAGTAAATTTATTAATCATATTATATTGAACAATTAAAAATTCAGTTTTTATAATAAAATTATTCAGTAGCAACATGTCAAAACAAAACAGTGTTAACTTAAGTAGCTTAATGGTGAAAAATATTAACGAAAAACAAATAACAGTTATTAAAAATCATACTTAGTTGATATTTTTGCACTGTACTTAGTTAAAATATGAAAAAAAGTTATGTCTAATAATCGTATGTCATTAAATCAATGTTACGTTGTAGAAAATCATAAAATCATAAGTTATCAAAAATTATCAACGTATTATTGAACAATTTAAAACTAGAGTTTTGATATTAAGTAATAAAAAATCATAAAATTATAAATTTTTAAAGATTATTCAATTATTGTTCAGTATTTACGAATCACGGTTTCACCATATAACGTCAAATAATCATAAATCTTTTTTTTGTCAATAAATTACTATTCTTTTTAATTTTATGTAATTAGAGAATAAATAAGCAATTCATAAAATATATTCAATTAATTAACTTCTGAAAATGATAAAGAAAAAAATAACGAAAAATAAATAAAAATTTTTTTAATTAATATAATAATTAACTCTAATATACTCTTCACGAATCTTTTGACGAATCTAAAATTTATGTGAAACGCTTATTTTTAATTAATTTTTTAATACGATTTTGAATATTAGTATCTGAAAGTGTACTTAAAAACTCTGTCATTTTTTTTGGCAGTTGCGCAAACGTCTACAGCAGGTACAAAGTTTTTTCTAAAGTATTCTTTAAAAATAAATCTAATGTGCCGCTCGATTTTTTCTTCAATAGCGTTTGTTTTGTTTGCTACTATTTTTTCAGACTTTTTTATATTTTCTTTTTTGTTTAATTAATTGTTTATCCAAGCTTTAATTACTGTAGGAGTACGGTTTTGGAGTACCTTAAATTTACTTTGAACATTTCGAATTGTAGGAATCGGGGGCAACTTTTTTTCATGTAAATATTCACTAAAGTGATGTATGACAGTTTTTACTTCATCTTCAGTCCACGGTGTTTTAGACACGATTGGCTGCTTTAATATAGCTGAGCTCAACTCTTTCCGATTTTTTAATGAAAAAGTTCGCTGATAAGAAGTGCTTGCATTACTATTAGAACTTTGCCTAGAAGTATTAACTGTCGTATCATGAGCTGTTGTATCATTAAAAACGTCCGATTGAGAATCATCGGCCTTAAAATTTTTTTTTTTAGCAAAACCAATATTATTTTTTAATTTATTTGTATTCTCTTTTAACATATCATTCATAGTAGAAACTTCAACAGGTTTTTGAGCTCTCTCTAAGACCTTGGAAATCCCTAATATGTCTGTCTTCACAACTGGTTGTCGATATACATTCTTATGTATATTAATGTCATGGCCCATAAATTTAGCAAAATTCGCGGTATTTGCTTCATCTAGTCCAAATTGAGCGCATTTTGTCGCAGCATGCTTACGAAGAGGGGTCCCACGTAAAGTTTCTGGTTTATCAGCGCCACATTTTTTTGAAAATTCATTTAGTAACTTTGTAGCTGATAAAAAAGACTGATCAGAGAGTCCATCAAGACCAAAAACGTAAGGGTTTCGTTTACTCACACCAGCATTATGACGGTGTCGGATAATAAGTTTTATAGCTTTATACCAAGATTTTGTAAGTAATATGGGAACATTTTTATTAAGTTTGCCACGAATCACAATTCTGACATATTCTTGGGCTGCTTTTTGTTCGTCTGCAGTTAGATTTTTATAGTCTTCATCATCTGCAGATATCGAATGAAGATTTTTCATATCTGCTAATTCAAGTCGTTCAGACTCTCCAGCTCTGCGTCTATTAAAAACTTGAACTCTTGACAAAATACATTCAGCTAACTTTCGCCATGAATAATACGAATACCATTCTTTAAATCCTTGTAGTATTTATCGATTAAAGCATCTAAATATTGACTTAAGTGTAGAATATCTGTTGTCGATGGTAATTCAATAACTTTCTCACGCTGACGAGCAACGAGAGTTTCCATCGCTGTCTTATTAATAACGTTACTAAATCCTAATTTACATAAACTCAGGAAATTATCAACTTTTGTTTTTTTTTCTACATCATTTTCTATTATATATTCGGCCTGAAGAAGTTCACCAATTTTTTTAATGTGTTTAGTTATTTCTGTAGCATTTCCCGCGATTTTGTAGTGGCCTGTACGCTTATTCATTCCTGCAAATTCATCAATTGAGTCGATTAAAAAATGATAATGAACAGGATCGTATAATGACGCGAAATCAGTTATTTTAGAATTTTTGTTCTGTAAAAATAATAAAAATCGACCACATAACCGCAAATTTGATCGAATCAATTTATGCCTGTATTCCTTTCGATGTCTGAGGCATAATTCATTGCCATATAAAATCAGAGCAAGGTCAAATCGAATGCATCGAACAACATCATCCTCAGCCATGTGAGGTATAACTTCTTGTCTTAGAACTATACACGCTTTTTGATGAACACGACCAACGGCGATACGAAAATTAGTCATAATACCTCTGCTACTATTATTCTCATGCTGAGGACATTTAGCAATATGGTGACGAATATTATTTTTAGTGTATAAGCCTTTACAAGCTGGACACACAGCAAATTTTGTAGCTAAACACTTATCCTTATCTACTGGTCTCCTAACAGGAACAACTATTTTTCCTTTATTTAAATTTTTCTTTACTAAAAGCTCAAAATCCCCTTTTTTTCTTATTACTGATATTGCTCGTTTTCTTTCAGAAGACCCTTTTTTATAGCTCATAAATTCTTGTACATCTTCTTCTAATGCATGCTTCATTTCCAAGTGTCTTGCAATTTGAGTATGGAATTTTTTGCAATAGAAACAAAAATGCTTTTTTATATTTTTTAATTGCGATGATTCGGTGGTTAGTCCTTTATCATCGCATGCTGAGTTGCCAGGCACATTAAAAGATGAAGAAAATTTAATTGATAAATCTAAAGAAGAATTGCACTCGACTGAAGACATAGTATTTTCTTCCTTTGATTTATTAACTTTCTCTGATTCAGATTCTTCTTCTGAGTCCGTTTTTGAATCAGATGGATCATAAAGAGATCCAGATTTATTAATTGAATCATTTTCAGAAGTACCTGTTTGTGAAAAAAAAAACAAAAAATATTACAAAAAAAGTGAAAAAACTAAAAAAAGATAGTCGTTCCATGCAATAATAAGATTGGTTAGTTAAAATTTAAGAAATTACAGATTAAAATATAGGAGTATTATAGCAAGGTTGAAAATTAGATAGAATTTTGAAGTTAATCAACATTCATTTAAGTTGAACTGCAATATCGACCAGTATTTTACACTGATAAATTTTTACAAATTGTTTTGATATTTAGGATGGAAAGACATAAACAAGCATGCATAGTGCAGTACACCGTATGACATGTAATTTTGAATATTATAAATGACAGTATGTTCTAGAATAAGGATATAAAATAGAATCAGGCACTGGAAAAAAAAGGAAAGGGTTTTTTTTCAACTGTTGACTGTACTATACCTTTGTTGGTTGCACACTATGATTTTTTACTAACGATTGATGATAATAGATTTTGTTCTTAAAAAATTTTCGGATTCTGCAATTTTTTTAATCAAAAATTTTTAATATTTGACGTAAAACTTTCATGACATAATAATCTATCAATATGCACTTATAAAAAATTGACCAATAGTTCTAAATTCCAAGACGTCAAATGTTCCTGTTTATTACTAAGTTATTGAATTTCGTAACCTAAATAGATAACCTTTTTTTTTCTTTTAAACAAACCTTCATGTTCGTTCTTTTTAGATCGTATTAAATTTTGTGGCAACGAATATGGAACTTTAACCCTTATATTTTGTATGATTCTCGGTTTTTTTGATTTAGTTGAATCAATTATTTTGAGACGTGGTGACTTTGAATTTAAATTCAAACATAAATCATCTAGAGTTTTTTTATCATCTAAAACAAACATTAACTTTAATGAAAAAAAAAATTTTCATCACCAATATAAAGCTAATAATATATAAATATAAACTTACCGTTAAAAGCTAACACAACGATAGGTAGATCTTCAACAAGATATCCCATTTTTTTACTCGGATCATTTTTTACTAATTTAGACTTACATACATGGTGATTACCACTACTATCTTTAAATAAAACAAATCGGCTCATTGTGAATTATGTATTGCAATTAAAATATTAAAAATGACTCTGAGTACGTAAGAAATATGCCCACCATTTAACTGTTGTACTGAAAGAGAACGATGCAATAATGCTACCGAGATCGGGACGCTAACCCGTAACCAACCGGAACTCAGTAATAAGACTATTCATAATAAACGACTGAAACTTACTTCCACAGTTACATATTTAGCATTACTCAGCGACAATGCTACCACCAACATGTTTATCCCAATCGGTTTGTATATTTCTGTCTACCAGGAAATTAAAAAATGTCAATGAACCAAATTTACTCCTAAATATATTAATATTAAAAAATTTCTATCAATTAATATTACTGCTTGTTGATTTAATTATCAACTTAAAATTTACTCTCGAAAAATGACGACTATTTGATTAACATTATACTGTAAGAATTAGAAATAAAACAACATGTGTGCCATGCTCATTTATACTCCCTAACAGCCATTTTAGCTTGAAATTGACAGTAATTTAACATTGAAATTGCCTGAAATTAGCTGCCCGAATTTGTTGACAACTTGACAGCTAAAATTAAAAAGAAAAATTGGCGGTTAATTTTTTTTCAATTTAGAGGTAACTTTTTACGAAAAAAAAAAGTCGGTAATGTTCAATCGTACCATTACAGAAGGTAATCAAATTGATACATAAAAATGTCTGCAATTTGACGGTAAAAAAATACTTCATAATTTGTTAAGTTAAATTAACAATGAATGGATATGAAAATTTACCTGAAAATTGACAACTTTTATCTAGTCAACTTTTGAAGTGAACATGTTTTCTAATTCAGGTAATAAATTCACTTCGAATTGTATAGCAAGTTGTTTACAAATTATCGTCGAAAACGGAAAAGTCCGAAGTTGACGTATATTTGGCAAAAAATTCGAGGAAACTTTTGTAAAGTAAACTTTTGCTATAGCAAACTTTCCTGTTAGGGTAAACGTAAGCAACTTGTGGAATATTTTGTTAACTTGCTGGTAAGTTGTAGACGCAGATCGACGCCAACTTTCTGGAAAAGTTGATGTTAACTTGTAGCAGATAGTGAGATAAGCAGGTGTTTCCCTCAACTTGTCGACAATTTCAGTCTTTACAATTATTGATGATAAAAGTTGCTTTCAACTTTACCAAAATGTTGCTGGTGAAAAGTTGATGAGCAATAAGTTGACAGAAAGCTGCAAGAAGCTTTTTGGTTAACTTGGTGACAAGTTGTGGTGGTGCATTGTTGTTAATTTTCAGAAAAACTGGAGGAAACTTGCTGGTGACAGTGCAAAATCTGAAGATGCCGACAAGTTGTCAACAAATTGATCGCAATGTTTGACATGAAATTTTTGACGGAGAACAGGTGCTGCCAAAGTGCGCTAATAGCACAGTTTGCTTAGCAAAAGTTTACTTTACAAAAGCTTCTTTGAATTTTTCGTCAGATGTCTGTCAACTTTGGGCTTTTCTGTTTTTTACAATTTGTATACAACTTGGTATACAAATTGACATAAATTGACTACCCGAATTAGAATGCAAATTCACTTCAAAAATTGACTAAAGAAGTTGTTATCAATTTTCAGGCTAATTTTCATATCACTTTATTGTTAATTTGAATTAAAAAATTGTAAAGTATTTTTTTACTGTGCAATTGTAGGCAATTTTATGTATAAATTTTCTTACCCTATGAAATGGTAAAAATGAACATTATCGACTTTTTTTTTTTCTAGTAAAAAATTACCTCTAAATTGAGGGAAAATTAACCCCAAATTTTTCTTTCCAACTTTCATTGCAAATTGCCAGCACATTCGGGCAGCAAATTTCTGGTAATTTCAACGTCAAACGAGTGTCAATCTCAAGCTAAAGTGGCTATTAGAATAGGGATAAATAATTCGACAATCGGGTTGTCGCGACATGAGTTTAAAGCTCGGCCGTACCTAACGAAATCTCGAATTCAAGAATTTTAATTACGTTTTGAATATTTATGGAACACGAATGATGAAAGTTTTCTGAGAAAGTCCGTCTCCAGCTTTTTGTCGGAAGCTAAGAAAATCGCTGTTATGATTATTATTTAATAAATAATTAGAATTCCTAAATTCAAGATTTTGCGGCCCAGCCTTAAGGCTTATGATGCATCGACATGAGAGAACGAGTGTAGTGGTTGCTACGAGGCTTGGATAAGTAAGCGACAACAATGCAAGGCTCTATGTCAATGTAACATAACCTTAGAGTAAATAGCGGCGTGCTCACGAATGACATGTTCACCTTTTAGTTCACCCTTATCATACTAGCATACAGTATTTTTTGTAAGCCCTACTATGAATGTTCAATGTACAAGAATTATAAGATTAAGATTTTTGTTAATCAAAGTTTCCAGAGATTAAATGTAATATTAATTTTAAAAAAGTATTCTGAGAGTTTATCAAATTTGCTAGTGTTACGTAATTTGACGAAATCACCAATAATCTTTTAAATTATTAGAAATATTAACATGAAATAAAATCAAATCTTTCGAGGGAAATTAAAAATCAATTATAACGTGGTCAAAATAAATGACTTACGTTTTACGATTTGTGTATCGTTAGTAAAGAACATTTTTAACGTGTGCATCAGTTTGTCTGAAAATGAATTTTAATGTCCTGGAAAGCACGAGTTTCTCGTCAGACAGTTGATGCCAAAATTGTGATGACTTATAAATTTATCTGTTTTTGTTATACAGAAGTCAATTATTCTAAAAAATTTACATTTTTCTGATTGCAAATCACAAACTAACCAAGATACACTAAAAACGTTGAAAAAAACATTTTGTGCAAAATTTTATATTCTTCAAAAAAAGTCCTATGAATCAAAACACTAAAGTGAATAGTTTACGAGTTACAAATATACTATTAAATTTCAACGTTAAATCTTGTTTAGAAAAAAAAAGTATTCAAATTTTAATTTTTTTCGACCATTTAGAACATTTGTAACTCGAAAGCTATGTACTTTAGCGTTTTGATTCGTAGCCCTGAAAAAAAAAAGTATTTGACAGGATTCAAAAGGATTGAAATTTTAGGATTTACAGTATTTAGCAGGATTTGAAAGTATTAAAATTTTAATCCTTTTGAATCCTGTCAAATACTTTTTAATACTTTTTTTTAATCAGGGAGGACTTTTTTCGAAGAGGATAAAATTTTCTAAAAAATTTTTCTTAACAATGGTAGTGTACCTTTGTAAATTTAGAATATGCAAGCAAAAAAATGTTAATTTTTTAGAATAAATTGATTTCTGCAACATGAAAATGTAAAACAGTATAATTTTCAGCAAATTTATTATTGTCACTTTCAGAGAATAATAAATCCTCTATACAAATAGCAACAAACGGCACTTCAATACTATTAAATGTTACTGAGTTAATTAGCTAAGTTATTTAACTTACATGTATTTTCAATGGAAAAACTTCAAAATCAAATGTGAAGGACTAAGATCTAAAATCACGAGCTTAAACTTGATAAGAATTTTATTTTAATGTATACAATATTTTACTGTAGGAGCTAAAAAAAAAATATTTTCATACAAAACAAATCACCCTAGAACAAGGACTATACTTTCCGATGATCTTCTCATAGAACTGGAAGTCATTCATTATCATGAAACCTCTATGAGGATTTATGTAAATCTATCGGTTTTTATAAGATTTGCTAAACAGAATTCGCATGTATAATCCTATAACTTGTACTATATTAAATTCAATAGCTAAAAAACAATATGATTCACTTATATTCAAAATTCCTATTGGTTTTTGTAAAAGTACTGAAGTGAGACAATTATTATTAGAACAATTAGGTCTTGATAAATGTCAAATTTTCATGATTCTCTGTTTTTCTTAGATATCTTGAATAGTGTGGGACTGAGTAATTTTGAAACTGGACATTTTGCCTGTACACCCATATGTAGGTGTGTGTGTGTGTGTGTGTGTGTGTGTGTGTGTGTGTGTGTGTGTGCGTGTGTGTGTGGAGAGTGTTTAAAAGAAATCGACTTTTTTTTCTCGAAGAACATTGAAAAATCGACAGAGTATCCCTAGACAAAGACCGTGTCGAATGATGACTTCTTGATATTAATATTCAGCGGTGGCACTTAACAATTTTCTATTTTCCATTTAAATAACATGGGAAAAAAACATTTAAGTTTGCGATTTCCTACTTCGAAAATGGCTTATTGTACAGAAAATTCCAGGATACATAATTGTAGGGAATTCAACGTGCTACGAAAGAAGTGTCTCATTATTTTTCAATAAATCTATCTGTTCAAAAGTTATTTAAACTTGAAGTCAAATTTACATTAAATTTCGAGATCTTCTTACTTTTCAGGCAAAACTATTAGACGTATCATAAAATGTTACAGTGTCTTTCTTGTAGACGGTTTTCTTTCCTACAAATTGTCTTTGATGAAGTTTTTTCGGATTTCACATAATTTTCTAATTATTTTCATTTTAATATCAAGCTCTTGAAATCGATCAGAACACAATATTTCTTTTTAATGCTTGATATTAAAATCTCAATAACTAGAAAATTATGTGGAATCCAAAAAAACATTATTCATGATAATTTGTAGGAAATAAAATTGTCTACAAAAAAGACTTTAGGACATTTTATCGTATGATATCGATGGAATAAATCAACTAATTAAAACATAATTTGTGGCAATCGAAAGAGCACATCAAGAATTAGAGCTAGTAAGATTTTGAAGCTCATTGGCCGAGTAGTTTCTAAGTTATTCCAAAAGTAAAAACTAGGGAAAATTTTTTTTTATTGGAGTTTTGTTGGACGTGAATTTTTCTATGGTTAGTTTTTGAGGAAGAGTTGGATGAAATTTTTTTGTTCTACAAGTTGGATTAATGAGAACAATCTATTGTGATTTGTTCATAACTACTAAAGTCACAATCATATTATTCAAAAATTTATTTACAGGTTGTAAAATGTTTAACACAAAAATTGCATATTATTTAGCGCTCCAAAAAAACTGGTGCATAGAAATTATTTCACCAAACTTTTATTTTTCCAAAAAACAAGACAATTCACAACACCTAAATAACTTTACTAATTACGCAAAAAAATTTTTTTTTAATGCGACGTAATTCACAGCTGATAGAAAACAGAATTTTTTGCGATAATTTGGCAGTTTTGACGACCGTAGCAATTTTGACGACAATAGCAGTTTTGACGACCACGGAAGTTTTGACGCTAACGGCATATTTAACGACATTAGCAATTATGCCATTATTGGTTATGTTCAGCAAAACTAAGACAGTAAAATTTAATATTGTAAAAATATAAATCACTATACTGAGTCACGCTGTGATTTCTATGGACTTAGTTTTGCTGAATACACTCATTAATAAATTTAACGATGATAGCTAATAGAATAATCTGCGATTATCGTAACGCGAGTGGTAAAATTGAGTTTGACCGTAACAGTTATAATTATCGGTGAAGTTTTATTATGTTCTTAGAAACAATCAATTAATTAGCTCGTTTATTAATCAATAGATCGAATAGGCTAATACATATTTTTGTAGGAAATTGTACGTGCTACAAAAAAGGTCTCTTATCATTTTTTGATAAATCTATCTGTACAAAACTTATTGGAGTTCGAAGTCAAGTTCTAGCAAATTTCGAGATCTTTTTACTTTTCCGACGATACTATCAAACTTCCCTCGCGGACTTAGAGTCACTGTGAATTCACTGTGTTTACTGTGAATTCACTGTGTATTTACTGTGAATTCACTGTAAGTTCATTGTAAATTAATTGTGAATTTGCTGTGAAACCACTATCGAACCACTGTGAGATCATTATAAAACTACAGTGACCGAATGGCACAAAATCATGGTGATTTTACCGTAATTTCGTCATGATCTCACGATGTTTTTACTATAATCTCACCGGAATTTCACTATAATTTCATAGTGATTCCAAGTCTGCGAGGGTTGTCACAAAATGTCATTTATTATTTTTTGTTGAAAATTTTATTCTCTACAAATTATTATCAATAAAATTTTTTCAAATATCGCATTGTTTTATAGTTATTTTCATTTCAATGTTGAGCTCTTTTAATCGATCAGAACACTACTTTTTTAAAAGCTTGAAATTAAAATAAAAATAACCAGAAAACAATGCGGAATTCGAAAAAATATTATGAATAATAATTTGTAGACAATAAAATTTTCAATAAAAAAGATCAAATGACATTTTGTGATAAGTCTGATAGTTTCGCCGGAAAAGTAAAAAGATCTCGAAATTTGCTAGAACTTGACTTCGAACTCCAATAACTTTTGAACAGATAGATTTATTAAAAAATGATAAGAGACCTTTTTTTGTAGCGCGTACAATTTCTTACGAAAATGTGTGTTAGCCTATTCGATCTATTGATTAATAAACGAATTGAATATACTCAAAGTTGAAAATAAAATTTTCCCGTATTATTTAAACGGGAAATCGATTTTTTCAATGAGCGAGGTCTGTAATCGACATAGAATTTTTTTTCTTGCGCGAAAATTTTTTTTCAGCTTTTTCCAAATTGTTCAGAAATGGCTCGGTCGATCAATTCCGAATTCCAATCAGCACAAGATATCAATAAAACGCGTTGATTGCTGCCTCAACCATCGCAATCGGTTAATTCGTTCGTAAGATATCGTGGCAGAAAGAAATGCTAACAAACAGTTTTTTCAGAAAACAACGGCATACAATAGTATTTTATCTCGAAGAGCTCGAAAATGTATCAACAACGATGTTTTCGATCTCAAGAAGCTACCAGACTTAAAAAGAAACGATATATTTTCGCAACTTCTTGTATAAGGCCCATAACCTATAACTCTTTTCATAAAACTTCCTCATCATATTTTCATAAAATTGATAAATTAAATGCCTTTTTAACAAAAGAAACAATCTCCCTTCTTCAATTATGCTTGAGTGTCGTGGTATAATCACAAACGGTACATAAGGTAATTATTAACAATATCAAAAGTAAATAACAAGTTAGGAATAATAATGTTTTAAAATTCACGCGACTAAGATGCTTACATATTTTGTTTCATGTCGTCTTATAACGTCAATAGATAGAAATTTTGTTTTTTTGTGCTAGTAAAAAGTGTTATTCGAACTGTAGTTATTTTATCACAAACAAATCATAATTAGAGAGTTTTTCGTACAGCAATATTCATATGGAATTGTACTTGAGGCTTAACGAAAATATGAAACTATAATTTTCTCAACAAAAGATATAATCTCTATCGTTACCTATATGACTAATACTTAATATACACTAACAAACTTATCGATTGAAAGAGAGAACATAATGTTTTATTTTCATGGCACTCTAACCATTATATTTAGGATATGCCACCTTTATAATTTCCCTGTTTTTCATTATTTTGAATGGTTTTGAAGTTCTTTGAAAACATTATGATTATTCCAAGGTTGAGGATTTTTTTTGACTTCCCTCTAAAAAAATCGATGATTTTCAAAAATTTCGGAAAGTTATTGTTTTTACCCCGATTTCCATAAATCGAATTTTAATCAGATGTCGACATTTTGAGGTCCTAGAAAGCTATTCTGACTATTTTCAGAATGATGTCCGAGTGTCTGTGTGTATGCATGTATGTGTGTGCGTGCGTGTGTGGATGTGAACGATCTATAACTTTCTAACTAATGAACTGATTTGGACGGTTAAGGCGGCAATCGAAAGAGTTTGGTCGCCATCAACTTTCCTAAAAAATTTCAGATTGTTTGATAGAGTAGACTTGAAAATACTTGCAAATTATAAAAACATTTTTTTTTTTTAAGTTTTTTTTTGATTTCTCAGAAACGACTTAAACGATCAAGTTAGAAATCGAATCAGCTCTAGAACTCAATAAAACGCATCGATTGCTGCATCAACTATCTCAATCGGTTAATGCATCCGAGCATCGGGCATTCGAGCATCGGCTAATGTATTCGAGAGATATCGTTGAAAAAAGAAATAGTGGAAAACGAGTTTTTCCAAATATCTACGAAACAGCTTAACTGATTTATCTCAAATTTCGATTAGCTTTGGAATTCACTGAAACGCGCCGACTACCATCTCAAACGTCAAAATCAGTTCATTAGTTCAAAAGATGTCGGTATTAAAAAAATAACATTTTACGTTGATTTTTCTGGATAAAACATAATATAATGTACTTAAATGTGTCCGAAATCATACCAACTCTTCCTCTTTCTATGGTCCCTTTCGATCATGATATAATGTCATCTAACTTGTTCTTTAGTTTAAATCATATTATCAACCAAAAATTGAAAAAACATAGTTTTTAATATTTTTCTCGGATATTTCATATATTATTGCTCTGAACACTGTAAATCGAAGTGTTTAAACTTTAAACACTTAAGTGTTTAGTTGTCATTTAAATAAATTATAGTCACTTTCTACACACTTGCAAACGTTTAGAAAGTGACTACAATGTATTTAAATGGCAACTAAACACAGAAGTTGTTTTAAATTAAAACACTTCGATTTACAGTGAAATGAGTCAAAACTCATTTAAATCTCAATTTTGATCACTGACATTGATTTCTGGTCTAACACATATATTTTAATGAACATAATCGGGAGTAAAAATTTAAAAACCGCTTCTTCATTAATGATTCCCGATTCTTAAATTTCCAAACTTTAGCAAGAAATGTAACTTATTTGAGCTTGAAAAGCTTATAAAAAAACAATTGCATGTAATAGCATTTCCAAGCTCGGAAATATATATACGATCATGTTTTCAAGCCCCTTGAGCTCGAAAACAGTGGAAAGTTTTGGGGCTGACCCGCAGGGCCAATCGACGTCCAGATTTTTTTAATATATTTATTTCTATTTTTTTTTCTAGGAGAACACTAGTTGAGGAAACATTTTTCATATTATTGCACATTGATTGTTATCATGGCGTTATTACTATTTTAAGTTATTTGATAAAATATCGTTTCTCTGTTTATTAATGTCGTGAAAACTGCCGATGTCGTCAAACCTGCCGTTGTCGTCGAAACTATCATTGTCGTCAAAACTGCCGGTTGGTATTCAGGCTAAAGATGTCAGATCGTCGCGAAACATTCCGTATGAAGTCTGTCGTGGAATATGCCATGTAAAGAACAGTAGGGTATTTCTCATATAAAAAATTTTTTTTTTTGAAAAATAAAATTATATATGTATTACCCATTGTATGATCAAGAACTTTAAATGAAAAAAAAAGTGTCGTCAAACCTGCCGCTAGCTATATATATATATATATATATATATATATATATATATATATATATATATATATATATATATATATATATATATATATGGGACGTTCCACGCCAAATCAGACACCATTTAGCTTTTGCATCTCGGATTTTTATGAAACTTTTTTATCTTTTAGTAAAAAATATCCCATTATGAGAATCGCTGAAAAAGTTGTAGAAAAGGTGACACTTTGTTGTGAAAAATTATAAGGAAAATCGATCAGTACGTGTTTTTTTTTAAATTGACAATTTATACGTAAAATTTAAAATTTCAATAGTAGCGTGGTTCAAAAAAATTTTTTTTATTTTTTACTGAAAAGCTGTCCAAAAACATATTTTGTCTCTATGAAAATTTTGTTTAAACTACTTTTCGCGAATTCGTAGGCATTTGAAAAAAAAATCTCTCTATTTTTCAAAATTCGATATCTCGAAAACGGTTGGAGGGAGAAATTTGAGAAAAATCATGAAGGCCTCTTTCAACCTATACTAAAAGATAAAAAAGTTTCAAAAAAATCCGAGATGTAAAAGCTAAACGGTGTCCGATTTGGCGTGGAACGCCCCATATGCTTGTTTGTGAATTTATCATAGTAATTTCGATGCGTTTAAGAGAAAGTAAAGTAATTAGCAAGATTCATTCTCTTAAGTTAATCAAAATCGGATTTCAACAAATAATCAAATAGAGTTGATTTAAAAACTTCAAGGCTACATGAATTGATAATGTTCAGCGGCAGATTTTGCAAAAGATGTATGATAGTCACAACAAATGAAATTTCATAGTAGGACAAAGTATAAGGTGGTATTACAAAGTTTACATTATTCCTTTTCGTTTGCAAGTCTTTGGGAACGTCGAGATACATCTTCTACTAATAATTCTCTTAAATAACTTGGTTTTTTCACCCGTAATAATTTATAAAAATAGGTTGCTAGAAAGTAAGTTCTTCGTGATTTTACAGATAACCAATTCAATTTACCCCGATAGGGCGTAATGTGATCATCACATCTTAGGCTGAAAATATAACGAATCGTGCTATTTTCTGCTCGTTGTAGTTTTAAATCATTATCTGCAGTAGAGTCAACTAAAACAGCAGAACAATAATCAATAATAGGTAGTACAGTAGTTTATGCTAATAATTTGCGAACATCTTGAGTAAAAATACTTTTCCTAACTTTAAGACTATAAAGCGCCGAATTTACTTCTTTAATAGTATTTGAGACATGATTTTTCTAAGACAGATTATTACTAATATTAAGACCCAAACATTTAATAGTGTTTACATAAGGTAAGGCGATGCCATCAATAACAATAGGCGGAAGAGAGGCTGTATTTAGTAACCTCAGTTTACTACCAGAACCTAATATTATTGCAACCTTTTTATTCAAATTCAATTTCAGGCCATGCTCTCTTGTCCAATTTGCGATTTCTTGTGCATCAACATTAACTAGTCCGACCGTTTCATTCAGTGTGAAAGGAGTAAACTGACGATAGATATATTAATCATCAGCAAACAAGCCATAATGACAATGCTTTATCTTTTTTACTACTATGTTTATGACGATAAGACATAAAATAGGTACTAGCACAGATCCCTGTGGCACTCCAGACGATGTTTCTAGGAACTCAACTGGCACACTACAGTCATCTATAATTGATTGTGAACGTTTCGAGAGATACGAGTAAAACCACGTTATAGTATCGATAGAAAACCCCAGTTCCACCATTGCAATCAAAATGACTTTAGGATCAACATAATCAAATGCTTTACTAACATCGAACGCAAATAACATGGTGAGGTTTCCCCTATCCATAGCCATTCGTATATCATCAGTTAACTTTAAAAGAGCTTTATGAGTACTATGATGCTTCCTGAAAACAGATTGATATTTATCTATTAAGTTATTATCTTCTAGATATGCTACCAATTGATTTGCTACAATGCTTTCAAATACTTTACTAAGATGTGATAAATTTGCAATAGGTCGAGTATCTGATGATGATTTAGGTGGTGTAATCTTGTTTAGTGGAATAATTAAAACCATTTTCCAGAGATCAGGAAAGGTACCTATAACTAAGGATTTATTAAATAAAGACGTGAGAAATAAAGTAAGTTGTGGTAAATGATCTTTTAACTACCCTAATCTCAACCCATCAGGACTCCTACCTTTTGATTTTTGCAATGTTAGCTGTAAAGCTTTTGTAACATCAACAATGTCAATCTGACTCCAGTTATATATGCAGCCTACTTTGCTAGCATAATTCTGAGCCAGTGAATTTAAGAATAGTATATCACACGGGGCATGTTTTCTTACAATTTTTGTATAGAACTCGTTTAGAACAGGTGAATCGAAATAACGAAGCGGTGGAGAGAAATTCGATTTAATTAGCCCTAAACGTTTTAATTTACACCAGATAGATTGTCCACACGGTAAATTAGTAAGTTCATATTTTAAATAATTCTCTCGAGCTGCATTTAATTTAATTTTTATCTGCTTTCTCTTTAACTTATATAGCTTTAGTAAATTTTGATCACCAGTCCTTTTTGCCCGTTTATAAAATAAATCACGCTCTCTGCAATTATTTTTTAGTTCTGCTGTAACCCGAATATTTGAGTTTCTCCTCACTTTCCTCGTAACCAGGGGTGCATAAATATCAAGTGATTCAATAGAATGTTTTAGAAAATAATCGAGTATCTCATTTGGGTCAAAATTTTCAATAGCGTCATCACTAATGGATAATACATTCATTAAAGCAATTGAGAGTGCAGTGTGGTCGCAATTTTTGAAGTTACGATAAGTTATATTTTTTTCTGCGGGTTTCAGAGAGGTTAAAAGATATTCACAGTATAGGTAATCATACCTGCAATGAATGGACTATCCGATTTAAAGAATTTACCTAACTTGGATTTATTGTCAAGTAATATTACATCCAACCAAGAGTCACAATAATTAGTATGATGAGTGGCTTCAAAAGGTACACAGATCAGAGCTGATTCATTACTAAATATTTTTAAGTGATTTAAGCTCTAATTTAAATCTAATAAGTTGCAATTCAAGTCACCTGCAATTATTGAGTTTTTAAAATTAGGAAATAGTTTAGAATAAATATTAATAAAATTAAAAAGAGTGTGGCCATTTGTTCTTCAATGCACACAAGAGACTAGGAGATGTGAGCCAGTTGATAAAATAACATCGAGTATCATAAATTCTGGTGGATTAATATCATCTGAAGCAGAAATATGCAGGACTTGGGCTTTAAGTGATTTGTGTACAATACATGCCTCTCCCCCTCCTTGCATGAAACGGCCAGTGTCTTTATGTATTAAATTACAATCTGTCCGGAAAACTTCATACCCATCAATTCCAAAAATGCAATTATCAATATTTGGTTTTAGCCATGTCTCAACTAATACAATAATATGCGGCTTAACGTCTGAGACTAGATCTAGTAATTGCAATACATGACCGACCAAACTATTTATATTTAAAGTTAAAACTGACAATAAATTAGTAATATTTATCTTAGTTAAATCTACTCTACGTTAATTTAATCTATCTAAATAAGAATCAGTGTTTACAATAATTTTCTCAGAATTTTCATCCTTTCTTACATAAATAATACCGTAACATGTCCATACAAACTTATAATTTAATTCTTTAATTCTGGTTTTTGTTTTTAGTAAAAGTTTATAAGTATCTGAGTTTAGAAACTCATTTATGTAGATAAAACCTTTCATTGAACTGCCGATATGGGTTTCAAACACATCTTCAACTCTTAGATTCTTCATTTTTCTTTTTTCACTCAAAATATGATCGCATACTTGGGGTGATTTTAATTTAAGAATATACGAATGGATATAGGTAGCTTTTTGTTTGTTTCCTTAAGATTTGACACTTTAAGGCTATCAAATACACACACCGTTACTTTATCTGGTGATACTTTGGTAGCAATAACTTCTAGAATACCTGAGATCACTAGCTCAGATGCTGAAGGTGATGTAGCATGAGATCCACTACTCACTGCATTTTTTAACTTTGCTAATTCAGCATTCACAGATTTTGTGTATTCCTGAGTCGTATATTTTAATGCAGTGAAGTCTTCATTTAATTCTTTAATGCTCGCTGTATTTATTGCAACATTCTCTTGTAACATGTCGAGTCGAGTACTAAGATTATCAATCTTTGAGGTCATTGAGCCAGTGGATTTCAAAAAAACTTCCATAAAGGAAGTCAGCTTTTCATCCAGACTCTTAGTCTCCCAATGTCCTGGAAGTGTTACAGTTGTCTCAGGTGGTTTATCATCAAGAGTAGCTTCCCTTATATGTAACGTTTCAGTCACTGGTGGCATAGTGCTAGAGTCTTGTTGTTCGAAGACTGAATCAGAATTTGGTGACCAGGGCACTAGTGGTGAAACTTGAGTAACAGGAGACGAGAGCATTGACGAACGTCTAGATGTTGAGTGTCCTGCTAGCTTCTTGAAATCAGAGCTTTTTGATGTAATACCTGTCAGAAGCGCTATCTTTGTTTTTGAGCTTGAGGGTGCCACTGGATAAGAATTTGAGGATTTTACTGAACCGGAACGACTCCTTGTGTTTATGAGACTAGACTGTAATGACCTTGTACAACAATTATTTGGTGACAATTTTAATACATGCTTCTGTAGACAGCTTACGTGATAGAATTGCTGACAAGTTATACATGAAAACAAAGATTTTCCCGATCTTTTGCACACTGCACAAATATCTGACGATAATGACATAGTAAAATTATTCAGAGTATGAATTTGACAAGGTTGTTCGCAAAAGTGTTTGCAAATGACTAAATAGAATGTTGTTCATATTCAGACATAAGAACGGTCTCCAGCTTATTATAAACACAATGAGCAGTAGATAGATACAGGTGAGTCACTTCAGCTGTGTAAACTCACGTATACATAAGTTCACAATTCAAGCATAACACCAACAGATCACACACTTACAATACAATCATAAGATGCGCTCACAGCCTGCGCCAAGCGCCAAATGAGCTGACAATGTTCAACCTAAGTATTGAAAATCACTAGGTACAGATCTTTGATAAAACACTTTGAATCTAACACAATGTTGAATCCCCAATGTCTATATTTCAGATTATCTAGCATAATTTTATGTCTTTGATAGAATAACAACAAGATTTATTACTGTTTGTCATTTTTTGAAATATTAATTAAAATACGGAGCTAATTTAAGTATGCTTACGTACTCACAGCACAGTAGTGTAAAAAATGTTAACTTTCAGTGTAAACAAATTAAAAGATGATTTTATCAGCGACAAGAAAAATTTAACGATTTAAAACAATTAGAAAAAAAAAATTATGGATACTTTTCAATGCTTTTGAATACTTTGAATACATTTAAATTGTCCTTCTTATGAGCTTTTAACATTGTAAATCGTTTCGAATCATTTTTTTTTAATCAGGGATAAACAAAATATGTTTTTTCAAGAAATTTACTTACATTATGTGAGAGATAAATTTATTTAATGTCGCAAGACGTTAATATGAAAAAATCAAATAAATTTGAGAAAAAGATGAGTTTATTTAAACATAAATAATTCAAATAAAAAATAAAAAAAAAGTTTATTTGTAAACGAATAATTTTGAACAACTATAAGAAATAAGTTAAATATAACATTCTTTTGACTCTAATTTGTTTAGGTATTCTAAATGAATTCAATGATTTTATATAATAATATCAATTATTTTTATTCATGAGTATCGGCATATTGATACTATGAGGTGTATATCAGTTGTAAACCACATGGCTACTGTTAATGAGTTATAAGAACTAATAAGACAAGGTTATATGTTTGCTCATATCCATAATAAGTCATCTAGGTGCTTTTAAATCTTAATTATTGATAAAATTCATACTTCAAAATAATGGAGTAGAAAAGATTTCAGAAAATTATGTCATTATCCTGACGATAAAATTATTATAATGAGATGATAATAGGTAGTATATACGTTATGAACGGTTAAAAGATAATTCTTACAAAATTTATCTATAGGTTTTATTAAAAAAACATCAACTTTGATGTTCTCCAGAGCTAGGACGGCTATGATGGCACAATCAACTTAAAAAATATAGGAAGTATAGCTATAGTTTGTTGTTACCTAGTTGTCGCAATTAAAAATTTATAGTTTTTTTTTTTTTTTTTTCTTTTCAATAAAACATGTAGCCGTGCTAGCTATATATTAACTAGCAAAGCCACAGAAAAAAAAAGGTACGAACGCCTGTACGAAATTGACAGAAGGATTAGAGACTATGTTAAGATGCTATGATAAGATTCAGCATTGATGTACGAGAAGATTTAAACACAAAATTCTCTGACAGGTTGTGATTGAGATTTATGGCTGAGCTATCCTAATAACGATCAGCACAGCCATAAAATTTGTGGCTGAGCTAAATGCGTAATCGGTAGTTCAGCCGTGTGTCTAAAATCATGTTTTTTTTGTCGATAGTCTATGGATATGAGATTTTCAGCTGAGCTAGCCTATTCACAGTTAACACAACCATATGAATTTGTAGTACCCGCAGAATCTGTGTTAAATGAATTGGCTGATGCGTGAGAATTCGTTGCTAATTTGTTGCTAAAAAACGTTCCAATAAAACGCATCAAACAATTGGAAATTGACGGAGCTTAACCACCGGCAGCAAATGATAAATGTCCCTCCTAACTTGACACGTGGTTTTAACTAACAAGGGACAGTTATTAAATTTGTTGCTGATCATTAGAAAACTTAGAGATATTCAGGGAGCCAGCAAAAAAATAGAAACAAAACATCGGCAGGTCTTGACGGTCGGCAAGGGAAACCTGATGGCTCTGCTATTGAAACAGGTGGCTGTTAATAGGTAGAAAGAGGCATTAATTTTGTTGCTGCTCAAAAATAAACTCAGTGGTACCCATAGAGCCAGCAGCAAATTGGAAACAAAAGATTGGCAGACTACTGATCAGCAACTGAAAGCTAACAACCCTGCTATATTAACATGCGGTTTTTATAAGAAAGAAAGAGTAATGAATTTTGTTGCAGCGTAGAAATAGCCTCAGTCGTTACAGCCGAACAGAGTTCAATTTATCTATGTCAATTAAGTTACGCCATCTATTATCCAGCAGCATCTGTTAAATGATTTATATATATGCTTTTCATCAGATATACGCCTGTTGTATGTTTGTATACGTATAGTAGAATATTATTAAAAATTTGCCCACTATTCATACTTAAATTTAATATACATCTCGACATACATTTCACATATATATTTACATTGTCACGATATTTAAATATCGCGGCAGTCTCACATCATGTCGGTGGGCAACAGATGGCAGCACACGCTGCTCACACGTCTCTCCATACATTAATATTATGATTATTTTTGTTACATGTATAATTTTATTTTAAGTATCACTTTATTTTTATTAATCCGATTTGTTATGCATAAGTTGTGGTATAGTCAGGAAAATTCACTGATTACTACACGCATATAGTTGAATTTTTAGGATGCTGCGGAAAATAGTCATGCATTTGTTTATATGCTTGTAATTATTATAGTTGGTCAGCGCATGCGCGTTGGAGCGACAGTTGGCATCTTTAAGTTTATTAATTTATAAATAAATTAACGGTTGTTACGCGTAAATCATTGATTGATTTGGCATTCAGAATATTTCTAATTAATAATGCGGGAAACAAATGGACATTTAGTGTGGGAAGCAAGTGAAATTACACAATTAACATCCCATATGTTGGTGGGGGTACTAGTTGAATATTAACATGAGACGGGTATAAAACTCCATTGGTCAAAGTAAGAGAGAGATATAAAGATGGCGCCGGCTAAGGTGCCGGCATGAAATTCACGTGCTGCCATGGTCAGACGTGGATAATCTTTTGTTAGAGCAGTGTGTGTGCTAGTTGCTGTCGCGAACAATTAATCGTTAAAGGAATTCTTTTGTGTGACGCCATTTGGTTCTAATTGTATAAATATATACATATTATTTTGCCATTTGAATTGGTAGCGTATTGAGAGATACGTATTTAATTTTACTGAGGAGGTTGCACCAATGGAGCCCGTAAAGATTCTATACGTCGACGACGACTTTAAGTACCTTTGACTAATTCATTGGCGTGTAATTTTGCTTTCCCTTTGGTGGCCATTTGCAATCGTGTGAGCGTAGCAGAGACAGCGATTCTCGATTAATAAAATTCACAAGCATATGAGGAAATGAATGATTATTGAACTCAGTGAATATAAAATTATTAAGCAAATTTATTTATTATTGTTTATAAATATCCAATAGCGATTTTGAAAATTATTTGAGTATTATTTAGTATTATTTCACGTAGTGAATATTAGTTTGGTATGACAAATCATATGCAACTGGGTTTGTAAAATTCCTTTATAAGTGAATTAATTCCTGATAACTAATTATTATATGCGATATTAATTAACGAATTATCAGTTATCTTGAAAATCACTACTATCATGTAGTATTAATTTAAATTACTACTGATATAATTATCATTTATCCCGCGCTTATTATTACTTCAGGTATCACGTGCGAATGATACACGAGTATGATTATTATTTGTGTAATTTTTATTGATCCTAAATCATTATTGTCATAATTATTATTTTGTTATTCTTCTTGATTCTACTACTGCTGTGAATACTGCGTAATATTTACCAGTGGAGATTTCTGAGAATTATTTACTGGAAATAGTTAAGAATTATGTTGAGATTATTTGAATTTGTTTGAATTATCACATACGAGGGATCTATTGTTTACCCACATTTATTTCTGTTTATTTTCACGTGCGAGAGAAATTATTATTTACATGTGGTAAATTATTTTTCGTGTGATACTAATCTAATTGTCTATTTATCATTATTATATGTTTTTATACTGATTTGTATGCGCATATCAGTGTTGTTTTATAAGTGATCTATTATTATTTTATTTTGATATTGTTATTGTGGATATGCGATACCACTGAGTATTCAAGTTATAAGTTAAGATATAATTGAAACAAATGGTCATCAACACGGTATTACTTTAAATTTTATTTATTGACAATTCTGCTATCCTTTTTCTTGCTTTCCTTTTCGTAAAATCTGAAACTGCTACCCTGTCATTTATTTTTATTTTCATTTTTCATTTTTCTCCGTTGTGTTTTATTTTGTTTGAATTTTGTTCGTGGGGCACACGAACTGGCGCCCAACTAGGATATCTAACCCAGCCTGAGCAGAGCTGTGAGTCCAGCGAGATTCGGAATATCTCCAGGTGGGCCATAGCGGCTATTGAGCGCCAACCACACTCTGCCGTGGGACGCGTAAGATAGAGGAGAACGTTATAACATATATGTTTGTTTATATGTAGCTTATAGTTTCCTTTATATGTATTCATAGATGTCGACATATATGTCTGCATATATGTAGACATATATGTCTGCATATATGTAGACATATATGTCTGCATATATGTAGACATATATGTCTGCATATATGTGCACATATACCGAGAAACATATGTCTGTGTATATCTCTGCATATATGTCGACATATATTTCACGATGTATATCGGCATAAATGTCTACATTTATGTTTACTTGTATAGCTACATATATATCTCCATATATAGCATTTATTGATAATATATGTATTATATTGTTACATTCTGACTTATCTATTTATCAGACAGAATATTTTTTAATCGACCAGGTTGACGTCATTAGGGTGTCGATAGACCCTAGATGCGTCAGCTGTTGACCTTCCTTTATTTTATGCAAAAAGTTTAGTCACTTACCATGGTAGAGATTATGGGCCCCATAAGTCAGCCCAGTTAATCCCTTTCTTGCGTAACTTCTTCGCCTCTGCTGGTGCGTACTCGTCTCGGCCGGTGGCCTCGGAATAGGCCTCTGAGTAATACCTGTAACGAGGGTCATGAAAAGGGATGCTCCTACTAGGCGGATCGACGGATGGAACGTCCACTGGAATCAACTGCCAACCCTTACTGATACCAGTCCAGAAGACTGGGTTCTCCCGTGAATCAACCTCTGCACAGGAAGGGCTTTGAAGACCCGGTTTCTCCGTAAGGACGAGCGACTCCAGCTGTTGGACTACACCACAAGAACTCGACGGCTCAGCGACACAAGAGCTCGACGACCCAAGAACCTCACTTAGCGCGATACCCGAACTTGGTAATTCGTTAACCCGTTTTGGAACGACCAACGTCACCGGATCACGGAGGACTTTCTCGGCAACGATCTCTAGGCGGGGACGTTGGTGAATCGAACGACCGAGATCCTCGTGGATTGTTCGGATAATCCGGCGTAATTGGGCCTTTTTGCCCCTTCTTCTCTTTTTTGGCATAAGCTCGGGTTGAGGCTTAGGGATTACCTGTACATCCGGTAACAGCGCTCAGGTAGGGTACCAGGTCACCGGTGTCAGCGTTCCCAGTAGCAAGACAGGAGGCGAGGACCGCGGGTGGCAGCGTTCCTCAACGTAAAAGTGGTTTTTAATGATTACTACGCATGTAGTAGTGACAGCTTTTTGCTTAAAAGGAACGAAGAGGCAGGACCAAGTCAACGTAATTTTGATCAGAGTTCTTAGCTCTCTTAGATCTCGTGATCGACTGACTTGATTCTGTCGCTCCTTGGTATTATGCATTATCAAAAGTGTTAAAGTTGCATCTCAGGTTTCCTATGAGAGAATCTTCGTGACCCGGGTCTCATGCGTCGTCATCTGTTTAGACTATCCGCGAGCTACGGCAATTCTCTTATCGCAAGAGATTTCCGTTACATTGTTGGAGATGAAAAAAATCATATCGCCAACAAAGTTACGATTTATTAATTTATTATTTATTTATGATTCTAAGAAGTTCGAACCGTTTATTCGCCCACCGTGGCGAATAAATAATTCGAGACTTCAAAAAAAAAATTTTTTCTAAAACTTTTATTTAAATTCAATTAGAGCCAGAAAGTAACAATATATTTTCAATTTTATGGAAGCATTTATGTTTTCATCTATGCATACATTTATCTGAAAATTCGTTGATATATTTTTTTTGCGCATATATATGTTATATAGGTGACATATATGTTGCATATAATTTTCACATATATATTATTCCACGCGGATAGACTTAGAAATAATGGTGAATCCAGAAACAAAATAGAAACACGAGATCGGATAGTTGTAACTAGGGCTGCACTCGAGCCGAGACAAAACAAGATTGGAACGATCTTGTCTTGATCTTCACACTTTCCTTCTCGTCTTAATCTTGAACTCAAAATGTAAGTCTCGCATTGATCTCGAAAATCTGTTAATTCATTATATCGTCTTGTCTCGTTTTGTCAAGATCTTGTCTTGGTTTTGAATTACTCTGAATTTTTTTTTAATTAATTTGGAATAATTCACACAATAATATTTCATTGGTTCGTATTTTATAATTAGAATAATTTTCAAAAATGTCCTGAATTTGCTATTAAATTCTTTAATTTTTTTTAAAATAAACGACCTTCATAGTATTTTTAAAATACTATTTTAATTCCGTGTAATAAAATTGATAATATGTTGAATGATTGTAAACAATAATATTATAAGCTTATGATCTTCTTTTACGTGCTTATCACATACTCACGGTCGAAAATTTCAATGAACTTTTCTTTCGAAAAAAATTGAAATTTTACAATATATTGTTACGTCCAAAGTCGTACGTGAATGTTTAATTAATTTGAGTATTTGGCCGAAGCTGAAGCCTATAGAGCGAGAAATCCAAAGGTCTTGCTTAAATGATATTGTTGGTGAAGGGCAATTGTTAAAGAATAGATTTCTTGATTTAATTTAATACATAAATTCTCAATATTATCAGAACAAATGTTTAAGATTTGTTAAATAAATCTCTTATAAAAATTATTCGATTGTTCAGATTCAAAAATTTAGTGCCGGATAAAAATATTAAACGACAATTAACAGAAATAATAAAACTATTACAAAAATTTAATTATTCAATTGCAAATTTGACGCAGCATTAAAATTGTTTACGGCAAACGGTTACTATTCTTTAAAGAATCTTGCAAAAACTTTATCTGATTTACATTAAATTTTTGTTAACATACCCGGTTTACACCTTCGCAGTAGTTCCGTTGCAAAAATATGTAATTGAGAATAATAATAATAATCCAAAAAAAATATACTTGAAAACTTTTTAGTACAAATGATCACTGACTAAATTAAAATATACTTGTTTGTTCTAAGTGGAGGAACCCGGCTACTTGAAGATCCTAGTCAAGAGAGAGAGTTTACGCGACCAATTTGGTGGTTCTCAATTTTCTGGGCGTTCCGATTGACCTCAATTAGGGGAAAACTGTGACCAATTAGGGCTCCGATTCTTTAGGCCCTTACCTTCACTCTTAGATTTTCTGGAGAGTGTCGCCTGAACTCCCTCTTCAGGTGGATGCTCTCTTTTACGCCTATTTTATTATGTATATATATGTGTGTGTATAGGTGTGCACTCACATGCAAGCACATTTACGCGTGAGCAAAACATACACAGACACATAAATGTACGATTTCGAACTAAACTTCTATCAGCTTATGATTTAATATTTCTTGAATTGAAAATCTTTTATTACTTATTTATTTCTACTTATTGTTTCTATTTATCAGGTCTGATGTACTCACCAAAAACCCTTGATTATTAATTATTACTTATTATTCATAAAATATTATTTATTATGTAGCAGGTCTGATGTACCTACCTAGAACCTTTAGTTATTTTTAGTTAAGATACTGAAATGAGTCATTTGTTTATTTAAAATATTTCGTCATGAGATTAAAAGGTTGTTGAATCTTATCTATAATTCGAAAACTAATAAAGTTCCTATTTACTTGTTTGTTCTGGGTCCTAAGCCGTTAAAAGCCTTTGTGACGCACTAGAAGTAAAAAGGCCTGAATGACTAACGGGGCACTTAATGTCTACTTTCATTATTTGGTGTTCTTTTTATTTATAAATTAAGCATAAAAAAAAATATGTATAATATTGCTAGACCTAACAATATATAAAACAAGCTATTCATTAAATCTCATACGATAAATTTGACTGATAATTGTATAACGTATATCTATCCTGCAAATCCGCGACGGAGACGCGGAACAGCTCAATATATCGTATGCGGTCACCCACGTGTTAATAAAAAAAGGAAACTAAATAATAATTGATAATACAAACCAAAAAAAAATTAATAATATTTAAATGTTCACAAGTAAACATGTGAATAAACAAAATAAATTTAAACAATAAACGTAAAATAAATACTGGTTGTGCCTGAACGAGCTCCTCAGGCTGGGTTAGTGCACGCAGGCGCCAGACCGTTTATCTTAAAACGGACAAAATTTAATTCAGGGGGAAAATCTGCAAGGGAAAATCCGAGCAAGTGACTCACGACAAAGCGGACAAACAATTGAGAAAAATAAAATGAATAATAATAAGAAAAAGAAAAATAGTAAATATATAATAAATAATTATATTACAAATAATAAATAATATCAGAAAAATGAAGTTAAGTAGTAGGAAGAGATCCAAGAAAATAAATATTAAATTTTCCCCGACAGCTGTTGGTTTCCGTATTTTAATTTTAAACAATAATAAATATAAATAATGATATTTTACAATAAATAGCTTTTGTTAAATTAACCACAATAATGATACTCGGTGGTTATAAAAAAAGAAAATAATATAATAATATATATATATATATACTCAATAATAATATATATATATATGTAATTATATATATATATATATATATATATATAATAATATAATATAATATATAATTATTAGGTCCAATATAATAAATAATAATAATCCCTTGATTTTATTTTACTCTCTCAGCCCTGGTGAGAGGGAGAAAGACACGGAAGTTATTCTCACTCATACTCAAAAAGATAAATTCCTCAGTATTACTAATTTATAATTTATAAAATATAACGTTAAATTATGATTTTTAGTATAAAAAATCTCATTAATAATGTTTACCGCTGGGGTACGTAAATAAACAAACCATAGAAAATAAAGTTACTTAATTATTTCAAATAATAATAAATAGAAATAATACTTGATGATATAGCACAGATATTTTAAATAAAAATAATAATTATAATAATTCGGGAATTTTTCATCCGAGTGCTGACATCAGTGCTTGAGGAATTTATTCAAGCACTGTATGCGCTCTATACCTATATATACTATACGTGTATATATAGGTATACCGGCAACGCTTTCCCAACGCTGCACTTAACTCATACATCGACACATATATATATGCCTTCACCTGTTGGTCGTCGCACACGTGGCACCACCGTCGCCCTTAATTTTTATTTTAATTAATTTTGTCAGCCCTGGGCCTTACTTAAATTAAGAATATAAAATATACAAATAAATTCTCGGACATCTGAATGATACATAATAAATTAATTAAATATATGAACTGTTTATCTATATCTTTAGTATCTGATAATAAATTAAATAATAATAGCCCAAATAATAAACATCACTTGACATCCTCAGTCGGATGACCAGCTTAAATGAAACAATATGATAACAATTGTTGGGGCATAATATAACGCTGGATTATGCATCCCAACTAATTCAAAATTATAAATAAATACTTAAAATAAACAAAAGTCAAGCGTTTGTGTTTCAAATCGTAAATTATAAAAATAAAATTAAATCACACATGTGCTCTCTCATACCCTTCGCGCATGCGCGAGCACCGTGCACGGACTGCCGTCTCATCGGCGAAATGGCGGAATGCCCGCGTAACGACTCAAATTCAAATATATAATTAAAATAATTAACTTAAAACTAAATAAAATCAAATAATTTGAATCGTTACGTGACACCTCCCCACCAGGCCGTATTTTGCCCCGAAAAACACGGGCGAGACTCTGCAGTCCATTTCGCCGGCACAATCACCTGAAAACCTTAAATCCAATACTTACACCTGGATCTTTTGTACCGGGTATTAAAAAAACAAAATAATCAAAATCAAAAGAAAATCGATGTTAGCCAAAAGACTCCAACGAATTGCGGACCAACCTGTCACTTACCAACTTGCTCGAACCGTCGATGGGAGAGGGGAGTGAAAAGAGAAAGAAAGTATGATTCCAAACACCGAATATTTTCTCCTTCGTTGGCTTTACTGTCAGCTACAGAGTATATAATACACCGAGCATTAGACCGTATCTTGACAGAATCCCAATAGTTGGTCATATAATATTTTAGAAAGGTGAGAAAAAAAGAATTTATAAGTTATAAATAATTAACAGGAATATATAAATAATAAATGATGAGATTAAATAGGGCCTGCGTCCTTGGCGAGTTCATTGGGCCCCCTCGCCCTCCGGGAGACATCATACAGGTAGGGTTTCCAAATCCATTTTATCCCGATAATAGAACTCTTCCACCTCCGGATACAAAGTTAACTCCGGAAAGGAAAGGAAGGACCATAACTGCTCTTCATAGGTGGTCTCGCACTTCGGGCATCGCGTCTGCTCCATTCGTGTAGTGCACACCATACAGCGTCCTCGGAACGCCAGGCGCGCACGTCCATGTGGGCCGTAACACTTCACTCCATCCACGAAGTGTAAACACTCGTCACAAAAAGGTTTTATCTCCCGAGGGAAGTTCTCACATTTGCGGGCGGGATGTCCCCGTTGGCCGCACCGCACACATCCCGGAGGTTTTCGCGCTGGCATTTGGGCCAGTCGGCGCCATTCCTCAAGCCTTTTGTTGAATAGTCCGACGATTCTGGCCTCCCACGTTGGCATGCCCCATTTCAGCCCCAATATCCATATCTTCCCCGGCCCGTGTAGGTGGTAGGTATCCGCGGACAGATTTGGGTTCTGGATCCACTCGTGGTACAGCATTCCTATGGAGACGTATTAACAATGACATTGATTCCTTTGGGGTAAAAATACAATGCAGCATAGTCAAGCGACAGTAGTAATTGTAGACAGCAGTAGAGTAGTAGTCAGCGACAGGATAGACAGTAATAGTGATAGATAGGCATAGATAAGCATAGTAGTCAAGTAGTAGTGATAGATAGAGCATTTAGCCATGCGATTGTGTCAACTTGCCTCTGGCGGACATTTTCAGCTCTTTTAACTAATTTTAGAAATTTAACATGGCTACGACCAATATAATTGCCCTCGGGGGTCACCATTTCAACAATAACTGGAGTGACCACCTTCGAGATGACAAATGGGCCCGTATAGCGTGGTGCTAGCTTACCCACGACCTGCTCACTCTTTTTCGATAAAACGTGAGTAGGTTTATATACCTGATCACCTACTTCAAACAAAATATTACGTCTTTTATGATTATAATAGACCACGTATCGCTCAGAGGATCGTCGAATACGTTGATTGACGATATTGCGTAATTCGACCATACGATCCATCCGCTGAATCCAACCACTGCGGTCGAAATTATTATCGACAACAATATTATCGTCCTCAGCGACTCGACAGTTGTGAATAGGACACGGATCACGGCCTAAGTTCAAATACGCGGGACTCACACCGAGTGACTCATGTACCGCAGTATTGTATGCAAACTGGAATTCGTGAATATTTACATCCCAGTCACGATGATCATCAGCCAAGTAACTCATAATCATCGTTTTTAAGTTACGGTTGACTCTTTCAACCGGGTTAGCTTGGGCATGATACGGTGGTGTGGTAGTATGCTGAATACCACACTCTTGAATGAGATCAACGACCTCTCGATTATAATATTCCCGGCCATTATCTGTCACGAATACCCCGCGCGTGAACGCGTAAACGACATCGTATCAGCTGCTACAACTTCCCAAGGCTCACTGGGTATCCTTGGGGTCATAAAACCAATTGGTTTGCGCTGAACTGGTTTCGATTCGAGGCATCGTTCACAACTATTGACGTAATTCTGTATGTCTCGGAACATTCCGGGCCAATAATACCTCATTATCGCCCGGGCGTATGTCTTCTGGACACCCAGGTGACCAGATTGTGGATGATCGTGGACTTCTTGCAGTAAACGCTCTCGTTGGTCAGCTGGTACGACTAACTTCCAGTCGTTATCTTCTTCCCCAAGGATTTGTCGCATGGAGTCAGGCCGACGTCGATAAAATCTACCATTTTCATAATGGTAGTCAAGTAGAGCCTCAGGATCAGCAGTCAACAAACGGCATTTTTCCTCGTACCATTCGTTATTTCCAGCTTCACCCAGCGCGTTGACTTGACTCTCGACAGGTTCCTGGTCCTCGTAAATACGCGAGAGAGCATCCGGGGCTTCGTTTTCCGCACCTTTTCGATATTCGATCTTTATATCGTACTCGGAGAGCTCCATAGCCCACCGGGCTAATTTTCCCGTCTGATCCCGAGCATTCATAAGCCATCGGAGACTAGCATGATCAGTTACGACTGTAAATTTAAAACCTTCAAGATAATGTCTGAATTTACGTACGGCACAAACCACCGCCAGACATTCCTTTTCAGTCGTACTGTAATTTGCTTCAGCACTATTCAATGCCTTACTCGCACACGCAATCAGATACTCACGATCGCCGTTACGTTAAACTAGGACAGCACCGAGTCCACATTGACTAGCATCCGTGTATAATGTGAACGGTAGCGTGAAGTCAGGCGTTGACAGGACTGGAGCTTCCGCGAGTGCTTTCTTAAGAGACTGGAAAGACTCTTCTTCTGCCTCAGTCCATCTCCAGGGTACATCTTTGCGAGTCAAACGATACAGTGGACCAGCTACACACGCGACGTTTTTCAAATGGCGATGATACCAGTTTATCATCCCATTGAAACGACGTATCTCTTTGACATTTTTCGGCCGCGGGTAATTCAATATCGGCTCAGTTTTCTCAGGGTCTGGCCTGAGTCCTTCTTTATCAAGTAAGAAGCCCAAAAATCGTACCTGTTGCTGGCAAAATTTCCTTTTGTCGAAATTTAAAGTAAACCCAGTGCCTCGTAACCGACTCAACACGACTTCTAACATCTCCAGATGTTTCTTGAAAGTCGAGGTTACGATAATTATATCGTCAAGATACGCAAATACAAACGGAGATAGATCAGGTGTAATTATTTTGTCCATTACACGCTAAAAACTCGCCGGGGCGTTACATAATCCCATCGGCATGCGTTTGTATTGAAAAAGCCCACGACCGGGAACCCAAAAAGCAGTATATTTGCGACTATTTGGACTCATTAGGATCTGCCAAAACGCGGAGTTCATATCAAGTGTCGTAATATAATGAGCATCGCGACATTTTTCAAGAATCTCAATCATATCCGGCGGTCGATACGTATCTTTTTCAGTGACATTATTTACATCGCGGAAATCAACGCACATGCGATATGATTCATCAGGCCTTTTAACCATGATAGGCTGACTGGACCATTCCGATGCTGGCGCGGAGTCGACGATGTCATCTTCGAGCATTTTGTCGAGTGCCTCGTGTAACGCTTGTAAAACGACTGGTGACCGACGATAAACCCCTTGTTTAATCGGCCGCTCGTCTTTGAGCCTAATCTCATGCTCGACTAACGAGGTCAAACCCAAACCTGGTGGCATTAATTTACGTTGAAGGTCCAAAAACTCACCCAACTGTTTGGTTTCATCTCCAGTGAGTTCATGTACGGCCGCAACATCTTCTGGTTTCGAATGAATTTCAGGCTCGAACGACAACTCGTGCCAGGTACCACCGCGTGTACGCCAAGATCGGTTACGCAGGTCTAACTCCATATTGACATGTTGCATGAAGTTAGTACCAATTAAATTCAAACTTCCCAACCGAGAAATATAATGGACCGGAAATATGACCTCTTCAACATCATCGAAAGTCATTTTCACGTTTACCACGCCTCCACTCACGTCAGTCGTTCTGTTTGTCATGCCAAAACGCGTCGGTCGAGCTTCAAACATGCATGGAAAACCATCAGCCATTAATTCTCCCGCGAAGTCTCCAAAAGCAGTTGTTCTAGCCCCGGTATCGATTATCGCGACTCGTTGACGATTACCCGCGCGGATGACAACCTGCGGTCGGGGTTTACTATGCCGTAGACGCCAAAAATCGTCATTTTCATCATCAGGTTGATTTATAAGAGACACTGAGACAGCTGTTCGATCTTCTACCGCGGTTAATTCATCAAGCGTGGCATCTTCTTCACGCTTGGCCTCGCACGGTGGATCAGAAACAGCGTGTATATCTGCCTGGACAACAATACGACGTAGACTCATCGAATCCTGCTCCCTGGTGACTGTTTTTGGAGGGATTAATGAACGTCCAGCACCACCACCCTCTACTGGCGGGCTGCGTTGTCGTTTTTTGGTAACTGGAAGGCATTAGGACGACTGTCGACGTTACAGACACACGTAACAGCTGTCTTTCCAACTTTTCCGCATCTCATGCAGACGTCCCGGCGTGGTTCATGGCAAAAGTAGCCTAAGTGTTCTAATGAGCCACAATTATAACAGAATCTTGGACGTACGACTCTGTTTTGTCCCATTTGACTTGAATTCCGGACAAACGGCTGATTATTGTTGTTGTTGAACCCAGGAGGCGATCGATTACCACCGGATGGATTCACTTGACCGCTCGGAAGGTTATTTATAGGTGGATTTGACACCCTCGGAGGTTGTTGCTGCTGTACTGGTGGATTTCTGGGAATCGCACCGCGATTCTGCGCATTTAGGTTCTGCTGCTGATTCACCGGCGGGTTTTGTGAATTCCCACGCTGCTCAGTAGCCTTTACGGTTGCCTTGGTAGCCTGTTTTGTTGACTGGTTAGTTCCACCAGGTGTCACAGGTGCCAAGTTACGCTCAGCAGCTCTCTGTTGGAGAGATCTACGAGATCTTCGCTTCTTTTTCGTTCCTTGTCCTGACTGTGAACCACTGGTCGAGTCAGAATGTTCAGCAGCTGTGTCAACCGCGTCCATGACGGCTCAGTGATTCCTGGGAGGTCGAATACCAGCAGAGTACGAACATTTCTTGATGTTCGCTTCTTCCCTCGGCGGTGGTTGGCGATGATTCCTTGCAGCTTTTCACCTTTCTTCGACCTGGGTGGCTTTCATTAACAACGAGTGATAAGTATCGGAGTCACCGAGTGGACAGTGGTCCCAATACGCGGGTAACAATCCCTTTGTTGCCCGTCTGACTTGTGTGCGCTCAGGTGGTGGGTGTCTCAAGCGAGAATACAAATTCTGGAGGCAGATTAAGTAATCCCGGGCATTTTCCTTCAGACCCTGATTACGTGCGCGAATATCCGCACGAATTTCGCGCTGACGACCGCCACTCTTGAACCAAGTCAGAAATTCCGACCGGAATGACTCCCAATTCGACCATCGGTGGCAATTTGCGCTGAACCAGACCTCAGCTTTGCCTTTAAAACCTCAGGTAACACTGCGAGACGATCAGCTCGATGAATCCCAGCACTGCGCATTAATACGACCAGACGTCTCAGGAATTCATCGCTGGTCATTGTTCCATCACCAGAGAACGATAGTTTCCAGTTCCTGGCGATGGCACCATGATCCCGAGCAAACACACGGGGTGAATGGCGTTTTTCATTACCAGAGTTCCGATGTGAATAATACTCCGATGACGATGAAAAATAACTATCGTCTGAATCGGACTCACCAGACGAACTGTGGTGATTTCGGTCAGACTTACGACCTCTGTGCGAGTCTTTAGATGGTTCGAAGTGAACCCGCGATGGTGTAGGATTGGGAGGACCTTCAGGCCCAGTGTTTTGCCGTCGCTGGTCATTGAGGTTGTCCTCAGGGTGTGGTGCCAGTGGATTGGTCCTGGTATCGTGGATACGAGTGCCTTTAGTAGAGAAAGGCCTCGTGTTTTGCGTAGAGCTCGCGGCAGTAGTGACAGTGGGAATTACACTGATTTCCGGGAGTGTTGCGGGCATAGTGGGACCCCCGTGCGGTAAAGACGCACGAATTTGGTTATTTGTAGATAACCTCTCGATCATTTCGTGTAATTTCTGCTGCCCGCGTTCCATTTTCTCCTCCAGCATGCGCAACCCCTGTACAAACGTCGCCCCTGTGACGTATGCGTCCATGCCATCAGGGATCTCAGGAATCTCTGGACCAACTGGAACCAGCTCATCCTCCCACAGGTTCCAGGGTGCGTCAAAGTCCCTGTCCTCGCGTCTCAGCAGCCGCCGAAAACGGTCCTGAATTACCTCGCTGGTACCTGATGGGTTGACTTGCTGTGAAAGCAAGTATCGACGGATCTCTGCGTCGGTCAAGTTATTCGCCCGCGCGTCTACATCACGCGAAATCTCATCCTTAGTGGGATCCCAGGGTATGTTTGGAACCCCTAAGGCCCGTTTGTGATAACGGTTTAACCGATCCAGGCGTTTATTGCGACCACCCGCGGTAGATAACCCCAAACCGTACAAAATCATCCTGATTTCATTATCAGGTTGCGTCAGCATCCAAGTGAGCTCGGTTTCTGGCACTGGAGTAGAGGTGTCATGTGATCCGACATTCCTAGCCGTCCGTGACGCTCGTCCGCGCCCCCGGCTCCTATGCCCAGGGTCAGTCGCATGAGCAAAGTGGGAGTCTTCACCCACGATCTCTACCTCCCGGCCAGAACGACTCACTGGGCCATAAACGATCGTTGGGATCATGTGTTGTTGGGGAGGCACGCGGCTATGTTCGAAAAACTCGCGGAGACCCTCGTACTCGGTCTCGCTGACGTGTGTAGCACGATGTTCGATATTATTCGCGGGTTTAACCACGCTCGCGTTCCCGTTGTTCTCAATCGCATTTTCACATCAGTCGGAATGAGTTCATCGTCCGAAGCGCCACCGCGGATACGTATCGACGTCATAAAATCAACGAACCAATCTAATTTTTTCGTGAAAATTTTTCTGAACCTGTTCATTTTTACGGTGTGTGAATATGTAAATATATAAATTAAATGTAATAAATGTAGATAACTTGATTATATATATAAATTAGATTTTTCGAATTATTTTATCCGCTGCCAAATGTTTTATTTGTGCCTTACTCCTCCGTGGAACCTCGCAAATTTTTATTTTTATTCAAATAATTTATCAATTTAAATTTATTGACCCCCATGGCCCCACGTTGGGCGCCATATAACGTATATCTATCGTATGCGGTCACCCACGTGTTAAAAAAATCTGGGCGTCGGTTGACCCTGCGGGCCAGCCCCAAAACTTCCCGCTGTTTTCGACCTCAAAGAGCTCGAAAACATTAGTGTAGATATATTTTAGAGCTCTTCGAGCTCGAAAATGCTATCACATGCAATTGTTTTTTTACGATTTTTTCAAGCCGTAACAAGTTACCTGTTATGCTGAAGTTTGAAAATTTGAGAATCGAAAATCATCAATGAAGCGGTTTTTAGAATTTAGTTCCTGATTATGTTCAGTAAAATAAGTGTATTGAGGCAGAAATCAATGTCAGGGATCAAAATCAAGATTTAAATAAGTTTTGACTCATGTAAGAAACAATAAAATATGAAATATTCAATAAAAATATTGAAAACTACGTTTTATCGATTCTTTTGTTGATAATATGATTTAAACTAAAAACCAAGTTCGATAACATTATATGATCAAAAGAAACCATACAAAAGATGAGTTGGTATGATATCAGGCACATTTTAGTACGTTATATTATGATTTATCTGGAAAAAATAACATAAAATGTTATTTTTTTAACTTTTCAACGCCGATATCTTTCGAACTAATTAATCAATTTTGACGTTTGAAGTGGCAATCGGCGCGTTTTATTGAATTCTAGAGCGAATTAAAATTTGAAATGATCGCATCAGTCGTTTCGAAAATATTTAGAAAAAACCGTTTTTCACCATTTCTTTCTCCAACGATATCTCGCGAACGAATTATCCAATTTTGATATTTGAGGTGGCAATCGACGCTTTTTATTGAGTACTAGAGCTGATTAGATTTTAAAGTTGATCGTATAAGTCGTTTTTGAGAAATCAATAAAAAACTAAAAAAAAAATTTTTTTTTTTCGTAATTTGTAAATATTTTCGAGTCTATTCGATTAAATAATCTGAAATTTTCAGGAAAGTTGATGGCCAACAAACTCTTCTGATTGCCACCTCAACTATCCAAATCGATTCATTAGTTCAAAAGTTACAAAGAGTTTACACACACACACACACACACACACACACACACACACACACACACACACACACACACACACACACACACACACACACACACACACACACACACACACACACACACACACACACACACATACACACACTCGGACATCATTCTGAAAAGAGTCAGAATAGCTTCCTAGGACCTCAAAACGTCGACATCTGATGAAAACCCGATTTTCGAAAATCGGGGTGAAAACAATAACTTCCCAAAATTTTTGAAAATCGTCGATTTTCTTAGCGGGAAGTTAAAAAAAGGAAACTAAATAATAATTGATAATACAAACCAAAAAAGATTAATAATATTTAAATGTTCACAAGTAAACATGTGAATAACCAAAAGAAATTTAAACAATAAACGTAAAATAAATACTGGTTGTGCCTGAACGAGCTCCTCAGGCTGGGTTAGTGCACGCAGGCGCCAGACCGTTTATCCTAAAACGGACAAAATTTAATTCAGGGGGAAAATCTGCAAGGGAAAATCCGAGCAAGTGACTCACGACAAAGCGGACAAACAATTGAGAAAAATAAAATGAATAATAATAAGAAAAAGAAAAATAGTAAATATATAATAAATAATTATATTTCAAATAATAAATAATATCAGAAAAATGAAGTTAAGTAGTAGGAAGAGATCCAGGAAAATAAATATTAAATTTTCCCCGACAGCTGTTGGTTTCCGTATTTTAATTTTAAACAATAATAGATATAAATAATGATATTTTACAATAAATATCTTTTGTTAAATTAACCATAATAATGATACTCGGTGGTTATAAAAAAAGAAAATAATATAATAATATATATATATATATATATATATATAATATAATATATAATTAATAAGTCCAATATAATAAATAATAATAATCCCTTGATTTTATTTTACTCTCTCAGCCCTGGTGAGAGGGAGAAAGACACGGAAGTTATTCTCACTCACACTCAAAAAGATAAATTCCTCAGTATTACTAATTTATAATTTATAAAATATAAAGTTAAATTATGATTTTTAGTATAAAAAATCTTATTAATAATGTTTACCGCTGGGGTACGTAAATAAACAAACCATAGAAAATAAAGTTACTTAATTATTTTAAATAATAATAAATAGAAATAATACTTGATGATATCGCACAGATATTTTAAATAAAAATAATAATTATAATAATTCGGGAATTTTTCATCCGAGTGCTGACATCAGTGCTTAAGGAATTTATTCAAGCACTGTATGCGCTCTATACATATATATGCTATACGTGTATATATAGGTATACTGGCAACGCTTTCCCAACGCTGCACTTAACTCATACATCTACACATATATATATGCGCAATAATATCAGGACAAATCCACCAATAATAAACGATAACAATAATTAAAGATAATTATAAACAATAGAAATCATGTATCATCCAATATCAATTATAAATTAATTAACTTTCCTCACCGCGGCGACCAACAACTACCGGGGGAGGTTATCACATGAAAAATGATATCCAGCAAAAAGAAATACAAAGCACTTACTCAAATTCTCTCCAATGACTCAAAAAAAAAAACAATATGATAGATGTAAGTTACTACCAATCAAGTTCACCCAGTGAATTAATTTAATAAAAATTATTTCTAACTTTCATTCTAACTAAATATTTAATACACAATAGTATGGATCAGTTTTCGCGTCTATCCGAAGTGCTCGTCCGTATCTTTCCGCCTTAATTCTCTCAACCTCCACCTGTTGGTCATCGCACACGTGGCACCACCGTCGCCCTTAATTTTTATTTTAATTAATTTGGTCAGCCCTGGGCCTTACTTAAATTAAGAATATAAAATATACAAATAAATTCTCGGACATCTGAATGATACATAATTAATTAATTAAATATATGAACTGTTTATCTATATCTTTAGTATCGGATAATAAATTAAATAATAATAGCCCAAACAATAAACATCACTTGACATCCTCAGTCGGATGACAAGCTTAAATGAAACATTATGATAACAATTGTTGGGGCATAATATAACGCTGGATTATGTATCCTAACTAATTCAAAATTATAAATAAATACTTAAAATAAACAAAAGTCAAGCGTTTGTGTTTCAAATCGTAAATTATAAAAATAAAATTAAATCACACATGTGCTCTCTCATACCCTTCGCGCATGCGCGAGCACCGTGCACGGACTGCCGTCTCATCGGCGAAATGGCGGAATGCCTGCGTAACGACTTAAATTCAAATATATAATTAAAATAATTAACTTAAAACTAAATAAAATCGAATAATTTGAATCGTTACGTGACAATTGTAATTTATTTATCTAAATTTGTTTCTGAATACAGGTAATTTTAGTAGTGATATCAGCACTATAGCGGACCCCACTCCAAAGTGAAGGAGGATATCGCGCGGTAGTGGGAGCTAGAACAGTATGAATTGCGCGCTCCCACCGATTTAAATTCTAATTCTAATTCTAATTCAAATAATAATAATAACATTAATAATAATAATAATAATAATAATAATAATAATAATAATAACTGTTTTATGGTATTTTCAAATAACTTATGGAACATATTTTATTATTTTTATTATTTATTAACTAATAAATAATAATTATTAGAGCAATTACGAAAGTATGATATTGAACAATAATATTTTTCTGAAGATTTGTAAATTATTTAAGCAGCTCCTTTTGATATGAATTCAAATTTACAATATTGCCTACCAATGTAAAATATGTATAGTTTATTGGCCATAGCTGCTTCATTTATCAATTCAATCTGCTCTGGATTTTCCATCAAATTTTGGCGGTTCTTGTAAAAAGGAAAATGTTGTTTTCATCTTTTCAAGAAGCCATCAGAGTTTGAAATTAAGCGTTGTCCACCAGGCGAATTGATGAAGCCCCGTATTCTTTAATCACCTCGAAATCCGACATTTTCATCGTCAGCAAAACGGGATTTAAATGGCTAACGGCATTGATTCTTGATAAATCCATTGTAAATATCTGAAAAGTATTTATTACAACTTTTGTAAATTATGGTTTTTTCAAAATGATACAAATAATTGATGTGTACAATCATACAAACCTTTGTGGTTCAACTCAATTAAGCAATTATTATACTGGTTTATAATGACCAATGTTAAGACGGTTTCAGTAATACTGACGTATGGTAACAGATGCATCTTTATATACATCCCCAGTACCCCGCAAAACTGCCAGGTTTTATCTGATCAACATTTAGAAATATGAAATTATGCTATACAAGCATTTTCAATTTGTTATAAATAATATAATTTTATATTATTATTAGCTTATTTTGCTTGCGTCGAAAATATTCAATAAACACACTGTTGAATATCATTTAAGATATCCAATTACCTCATACGCTTTTTAAAATGTTCACAATCCCGCATACGCTTAGATAACACAATTTCACGTGTTTTGTCTAACATTAATCTTTGATCTCGCTACAACAACGTTTTTATTTTGTTATGAATATTATAATTTTATATTATTATTAACTTGTTTTGCTTAGTTGATGTTTTTCAGTAACAAAAACATTAGTAATGCTATCCGGTCAAAAAGTATTAGATAAAAACATTATTAACTAACATTTAAAATATACAAATCACACTTATACTTTTGGGTATCTTAAATTTACTGATTGAGAGTTTCAGTACATTATCTACTGAAATTAAAAACGTCCTGTATGTACCAATAAATGATTAAATATGTGAATAATTCATAAATTAGAATGGGATTCCAAGCTGATCATCTAATTATATAATTCATAAATAAATTAACGTATGAATATATATATATATGTATATATATATATATATATATATATATATATATATATATATATATGTAGCGTTGCTACAGTACTTACGATCGATCAATTTCGGCAATCTACGCCGAAGATCGATTTTTCCATATTCCGTTTCTACCTCATTCGTAGAGAAATTACACAATATCAAGATACATCGCTTAGCTGCGAACACGCATTCAAGCATTTTCATTTCGTATAATTTTCTTTTACTGTGTTAATAACGTTGGATAAATAAAACATTTATTTATCATTACTAGTTGGTTTAAATAATTCATTTTAATATAGTTAAATGTTACCCTTATCTACTAAATTGATGACCCCGACGTGATTTTTTTTTAAGAGAAGCGTTGAACACGTGAGTAACAAAGTTTATGAAATCTCGCGAGTTCTCGTGTCGTTTTGCCGCGAATATTCTGTCGCGTTGCCTATCAACCAGCGAGACCGTGATTTTTTATTCACAGTTATTTTTATGTGAATTTATTTTTGATTTAATTTGAGCAGTGAATTTTTCTATCATTATGCAGTTTTTTTTTCATCTTTTATCATTCCTGGTGCATTGCTGGGCATCTTATGGACGTTATGCTGCAGCAGTGTTAATTCGAGGGACCTTTAGTGCGAATCGAATAGTGACATAAGTTTTCGCGAACTGTGATAAAAAATTGTAATAAATTTTTCGCGCAGTGTCGCGTATAATTTTCTTTCCATTACCGGAAATACTATCGAGGATTAAGTCGATACACCGGCTGCATATTCCGGAGCCGTGCGTCACCGATAATCTTTCGGTAGCACAGTACCGAATTAAAGACATTGTTGATGGGTGAGGTCAGACTCTGAAACTGAGAGTGATAAGAAAATAAAATAATTTTAAGTGCAGGTGATATTATTATTGATTGAAATATTATTTTTATTTTCTATATTTCAAAATATACGCATCCACCGCAGAGGAAATCGCTGCTTTGCGTAAGCAACTTGCACTGTTGGCTGCCAAGTATAGCAAAATGTTTGCTCAAGAGCAACTTTCAAACACACGATCTAGAGCACACCAACACCATCGTCCTCGGAAGGTTAAAAAATTTGACTATTGCTGGTATCACTTCAAGCATGGTAAAAATGCCCGATCATGCGCTCCCGGCTGTAAATGGCAGGGGAACTTAAACGAAAATCAGTAGAGGCGGCTAATAATTTTTAATCGATTTCTCGCCGCCTGTTTATACGAGACCGAACTACAGGAACGGAATATCTTGTCTATTCCAGCTCCGATTTGTCCGTCTTTCCACGTGGCTGGCTGAAATCAATCTGTACACCAATAAGTTACTGATTGTATGCTGCAACTGCTCGATAATTCAAACCTATGGTTTGAAATCGCTTACATTAAACCTTGAACTACACCGTGATTTCTTATGGAATTTTATCATTGCTGGCGTCACTAAACCGATCATAGGTGCAGACTTCTTAAGTCATTATGACTTACTAGTCGACCTAAAACGCAACTGCCTCCGTGATGGCATCACTGGCTTATTGACACCCGGAAATTCTCACACTACATCAGCAGAAACAAATGTCAAAGTAGTCGATGGTAGTTATGCGTATATGGAATTATTGAGAGAATTTACCGATATTACACGACCTGATGCTACTCAGCGTCAAACGAAAAAACATTTAATGGTGCATCACATTCGAACATCACCTGAACCGCCAGTTTCGTGCAAAGCAATACGCCTGGTTCCAGATAAAATGAAAATTGCACAAGCCAAGCTCCAAAAAATGATTGAGGAAGGTATTTGCAGACCATCCAACAGCGCCTGGGCTTTACCACTTCATTTAGAGCAGAAGACGTCCGGAGAATAGAGGCCGTGCGGTGATTACCGACCACTCAACGAGCGAACCTTAATCGATAAATACTCGTTGCGTTATCTTGAAGATTTTGCCGCATTTTTACACAGTAAAAACATATTTTCAGTCGTCGATTTTGCAAAGGCCTATTTGCAAATACCCGTTTCACCGGAAGACGTGCCGAAAACGGCGATCGTTACACCGTTCGGACTGTTTGAGTTCCGATTTATGACGTTCGGGCTTAAAAACGCGGCTCAAACATTTCAACGATTCATCGACGAGGTCACTCGTGACCTGGACTTTGTCTTTCTATATGTTGACGATATTTTAATCGCATCTAACGACAAGAAGCAACACATGAAGCACCTGAAAATTTTATTCGAGCGTCTCCGTGAATATGGGCTGGTAATCAGCGTACCTAATAAAATACCTACATACTACACCGTATCATCCGCAAGCCAAGGGTCTCGTCGAACGTTTACATCGTCAGCTAAAGGCAGCACTTTTGTGTCATCGAGAGTCATGGTATGACGCATTACCAGCCGTTTTGCTCGGCTTACGCGCTGCATGGAAAGACGACATCCAGACGGAGTCGGCTGAATTAGTATACGGGAAGCCTATACGATTACCCCGTAAGTTACTATCAAACTATAAAACTTCGCTACTATAAAACTACGTCTCATAACATCGTCAATACTCTAAAACGTCATTTTAACTCATTGGCACCGGCCGAAATGTCGCGTCATGGCAAACATTCTGTTTGCTGTTTCAGGAACCTTAGTACTTGCAGTCATGTACTAGTACGGAATGACCAGGTTGGTCCATCTTTCACAGCGTCATTCGAAGGTCCATATCGTGTAATAACTCGACACGATAAATACTTCATCGTCGCTTTACGTGGACGACAAATCGCTATTTCAGTGGACAGATTGAAGTCGGTTTACGCGGCGAATCCAATCGACACGACGATGACGATAGCAAACTCCCCGCCAAATAACACAGCAACCGAGACCCAAAAACGCCGAGTCTGGTTTAATATTTAAAAATTTACACGATTTAATTTTTATTCACTTAAAAGTTTTTTACGAAGTAAAAATTCACTACTGTCTTATACTCATCTATCTACTTATTTATATATTCATATCATTTGTAAATGTTCCATTACTTTAATTATCGTGTATTAAATTGAAAAAAAAAAAAAAAAAAAAAAAAAAAAAAAAAAAAACAAAGGGAAGTCTGTAAGTCTGAAGTTTACAGAGTTTTAGGGGGTACATTTGAACGGAGAAAAAAATATTGTTCTCAGAAGCAACAATACGGTAGATAGCTCTGAGACCTATATCGTATCGTTCGGAAAGCTAAACCATAAAAAACAATAAAACGTCAGTATTTTGTATATTTTTCAAATCAATATGAAGAATAAGTTTTCCTTTTTTTTTTTTTTTTAAATCGAAAACGAAGCTTTTAAGAATTTCATGTGTTTTTAAAGCTGCCCTCAAAGTGACTGTGCGACTATTAGTTGCTGAGACATCGATAATCAAAGACGAATGGAATCTTTTTCATTTGAAGACCGATATCTCAGCAACCAATTGTCATACAGAGAGAACAAAAAAGCAAATGGTAGCTGAATAAACTTGCTGACTACCTTTAAATTAGTTTTATTAAAAAAAAAAACAATTTTCTCAAGTCCAATGACCTACGAACAAAACAGAAAAATTTAGTAAATTTTTTCTTGATCTATTTTTTATAATTACGTAATAAGCGTGGCTAAAAATGAATGGCTAAGAGATCATCAAACTACGGATTTCAAGCTTTGAATTGCTATCTTTAACCTTTTAGTTTGACCATGTATCATGAAAACACAGCGTTTTAAAAATCACTAAAAATATAGGTGGGTAGACGGGTTGGTTTTACCGAATCTAAATAAAGTTAAAAAATTCTACACGGAGAGAAAAATATCGCTAGATTAAGTATACGTATCGCTATTCTGGCTATACGCTGCATAGTGTTATGACCCGGTGATAATTGGGGCCGATGGGAAATAGAAATTTTGTATTTTTAGGAATCTATGGATTCCCAGGAATAATCTCTGATCTCGAAAATAATTTAAAAATTTTATTTCTACTTACGTTGGTGGAAAAAGGAGACCGATTTTCAAAAGGGTACTTTTTTCTTAAAATTATTCCAGAATGATTAATTCCGCGTGGTCGTCAGGAACCCCCTTGTATGGTTCCAGTTGGGAAGGTCCGGATAGGAATTTCTTAGCATAAAAATGAAACCTTGGATCTGCGTCGCTGATATAAAGGAGAGGTATAGGCCTCTCGACCTCGGTGATTGGGATCAGTTTGTATTTAAGTTTCTTGACCTTAAAAGATCGTGGGAGGGAAGTGATATTCCATACAGAGGAAAAGTTAGGTCTGATTAGTAGTTGGTGGTAACGTTCACCAGAACACAACTTGTCGTACTTCGTACAGGAGTCACAATCACAATATTTGGGTTTTGGAGCAGAGCCCTTAGGCCGGCGTAATTTCAGCGCCATTGACTCTGTTTAAAAACATTTTTATAACGATGTTTATTCCGAAAGATGCTCTCAGCAATAACAGTAGTAATGGAGGAGAAAGATAGAGTAATTAATTGGCTCCTGACTTCGGAATGCAGAGTTCACTCACTGACTCATAATAAAAAATAATTAAATGTTTTACTTGATTTAAATGATTGAGATTCTTTTTATTTATTGTCTTATTCGAGTAGAATTAAATAGGTAGGAAGGAAATAGTGAATTTATATCTTAGTTGCTATCTATCATCATAGTGTATTTTTTCGAAAGGTTTGAGATAGCTATTTTCCTTGATAATAGGAGAGGATGGATGGTAAGAAAAAAAGGTATTGGGTGTTAGATACAGGTTCGTTGGGTAGAGTTGATTTTTCTTGGAATAATAAAAAACAGATTTTGTTGATGTAAATTGAATTTAAAGAATAACGAGACAAAAAAAACTAAACTTTGAGTGGAAAATTTTTGTTCTATTAAAATTTTAATTTACCGAGTCAGTCAGTGAATCTCTGATTTCGAGTTGGATTCGAAAAACAATAAATTTTCAACCATAAACTAATTGATAAGTTTTCCAATCAAATAAAAGGGTAAAATCAACCCGTTTACGAAATTTTAGAAAGCATGTCAATGATCATTGAAAAAGATATTATTAAACGTTGCAAACGAATTACTATTAAAACATAGAAATGAGTTTAAAGTTTCTCAAATAAAAATTTATATAATTGATAAAGGTTGAGGAAAAGAGAAATTCCCGTTTAATAATTGAATTCATAAATAAATTATGAATATATTCTTGTCTGTTTTAAATCGAATCCTTTGATGGAAATAAATCAATTTTTTTTTTATTAATCAAACTATTAATGATTTTAAAAATAGTAAAAAAATATTTTATTTACTATATCTTGGATTGATTCGAATAGAATAAAATAAATGAATAAAAGAGAAAAGTTTTATTGATTAATAAGTTTTAAAATTGGTTTAACTGCATTGTGTACTATTACTTTAATAAATTGAATTGAATTTGATAATCAATTTTTAGAATGAGAATTTAGGTAGAACAAAATTTTTATATTGTAAATTTTCTTGTGAAATGAATTGAATTATAACGAAAAACAAAATACTAATTTGTTGATATACTTAGATAATCAAAAATAATGATTATAAAACTCTTTTATATAAAACAAAGTTTTATATGGAATGTTGATGATTTAATGTGATATTTCCAAATAAACTCATTTGACGTAAAGAATAATTATTAATTTCTGCTTTGATAATTCTGAATTAAACAAATTGCATAAGTGTGAATGATGATTTTTCTCTCAATCTAATAACCTTCGATTTTGTCCGTCGGATAACTCAACTAGGTTGAGTGAACTAATGGAGCCTCAAATTTTATTAGATTCTATTATTTAAAATTAATGTCAGTATTATGTGTTTATATTAATAGTTATTGTTTATGTTGAAGGTTTGTTTTAATAATTGACACGAGATGTCTGTTTACTAAATTTATTTGTAAAATTATTTTGTGTTTTGGAAAAAAAAAAATAACAATCGTTCACAAATTGTTCAGAAATTCTGTATTTTTTTAATAGATAAAAGGAAAGAGAGCATACTTTCGTAAACCAAAAATCGTTACCTATTATTGTGGTGTGAACTGAAAAGAAATTCTCAATTTTAAATTTCACATACTTGGTTTTTTTTTATTCAATAAATTTTTATAGCTTTCCACGAATAATTTTTAATTTATTTATTTTTAATTGCTCATAGATTCACAGTACACAAGTAGAGAAAAATCACTGCACCTTTTTTTTTATTTAGCGAAGGGGAAATTATTTTAACTTTAAAAATAACTGAATTTATTGTAATCCCTAAAGGTTGAATGAAAATGAAAATCCTTGAATGAAAATGAGAATCCTCGCATAAACAAAATTGAAATCTTTGAATAAAAATGAAAATCCTTGAAATGAAATTGAAATCCTCTAATGAAAAGGCTCAAATAAATAAAAGTAAAATCCTTAAATGAAAATGAAAATCCTTGAAATGAAATTGAAAATCCTTGGAATAAAAACAGGATCACACCCGAAACTGTACTTTATAAAAACTTCAAAAAAACGAGGTCACACCCGGCAGTAAGAAAGCGTAAAAACGAACTGATTAATTAGCGGCTGCAGTAACTTTTATTTAGTTTGTAATCTCAGATGGACCCGCATGGTAGGGGCTATGAGAAAAGACGCAGAAACACTCTCCCATGGTTATTGTTTAATCATCCAAAATTTTATCGATGATCCACTTCTTCCGGCGTTATCGGAGATGAAATACCGGAAACCTTTATTTATTTAAATAAATATGATATGCTTTATAAGCAATCATATTTATTTGAACAAATCTGAGATGCTGTCGTTATCCAATAAATTTATTAATGAATAAATTATTTAAAGTTATAGATAATTTTTAAATAATGCAAAGCCAAAATATTATAGATACTAGATAATAATCAAATTTACTATTTTCGACAATTTATTCTTAAATTTGACGGTTTTACAGCCCTCTGAACGGTCTTCTCTTGATTTTTAGTATTAGGATAGCTGCAGGAGTAAGTTGGTCACTTACTCTTGCCGCGGGCGTTTCTTTTCTTTATTCTTGGGCCTTGCTCTTATTGTTTACTCCACTCGGTACTCAGGTTACAGCCTAAGTACTATTCGATGAAACGTATAGCCAATTTAGCTATACGGATCCTCACGCTGGTGATACAGATACCTATATCAAAGAAACTACATATCGCTACAAAGGCTATTCGTCGTATTGTTAAATTCAATAAATGAATACTTATCCTAACCCAAATACGTATTTTTATTTTAACGATACTGTAGATTATTAAATTAATAAAAGAGTATTCCTAAATTAGGTATACGAATCGTTATTCTGACGATACGTCATTTGAGGATACATTGGATAGTCATTTTGGTGATATTTTTCTCTCCGTGTATGTAAAAATAGGATATTTCAGGAATTTTTTAAGAATTTTCAGAGGGAGTATAACAAACCCTGGATGGACTCATTTTAACTCCGCCCGGTGTAAAAATGAAATTATACCGGTATAGGAGGAGTAATTCACCGGTGTTTGAAATACCGGTGTTAAAGCGGGGTAATTGATGTAAAAACAGAGTAGAACCGGTGTAAAAGCGGGGTAAATTGCGCCCGCTGGAAGAATGAACTTTAAATATTATAAAACACAAACAATATCAGTTTTTTATGAAAATTAATAAAAAATATCTTTTATTAAGAAGTATAGTGATCGAGTTAAAAAAATATTCACAAAATAAAATATGTTAACACCGGTGAAGATTATCTACATCGGCGGCAGCGTTATTTTAACACCAGAGAATTTGTTTTAACACCGGTACAAAATATTTACACCGGAGGTGGCGTTATTTTTACACTGCTTTCGGTGTTAAAATTTAACACAGCTGATTTTAACACCTACACCGCTTAAACTTACCCCGGTGATTTTTTTCAGTGTAGGGATTGGTTAGTTTTTGTCTTATTTTTAGTCTTGAATTTTATCTTAACTCTTGTCTCGTTTTTTATCTTAATATTAGTATTGAATTTTGTCTTTATTTTTGTCTTACTTTGTGTCTTAATTTTTGTTTTATTTTTTATCTTATTTTTAGTCTTGAATTTCGTCTTACTTTATCTTTTTATGCTTGTTTAATTTTTCACTTCACTCGTAGTCGTGAAGTTAGTCTTAACTTTTCTTTAATATTATGTCTTAATTTTCGTCTTATCTCCAATCTTATCCTGTCTCTAATTTTGTTTTATTTCTTGTCTCGAATTCCTTCCTACTTTTTATCTTGTTATCAATCTCTGGAATATATGTTTATATTTACATTTATATATATGTATATAGTAAAATATATCAAGTTCAAGAAATCGAATAGTTGGAACGTCTGAAAATTATTCTTAAAAACGTATAGAATTTTTTTTTATTTTCATATTTTCAATAACCTGGAAACCACACGACTGATTGACATGAAAATATAATAAGCTCTAAGTCTCAATGGACCTTTTGAATCGATTAATTTATTCTTGAGATATTATTTGCCAAAATTGTGTTCTCTCTTACACACGGATACCAATATCACGCACACGTACACACACAAACACGCAACTGGCATGTATTTTCATATAATATGCAAACTAACGTCACTTATATGCATTGGGTAGCAGATTTAGATATTTTCACATGTGATTTTGACAGTTTTCAATCGTTTGAATATCGTCGTTATTAAACCTGAACATTACTGATTAACGAATACTGCCAATCGCACGCATTTTTTTTTTACATATATTAGTATTACCCCTTCCAGACGAAGTCCCTGGCCCTGTTTATAACTAATAGTGCAATAGGTCCTTTTTTCCATCCACATGACAATCTTTTTCAATTCTTAAGTAAGTCTGCTCTCAAGATCGATAGGTGCTATCGACTTTTTCTACGCACCTGTCTTGCTGCAGATACTTATAACGTTCTCTTCTATTTCACACGTCCCACGGCGGAGTGTGGTTGGTGCTCAATAGCCGTTATGTCCCTCCGTTGGTGAAAAACTGGAAATAAAAATAATAACAAAACAAAAGTCCCACCTGGAGATATCCGGAATCCCCCTGGACACGCAGCTCTGCTCAGGCTGCGTTAGAAATCCTAGTTGGGCACCAGTTCGTGTGTTCCACGAACAAATTCAAAATATAATACAACGGAGAAAATAAAAATGAAAATAAAAATAAATGACAGGGCAGCAGTTTCAGATTTTAGGAAAAGGAAGCAAGAAAAAGATGGCAGTAGTATAAATAAATAAAATCTAAATAGCTATTGGGTTGATGACCATTTGTTCCGAATATATATATTATAATAATATATTAAATTCTTCGTTGTATCGCATATCCAAAATAACAATATCAAAATATAATAATAATAAATCACTTACACAAAATAATACTCATATGCGTATACAAATAAAATAATAATAATAAAGAATAGACAATAAATATCTTAAAAATAAAGTAATTTATCGCATGTAAACACTGTTATCACTCGCCCGTGATATTGAAAAAAATACAAATACTGGTATATAATAATAAACACAAAATAATAATTACTGATTATAAATGACTGATTAACTCGCACAATAATAATTTAATAATTAAAAATTATTGAATCACTCGCACGTGATAGTAAAAAAATGAATATCATTAAATAATAATAATCGCGAATAATAATTTAATAATTATAAATTATTGTATCACTCGCATGTGATAATTCAAACATAAAATAAAAAATAATCTCAAAATAATCTTTAAATATTTCCAGTAAATAGTTCTTAGAAAGTTTCCACTGGTGAATATTACGCAGTAGTCACAACATTAGTATTATCAGAAAAACAAAATAATAGTTATGAAAATAATTATTTAGAATATATAATAATTATAAAATGATATTTATACTCTTGTATCACTCACACATGATAATTAAAAAATAATAATAAGCGTAAGAAAAATAATAATTATAGTAATGATAAATTATATTAATAATAAATAATTGATAAGATCCGTCAACATAAACTGAAAATTTGTAAGTATTATCGCATATAATAATCAGTTACCCAGAAATAATTCATTAAATTACAAACAACTATCGAAACTCAGTCGTATATAATTTGATATAAGCAGAAAAAAAAATATTCACTACGTGAAATAATAATAAATAATATCCAAATATTTCCAAATCACTATTTGGTATTAATATACAATGATAACTAGATTCGCTTATTACTTTACTATCCACTGGGTTCAATAATCATTCATTTCATTACGTGCTTGCAACTTTCATTAATACTGGAGACTCGCTATCTCTGTTGCGCTCACGCGATTGCAAATGACCACCAACGCGGAAAAGCAAAATTACACGCCAATGAATTAACTCCAAGGTACTTACAGTCGTCGTTGTAATATAACCGGTGAACAGGCTCCATTAGGATATTACTAACAATCACTCAATAATTTAATATTTTATGCGAAAAATAATAATGCCGACTCAAATGGCAATTCTCTCAAAATACTCGCGCACTATCTCAAATAGCGTCTTTATAATTTTTAATACAGCAAGACACCCTGCTCGTAGAATTGTTTATCCACGTCTGACCATGGCAGCACGTGAATCTCACGCCAGCACCTCGGCCGGCGCCATTGTTATATTTCTCTCTTACTTCAACCAATAGAGTTTTATACCTGTCGCATGTTAATAATCAACTAGTACCCCCACCAAAGTATGGGGTGTTAACTGTGTAACTTCACCTGTTCCCAACGTTAAATGTCCATTTGCTTACCTCATTATTAATTATAATTACCATATAATGCAAAATCAATCAATGATTTATGCATTATAATCCAAAATTTGTTTATAATTAAATAAATTTATGGATGCCAACTGTTGCGTTAACGCGCATGCGCCGACCAGTTACAATAATTACAAGCATATCAATGAAATGCATGATTATTTTCCCCGCATCCTAAAAATTTGCTTATAGGCGTATGTTAATCAGCGACCTTTCCTGATTACCATATAATTTATACCCAAGAAAAAAAATAAGTAAAAATAAAGTAGTAATTAAAACAAAATTGCACATGTAAACAAAATAATCATAATATTAATATATGGAGAGACGTGTGAGCAGCGTGTGCTGCCATCTGTTGTTCGCCGACCTGATGCGAGACTGCCGCGATATTTAAATATCTTGACATACTTATGACTAGATTTAAATTGCAAGCCTAGTGCAATCCTTGCACAGGAAATTCGGGCCAGATTATAACTTAATTCTGGAGGAAGACTATAATTGAAAATACTTATGCATGACTTACTTAAGATCTGCTCAAGGCTCAAAATTGACCTTGCGCCTTGAGCAGATTTTGAGTAACCCATGCGTAAGTACCTACTGTAAGTTGCTGGGACAAGAAAAGCGTCAGACACTGTTTCATTGCACGTGTTTGAGATATCTTTAATATTCTTGCGTACGATACCATTAGCATATGAGCAAGACATACACAAATCTTGACATAGGTTTTTTGATACACGCTTTAGCGAAAGACACGTGCGTAGACAAAAACACTAACAGTAAGGGGTCTTACTCAAGATACTTATTCCAGAATCTTACTCAATCACGTGTTACTAGGGCACCTCTGATATATCGTGAGATTGAAATTCTTGTGTATTTAATGTGAAAAAATCAAAACTAAAACATCTATTTGATATTTTCTCGATGAGACACTTGATATTCATAGAAATATAAATAATCCTATTAAGCATAAGTCTTATCTCTACTTCGAAGAAAAGTATTTCAGAAAAGTTAATAAACCCTAATTAGCTGTCGAATTATAGTCATGTGTAAACACAAAATCTTTTCCACACATATTTATTACATTGTATTGGTTCATGTCAAGTCATTGCAAGATTTTCGATGGTGTTGGTCTTGGTCTCGATATTGCAATCTATAGTATCATTCTGGTTTGGTCTTGATAATTCAAGACAAGATCAATATAATCTCGATCTTGAGTAAAGCCCTAGTCGTAACGATCGGTAACTGAGAATCAATGGCCCTGTTGTACTGACACTTGGTTTTCAAACACTAGAAACAGTTGCAGATTTTGTTTTTGTTCATATCTTTTTCTATTGACCTAATTGCGTATTATGACTTATATACGTTCATTCATTTTCTGAACTAAAAAAATATTTGAATAAATTAACTCTTGTTTTCTAAAAATTTATTGTTTGCGATTTTTTCGTACTTTTTAAAGCGCCACAATTGTTAAAATTATTGGGAGTCACTTTGATTTCACTATATTCGTTTCGAAGTTTAAAATGTTATTCAAATTTTTCAGGTTATTTTTTACAGATCGGTTTCAATGATCTTAGCCGCTAAAAAGCTTTCTTCGTTATAACTCGTCATTGCAACAAAAAAGTCCTATTTACTTATAAACCATGCCTATTTTGGAGTAACCTAAGTTGAGGAAAATTGCGTTCTAGCTTATGCTATTTATGAACTGATTATTATTGAAAATCTTAGTTAAAATAATTGTCAGTAGTGAATAGGTAGTCGATTTTTGAGAAAATATTTATATCCTTCTTTACCAGTTCTTCCACTTGCAAGGCACGAGGCTTGAAATAAAAAATTTATAGATCCTGACCCGGTCAGAGCTCTACAAATTTTGAAATACACAGAGTGTGAAATGAGCGAATAAACTAAAATGGATCTGGTTTAGGCGTGAGGAATTAAACAATTAAAAATTACACAGTTTTATCGAGGAATTAATTAGATATTTATTTACACTATGTACACTGAAAAATTGCAGGAATTGTATTTAATAGCGAATGCGACAAAACAGACGCGCGATAGCGAATGCAACTTTGGTGATAAGATTTACGTATAGAACTGACACATGGTCAGAACGATTACCTAAGCGGCAATTATTTATAATATAATTTATAACGTTCTCCTCTATTTCACGCGTCCCACGGCGGAGTGTGGTTGGCGCTCAATAGCCGTTATGGCTCTCCGTTGGTCGAAAACTGAAAATAAAATAAACCCAGAACCAAATGTCCCACCTGGAGATATCCTGAATCTCCCTGGACTGGCTGCTCTGCTCAGGCTGGGTTAGAAAACCTAGTTGGGCGCCAGTTCGTGTGCCCCACGAACAAAATTAACTCGAGAATAACACAACGGAGAAAATGAAAATGAAAAATAAAATAAATAACAGGATAGCGATTTCAGATTTTAGGAATTAGGATAGCAAGAAAGATAGCAGTAGTCAAAATAATAAAATTAAATAAATACCGGGTTGATGACCATTTGCTTTAATTATCCATTAATTAATTAAAATAATCAGTCAATATATAACGCATACTCACATAAATAATGTTCAAAAAAATAATAATAAATCACTTACGAAAGAAAATAATAGTAATAGTATGCGCATATAAACTTAATTCAAATAATACTACTATTGCATAAACAATTAATGTATCGTAAAACATATAGCTATTAATAATTAATAGTCTCACTCACACGTGAACATAAACAAATGTAAATTAGGATACAATAGATAAATAATCTTAGATAAGAATTTGAAGTATTTTCCAATACAACTTTCCAGTAGATTCCAATGGTGAATTTACGGTATTTCAAAATAATATTGTTTTGGACACAAATAATAAAATAAATATCACCTATTGGGTATAATACTTATGCCTGGTATTTATACCTTGATCACTCTCACGTGATAATTAAATAATAATTTGATGAATCAACTCAAATTGAATATAATAATAATTCAAATTAACAATAATTAATAACTCAAATTAATAATACTCAATACGCAAGTTAATAATAATTCATAATCAATATTCAAATAAATAATAATTAATAATTCAAATCAATGATAATTCATAAATAATACTCAAATATTGAATAATTTCACTGACTGTACTCGTATTTACTGAGTATAACATTCACGCATTCCATCATATGCTTATGACCAGTTAACAATACTCAGAATTTACTATCTCTCTCTCTCACGCTTAGGCTATATACAAATGATCACCAACTCGGGAACCAAAATTACACGCCAATGTATTAGCCAAAAAAGTACTTACAGTTTACGTATTATTCAACTCCCTTGGTTGCACGCTAATACGGTAAATGTATTTTCCTTTATGTGAGTTATCAAAATGCTAAACTAATGCCAATGGGTTTATATTATCTAAACAAAATACCAAATGGCGACAAATTTATAATTAGTTTAATGTAACAGAGCACACACGCTACTCTTACAGAGACTATCCCACGTCTGACCATGGCAGCACGTGAATCTCACGCCGGCACCTAGGCCGACGCCATTTTGTCGTATATCTGACTTTGACCAATGGAGATATACAACTGTCGCATGTTATTTCTTTTTACAGTACCACCAACGTACTACATAACTGTGGCCGTGTAATTTATCAAGTTCCCGACGCTAAATGACCAATTTTATTTTCCATAATTAATTCTTAATATTATTTGCCGATAAATCAACCAATGATTTATTCATAAAACTAGTAGATTTATTTATAATAAATAAACCTACGGATGCCAACTGTTGCGTTGACGCGCATGCGCCAACCAATTCAAAATAATCATAAGCACGTAAATGAAATGCGCAACTATTTTCCCCAGCGCTACAAAATCGAGATATATACTCTAATTATTCAGTGAAATCTCCTGCTTCCATACAATTTATACCTAATAAATTAATGAAGTATTATTAATACAATAATTGAATAAAATCTTACATGTAAATAAACAATAATTATAATACAGTGTCGGATGAGACGTGTGAGCAGCGTGTGCTGCCCTCTGTTGCTCACCGACCTGATGCGAGACTGCCGCGATATTAAAATATCGTGACAAATTATAAATCACAATTAATTAATTTACTCTAAGTAAATAGCAATCTTAGTATACTGACTAAATGAAGAGAAAAATTAGCGTAGCGGTTTAATTTAATATCACACAAGAATTAATAATAGCAAAGCGGTTTCAAGAGCACGAGGTTGCAAGTAGCGAAGCACGTTGTAAAAGCAAAGATGGTAGCGTCATTGAGTCGTCGAGAAGCTTGGTGTCGATGTGGCTGCCTTGCTGCATATAACGAATTTTCTCATTGTCTTAAAAGCGCGCCAACAGGTAGCAGTTGATAGCGAACTCTCTCATTGGCTGACCACTATAAATCGAATTATGTGATTGGCCAGCTTGTAGCGGGTTCTCAAGGTGTCTTGACACGGTCCTGAATTAGAAATTGTATGTACCGGGTCCAAATAGCGAGTGACCCGGCACTATTCTGACCTTCAGTCAGTAGCGACTTCGGCAACTCCCGGACTTAGCGGAAATGCACGAAGCTCGATTCAATTTAGTCAAGCTCGTGACTGAACACAGAGCATGCTTACATTATAAGAAACATAGGACTTGACCCGTACTATGTACATTATTGGACTCGTCACCAAATAAATATTTATCGTGACTATGCTACAAGAGAATTGGGTTGTCTTTGTATAGATGCTACTGGTTCAATCATACGAAAAATGACAAAAATATGATGATGCAAAGTCCAAATGTATTCATTTGTATCACAGTGTAATGCGTTTGAGTGAAGGTCAATTTCTTGTCATACAAATGAAAAGTGACACACAGAACACAAACACGTTACATTTCTGGTTGATGGAATGGATTAGATCTGGAGCTTCTGCTCCTCAAGAAGTAGTTATTAATGGTGGTAGAACTACAATTACAGCTTCCATTAGAGCGTTTACGACAATTTCACAATTGATGAATATGCCGATGCTTGTTACGGTCTGAATGTACCACAATGCTTCGTTAGAATAGATAACGCACATTTCATAAATACTTAAGTGAAATTGCTTAAAATTTTTCTCCCGCATGTCAGTATTTTCTATAAAGCTGCGATTAGCTAACTGATCATTAGCAGGACTCCAGAGTGCACAAAAAAATTATAAGATCGCTCCTTTCAATTTGCCGACTCCAGACAGAAGGGAATTTATCAGATGGTAGTAAAACGGAAGTTGATAGAAGCAAATATTTTCTAAAGGCATTGATTACGAAGGAAAATGTAAGTAACCCCTTTGAGCTAATCACATTCATCAATATATATATATATATATATATATATATATATATATATATATATATATATATATTTATATATATATATATATATATATATATATATATATATATATATATATTTATATATATATATATATTAGGCTGTTTCAAATTAGGGGTCTATTTTTATTTTTTTAATAAGCATTGAAAAATCATAAGTGTATCTTAAAATATGGCGGCAGTTAAAATTTGAGCTCTTAATATTGATATTTAAAGGTGGCTATTGATAATTTTCGATTTTTCATTTAGTCACTCGGTAAAATATATATAATTTTCAAAAAAATCAAGATACAGAAAACTTCTTTTCAAACATTCTGTAGCAAATTTACTGATCTACAAAAAAGGTCGTTATCCGACGTCAAAATTTGATACAATTTGAAGAACTTGTTTGTGTTTGTTCTGAATTTTATAACATGTCAACTAATGAGAATTCAGAAATTCTTAATACAGTTATTTTATAGGAAATTGAATTTTCTACAAAAAAAATCTCTGATCATTTTATGATAAATCTATCTGTTCAAAAGTTATTGGAGCTTGAAGTCAAGTTAGAGTAAATTTTGAGATCTTTTTACTTTTCCGGTGAAACTATCAGACTAATCATAAAATGTCATAGAATCTTATTTGTAGGCAATTTTATTTCCTACAAATTATCTTTGATAATTTTTTTTTAAATTTTGCATTCTCTTCTAGTTATTTCCATTTTAATGCCGAGCTCTTAAAATCGATCAGAACACTTTTCTCAGGAGCTTGGCATTAAAATGGAAATAACTAGAAGAGAATGCCGAATTCAAAAATAATTTATCCGAGATAATTTGTAGGAAATAAAATTGCCTACAAAAAAGATTCAATGATTTTTTTTGTAATTAGTCCGATAGTTTCACCGATAGAGTGAAAAGATTTCGAAATTAACTCTAACTTGACTTCAAGCTACAATGACTTTTGAACAGATGGACTTATCAAAAAATGACAATTGACTTTTTTTGTAGAGCATTCAATTTTCTATAAAAAAACAATATTGAGAATTCATGAATTCTCATTAGTTGACATGATATATAATTCAGAACGAGCAAAAACATGTTCTTCGAATTGTATCAAACTTTGACGCTGTATATCTTGTGAATGGTTAAATTTATGCAAAAATCATAAATGACCTTTTTTGTAGATCAGCAAATTTGCTAGAAAATGTTTGGGAAGAGGTTTTTTGTATCTTGATTTTTTCGAAAGTTGTGTATTTTTTACTATGTTACTAAATAAAAAATCGAAAATTATCAATAGCCACCTCTAAATATCAATATTGAGAGCTCAAATTTTAACTGACACCATATGTTGAGATACCCTTTCGATTTTCCAATTTTCATCAAAAAAATAAAAATATACCCTTATTTGAAACAGTCTAATATATATTCTAACGGCGGATCGAGAAAAGGCCAGACACTTAAGATCACGATAAAATAATTGATCAAAATTGGATGAAATAATTAGTCGTATATTAAACAACAAAATAAATTGATCGGTACCACAAAAATAATGGGTGACAACAAAATATAATTTGGCATTGTCGGCCTGACTCAATATAAACAAAAAAATTTTTCGTTAACGTTGTAGTTGATCGGAACACAAAATCAGTTAGTACTAAAGAAAACAGTCGGTTCACGAAATAAAACAAACTGAGTTTATTTCTCACACACACGCATACAACGTGCGTATAAACGGAATACTTGACGAGTGACGTCAGAGTATTGTACACGGCAAGACTCTACTACCGCACGAATGAGACACAGATAATCCGTAATTCTCAGAATTGCTCGAATGGAATAAAGTAAAATAAAAATAATATTTTATTTTTGGTAACGCGTTAAATTTCACTACCATATAATTATTACACGTAATTAATTAATTTATTTTTATTATTACGCGAACACATCTCACTTGGTCTCTAACAAATTAAATTGCACTCTTTATTTAGGCTCACGCCGATGCTTCAGCTTGTTCATAAAAGGCGGTTTATTGTTCACTTGGAATTGATTTGATTGGAACAGGGCTATGCTGTTACTCTCATCGTCCTTATTAAGGGTGCCACTGGAAGTAATAACGGTCTCCCAGAGCCAGATCTTAGATCATCAGGGTCGCTGTGATTTTATTTAATTGTAAGAGGAGGAAGAGGAAGGATAATTTATAAATAATTCAAATGTATTTAATTCACACTTTTGGCCTTCTTATTTAATAAACCTTTCATCTTATAACCTTCTGACCTGTTATTTTATACACCTTATAAACTCCTATAAACCTTATAACTTTTTTGAACCTTTTCACCCTATAAACTTTATAAACCTTTATAAACCTCAGAACTTTACTAACCTTATTATCTCATGACCTTTTAACCTTATAAATAACGTCAACGACCTTTGATGATTTCAAAACTTACTCTCGTCAACTTCCTTTGACGATTTCCTAAACCTTAATCAACTAATTTAACTACCTTTGGCATTTATTTAACTACATTAAAATCGCTTTACCTTCGTGAACCTTAATAAATATCACAATAAATTTTATCATTAAGCCTGATTCGTTTCACTCACACACTCACTCAGTCCCCTGAACTTTATTCAACACACACACTGAGCCTAAAATAAATTTTCCACCAAATAAATAAAGTAATTTATTAAAAGGAATTAGAAATTTATTAATTTATAGATTATTTAAAACTGCTTTTCCTTTCAATTTATTATTACTTTTATTTTTACACTTAAATTTTGAAGACGTCATTCTCCATTATCATGACTAATTTCATCCAAAAACCTGATATGCACTTTTCCCTACACGATGCCTTTTTTTTCAGGTACTTTCGTTTCACGATGATTAATTATCATTTTATTTATTAATTTCACTTTAAATTAATTTCTAGTTAATCACTTATAAATCCAACTTCACTTATTTGATTATTCGTAGACCAGTGTCCTTGACCGCAGAAATTTCACAACTACTACCGAGACACTTTATAATTTTATTTAGAATTATTTTATTTGATTTACATTTATGTAATTATAATTACTCAATTAATTAATAATATTGAATAGTAAATATGACTGGATAAACGACAGTTTTCGGTGCGTAGGTTACACGATCCACCTGGAAACTTCAAGAATATTTCCGTCAACCTGACTGGAAATATTTACGGCGCAAAAAGCTCCGGCTACCTGCCTGGAGTTAATTTTTTAATTATTTTTATATCTGACAATTCTGGTTAATTTTATTTAATTATAAATTACGAATTAATTTATTGACAGACACCTAATTTAGACATGACGATGTCTAACGCACAACACACAACTACATACTTAATTCATTTTTCCGACTTTTTGCCTAAAAAAAATTAATATGAATACCTTAACAATAATTTTACGCTGATCTTTCCTCGTCGTTGTATTCGTCCTGGTCTTGTATTCATGATGGTTCTTCTTTTTGAATTCTTGTCCAGGTCTCGTCCTTACATCGTTTAGGTCTCTTATGCTCCTCTGTCTCTCTTAATAACTCGCGTATTCTCCTTCAACCTGTTATTCAGACGCAATCAGTTTTCAATATAAAGGGTACCAGCTACCTGCCTAGTATCTTGTACTAATTTTGGAAACGTTATCATTTGGTTCCACAATATTAAACAAAGTCCTAATTAAATAATTACCTGATAATTTGCAGCATCTGATAATGGCGTCTACTTAGGTGTTGAACTTTCCCTTCAATAACTTATTCCCTTTACTCTCCTTTTGGACGACCGTTGGTCCGGTTGTTCCCGTGACAACTGTCGTTTTTTATTACTTGCTCCCCGCACGACTTCGGGCGTCTTCGCTCTAGAATACTCCTAAATAATTCTAATTGGGGACTGACGGTCGAGCATTTGAAATTTCCACTTCTGATCGACTAGTCGTATCCTACCCGAGATAACCCTAGGGGGTTCTGTCAGGTGATCTACGGTGCGCATACTAGATTTTAATTTGACTCAAGTTTTACGCGGTAAATTTAAATTTGCCCCGTTACAGTTGATCAGAACTCGGTTGATCATTCCTGAAAGTCGTAAACCGTATTGTTCAAATCCGGAATCGGAGTTGTTCTTTTCTTCGGAGTCGAACTGTTCAAATACAAAAACGTGGCCGTTTAGTACGAAGTCTATCTCGGATTTTTCGTTTCAATCCATCCGGTAGATTGATCGCTCAAACAAAGACGAAATATCGGATTCTAGATATCACTAGAATTTGCTCATCGGTAAAATATTTATTAGATTCAAATAATTCCACACCACGAGTCGATGTAGAATTTTCCTTCATCTTACAATATATATATATATATATATATATATATCTATATATCTATCTATATATATATATATATATATATATATATATATATATATATATATACATATATATATGTATATTGAAAAAAATCGCTTTTTCTCTTTGCAATTTTAACCAGCAGCCACCAGAATTCGCGGGTTGAACCCTGGCTTATGCTGGCCACTAACAAATTTTCATTTACTTGGACAGAGCAGTGGGCTGGGGTTCTTGCAAAGCAAAGACCCGCACATTCAAACACGGCAACGTATGTAAAATTTACCAACTTACCTCACGGCTTATTATTTATCAATAGATTTCTTATAATGAATAGATTTATTAATTCTTACTTAATAATATTCTTAATAGACGATTTAATAATTCTTACCAATAAAATAGGAAAATAAATAATATGAGTGAAAGGATTTAATTAGGAAGATGCAAGTTTTATTGCCAATTATAATAAAGTTCAACTACTTACAATAAACGCTTCACACTTAACGATATATAGGATATCCTTGTAGATGCAGGATACAATATTCTTTCACGTAGAATGACGCAGTTGTACACAGAATTTTCTTATTTAATATTATAATATTTAATATCGCGAGTGAATCACCGGTAACGTACAATATTAATAATTTTATGAAAACATGATTTAGAATATTTATAACATTTTATCAAAAGTAATGAAATGATATAGCAAGTAAAATTGCCAGAGTAATAATAGAAAATATAGCAATATAATTAATATAAAATAAGTATCGCAAATTGATAGCAAAGGTACGTCTAAGAACTAAGTGATCCAGGATCGAAGTGATTGACCGATAATTGGGGGTCTGGGACTCGCCTCTGACTCTGTCCCCAGTTCATCCTTACAGACATGCGTCGACGTGAAAGTTAAGTCACGTGACCATGGCACTATGACGTACTAAATTCAGGCGGCAACGAAACGGAGAAAATTGGGAACTGCGAGGCTGAGGACGACAAAGACAATTCACATTGTCTCAATATATATATATATATATATATATATATATATATATATATATATATATTGTAACGGGTTTTGCACCGCCGGGGATCTACCGGAGTGGAGTCTGAATACACTTACTATTTGGCCACCTTGTTCAAAATTCAAATGTTGGGCGCCAGGTAAGTTTATACTCACCAATAAACAATTATCAAAAATGTCGGCTCGGGGTGGCGGATCGGGGAAAGGTCAGGCACTTAAGATTACGATAAATAATTGAACAGAATTAAACGAATTAGTCTATATTAAATAAACACAATAATTGATCGGTTCACACATATAATCGGTTACAAAATATAAATTTAATTTGCTGTGATCGGCGTGGCTCGATATAATAAAAAACTGAATACGTTGCTCGTAGAAATCGTACTTGTTTAAAACACAGTCCGTACGTACTCAAAAAAAATTGTAGTCGTTGACGAGAGAAAATCCACTTAGTTTACTTCACAAGCACATACGACGTAGTTCTTAACGAAAGTACTCGACCGGTGACGTCAGAGTATTTTACATGGCATGACACAGCTGCCACAAAGACTGAGAAAGAGATAATCCGGATTTCTCAGAATTGCTCGGAGAAATAAAATGAAATCTAAAATAATATTCTATTTCGGTAACGCGTTCAAATTGCACTATCATGTAATTAGTACCCGTAATTAATTATTAAATCGATCAGGAGACACGGTAGTGTCTCGCCCCAAGTACACGTTCAAACACATGTGTATGTGTGAAGTGTCATGGCGCTAGCCTACCGTGTCTCTATACCGTAGACAGAACGGTATTTAGCTCCAATTTTTAAAAACTTTTTTAAAAAACAGAATATCTACAAAATTCCTTTTGCAATCGAAAGATGATTGATTATTCGTCATAAAATTATGAAACTTTACCCATTTTAATTATGAGAACTAATTTAAATAATTAAATTAGGCCAGCATATACTATAGCACCCCTATTTTTAATCCTTTTACAAATTTTTTCATGCGAAAGGGCACTGCCAGAGAATAAAAAGTTGTAAGAAATGCCATGATTCAGTAAATATTGCAATTTTTCTGTAGCAGTGATTTGTTTTTTCGCCACCATCGGTGCTTCAGTCTGTATTTTTTACTATAGTTTCGTATGCAAATTTTTTATGAGCATAAATAAATTCGTTTCATAATCATAAATTTTATGAAAAATTGAAGGAAAATTTTATCAGTGAACTTTTCCTAAAGCATACTGTACTGTGAGGAATGCTTTTATATAGTTGCAAAAAAAAACTTTTACGATTATGTAAAACTCATGTTTAACGTCCTTATGGTGTAGTTCTATTCGCTAAACAGTATCAACCTTGATAGCCAAGCTGACAGGAAGCTAACGACAATCTATTGCCGCAACTTGGCATCAAGTTGACTGCAGAAATTGACATTTCCTCAAATTAGCCGCAACTGGTTGACAAGTTATAAGAAACTTGATAACAACTTATAGGAACTCTTCCAAAAGCTGAAAGTTGTCACAAATTTGGTCGCATTTAATTGGCACCAACTTTTTAGTTAGTGCTATGTCTATATATTTATGTAGTGATCAATTAAAGTATAATGTTTACTTAGTGATTGCGTTGAAAATCCGTATGATTATCTCTAATTAAGTTATTATTATTGACTAAAACTAAATTTTGCGTTAAATAATACCTTTCATTAGGAAATATAATTTGTAGATTGCTAAAAAATTTTGAATGTTGTATGTTCTCTCTAGTTATATTCGCGAGGTCACTGATAGCCTCCAACCGTGAGTTAACTTCAAGCTACTGCCGTATTAGCCAATTTGAAGGAAAAGTGTTGGAGAGCAAACAGTTACCTTCAAGTTGACAGTAAATTGTCTGTAACTTGAATTCAATTCGACCAAGTGTTACTGTCAGACAATGACGTTAAATTGACTGTAAGTTTCACTTCAAATTGATGGCAAGTTTTTCTGTCAAATTACCTTCAGACGGTAGTTGATTTGCATCAATTTGCCCGCAAGTATTATCCAGCCAAGATTTCCCAGAAACTTATTGTTAAGTTACCCGTAAATGTTCCACTGCAGAACTTGCTAAGCAATTATATTTAGAGTGTGGCTTTTAAAGGTGGTACCAAAATCGTGTCATTTAACGCGATGATAGGTACAGATGTTGTCATTAATGGCCGTATTCGGCCGAACTGAATCCTATACGTGTACCTCATAAGATTTAGTTAAGATTTAGTCTAATAAGTATGCTTTGCTTCTCCTATGCTAAATCTTAACTTAATTTACAGAGGACTTAATTCAGCTAAGCACGGTCAATACCTGGAATTACTAAACTTACCCTAATAGCATTGAAATTGATAGTAATCTGATGTTGAAATTACCTGAAATCTGCTACCTGAATCTGCAGACAATATCACAGCAAAAGTTGAGAATAAAAATTTGCGGTTAATTTTTCTTCAATTTTAAGATAAACTTGTTTGAAAAAAAAACAGTCGATAATGTTCATTCTTACCATTTCAAAAGGTATGCAAATTTATACGTAAAATTGTCTACAATTTGAGCGTAAAAATATACTCAACAATTTTTCAAGTCAAATTAACGATAAATTGACATAAAATTTGCCTGAAAATTAAAGACAACTTTTTTCTAGTCAACTTTTGAAGTGAATTTGCATTCAAATTCGGGCAGTAAATTTACGTCAAATTCAATAGTAAGTTGCATACAACTTGTCGTAAAAAATGGAAAAGTCCAAAGTTGATGGAAATTTGAGGAGAAATTCAACGAAACTTTTGTATAGTAAACTTTTGCTCAAGCAAATTGTGCTATTAGGGTTAGTTGACGTCTGCCGTAACTGCCCGAACAGTCACTCCAGATTGAAATCGAAAGTAATTTGACAATTGAAATTACCGAAATTTGCCGCCCGCATCTGCCAACAATTTGATAGCAAAAGTTGAAAAAAAAAAAATTAGCGGTTAATTTTTTTTTTATTTAAAGGTTACTTTTTTTTGGCTAGAAAAAAACCCTAGGGAAAGTTCTTATCAAATTGTTGACAAATGTCTGTCAACTTCGGGCTATTCCGTTTTTGACAAGAATTTGCATACAACTTGCTATACGATTTGACGTAAATTTACTATCCGAATTCGAATGCAAATTTATTTTGAAAGTCGTATACGAATTATCGTCAATAACGGAAAAGCCCGAATTTGACAGACATTTGACAAAAATTTCATGGGAACTTTTATTAGGTTTTTTTTCTCGTGAAAAAAAGTAACCGCTGAATTAAAAAAAAAAAATTAACCGCTTATTTTATTTTCAAGTTTTGCTATCAAATCGTCGGCCAATTCAGGCAGCACATTTTGATAATTTCAATTGTCAAATTACTGTCAGTTTTAATCTAAAGTGGCTTTTAGGGTAATTTCGTACACCTAACAACATTGTGGCGCTACCTGTCAATACCTTATTGACGAAATTTGGAAATCAGGTTTTTAATCAATAGAAACAAATAATTATTTTTTAAGTTACTTTTTTAACGGAAGAATTGATAGCATTATACAAAAACAAAATATCATTATACAAAAAAAAAATATTATTTATTGAAGACTACTAATGGAAATTCTAGTTATTTAATTACATTTTTGTTATAAATAAATTATTGTTTTATTTGTTTTCACCAACAATCACCGACAAACGGTTTCCTAGCAATTTAAATAAAAAAATAAAAAAACTATCGAAATAGAGGGGTTCAATGAAAAAAATTAAAGGTTAATTTTTATTTACTTTTTCATAATTAAGCAATTAACCCTCAAACAACTTTGATAGGTCAACTTTGATCGATAAACGACCAACAAACGATTGCAATTGAAAAAAATCGGATCGGTTTATATTGAGTTGGTTTATAATGAGGAGTTGAGTTGGAGCTCAAATATACAACTTCATTAAAAGATTGCTGATAATCAATTTGGAAGCGAGCTAGTGGCAACCAATTATAGCAACTTGCTATCAAGTTGGCCGCAAATACTGTTCCAATGTATGCCAATAGCTGGCATTCCCTTAGTTGGCAGAATTGAAAAAAAGTTGCCTTCAATTTTCTCAGAAAGTTGGTGACAGGTTGCAGTAGTAGATAATCGTCAAAATTCTACGAATGTTGGTAACAACTTGCAGTCAATATTTACGTCAAAATTTCAAACCCTTTCGTTGTATATATAGTTATATCCGCTAGACAGAACCAAAATCAGGCAATTTAGTGCTATATATATATTTATATATATATATATATATATATATATATATATATATATATGTAGATCAATTGAAATATTTTAACTTACTAATTGCGTCGAAAATACGCATAATTCTCTCTAATTAAGTCATTATTATAGACTAACAACTAATGACGCATCAGATGACTCTAAAAATTTTCAAAATATAATACGTGATGAACTTAAAAATTTTTTACTTTCTTATATTTTATCTACTATAGCTACCCGCAATGCCTATATTTAAAAATTACCTCTCTAATAAAACAGACAATAAATTTATTTTTACTTCATTGGAAATCATGTGTGTAGATTTTAGCAATAATTTGATCATTTAAGACTAATTATTTAATAAGTAATCAACATTTGAGATGCTAAAGCTAAAACCATTTATACCCTTCTTCCCACATAGTTTGTTATTAATTTTAAATGAACAGTAGATTAAGAACGATTATTAGATAATTTTGTCCAAGCTTTTCTCTGAAATAACAGACCTAAACGCAAAATAAAGACACAGATCCGATTCTTTACTTTATGAACTGGCGAAGTGCACTTCAATTTTTTGATAACTTCCATTTGTGTACGAGAAAAACTTGGACAAATTTCCTATTTACTATACAAGTGCAACAAAGATAGTACCGTTCATCAACTTGCGAATAGGGAGAAAAATAATACAGAGTCTTGAGCAAAAAAAGAGAACTTAAACAGAAAATCGGTTTTTGGGGGATTTTTGTTGCATTTTTTTTTTTTTTAATACATGTAATAAATTTTTGTTACCCCCCCCCCCCCCCCCACCCCTTTTCCGCGGCCACCTCTAGCCCTCCGCCAATTTCTATTGGCACCACGACGATTCCGCCCTGCCCGACCCCTGGCTACACCTCTAGCAGCCCATCGACGTGGATTATCTGAAAAACAAAATCAAACGTTTACATTTCTTTAAATCTAATAATAAAAAAAAATAATATCCCTGGTTAGAAAATCTCATAAAATTCAATAGATTCTCATAAATTCCCATTGAAATTCTATAAAAATGAATGAGTTTTATGGAAAATGCTATAGTTAAGTATAGACCTTATACGTACAGCTTCAAAATTTATCGGATTTTTTAAGTAAAAATTATCGAACTTACCAACTGCAACTGGAACAGCGTCTTGAGCTGCTGCTGGTGCTGCTAGCACTGCAACTGCAGGTGCTGCTGGTACTGCAGGTGCTGCTGGTACTGCAGGTGCTGCTGGTGCTGCTCCTTGAGCTGGTAAAGGGATATCGGCTATAGCAATATTAGCTCCCCCCGGCATCCCTCCTCTACCTTCAGCTGCCAGGCACGGTGGTGATGGCGGCGGTGATGGTGGTGGTAGCTGCCCGAAATTCAGGTTGGCCCGGAACGGTGGCAGGTAGTTGTGTCGACCACGTCCACGAGCCAACCTATTGTAAGCCTCCATGGCCGCTTTAGCAACAGCTAAAGCTTTCCTCAGCTCTCTTTCTTCTGAAAACAAAATTCCATGAATGTCAGTTTAATGACTTTCAACATTAAAGTCAATAAGTACATATATATATAAAAATATATACAGTAAAAAACGAATTGTCAAGATGTAAAAAAAGCGTGTGTGGAATTTTTAACAATTTGTTATGCCAATTTAACACAGTATTTATCTTGTTTGAACTGTCGCAATCGATTGGTTTTTTAAAACACAAAAATATTATTTTATACGAAAGTAGCACTTTTTATATGTTACTGTTTTATCAACACTCAATATATATAAAAAATAATTTTGACAATCACAAAAGAATTTTTGGAAAATTTTTTACTTTCGTAATATACGTGTGTAACTTTTTTAACACTCGCGACATATTGAAATAACATATAAATAAGCATAAGCCGTTAGTTTTACACACGATATGTATTAATTTTGACGAATCCTTTTTCACTGTGTATGCACAATAAAACGCTGCATTGGCTTAAAAATTATTTGTTTGACAAAAAAATTCTCTTCGACCAAGACAGTCTTATTTTCTGTATGTGTAAAAATATATATAAATAAGTATACAAATCTTTGAACAAATGGAAAATTATATTGCCTTGGCTAAAAAGAATTTTATGCCAAATAAATAATTTTTAAGCAGCCGGTTATACAACTATATGTATGCCGAACAATTTTGAATGCACTCTCCATTATCATTTTTTACGTTGTCCATTTTTTTCTGTAAATAAATAAATAAATAAAGAATGAATAATTAAATTACTTTTTTATCTTTGTAATATAATTAATTGTATTTCCATGATTAAAATTAATTTAAATATTATTTCACTTTAAATATCCATGACAATGAAATAGCAGACCTCAGACGCTTCTTTATTTTTTTTTAATAACCTCAAGTTCATTGTGAATGAAAAAATTTGGACATGCAATTTGCATAAAAGCTTCGTCTGTAATTTTAAATTTTAATTAAAAAAAAATTATTTATATTTTAACAGTCATCTACTTATAATTGTTTGCTACTTTCAGAATTATGGATTTTTAACATGTTTTAAGTAAAAAAAATAGAATAGAACACTGTACGTACTTCTTCGTTATTAGCGAATGAATGAGATGACTAGATTTTCAAAGTTGTATTGTTGGTCCTTTGTTTTAGTTTATTTTTTTAATTTTCGCGCGCAACTTGTAAAATTAACATCAATAAACTGATCAATTAAACTGTTAGCTCGTATGGTAATTCATGGTTGTTACCGTTAGAGTTCTTTATTCAAAATGATTTATCACATATAATAATGATAAATTTGACAACATCCCTAATAGCCAAGTTCGCGACAACTTGCTGCAGCAAATTGTCACCAAGTTGGCCGTAAAAATTGGCATTTCTATAAGTTGACGGTAATTAATCGTCAACTTTCTAAAAAAGTTGGTGGTAAAAGTTAACATTCCGGTGGTTGCCAGAAAATTGTCTTCAATTTTCTTAAAAAGTTGGTGATATGATGGCCCTTGATGGCAACTTACTAATATTAATTTTCTGACCAAAAAGTCTGGTTATCACGGAGCTGACAGCAATTCTAGCCTATGTACCTGATGGTTACATGATGACTAAAATTAAATTACCCACGTATCTAATACGCCTCAATAGTCGGTTGAGCTCAGCCAACAGTCGAATTAAATCAGATATTCTTCACGTATACGTGAAATAAAAAATTATGGTAGAAAAAATTGACTTTGATGAGGAACTCTCTAGATGACCCAAATTTTAACTCAAAAATTGAAATGAAACATTTGACATCTCGATGACGTCTAGTACCCATAAAGAATTTCATTTCAACTATTTGCTCTCTCACAATGAAATTTCATATAAACGAGACAAGTAACAGTTAAATATAACATCAAATTTATATGCTGTTGTACGTATAAGAGAGCTAAAAAGTTGTACGAATTTTTATACATACTGTAGATTACCGAGATCTCAAAAGTTTCATTTTAATTTTTTTTACCAATAATTTCATACGTGAATAAGCATTAACTATCTGCAATTTATACAGTTGCTGTCATTTCAGTAACGAGCTACATCGTTAAATTGCCGTTATTTGTTGATAACGGAGAATGAGTTAGGTACAATAACTGGTAGGAGAAAATTATTTTTCATTTTTTTTTTTTTTTTCATTTTATCAATTTGATTGTTCATCGTTTGCCTCTTATTGTAAACGACAAATTATTTTTTTATAATATTATGGTTGTTGAAAAAAAAATCAACATAAGTAAATTAGAAATTAAAAATTAATCATTAACAGACATTTCGTATTGCAATGCTTAATTTTGCCGCTACTGACGACGCTTAAAGTTGCAGTTTTTTTATTGCGATATTCAAACTTGCCGCCACCAGCAGCATTCAACTTTACCGCCACCAGCAGCGTTCAATTTTGCCGCCACCGGCAACGTTTGACATATACTGATAGCCGCCTTAACCGTAATTTAACTAAGATACTGCTGTATTTTATAGCCAACTCGAAGGAAAAGTGTTCAAGAGCAAACAATTGCCTTTAAGTTAGCAGTAAATAATCTGTTAACTTGAATTCAATTTGACTACAAGTATCACTGTCGGACAATGACGTTAAGATGATTGAAAGTTTCACTTCAAATTGACGGCAAGTGTTTCTGTAAAATTACATTCAGATGATGGTAGTTGATTTGCATCAATTTGCACGCAAGTATCATCCAGCCAAGGCTTGCCAGAAACTTTTCATTAAGTTAGCCGAAAGTGTTTCACTGGAGAACTTGCTGAGCAATTGTATTTAGAGTATCGCTATCAGGGTTGTGGTTATATTACTGATACATAGGAAGTATTTTTTGATATATATATATATATATATATATATATATATATATATTCAGTTCAATCTCTGCCCTGATAGCCACACTCTAAATACAATTGCTTAGTAAGTTTTGCAGAGAAACATTTACGGCTAGCTTAACGTCAAGTTTCTGACAATCCTTGACTGGATAGTAATTGCGTGCAAGTTGATGCAAATCTACGGCCGTCATCTGAATGTAATTTGACAGAAGAACTTACCGTGAATTCGAAGTGAAACTTTCAATTAACTTAACGTCATTGCCTGACAGCCACACTTGTAGTCAAATTGAATTCAAGTTTACAGATAATTTACAGTCAACTTAAAGGCAACTGCTTACTCTCCAACACTTTTCTTTAAGTTGGCTTCAGAATACGACTGTAGCTTGAAGTTAACTTACGGTTAAGGCTAGGCCGCACCTAACGTAAACTCGAATTTAAGAATTCTACTTATTTATTTACTAAATAATTATCATAACAGCAATTTTCTTGGCTTCCGACTAAAATCAGAAGACGAACTTCCTCGAAAGATTTTCATCATCCGAGACCCATAAATATTCAAAAAGTAGTTTCATTCAAAAAGAACTCTTACATTCGAGATTTCGTTAGGTACGGCCGAGTCTTAAGGTGGCTATGAGGGCGTTTACCAACAATGGGTCAGCTTGTTAAAGCTAGCCCTAGTGATGTGAAGCTGACCGTCAGGTCATTTTTTGACCGTCACTTCATGGTCACAAGACCATCAGTGGACCGTTCATAAAATGACGGACCGTCACGATTGTGGCGACATCTTACAAACGCCATCATAACATTTATATGAATTCAAATTTTGAAACCGCCATTTTCTTAAAAATACCACGAGATAAGAATACGAAGGAAAAAATAAATTTTTCAATCATTTACAAAAAAAGATTGTGCCCAATGATCTAGTTGGCTGTGACTGACAACATTTTTGATTAAACGTAAATTTGTAACCAAAAATTTTACGACCGTCACAAATCATCTAACTAGATGCGACTGACCAAATTTTTGATAAAAAATTTTTTGACGGTCCGAAATGACGGATTCTGACCGAAAAATTTGTGAGGATCATTTCATATTAGAACAGGCTCGTCATTTATTTCCATCGGTCACAAGACCGTCAGCGGACCGTCTTGTGACCAAAACTCAAAATGACGGTCATTCCTCATCACTAGCTAGCCCCCTTTGATTCAAAATTTTTCACAATTATTTACCTTTTTAATGTACTAATCGTTTGTTCGTCACTTGTTTGTTAATGTTCGTCAATTGTTGTTGCTTGTTCATTATCCTTTGATTAATAATTTGATAATTAAATTTTTATTCTAACTGAGACCTCCTCAACTTATGTTGATTTTATTTCTTTTTTTCATCAATGAATTAATATACATTTTCGTATGTTCCATCATAATTCTTGTTTGTTTGATTATAATTGATGATTTATCGCCTTTTATTTTTTACTAATCAATCAAATATTTCAAGTAAACATTCCAATAACTAAAGTTTATTTAGTAAAAGTTGGTACCCTTAAGTTTTGACCATTTTGACGAGAACTTAACGGTAATTTCTCAGTGCGAAATTGATAAATGGCCTAAATTATCTAGTAAAAAAGTTTGAATATTAATAATTTAGAAATTATAATTTAATTTGGCATATTTAGCCGAACTTAAGCATAATCACTGAATTCTCCGGATAGCCACACTTTAAATATGATTGCTTAGCAAGTTCTGCAGTGAAACATTTTCGGCTCACCTATAACGACAAGTTTCTGGGAAGCCTCGACTGGATAAACTGCCGTCATTTGAATGTAATTTGACTAAAAAACTTGCCGTCAATTTGAAGTGAAACTTTCAATCAACTTAACGTCATTGTTTGACAGTAACACTTGGTCAGATCGAATTCAAGTTATAGGCAATTTACTGTCAACTTAAAGGTAACTGTTTGCTCTTCAACACTTTTCTTTAAGTTGGCTTTAGGATACGGCAGTAGCTTGAAGTTACCCTAATAGCCACTTTAGCTTGAATTTGACAGTAACTTGATGTTGTGATTATCTGAAATCTGCTTCTCGAGTTTGCTGACAATTTTACAGCAAAAGTTAAAAAGAAAAATTTGAGGTTAACTTTTTTTCAATTTGAGAACATAAACAAATTTATACTTAAAAATGTATACAATTTGACGGTAAATAAATACTTTACAATTTTTTAAGTCAAATTAACAATAAATTGATATACAATTCGCCTGAAAATTGACCACAACTATTTTCTCGTCAACTTTTGAAGTAGATTTGCATTCTAATTCGGGTAGTAAATTTACGTGAAATTGTAGGAAGTTACATACAAATTTTCGTAAAAAACGGAAAAGTCCGAAGTTGACGGTAATTTGACAAAAAATTGAAGGAAACTTTTGGAAAGTACACTTTTCCTAAATTAAATTGTGCTATTAGGGTTGCTTGTGGATAAGGAGACTATCAGGGCAGACAATGACGTTAAGTTGATTGAAAGTTTCACTTTAAATTGACGGCAAGTTTTTCTGTCTAATTACATTCAGATGATGGCAGTTGATTTGCATCAACTTGCACGCAATTATTATGCAGCCGAGGCTTCTCAAAAACTTGTCGTTAAGTTAGCCGAAAACGTTTTACTACAAAACTTGCTCAGCGATTGTATTTAGAATGGCGTTATCAGGGATTCATATTCGGGTAGTACATTTATATTAAATTGGATAGTAAGTAGGATACGAATTGTCAAACAAGTAAATTTATTGCAATAGTTAGTCAATCAAAAACTTGTTCAAAACTTGACGTCAAATTGATCTAAAACCTTCCCGTAATAGCACGGTTTGCCATCGCAAAAGTTTACTTTACAAAAGTTTCTTTGAATTTTTCGTCAAATATCCGTCAACTTCGGACTTTTCCGTTATTGATGACAATTTTTATACAACTTGCTATACAATTTGGTGTAAATTAACTACCCGAATTAAAATCTCAATTTATTTAAAAAGTTGACTAAATAAAGTTGACGTCAAATTTCAGGCAAATTTTATTTCATTGTATGGTTAATTTGAATTAAAAAAATTGTAAAGTATTGTTTTTGTTGGCAATTCGGCTAGCAAATTTCAGGTAATTTCAACGTCAAATAACTGGAAATTTCAAGCTCAAGTGGCTATTTGAGTTACTTCAGAAATTTGACGAACAAGTGCAGCTGCTATGATTGCGACAAGCGTTCTCATGGAAAACCCCCTTATGTAGTCATAACTGTTTTAACAATAACAAACAACTAACCTGCGGTTTCACATTATTAAATAATATTTTTATTATATTTGTGAAAAGTAAGTGGTAAATATTAAAAATTACGATTGTAATTATTGTTCAAATTCAATGTTAATAGTTTTTGAGAATTATTAATTTTGAATAATAATTACAGTCATCCAAATAATTTTTGTTTAAACTTAATGTTAATAAATTGTGATATTTATTAATTTTGAATAATAATTATACTGATCCGGAAAAATTAGCAACTAAGTTGCAATTTTGGATTAAAATATTTTACTATTTATCTTATTGTAGTAAGTTCCGTAAATAACAAAAAATTCTTTTAAAATTATTGTGCGACTAAAAAGAAACTGTCTGCTGTGCGACATGCAAACTGTCTGCTGTGCGACATTGAACAATAGTCTGAGGTGCGATTAAAAGAAATTGTCTGCTGTGCGACACTTACAAATAGTCTGCCGTGCGACTCAAAAATCGGCTATTTATTTTTAAGTTTATATTTAATAGAATTAAATTTTTATGAAAATATGTTATTTTATTTCATTTATTTTTATTGACATTAAGTGAATTAATGTATTTACATGAATAAATTGTTTCTTTATTTTTATAATTATTTTTTTTATCGAATTGAATTGATTTTTTCAAAATTATTTTCGTTAATTTCAATAATAATAAAGCATTATTCATACTCAACAAAATAATTTTATTGATTCACCTAATTCTTAACCTAACTTTCCTAAATACTCCTCTAAAAATATGCAACCACTAAATCAACAAGATTTCTCTACCATAGCCACAAATGGTTTATTAGAAGATCATCATATCGATTATTTTGCATTCCTTCTTCATAAACAATTTGGGTATACATTTTCAGAAAGTTGGTATGTTCAACATCCAGAATTGATTATTGAATTAGATCCTAACAAAGCTCATATTCATATATTGCATAGCCGTGATACGGCGTATGATTATAATGCAAATGATAAATATGGTACTGATCATTGGGTTTGCTGCTATCATGATACAGAAAAAATTTATGTTTTTGATTCAGCGAAAAAAAATCTTCTTCACAATAATCATAAAATTTTTCTAGAAAGATTTTACCTTAAATTTGTATTTAGTGATAGTACAATTGAATTCCCTGATGTACAAGCGCAGCCGAATAATTATGATTGTGGTGTTTATTCGATAGCATTCGCTACGTCTTTAGCTTTGGGCGAGTGACCAGTAACAAGTTATTTTTTTATGATCATAATAAAATACGTCCGCATTTGATTGGAATATTTCAGAAGAAGATTATCTCTAGTTTTCGAAAGACAAATAACAAGTCAGTTTCTCATAGAGTGTATTCAACAATTACCAACGAATGCAATCCTCATATTGGTAATGATTGTACATCCAAATCAGTCGAAAGAAATAATAATTCTAAACGAAAAAAAGAACAGATACATGAATATAATCAATCAATCAAGCCAATTATTAATAATAACAAGGAATATAATCAAAATTTGAATATTAAAGCTGAATCGATTAAAAACGTTCATAATTCTAAACGAAAAAAATTACAGTCATGAACGTTATCAGTTAATAGAGCCAATTCTTAGGAATGATCAACGATCTGATCAGAATTTAAATATTAAAATTGAATCGGTCAAAAACGTTCATAACTCTAAAATTATTTGTATTTTTAAATTATAAATTAAAATTAATTCGCACACGTGTTCTCTCATACTCAGCGCGCATGCGCTAGCACCGTGCACGGACCGCTGTCTCCATCGGCGAAATGGCGGAATGCCCGCGTAACGACTCAAATTCAAATGTATAATTAAAATAATTAACTGACAACTAACTAAGATTGAATAATTTGAATCGTTACGTGACACAATATCACTTTACCTCTAATACATGACACCTATTTAAATACGGTGTTAAATGGAGATCAATTACAAGATGAACACATGTATCAATTTAAATCAATCTTAGCTAGTTGTTCCAATTATGATCATCGTGACACATTGTATTTAGCAAGACCTGAAAATATTGTACCCGTTCCACGACTTGAAAAACACATTCAAATATTGTATAGCAACGATAAATATTGGATATGTACATATTATGACACAAAAGAAATTATATTTACGATTCTTTAAACAAATTTTTATAAATAATAATCAAAAAATTTTTTTACAAAAATTATATCCTTACATAGATATCAATTTAGCATCATCAATTGTGTATCTTAAAGTACAACACCAACCAGATGGTAGTGACTGTGGTGTATTTGCTATTGCATTTGCGGTACCTTTATTATACAAACAAAAGCCAGAAAATATTGTCTATGATCATCGTCTCATGCGTTCACATTTATTCACAATTTTTCGAACAAATGTGTTAGAATCGTTTCCAACTGTTAATAATACAGATTCACCAGCAATTAAAACTTTAAACCAAATAAAAAAAGCAGAAAGAAGAGCTCTGCGTTCCGGTATTCGTAGAGGAAATATAAAAATTTCAAAAAACGATCTGTCTCAATCATTGTTAGATGATGAACAAAATGACTTATTAGGTTTGAATGAAAAAACAATTCCTTATCAAAATGACGACAACTTAATTTTTGTGCAGCCGAAAACTTTGGATTTTATTAATAAAGTAACTGCCGCTGAGCTGACAATTGTTAATATTAGTCCAAATTGTTGGACGAAAAATGTCGTAGCAACAACTGACGTTCCTATAAGCAAAAAGAGATTTAAAAGACGAAAGATTGATCATTGTTACAATACGACTAATAAAATTTTACTAAAACAAAAAGTTACTGCTGCCGAAAAAATTGTGGCAAAATATTTTCGGAGTGATACGAATAAAAGTTACATAAAAATGAAATTATCCACTGACGAGTGTATTAAGCGATTAGTTTTAGCTATGGACATAAAAAATTCAGCTGAGAGGTATTTGGAAGCTCAATCAATTATTAAATGGTGTATGTGTCGGAGGAAACTTTACATGAATACATTAAAAGATACGAAACAAAAATTAAGAAATAAAGCCGAATACCATCTTTCAAATTTGAATCCAAATTCAATAAAATATCTATAAATTGTCTTATTGAGAAGGTTTGCATGTTTTAGGTTTCCACTATATTAAATTGGTGTAATACCGTACGATGGACGGTGTGGCTAAATAAGTTATAGATCAAATTGAACGGAATATAGTATAGTGCCGGATAGTTCAACTGGTAGAGCACTCGGCGCGATACCGACATAGTCTGGGTTCGATTCCCAGTTCGGGCTATTTATATTTTACTCAATTTATCTATAAATTGTCTTATTGAGAAGGTTTGCATGTTTTAGGTTTCCACTATATTAAATTGGTAGACAACTACCAAAATATGTGTGGTAAATCACTTCATTATACATCTACTGAATCATACTATTATGATACAGCATATTCATTTGATACTTTACAGAACCAAAGTATTGCGATCAATTTATCAGGTCAATCTGAAAATGTTTTACCGTTAATAAAAGATCAAAAAAATTGAACATAAATGGCATTGCAACATCTATTGTCTAACAAATTTAGAAGTAGAGTCAGCAATACGAAAACTTCCTGGAAAGTTTGAAAACAAAAAATTTAAATAACTTTGGAAAATTTTTAAATCAATTATTTTCGAATCACTTACTCGATAAATTTGGTCATTACCACTTTTGTTATCAAGATTTCAGTTGTAAATCACAATTTACTAGTATTGAATTATTATCATCTCATTTTCCTTCTGTAAGGTATATTAAACGAATTATATGTACAATGAAAGAAGTTCTAAATAAATTAAGTGAATTAGAATGAGCATTAGAAACTAAAGACTTGAAATTTTTAATATGTATAATGAATAAAATGAAAGAAGAAGGTAATTTATTGGATAAAGAACAAGATGAATCGTGTTTGAACGAAGATGAAATACAGAATGAGTTTAAATCAGCATTTATAGCTTTTACAAAACGGTCTTTGGAATTACCTCGTTATAAATGCATATCCTGTCAAAAATTATGTTTTCTAAAAAGTGTCGTTGATCTGAGTAAAATGCGTAATCCTATATCAGGTGAAATATGGGATAATTTAACTAATTTCATTATTGAACAAGACTCGAGTTTGAACAGTAATTTCATTTGTTCTTATTGCTTAGTGAAAATTCGTTCAAAAATTTTACCTCCGACTTGTGTATTGAATAATATGTATGTTGGAACAATGCCAAATGAACTAGTTACATTAAATAATTTAGAAAAAATTCTTATTCAACGAGCGAAGTCGTTTCAAGTAGTTCAAAGATTAGGAACGGTTGCTAAAAAAAATTTACCGCATACGACGCGAATACAGAAACTGAAAGGTCAAACATTTTATCTTCCTTTACCCATAAAAGAAACGTTAAAAAGAATTTGTTTAACGACAGATTCAATAAACATAAATCACAAATTATACATCGTAGTTCGTAGTATACCTTCAAAGTCTAAAACCATATGGGAAAATTTAGTTAACTTAGAAAAAATTTTAAAACACTAATATGGTTAAAGAAGAATAATCCTCTTTATGCTGAAATTAAATTGCCAGAATGTTCTAATAATTTACGTGATTGGCTAGATAAGAAAAATATTGAATTTCCTATCGAAACAAGTGAAGATAAAAATTACGAGAATGAAGTGAATATTGAAAATAGTCAAACTTCTGAACTTAAAGTAACTGTTGAAAATGCTGGTGCAGAAGAAATAGAAAGTGATGACACTAAAAACACAAAAAAGAACAATATTGAAGTTGAAGAGCAAAAAAAAATGATATTGATGAAAACAGAAAAACGTCTTTATCAACAACGCAAGAAAGTATTGTTAAAGATCATTCTTATAGTAATTTATTGCGATCAATGCGAAAAGATATTGATCAAGATCATAGCTACACCAAGCTATCTTCAACTATACACAAAAATATTGTTGGAGATCACTGCTATGATAAGTTACCTCCATCAGTAAATAACGATAAAAATATGGATGAAAAAACTGGAGTTGATGAAATTAAGGAGTGTAAAGATACTCGACAGCGAGCTATGTTAACTCCAGTATCAGATCCAGATAGATCGCAATATGCCCAATACACTATATATCCTCTTCATGATAAAAGAATGAACGACTCTTCAACGAATATGTATTAAATGTTGAAAGTCAATGATAAAGCATTGGATAAACGAATAAAAACACTCGATTTACAATGTTTTCCAGATTTATATCCTTATGGTAAAAATGGTCAACATGAAGACAGAAAAGTACCTATAACTGTTTTTGAATATATTAAAGCAAGATTAATGTCAGCCGATCCACGTTTTCGTTTAAATCAACAATATCTCTTTTATTTATTGAATGATTCTAATATTCGGCCACTTGGTCAAGGTATTTTTCATACATTGAATGTTACAAATCCTCGTGAAAAATATACAGCTGAAGGTTATTTAAAGCATTTAAAAAGTGGTCAACTTGATGCAAATTTAACAACTCTTTTTGCTAGACTTCGAAATTCAGAACAATTTTGGAGTAAACCTAAAAATAATTTACACTGTATGTCACGGTACTATGGCCCTGCAACATGTTTTTTTACAGTAAGTCCTGCTGAATGGCATTGGGATGATTTAGTAGAATACGTAAAAGAAGTAAATGCATCACGTTTTGACAAGTTATCTGCTAGCGCAGTGATTGCAGCAGATCCAGTATCAGTCTCAAGGTTTATAGACAATAAATTTCAAGCTGTTCTTGACTTCATTCTGTCAGATAGTCAACCTCTGGGTAAAATAAGTCATTACTTTTGGCGACGGGAATATGAAGGTAGAGGAATTCAGCATTTTCATCTTATACTTTGGGTGGAAGGTGCCCCAATCATTGGTTTAAATACAAATGAAGAAGTAGTTGAGCTGGGGGAGTTCACCCCCCCCCCCCCCCCCCGATAAAACAGATTGTGGGTTCTAGTCAGTGCTAAGTTACCGACGGAGGGTTACCTGTCGACGGTTAGTAGATATACTATCGATCGGTAAGACCTGTTTTACCGACAGTGCTCGGTTTGGCAGTCGACAAGCTTTGATTCGGCAGATACCGACTAAAACACGCTTTTGAGGTTAGTTTTAAATGCTTTTTGAGGTTATGTACGGTGGTGATTGCGTAAAAAGTAACATCAAGTTACAAACTAGATTGGGTCATGGGCAGCCTACCAGATTAAAGGTGGTTGACTTATTCGCATCACCCCCAGAGCTGGCACTAGCTGCTTACCATCTACAGGTTGTGTTAGTGTGTGTACTTACAAGTGTATTTATTTCAAGTCTTATATACTGAAACTGAGGTGTGGACAAGTGCATCCGAGAAGCATGCGGAGAGGATGCCATCTATTGGTTTAATTGCCCCCACTTCCCTTTTTTTTACTAGATGACGTCATTGATTGCATTATCCGACAAGTCTGAGTTGTAGTGGGGATAGAAGAATAATTTCTGAGCTTTTGAGCTCTCGGCACTCAGTCTTTGCTGAAACATCTAAGTGAAAAGTTTGTACTAAAGTTTTTTAGAATATTTATTGTAATATTTATTGTTTAATTACAATTATTTATGATAAGAATAATGATAATAATAATAATAATAATATAAATAATAATATTAATAATCATAAAAATAATATCAATAATACTAATAATAAGTATAGTAATATTAAAAAAATCACAATAATCCGGTCTAAAAGAAAATTAAAGTTCATGCAAGGAATTCAAAAGAATAAAATCCGACTGAGCATGCGCTATCGAAAGTTGGATAAAAAAAATCAACGCTGAACTCAAGTTGGTTGTGGGTTAAGAGATATATATGTATATATGTGAGGGAAATTCAAAACAACCGAAGTTGGTTTGCGCATGCTCTCTGCAGCGCGTGGCATTTAAGGCCGCTTTAAAACTGCGAGAGGGGTATGGTGGACAGTAGGGATAAGGATTTCTCAACATACAACGTGATATGCGTTGAGTGCTTTTTTTTTATTATTGGGTTTTTTGAAATAAGAATTTTTGTTTTAATGTAATTATTTTTTTTTTAATTTGTAATAATTTTTCTGCGTGCGTGTGTGTGTGTGTGCGTGTGTGTGTGTTTTTAGTAATAATTATAAAAATAATGATAATAATTATAATTATAAAAAATGATGATTATAAAGATGATGATTATAAAAATAATGATAATAATCATAATTATCGTAATTATAAAAATGCTGATAATGATAATTATAAAAAATGATGATAATAATAATTACATAAAAAAAAAAAAAAAAAATGATAATAATTATTTATTCTTCATCATCAGATGGTGAATCTTCACCATCCGAATGTGAAAATCTTAAAGCTGGTGACGGCGGAGGTGATGCTGGCGGTGGTGATGGTGACGGCGACGGTGGTGGTGGTGGTGGTGATGCATCGTCATCGTCATTGAGATCAGACAACAGCAACGTCGAGGCCAGCGATGGCGTTGGCGAGCCTGATCTTTGATGCTGCTGCCAAAATCGCTCGTGACAACAACAACGATCTTCACAGCCCTTTGACCTTATTTGACATTGAAGATCATGGTCCTGCTGTAGTTCTTGTAGTCGTTGTTGTTGTTATTGTTGTTGTTGTTTTTGTTGTTGTTCTTGTTCTTGTTCTTGTCCTTCTTGATATGGTTGTTGTTGTGGTTCTTGTTCTTCGTGATATGATTGTTGTTGTTGTTGTAAAAAGTTTTGGATGTTGGCATCGATTTGTTGCTGATGATTGACGATGTCATCACCGATCCAACTAAAAATCGACTCTACGGCCGTATCTAACAGAACCCTTAACTCCCGGTTCGAATTTGGAAATTGTAGTATCCATTCTTGCCGGGAGTCATCTACAATTAATACCACCGATGTATCGGCCATCACAAGTATCGGTCCATCGGTAATTGATTCCCCCCAACCAATAACTGCGACACTTGCCTCCCCACATCACCAGCCAAAAAAAAATGTGTCTTCATTGTATGATAAGTATATTGTTAAGGGTACGACCATCAAATAAAGGAGGTGTCTCTCGATAAAATTTAATTCGAGAATTAATTCTCGATCCATTTATGTTTTTCCTGCAATTAAAAAAGAAATTGTTAAAGTTTTTTTATCATGTGCATATCTCTCTAATTATTTTAATTTTTTTAGTCACGAAGTTTTGAATTAATACCATAGAAAACGATTTTTTGAAATTAATTTTTTTTTCTTCAATAGCAAATTAAAAAAAAGAAAAAAATATATTCCATTATTTTAATTATCAACAGAAATTTAGAAAAGAATTGATTTTTCTTCAACTAATTATTTTCAATAAAAAAATGATAAGAATATTAATTTTTGAATACTTATTTCATAAAATAAGTTTTTTAATGTGTGTAAAAAAATTATTTTCTTGCAAATTTTATTAGATGTCTAAAAAATAATCTGAAGGAAATTATTTTTCTTAAAACTTTTTTACTTATAATTGCTGGATTTTTGATATTTAAAAAAAATTTTAACATTATTATAAGTAAAAGTAATTTCTTACAATATTTTATGCTAATAATTAAATACTTTATGAATAAATTTTTGATATACAATTAATTATGTTGATAAAAAATTTAATTATGTAGACATAACAAATTTAAACCAACAAAAAAAGACTTATTTATCATGTATTTAATTATTAACACAAAATAAGTTTTTAAAAATTAATTTCCCTTCCAATTATTTGAATGTCTCGATATAATTAATTATTTAACGAAAGATTTTTCATTAATTGGAATAAAATTATTAATGATTAATGTGAAAAATAATTTTTTAATTACTTACAGTTTTTGAAAATGCTTAACGATCCCAATAGATTAATAACTTTTTACGTTATTTTATCTGCGCACTTGTTTTTTCTTTTCGCACCCCTTTTGTCTGTGGTGACAGGTTTTTACAAGAAACTACCCCACCACTTTTCTAAAATCTTATAACGAATACAAAAAAAAAATTAAAGGGCCAATTGGAAAAAAAAATTTTTTTTTCCTGACCAATCATAGAAATTTGCATATCTTTTATTCTTGATCACTATGAGCACGTGGGTAACAAACCCACGCTGGTTTGTTTACATTCTTAAAGGAATCGATTTAAACAATGTTTTACAAAAATAATATGAAAATATCAATTAAAATCATAGTGTATGATCGTAATCATTATTCTTTTATACAAAAATTAATAAAAAATGAATAAATTTTATCTTAGAAAAAAAAATTTGCGCGCGTAAGTTCAGACAAATAGAATACCGCCATCTTCGAGTAAAAAATGTAACCAACATTGTATTTGAATTATCCGCTATAAAATTCCAGCCGTTTGGAACTATCAATATTCATTGAAATACATCAATAATCATTTAAATAAATTTAAATATAAATTATAATTACCTGTTTTTTAAAAGATAAATCTCTTAAGTAATAATCAATGTATCTCATCATTAGTTGTGGTACAATTAAAATTCGTAAAAAATATATACTCTGGTAGTCAGCAAGTTGGCATAAATGACTGAAACTTGACCGTAAGTTGACGTTATATTGTCATCAACTTATTACATTCAGCATGGTGGGAGCATTAGGTTGATGATTTAATAATTCAATTAAAATAATAATAATAATTATTTATAAAAAGTTAAACTATTTTCTAGGTTATAAAAATGTAAACAATTACTTAATATCTTTTAAAAATAATAATTGTTAGAAAAAAACTTAAGTTGCATCAAATTTAATTTTATTAATTAATTTTAAATACCAATTTTACATTTTCCAAAAAAAAAAATGCAAGTAATTATTTTTTTCAAACGCGGGAAATTTAAAATCGTTACATCGGATCGTTAATAGTGGCGGTAAATTCAATCAACTTGTTGTCATCAAAATGTGACAACAAGTTATTTTAGTGGGTAGATGTCAACTTATCATCAGTTTTGACTACCACAATGCATTTAAATTATTTGATAATTCAATTAAAATAATAATAATTAATTATAAAAAGTTAAACTATTTTTTAGGTTATAAAAATGTAAACAATTACTTAATATCTTTAAATAAAAAGTTGGAAATCCAAAAGTGCCCGCCTCGAACGTCCATGTTCCAATAAAATATTTATTTTGGCGGTAATCCTAGCAGATTCTCCGGTATATTACCGTAATTTACGGTTTTCGGAAAAATTACCGTACATTGCAGTAAAATACCCCATTTTTACGTGACTCACTGCGACATGTCGTAAATTACCTCATTTTTACCGTAAATTACGGCAATTAATATATTAAGAAATAATTGAAAGCTCATTAAATTTCAAAATTCAAAAATTGTAAATATTTTCCAGTTGGTTATTGAAATACCTGAAGTAATTTGACTAGAGTTCTTTTATTGTAAATTGATAAGAAAAAAAATCAAATTCATACTTTTTACAAAAATTCTCGAAAACAGTAAAACAATATCCAAAATAATGCTCAATTATATTTACAAGTGATTTTGGAATTTTTAAAAAACATTTAGAGGAATGGGGGCAAAATGGGTCCCCAAAATTTAAGGGTCCCATTTCGCCCCAAATCATTCGAGAGACTCAAAATTTTAATTAGCCCCCCCCCCTTCCCTATTAGGGGGGATTGAGGCAAAATGAGCTGACATTTATATTACATATAAGTCTTCATTTCTCAGGAGCCCCCCCCCCCCTCCCCAAACTTAAGCATCTTAATTTACTTGAAAATAAGTGTGACAATAATAAATTACAATTTCAAACAATTTTCAATAAAAACTATAGTCCTCCCTTAATATAAAAATTGAATTCAAATAATGAATGAACTAATGAACATTAAATCTAAATCTGATCAAAGTAAAAGTAAATGAATTTTAAAATTTTACTTTGGCATAACCATAAATTTATTTCCGTTATTAGAATGAATAAATTATCCGAAAAATTGAATTTTAAAATTTTTATATTTTCAATTAAATGAAACAATGCGACCTTTGAATTTTTTATATTCATTTTCATATAAATCTGCAATCGCTTATAAATTTATTTTTACAATTTTCCTTTACTCAAGGTACACTTGCCACAGTGAAATACAAAAAAGACAATGCCCCCCACGTTTTAAAAATATTCAAGGGCCTTTAACGCAGTTACAATTTAGCCAAGATATAGATTTAGAAAGAAAACTAACTCACAGTCGTTATCAATTAAAAGTTGAACGAAAAAAATTGGTAAAAAAATTTTAGCCTTAAAGATTTGAGATCCCAAATTATAATAGTGACATGAAGATTTTACTGAAATTTATTCTCTAAATTTCGTTTAACTCCTAATTGATATGAGCTGTAAATAATTTTTATTTTAATTTATGTCTCGGCGAAACTGTAACTGCGTTGTCTTTTTTTAGATTAAATCTTTAACTTTTTTTTTTAATTAATTACCAAAGTTTGAATGCGTTCATTACAATTGAAAGTCGTTGAATATTTGAAAAAAATGAGGGACACTGTCTGAAAGTGACCTCATATGAGCTTGATAAAATATAAAAAAAAAATACTGCAACTACAAATTAAAAAAAAAAAAAAATAAAATAAAATAAACAAAAAAAAAATAAGAAAACTATATTTTCAACACGTGCTTGAACCATCAATAGTAATTACGGTTTGTAATTAATATCATTCATTTATATTATATTATATTGATTATTACTGTAATAAATGCAAATTAAAACTCTGATTTTAATTGTGTTTTTAATTTATAAATTATTTACATTCCGTAATTTTATCGTCAAGTGAATTACTTCTAAGTCAATCCATTTAAATTGACTATATTAGCCCCCTTACTGGACTGAACTAGATTTTTTGTAAAATGAATTTCAAATAACGTTTATTTTATTAATTTTTTTTTAATAATTAAATGCACTGTAACCTTTAAACCAAAAAAAAAAAAAAAATATATATATATATATATATATATATATATATATATAATTATATATATATATATTTATTTATATATATATATATATATATATATATATATATATATATATATATATATATATATTAATACATTTATTTATGTATTTGGTATATTAAAAAAAAAATTTTATAAATAGCGATGTCGATCGAAATAAACCCGCCACTAAATTTGAATTGAAAAAAAAAAAAATAGATGGATAGTTTTTTTTTTAATTATAAGTTACAATTATTTTTTTTTATTATTGCAATTTATTTAAAAATAGCTGCAATAAAATAATTATGTATGCAAAAAAATAATAATAATAAAAACAATAAAGTATAAATCTGACAGCTGGTTCAGTTTTTTTTCCTAGAGGGCGCTAGTAGTACATATAAAGTCAAACATACAGTATACTCAGGGAAAACAAAGCGAGATGTATACGAATGTAAAAGTAGAAAAAAAAGGACAGAAAGACATATGGACGATAAACTTTAATGATAAATCTCAGAAAATTCATCAACTTTCATTGATATCTTCTAAACGGGAAAGAAGTAGTTGCTGATAATCAATAGGGTTCATTCCAAGGATGAATGGCAACTTCTACAATAAGAATAATGTTGATTCATTGTTCGTGACGGCGTGAATCCAGGCGACCCACAGACATACATCCTAAAGGACATTACAAGAAAAAATTTGTGAATTAATTTTTCTTTAATTATAAACAATTAAATTTGATAAAAAAATCGATCATCACATCAATCAGACTTCAAGATTTCCAAAAGTCATTGTTAAGTACACAATTAACTGATTCGTTGAGTTATTGACAGGTATTTATGCAAGCATTTTGCGAAACGGTGGCAACTCGACAGTAAAGCCCACCTAATGCTTCGCATTTGGGGCGTGCAATAAACAGAAAAGGGGGAAAAAAAATAGAGAAAAAGTAGAAGTACATCAAGTTCAATTTTATTAATTACTTAAAAATCCAATTTTTTAAAATTATTCCATTTTCCAGAGCACACAAGTAATTATTGTTGTTCAATTTACAGTGATATTCACAAAAATTATTGTTCAATAGTTTTATATTTTTCAACGCGGGAACTTTGAAATCATCTAAATCAATTACAATTTTTTCGCTTCCAATTAAATCTTGGATCCATAATTTTTTCTCAAAATGTTTTACATAAATATATTTGTAATTATAAGTTACATGTTCAATTGTTTCTTTTAGCTTTAAATATTGCGTTTTTCCAGCATCCCAGGTAATTCCATGATGATTATATGTTACCCAGGTATTTAAGCGTTGACACTGATTTGATAATAATGTCCAATCACAAGGTTGTTTGTATAATGTACATGACATTTCTTTAACACCATCAATTTTATGTTGGACTGTAATTGACGCAAGTTCTTTTACATTAAACTGATCGTGTGAGCCTTTAAATCCTTGCACATCTATTATCATTTCCATTTTGATAGCTCATATCTCGACAACAGACAATTAATCACTGAATAATTAAAAAATTCAGCACAGCTATTTCTCATTATCCCCCAACAAACTTTTTTTAAATTAATTATATTTTAATTTCATTGGTTAATTTTAAAACTGCACAGTAGAAAGTTCCAGAAAATTTATTTATAGACTGATGACTCATTCGTCTGCAGGAATTAACTTGTTTTCTTTGTTTGATTTTATAACTGCGCAGTAGAAAGTTCGAAAAGATCTATTGTTAGACTGATAACTCATTTGTCTGCAGGAATAATTTTGTTTTCTTTGTTTGATTTTATAACTGCGCAGTAGAAAGTTCGAAAAGATCTATTGTTATACTGATGACTCATCCATGTGCAGGAATAAACTCGTTTTCTTTGTTTGATTTTCAAACTGGGTAGTAGGTGACGTCATACCATTTGTCGCGCCATCTAGCGTTTTAGGTTATGTTGACACGTTATTCTAGGGGATTTCACTACTTTTTGTTTGGTGATGTTGGCACTTTTGGGGCGACATCTATTTTTTACGGCGTCATTTATGACGTCACAGGTTGTTCTGGAACTTTCTACTGCGCAGTTGATGAGCCGTTTCCAACCTTTAAAAGAGGCGCGTGAGACCATACTCCACAAAAAAGAAGTACGAGTCTCTGAATGAAGTACGAATCTCTGCTCAAATATTCTCTGACGTTTACTGTGTTAAAGTTTTTGTGAAGATCTCTGTGAAGTTCTCTACGGTTTTTTAAATAGTTTTTTTACAAAAAATTATAAACAATTTTTAGTTTAAGTGAAGTGCAAAGACATTATTTTTAGTGCAACTGGCACTTATTAGTTTTAATTTTTGTGCAACTGACACTTATTAGTTTTTAATTTTTTGTGCAATTGACACTAATTAGTTTTTAATTTTTTGTGCAACTGACACTTATTAATAGTTTTTTAGTGCAAAAGACACATTTTTTTTTGTGAACAATTGATAAAAACATTATTTAAAAAATGGTGCGATTAGTTGATGCACTTCACGGTTTGGTGAATTCTGTTGCACAATCATACAATGATTTACAGTTAGAGTCAGTGAATAAAGAATATTGTCAGAGGTTCTATCAGGTGTGTGTTGAGACAGTTGATTATTTTAAGACTATTTTGGCAGATCCACAATCGAGTGTTCAAATTAAGCGAAGCGATCAAGCAAGTATAGTGCTTTTGTGCTGGTATGGCGATCAATTTGCTCAACTCAGCGGCCTGGCTACAGGTGGTGATTTGAGAATACGTCATCGACTCATCAAGTGGCAAGATCTCGATAATGCTTTCTCAAACAACATTTGTACTGGATGTGTCACAAATCTTGCTCACACAGATTTGAGAGAATTTTTGAATGATTCTCGAGACTTGATTTTTGAAAAAATCCAAGAAATGTTGGGTGATGTTGCTGGGGTGAAAATCAACGTCGAACTTGTATGTAAATTTAGAAATGAAAAAATTAATGACGTCGTTGATGAATGTAAATCTTTCAACACTACAAGTCGGGAAATTACACCCACAACATCTCTCGCTGGTTGGTATGCTGACCATGTCAACGAGAGCTTATTAAAAAAGGTTGAAGAGTTCAATCAAAAGGACTCGGGGTGGAAATTACTTGAGATCCACAGCTTGGTCATCACAATGTCCAGATACGTACCTCTATAAGCTGGAGCATCAACTTTTGTTAGACTGCCCAAAGATATCCAGATGAAACGTGCAGTCTTAAACATCGAGAACCACGACGAGTACTGCATCCTCTAGTGTGTTGTGGCAGCAACACACGAAACTCACACTGGACATCCGGAGAGGACAACATCGTACCCTCATTACAGCAGCATACTTCAGTATGAAGGTATTGATTTTCTAACTACCCCGAAAGATATTCCAAAATTTGAAACGTTAAATAATTTGTCAATCAATGTATACGGGATTGAGTCAGAATTTAACGGTTTTGGAGATAAAAAAAGTATCATTATACCATTGTATTTAATAAAAATTGTAAGTCTGATGTAAAAAAAATTCATCTTTTAATGATGCAGGCGAACGTAAATTTAAATATGTCTAAGGAGAATGATTATAAAAATTATAAGCTTGTTTATCATTTTGCCTTAATCAAAAAACTATCGCGATTAGTAAAAAATCAAATTTCTAAGGCACATTGTAAATTATATTTCTGTGATCGATGTTTAAGTCACTTTAAAACAGAAACATCTACCAATAATCACAATGATGACTGTTTCAAATTAAATAAAGTCCGTATGAAATTTCCCACTAATGAAAACAAAATATTAAAATTTAAAAACTATCGTAATAAAGACTCGGTACCGCTTGTTGTCTACGCAGACTTAGAGTGTACACTAGAGCCTCAGGGGAATGATGATATTCAAAATCACATTCCACACAGCATTGCATTTTATCGTCACTGTAATTATGACAATAATTTGTCAAAATTTGAAATTAATCGATCATCTGAGTGCGTGAAGTGGTTTGTCAATAACCTTGAAAATTTCGCATTTGAAGTTGAGCAGTATTTAAAAAATCCTATACCTATAAAACCACTTGACAAACAGCAACAAAGGAGTCATGATCGGTCAACTGTTTGTCATATTTGCGAAAAAACAATAGCCTCTGATAAAGAGAAGTGCTATAATCATTGCCATTTTACGGGTAACTATCGCGGACCTGCACCCATCTCATGCAATTTGAACTACCCAAAATCTCATATAATACCGGTAGTTTTTTACAATTTATCTGGGTATGATTCTCATTTTTTAATTAAATCATTAGCAACTGTTTTTGAAGGTAAAGTCACATTATTGCCAATTAATAAAGAGCGATATATCTCATTTACAAAATCTATTGATGATATATCTGTGTCTTTACATTTTATAGATTCATTTAGATTCATGGCACAAAACTTCATTACCCAGATCCGGAAAAATTTCAATTAGTTACTCGCAAGGGTGTATTCCCGTATGAATACATTACAGACATTAATAAGCTCAATGACAAACAGTTGCCCGATCAAAACTCATTTTTTTCAAAATTATCTAATAATGGTATAACTGACGATAATTATGCATTTGCTCAACTTGTCTGGAATAAATTTAACATCAGTACATTAGGCGAGTACTCTGATCTATATCTTAAGACTGATGTACTACTCTTGGCTGATGTATTTGAAAATTTCAGACAAAATTGTTTAAATAATTATAACTTAGACCCGCTGCACTATTACACAGTGCCCAGATTAGCTTTTGATGCAATGCTGAAGTACACTAATGTGGAACTGGAACTGAAGACTGACCCCGAAATGGTACTTTTCATTGAGAAAGGTATACGAGGTGGAGTGTCTCAGTGTACTAATAGGTATGCGAAGGCCAACAATCGGTACATGGGTAATGAATTTGATGTTAACAAACCCGAGTCATACTCGATGTACTTTGACGTCAATAATTTGTATGGCGCGGCAATGAGTATGCCACTACCTAAAGACTTATTTGAGTGGGTAGATGAACATGATTTAAATAATGTGAATAACTTTGTAAATGCCAATGACAATGTAGGATATATTTTAGAAGTAGACTTGCACTATCCTCAGGAGCTACATGAGCTACACAAAGATTTACCATTGTGCCCTGAGCACTTTTTACCACCGGGTAGCAAGTCTACTAAATTATGTACAACACTGTATGATAAAAAAAAATACATAATACATTGTGAAAATTTAAAACAATGTTGAGATTTAGGAAAGCAGTTGAAAAAAATTCATCGCGTACTTAAATTTGAGCAATCCCCATGGCTAAAGACATACATCGACAAGAATACAGACTGTAGGAAGGCCACCCAAAATGAGTTTGAGAAGAATTTCTTCAAACTCATGAATAACGCAGTCTTCGGTAAGACTATGGAAAATGTTAGAAAACACAAAGATGTTCAATTGGTTGCAAGATAGTCTGGTCGATATGGTGCATCAGACCTTATTTGTAAACCTAACTTCCATAGTCTTACTATCTTTGACAAAGACATGGTTACAGTGGAAATGAAAACAACCCAGGTATATTTTGACAAACCTATTTACACTGGGTTCGCGATTTTAGATCTATCAAAAATACTTATCTATGATTTCCACTATAACTATGTCAAATAGAACTTTACAAACCAACAATCTAAGTTGATGTACACGGACACTGACAGTTTAATTTACTACTTTGCAGTACCAGACATCTACGAAATCATGAAACGTGATATTTCAAAATTTGATACGTCGGACTACCCCCCTCAAAATTCGTACAATATGCCAATAGCAAACAAAAAGGTCCCAGGTCTGATGAAAGCTGAGAATAATGAGAAAATTATGACTCATTTCACCGGACTTAGGGCCAAACTATATGCATACAAAATTATGAATGATAGCAATACTAAAAAACGAGGAAAGGGAATCAAAGGTCCGACGTTGCGAACTATCACGTTTGATGATTTCGAGAGATGTTTTCACGATCACATTAACTTGACGAAAAAACAGTACTTAATTAAAAGTTCAAAACATGACGTGACGACAGTAGCACAGCACAAAATAGCCTTAAGCTGGACAGATGACAAACGGCAACTTTTGGACAACTCAACCGACACATTGCCATGGGGATTCACATCAAATGATGATGATGATGATAAAGATGATGAAAATGTTATATCTATTAAAAAAAGAAAACTTTTGTAAAAAAAAAAAAAATGAAAAATATTGTAAAAAATTAGTTTTTTAAGTATGTAAAAATTAGTTTTAAGGGTATGTGTGTAAATAAAAATGAATAAAACATTTATACACAAATGAAAAAAATAATTTTTTTATTTTATAGATATAAGTGTATTTTATAAGTTTATTTACAGATCAGATTTTTCAATCCAGCTGTTGTGGGAGCTATCGAAGCCGAGCCACTTTACGTACAATTTATTTCCACGTTTTTTCATAATTTTCTCCACTAGATATACGTCTGGATATTTGACTTTACTGAGTTCTTCTGCATAAAATCCACCTTCAATTGGCTTATCCTGATAGTCTACAAGCTTATACGTTGTTGGATTTGTTTTCTGCACTGTCTTAATTGTAAAAATTTCCGTCGTCCAGTTGGGTGTGTAACCTTTCTCAAACACATGTTTGTACTTGCTGATTCGAACTTTGTCTCCGACTTTGAATTTATTTTTTCGTGCTTTAAAATACGTACTTTAAAATACTCAATGAATAAAAAAATATCATTTTCTTATGTACTTTTGGAAAAAAAATACAAAGAGGAGATAATACTATTATAATTACAGACATCATCAATTTCTTTATCATTATTCACGGTTGAATTATCATCTTTAAATTCTTTTTTGACTTCTTGCTTGATTTCTTGTTTGATTTTATCCTTAGACGACTCGACTAGACTCTGCAGAGGTGTAACAATAGGCTTAAACATTTCACCCATTGCCTTCTCAGCTGTGTCTTTACCCAACTTGAGCATTCTGTGCTTTCGTCGGATAGCATCACTAGCCTGAGATATCTGATGTAAGACATCTCTCTGCTTTGAAAGCTCCTCGGTCTTCATGTTGATGGGTTAAAGTTCACTTAATCTCTGATGGCTATTTATTAAGTACAACTTAATTTATACATATAAAACAGTCAAATCCTTTTCTATATCTTCCACTATTTAGCTCACTGTCTTTGTCAATTACTACAAAACCATATTTACCATCAACATCATTCTAACATGCTGAACACAAGTCTTTAAATAAATTGTATGACATGTCAGTATTTACATAATCATCATACACATGCTTCAAGTTCATTTCATCTTGACGAAAGAGAACTATAAAATTTTCATTGTCGCGTATCAAATGCTTAGGAATACGTGTATAAGTCTGACAGAGATAAAAACTGTCAACATCTTTATGTCGACCCATACAAAAGTATGCTCTGATATGATCTTTTTTTTCACAAGCGACATCATCAAATATCATCAATGAGTTTGGTTTTGCATCTTCAGGTTTTAGTACTTCTTCGTGCTCGTTGAATGTATAAAATTCAATACCTTCAATGGGTTTAAGTAGTGACTCTAAAAATTTATATTTCGGTTGGTTCAGAGATTTTGAGTAGAGATAAATATTATCAAATCTTAAGCCATTGGGATGTATGATGAGTGAGAGTAGAGCATTTGATTTTCCGCAATTTGATGGACCACAAAATATAGCGCGTACACTGTTTGGCAATAAAGCGCCGTGTCCCTTAAGTTTTTTCACTCCGGTACCTTGAACAATTTGATCAAAATTTGTTATTGGTAACTTGGCCGCTTGACTTTTAAACTCCATGTTGCCAGTTTGCGATCATAACAACAACTCACTCAGCGAGCTATAAGTACCAGGTTTTATATCATTTTAAAACACTCATGATGCTGCTACTATGGAGTGCACATGTGTAAAGACCAGTGGAAAGGTTCTATAAACAGTCTAATTAATAAGCTACCAGTTCAACTACACATACCTGGATACCAGTACTATGGACCAGGTACAAAGCTAGCCAAAAGATTAGCTCTTGGTGATCCCGGAATTAATCCTCTGGACGTTGTGTGTAAAGAACACGATATCGCATACTCGTATAATCGCGAAAATTTAGCGGCACATCACGAGGCTGATCAAATACTTGCTGAGAAGGCGTGGCAACGTTATCAAGCAAAGGACGTTGGTATTGGTGATAAAGCTGCTGCGTGGAGTGTAAATAGAATCATGAAGATGAAAAAAAAGATTCGGAATGGGGTTGAAGAAAAGAACAGCTGGCAAGAAAAAGCCTACTAAGAAAAAAACTGGCAAGAGAAAGACTAGCAAGAGGAAGACTATCAAGAAAAAGACTAGTGTAAAGAAGCAAGTAGCATTAAGACAAGTTGTCACAGCTGCCTAAAATTCCATGACTCCTGGAAGTGATCCAATTAAAACGGCGTTGAAAGGAGCTCGTCAGGCTGTTAAAAAATCTGGTGGGAAAAAAATATACGGCTGCCACGAATTCTACCGGTTCCATCCAAAGTTGGTGGTGTACTACCATTTTTAATACCACTTTTTACCGGCCTGAGTGCAACAATAGATTTGGCTGAGGGTGCTGCTGGTATAGCGAAAGCTGTAAATGATGCAAGTGCTGTTAAAAATCGATTGGAAGAGAGCAAACGTCATAATTTGAAAATGGAGCAAATATCTATGGGTAAAGGTTTATACTTGAGACCTTACAGAGGTGGTATGGGTTTATTTTTGAGACCATATCCAGTAGGCAGAGAATGCAAGTCAAAAAACAAGTAGAGCTACCACATCGACCACTTACAAACATCGACTTATTGAAATACGCTAAAGCTCTAAAAATTCCAAACTTTCGTGGTGTTTTTATGAGAAATGATTTACCTAAAACTGGACCGAGAAAAAACGAATCAGCTATCATTAATCTTGATGATAAATTCGGACCTAGTACTCATTGGGTTGCATACAAGAAAAATAATCATAAAGTTATTTATTTTGACAGTTTTGGTAATTTACAACCACCACAAGATCTTATGGAGTATCTCGATGTTGGTAGCGTAAAATATAATCACAGAAGATATCAGGATTTTGATACAATTATGTGCGGACATTTATGTCAAAAATTTCTCACAGGACAACTATAAATTGATGTGACTTTGTGTAGAGCACATCAGTCATGGCTGAATCATTCATATTAACACTGACAGGATCCACATCCGTGTTGGAGGCCAATTATTTCCCTCCAATTGAATTATCACCGAATAAAAATTATGTCCTGGGACTTGTAGAGTTATTAACATTTAATTCAATACCCAATATTGATGTTGGTGCTAATAAATTCTATGTCTCTTATCCTGTGGATAATATTGATATCGAAAAAAATGATACAAATGATAAAAATAATGTTGATGAGAAAAAAATAGTCAAGAAAAAAAGAGCTAAAAGAAATATAGCAATAATTACAAAGTTTGATGACAATGTCGCAGTAACTAACGATAATAATAATAATAATATAATGAGTGAAAATATAGAAGCTGGAAAATATGAAACTGTTGAAGAGAGAGTCTTGACAATACCAACAGGAAGTTACGAAATCACTGACATTGAAAAATACATTCAAAAGAAATTACAAAGACTTAGCATCAGCATAAAAGCCAATAATAATGAATTAAAAAGTGAAATTAAATGTGATCAATTTGTAAATTTTACACCCCAAGATTATATTGGTACACTACTGGGATTTACAAACCGAAAGCTGACACCACATAAAACTCACTCATCAGATTTACCAGTGAAAATATTAAAACTCAATGCTCTGAGAGTTGAGTGCAACATTACATCAGGTGCTTACATAAATGAGCACAGAGTTCACACAATTCATGAATTTTTTCCAAGTGTACCACCAGGATATATGATTGTTGAATTGCCATCTCACGTCATTTATCTTCCAATCGCCGTACAAGCAATACAAAATCTCAGACTAAGAATTGTCGATCAAGACGGAAAACTGGCTAATTTCAGAGGTCAGACAATAACCATAAGACTGCATATAAAGTCTATAAAATAATGGGTATCGTGTATGAGACAAAAAGTGGTGCTGGCTATGAAAAGATAGCAACATGGTCGAGCAACATCAGTCGCCGAGTACCTCACAGGGTGTCAACACATCAGAACGCTCAGTTTCTACAGAGCCTAGGACTGAAATTACGTAGAAAATTAAGAAAATAAAAATTTATTTTTGTTGTTTGACGTGTACACGACCATGGCGGCGGTGGGAATCTTAAATATTCAACGACAAATTATTTTTGATGAGTCAATTGCGCACTATGAAGCGCATGCTCATCTCCCGTATGCTTCATCAACATTCAACAACAGCGATGAAATAAGAATTGCTGTTCAACATCAAGATTTGTGTCTACTTCCAAGTAAGAGTACACTACATGTGTACGAAAAATTCACAAAGTCTGATGGTACAGCTGTAAGTGCAACTACTCACATGGTCAACATGACATTCTGTCATATGTTTGAAGAAATACGCTACGAGCTTAATGGTGTTGAGATTGATCGTAATAAAAATGTTGGTATCACAAGTCTCATGAAAGGATACACATCACTGAGTCCTGCTCAACAAAATATACTCGAGAACTCAGGCTGGATTGTGGATGAAGCTGTAAACAAATTACACAATAACAATGGCTACTTTGATGTATCTATACCACTGAGTCTTTTGCTTGGATTTGCTGAAGATTACCATAAAGTTGTCATCAATGCAAAGCATGAATTAATATTAATAAGATCAAATGCTGATTTGAATGCCTACGTTGTGGCCACACCTGCTGCTGGAGCTCATGCTGAAGCTGCTAAAATTACGCTGCAAAAAATCGAGTGGATTGTACCATATGTGACTATGGCTGATAAACAAAAAATGGAAGCTTTGAATTATATCACAAGTGATCCAGCTATCTAAATCAGTTTCCGTGCTTGGGAGCTGTACGAGTATCCTCTATTGCCAAATACTTCGAAGCACATTTGGGCAGTAAAAACTTCTACGCAGCTTGAGAAACCACGTTTTGTGATACTTGGATTTCAAACAGTAAGAAAAAATGACGCAACTAAAAATGCCAGCGTATTTGATCATTGCAACTTCAGAGATATAAAATTATTTTTAAACTCTCAGAGTTATCCTTATGGGAATTTAAACCTCAACATTGCAAACAATCAATTTGCTCTGTTGTACGACATGTATATAAATTTCCAAATTTCATACTACAACAAAGAACCGTAGCCACTGCTAACGAAGAAGAAATTTTTGGAACAAGCGCCGCTGTACGTTATCGATTGCTCAAAACAATACGAATCGATACAATCTGGACCTGTGGACATTCGTCTGAAATTTGAATCCGCGAATCAATTCCCTGCACAGACATCAGCTTACTGCCTCAGAATACATGATCGCATAGTCGAGTATAATCCTATAAGCAGCATCGTACGAAAACTAATATAAAGACTGTTAAATTTAATCCAACGCCAACCATACATCACATGGATGTATGGAGATTTGCACACGAGCAAGCAAGAAGAGGCAAATGGGAGCAAGCAACAAGAGATCGAGAACGATTTAAACAAAGAATTAATAAATTAAATATAATTATTGAACCTGTATTAATTAATAAACTTACATTTATAAATGAATAAACTTTTTTTATATTGATATATAGTGTTTTTTATTACTTATAACCTAAAATATACATTTAAGTCTTACATAACCTTAAATACATAATAAACTATAGATATTTTTTTTAACCTAAAATATACATTTTAGCCTTACATGAACTATACTCTTTTTTCTTAATCTTAAAACTATACATTTTAGTCGTACATAACCTCAAATACATAATAAACTATAGTATTTTTTTCTTAACCTAAAAAAAATATACATTCTAGCCGTACAGAACCTCAAATACATAATAAATTATAGATATTTTTCTTAACCTAAAGAAATGCACTACAGTAAGAGCAATCTTTTTCAAATGGATATGCAAAGCTATCAGGGATATCATCGTTGAATATATAATGATCCTGACACCTTTGATAGCCCATTAATTTTTTATTATTTTTCAATTCTTCTGGTAGTTTGTGCCAAGCGAAATCGATTTGCTGGGCTGCATTATTAAGGATAAATGTATCATCAAGTCATGCGATATCTCGATCATCCATGCACAGTAAATTCTTCAATTGATTGAATATCTGAACTGACTTCTCGTAGGTTGGTTGAATTCCATAAAAATGCCAGAACCATCTCTTGAACTCTTGGACATTTTGAAATGCGCATGAAGTATCCAATTTCTTTAAATGATAAGCATAATATGGACATTGATCTTTCAAAAAATCATTCTTTTGATAGAGTGAGAAAAATCTCATTATTTCTAAGTCAATAATTGGTACAGCAGTGTCCATTAAATGTTCAAGCCATTTTTTCTTTCATTCACCTTGTACGTAAAAGTATCGTGCATGTTTGACCATAATTCCAAGAATTTCTTTTAATAATTCATATGGTAGCAAACCAGCTATCCATGATATTGAATGTTGATGTCCACAGTGATCAACACTTTTCTGCATTACAGCAACGTCAGCTTGATCCAAAGGTGGTTCAAAGAACTAATGTTCGCTTCGTGCAAGTCCATATGTACCCACTTTATCATAAATATCAGTAGCGCAAAGTTCTTTCACCACAAATTTGCCATCAGGCATCTCAAAACCCACAAAATCAATTATGAGGTCCATGGTGTTTGTTAGCATTAAACAATAGCTTGGTTAACATGAACGCAGTTTTATAGCAAGCCTGTTCGTATTCACGGCGATCTTTGAAGCTAAGTAATAATTTCTTGACCAATGCTTGACTTGTAAATCGATTTCGTTCTTTTGTTCGGCCAATTTTTTTAATTTTTCTCGATCTTCATTATGACGATCAAAGTCATTAACGTTGTCGTCGTCCATTACATCCTCGAAGTCGATCTGCGCATCATGAAAGCATACATCCGTACACACATGGGATCTGGAAAAGAAGTTTAATTAATTAGTTATCATAATTAAACGACTATAAAGCAGGTTATTAAAAAAATAATTACTACATACCTCGACGAACGACTCATCGTGATTATTTATTTGCCATACGCTTTTCTAGTTTCACAAACTTTTCCGTAGTTTTTATTAATCTTCTGGATAAAATTCTCCTATCGTGGCAGCTTATACATGATGCTGCTAATCGAACTGTGAATTATTTCCGTGTTTTTCGCAAACGCAATTATATCGTCAATAAATTTACCGATAGACTCAGGAGGAGGTACGTCGCCAAAAAACCCTCCAATGAGATCTTCAAAACTTTCCGCAAAAGGGTAATTATTACAAAGAAAAATCTTTTCACTTTCAGTTAATTCAGCCATAAATACAAGGTCTGGCACGCAAATTGTTCTCTTCAACTCTTCTCAGCGTAGACTGACTGGATGCGAGCTCTCGAGCTCAACGCTCAGACCAGGATCCCCCACCCCAAACCATAAAACAAGTTCAAACTTGTCGAATGACGTTACAAACAAAGGAAAACGAGTCCAGGCCTGTTAGATGATGCAATATTCAAGAGAAGAGTGGGGGGGGGTGACTAAACCAATAGATGGCGTGCACTTCGCAAGCTTCTCGCATGTACCCTTACACACCCCAGTTTCAATATATAAAACCGGATGAGTGTGTAAATGTACTTTGTGATGACGCTCAAAGCTGATAGACTGAGAATCGTCAGCCTTAATCGCCATCAGGAAGTCTATTTTGTTTCAAAATTTCCCGCACCGAACAGACTAAGCGACCACTAGTCAATTTAACCGGCAGAGCTATATCATGAGCTCAAAATGGCCTCCATAAAGCTCAAACAGTACCTGAACATGAGCTCAAGAATGATTTACAGTGGGTAAAATAGAGCTTGCTCACTGCCAAATCAGAGTTTACCGACTGCCAATCTAAGGGCAGCCGGTAAAACAGGCCTTACCTACCACCAGTATGTCCACCGACCGCCGACAGGTTACCCTCCGTCAGTAACTTAGCGCGGACTAGAACCCACAATCTGTTTTGTCGGGGGGGGGGGGGAACTTTCCCAGCTCAACTACTGAAGAAGTTGCTGAATTTATAATGAAATATGTAACTTGTAAGTTACCTAACAAAAAAACTTCACCAACACCGTATAGACGTGTGACGACACATCAACAACATCATCATAATAGCTATTGTTTACAAACAAAAAAACTAAAATCAGGTAAAGTTATTAAATCTTGTCGATTTGGATTTCCACGACCTACTACCGAACATTTTATATTTCGTGACGTTACTACTTCAGTAGCTGGGTGTAGAAATTTAAGAAACAAAAGTCGAGTTTATGATCTTCCTAGTACTGATAGTGAATCCAATATTAACGACTATAATCCTACAATTTTATGTGTATGGGAAGGAAACATGGATATATAATTTATCGGAGAATAATCCACGTTACTGACACATTATGTGACAAAATATGCTACGAAAACAGAAACTGCTAAAACGTCAGAAACAATCGACGAAATTGTTTTAAATAAATCGAAAATGGTAGATGAAAATAAGTCAACTAAAACTCTATCTCAACTTTTATGGAGTATAGGATTTCGTAGTTTAAATCATCGAGAAATTGGAGCTTTAGAAGCTGCTGACATATTGTTGGGTATTTCTCTATGTGGAACAGATTCAGACACAGTTGTAAGGTGGCTGGATGTTCGAATGATAAGGAACAGAAAATTAAAGACAAAAGTTGAAATTGAACAATTGGAACAAATTGATCCTAAATCTACTGATATATTTAGTCCTTTATGGATAGATAATTATTAACCAAATCGCCCTAAAGAGTTAAAAGATGTATGTTTGTATGATTTTGCTAGATGGTATGACATGACTAAAACTGAGCCGAAAAATAATATCACCGAATATTATGAAATAGGTTCATCATTATATTTAAAACGAAGGACACGAGGTTATTTAATCAATCATTACAGATATAATGTTGCTAATCAACCAGAAGATTATTTTTGTTCATTGTTGTTATTATTTCAACCATGGCATGATACAGAAGATTTGAAAAATGGATATGAAACTTACGCTGAATCATTTAGATATCAGCAACATATACTCGAACAAGCTAAAGAATATTATGAATACACTGAAGATTTTCAAAAAGGCTTAGACTATATAAAAAACCTAATTGAATATAAACGTAAGGATGACGCTGATAATGAAGATTCAAAAAATGAATCAGCAGATTGTAATGGTGCTGAAATGAATTTAACAGCTAAAGAGTTAGATGATGCAGCAAAAAAAAATAGATAATCATTGCACTTTAACTGATATGATCAATAATATGAACACTGATCAGACTAAAGTTTTTCAAAAAATTAAAAATAAAGTATTGTCTAACGATACAAAAATTAGATTGTACGTTAGTGGAGAAGGGGGTACCGGAAAAAGTTTTCTAAAAAATGTAATTAAGCGTTGGATGAAAGAAGAAATGAATCAAGATACTATTGTAACTGCTCCAACCGGTATTGCAGCTTTTAATATTAATGGCCTTACTGTACATCGAGTATTTTAATTGCCAGTTGAACACGGTTTTACACCGGCTTATAAACAACTATCAGATAATGCCCTAAAAGTATTACGTGATCAATTAAAAGACGTTACATTATTTATCATCGATGAAATATCAATGATTTCTAATATAACTTTAATATACATACATTTGAGATTAGTAGAAATTTTTAATGTTGATGACTGGTTTGGAGGAAGACATGTGGTTGTTTTCGGGGACTTACTCCAACTTCCTCCAGTACATGAAGATCCAAGTTATATGACACTATCGTCAGCAGATGCGCAAAAATATATTAGATCATTAACATCTGTGAATTTATGGAGTGATTTATTCAGCTATGAAGAACTAGCCATTAATATGAGACAAAAAACTGATAAAGTTTACAGTGAATTACTCTCTAGAGTACGAGTCAGCTCAATGACATTTGACGATATCAAATTATTGGAACAAAGAAAAATTACAATTGATTCTTCATTGTCATACTATGATAGATTGCAAAAAGTATGTAATTATATGGAAAAATTACCATTAGATACAGTTTGCTTGGTACCCACTTGTAAACAGTGTGATTTAATAAATTCGTTAATGACGAATAAAATTTCTTCTGAAGAAATTATTCTTAAGGCTAGTGACTATATCGATTGTCCTGAATCATTAAAAAAGAAAGCACACGACACTTTGGTTAAAATAGAAGAAGATGCTAGTCGATCAGCTGGACTTGCTGGAACAATTGTAATTAAAATTGGTGCAAAAGTTATGCTTCGACGAAATATTGATGTCACACTTGGTTTAGTTAATGGTGCCATTGGTACAGTTATATCAATCCCAAAATCCATAGATGGCCGTAAGATACACGGTGTTAATTTAGATTTCGGTTCAGGTAAAGTAAACACTATTGAGAGGGCTAAAGTTAAATTTCAATTACTGGAAAGAGCCTTCGTCATAAGAAAACAGTTTCCATTGTGTTTAAGTTATGCAGTCACTATCCACAAGAGTCAAGGTTTAAGCCTCAAAAATGCTCTTATCGAAGCAGGCAATAGTATTTTTAATGTTGGTCAAACATATGTAGCTCTTTCTCGGGTTACAGAACTTGAAGGATTACATTTAATCAATTTCGATCCTCATTCAGTTAAATCTAACCTTTTAGCAATCGAAGAATTCAATCGCTTACGAAAAATTTATAGATCTGACCTTTCTCCCATTTCAATTTCTACTATACTTTGGCATAAAATTTGGGATTTAATTTGGGTTGTTGACGAAAATTCTGTTGAAATTGAAACAAAAACTTTAAAAAAATCATGTGAAAAGTTATTAGTATTTCGAGGTATCGAAAGTTCTGATTGTATTTCTAGTGGTTTAAATTCAATCATACAGTGCATCTTTGATAATACAATACTCAGAACGGCATTGAATCATGATCCAAACAATCAGTTCAACAACGAAAACTTAAATAATTTATTTAATGTATACAATAGTCACGAAAATATTTTAAAATCTAGTGACATAAAAAAGTCTGTGTACAAACAGGCGTGTCCTAATAGAGAGTCTGATCCTGTAGCAATATTCACTACGATATGTAATGATAATCATGATATCAGAAATTTAGTGCAATTTGAGCAAGTATGTATGGTTCGTTGTAAAAAATGTAATTACACTAATTCGAATACAATTCTAGAAAACATTATGTGTATTTCAATAACTGATGAAAAAAAACTATACAATTTACCAGAATTATTTGGTTCATCCTTTGGTCATTGGCACGATACTTTGAAAATTTGTAACAATTGCAAAGAGATTGAAGAAACACACACAAAAATTTTATTACATACCTTGCAATCAATAGTAGTAGTGAAGTTAGATTTATCACCAGTAAAACATAATATTGTGGTTCAGAAAAAAGGATACATAAAATTTGTACCACAGGCCAAAATATCTTTATGTAATAAAACAATAGTGTCGTAAGTGCAATATTTTACTCTGAAGAAAATTATAATTGCACTCATTGTGTTGCTATGATTAAGGATGCTTCAAAATGGGTCAAAATCGATGATAAGAATGTGCAATCAGCTCGATGGCCCACTAATGCTAAGAATGCTTACGTATTATTTTTACAAAAGAAGTAGAAAAAAATAATCAAGTAACTCGACAACTCGATATACGATCGGTTAAAAAATAACAATACACAGTTGAAAATTTTGTGCTCTTGTGTGTAAAAATTCAGTGGTTGAATATTTTGTGTCAATTATTTGTTACTATCAAGTGTAAATTTAACCAAATTTGATGAATGTTTTATCTGATCTCAACAAGTTTTTTGTGTTATTACATTTATAAGGAATTAATACAACACATTATTTGTGTTGACACAAATTTAACACAAAATAACAGTTGACTGAATTCCGAAAATGTATATTATAGGGAAAGTCGAGGATTTATTTTTTTGTTTCTGTAACATGAAAAAAATTTTGCATATTATAGACAACATTTAATTTGTGTAGATGCCACCGCAATTATTGTGTAATTAAAATTCCATAACATTTGAAAAGAGTAAAACCAACCATAAGTTTGTGTCGTTTACCAAAGGATGCTCACTCTTCTCATACGCTTTGTCTGAAAGTGTAATAAGAAGTGCCTTCAGTTAATCGACTTGTAATTGTATTATTTAACACGTGACTGTGATTTGTCGTAAAAAAATAGATTAATACTAATGTGTCAAGTGAATATATATTGATTTATTTATATGATTCAGTTTTTATATTACATAATTACCTTATTATAATAGTAGGATTCATTATTATAATTATACAACGTAACCTACAGAATTATATTATTTGAAAGTTAATCATTTGGTTTGGTATTATTTTGTGAATTTTTGCTCGTGACTTTTTTGTTATTTATGGTAAAAAACTCAGCACCTAATCAGAGAACTAGTACCCGAACCTGATCATTCCATTTATTTGTATATCTATATTTACTAAAATTTAACAAATATAGATACACAAGTACACGACTGATCGGGCACATGTTGCCCGATCGAGTACCGTGTCTCTTACATTATATTATAAAGAATATTTTGTGAAAAATAACAAAAAAATTTATTATTAAAATCCTATAAATTTTTTCGAAGATAGGATGTTTGTAAATACAGTGTCGTACTTTATGAAATTCGTCGTATTTTCAAGTTCAATTTCAGTATAATGATGGAAAAGTGTGGGTCCAACTACCTACGTACAACAAATATCATGATGTTAGTTTAAAATGTATTATTAATACATACTCTTTGCATGCACAGGTACATAAATTTTGTAATTAGATTATTTTATGTAATTTTATAATTTTAATTTCTGTTCTTGAATAAATAAATACTTAATTTCTTCAAAATATTGTTTATCGTTATTTTCATCATCATGACCACTATTATTATTATTATTAATACTTTCTTTTCGTATGCTCATTTATATATATATATATATATATATATATATATATGTATATATATATATATGTATGCTAGCCAGAGTATGTAAAATTGTCTCTATCATGTGTTTTCACCACTTACAACTTTTTTTTCTGTAGAAAAGTGCAAGAGAATAAGTATATTTACGAATGTTTGAACGGTAAATGTTAAGATGTCGATGTCAATAATAAATAAAAAATAAAGACTCATCCAACATTACGACGTGCCAACCGAAGCGCGCAAGCAATAGCTAATGCATATATATATATATATATATATATATGTATATATTTATATGTCCATGGAAATTCTGAAAAAAAAGAAAAGCATACCCTTGGGTCAAAGGAGAGGGAGGATAAGTACTTAGCACCATTTGCTAGTTGTAATAGGTGAAAGATGCTGGAAGAGGGGTCAAACCACTAAACGATTTGATATTCAAAATTATTAACAGAAAAGCCCGACGTTGATGAATATCTTTGACGTTAATTTTAATAAGAACTGTCGTTAAACAACTGGAACTATTTATCTTATAAAAATAGATCAAGCACGTTATAATGTTTGGCAGTACTAAATTATTAGTTGGTACTATTATATTGTTTCTAAAAAATAATACAATAAACAGCATACCCTCACGTGTTATATATCACGACTACGCATTACTTTAAGACGAATTTTTTGAGTTTAGTTTGGAAGTCGAACTCTAATAAAATACATTAAAACTATTCGCAATCAACACGACAAAAAGAAAACAAATCCTACCAAAAACAGATTCTCTGTATAACATCGCGCCAAGTACACGTTTAAAATTTTTTACAAATAAGAAAAAATTATTTTTTACAAAAAAAATAAATCAAATAGAAAAAATACCAAGTACTTAAAATCCTACCAATAACAGATTCTCTGTATAAAGTCGCGCTAAGTACACGTTTAAAATTTTTTAAAAGTAAAAAAAAAATTATTTTTTACAAAAAAAAAGTCAAATCGAAAAAATACCAAGTACCTAGTATGATGCAAAATCATAACAAACATTTTCATAAAATTTGAAAAAAAAATTGTATAACAAAATTTCAATGTACTTGGTGTGCGTTACTACATGTACTCAAGCAAAATTAATTTCTAATAAAATCAAACATGTTTTTGTTTACTCTTTTGTAAGCACACCAAGTACATTGAAATTTTGTTACACAATTTTTTCTTTAAATTTTATGAAAATGTTTGTTATGATTTTGCATCATACTAGGTACTTGCTATTTTTTCGATTCGACTTTTTTTTTGTAAAAAATAATTTTTTTTTTACTTTTAAAAAATTTTAAACGTGTACTTAGCGCGACTTTATACAGAGAATCTGTTTTTAGTAGGATTTTAAGTACTTGGTATTTTTTCGATTTGATTTATTTTTTTTGTAAAAAATAATTTTTTCTTATTTGTAAAAAATTTTAAACGTGTACTTGGCGCGATGTTATACAGAGAATCTGTTTTTGGTAGGGTTATTATTTACACCAATCGCGTTTCACTTGTCCATTAACAAAATCAATCGATCGTACACTTGCTCAGTTCTCACAGAAATAATCGGATTCTTCTTCACGCAAGAATTAGTCGTTGGTCACCTCGGATTGTTCGTGACGGCATATACCGGATCGGTCAAAACTCGGAATCCAAATTGTTCGTTCAGTCGAGTCGAATTGTTCAAATAAAAAAAAAACGTGGCCGTTCAGTATGGCGTCTATCCCGGATCTCTCGTTTCAATCCATGCGGTGGATCGATTGCTTGGTCTAAGGTGAAATTTTCGATTCTAGATGTCACTAGAAATTGCTCATCCGGTAAGCATTGATTATGTTAAATAAATTCAAACCACGAGTCGATGTTGAATTTTCCATCATGTTACAATGTATATATATATATATATATATATATATATATATATATATATATATATATATATATATATTTATTAGGGTGCTTGATTTTAGAGCAACATTTTTTTTTATCAAGTCTCACCTAAAAATCTTGTAGTTGGTGGAAAAACAAAAATTTTGAGCCGCATGGCAGCTTTTATTTCCGATTTTAATTCGTCACTAATCCCTTTTTCATTTTCTCCATTTAAATAACATTAAAAAATTATTGTTCTAACTTTTTCCTTCCACTCACCGTATTAAAATTTTTTTTTTGCATTTTGGCTTATGGGCTTTTGTAAAGGATTACATTTGCTACAATAAAGGTCCTTTGATTCGAGTCCATAACTCGATTAGATTTCTACACAACTCGCTTCTTAGATTATAATTTCGTTGAAATAACGCTAAATCTCATCTAGCGCCCATACTATTGATAATGGATAAAAAATATAAGAAACAATTTCATAGGAAATTTTACGTCCTACAATTTTTGTAATCAAGCAATTGTTCCTAACTCTCGAAGTTTAGTAACTACAGCTTCATAAAATATAAAATCATGGAAAAATTTATTTTCTATGTCTCCAAAATTAATTTAATGGATCTATGTGAAAAAGTTGAACGCAGACATTGTATGTCATCGGACTTATTAAAATCTAACGGCAGTAAAATTTTTCTAACCAATTAATCGACAGCTAGTATTGGTTTTGTAAGTCCCATATATTTAAGAAACTTTTTTTAAACTATTTAAGTAACTTGATTATTTATGCTAGGTCTAAAATTCATGCATAACTTATGTAGTATCAGTATTTCTATCACAATTTTTCGGTTCGACCTTTTCACGTAGATCTATTAAATTAGTTATTGGAGACGTAAAAACTAAATTTTTCCCTATTTAGTAGATTTTATAAAAATCTAACTTTTGTATTTGTCCTCATGACGCAACTTTACAAAAATTTTAACATTTTCTATCTATTTGAGTCAAGTAGGTTCCAAAAATACTATTGGTCAAAAAGTTTATATATATATATATATATATACGATATAACGTGCGGTTCTCCCACGATAGTGTCTAAAATTCTGTACCGATCTTAATGAAAATTTTTTTGCATACTCTTTAGCTACAGAGCTCGGTTCAGTTCGAAGATGAGCTAAATCGGTCGAAAAGTTTAAAAGTTATAATCATTTAAAGATTTTTTAATTTTTTAAAAAGTTTAACTTTTCTTGATTTATCTTTAAATAACTTTTGATCCTAAAGAGATAATCTACTTTTGATGATTGAATCTTTATGCTCATTCGATTTGCTTTAATTTAAACTATGTTGCTTACTCTTTAGATAATTTTTTCTAATACTTTGATGAATTTCAAAATTTTCAGGGAAATAGAAAAAAACAGTTTTTTTTTAAGTTCTCATTTAATAACTTTCAAGTGATACATAATAGTTGAATCTTGTTAATATTTTCATGTAGCTTATCGAATGAGCTTCATATTTCAGTAGTATTTTTTTTATATTCAACGAAAATAACCTATTTATTTATTGAAAGTTAGCTGTTGCATTCGTTTTTCCACTTTTGAATAAATTCATGTAACTGTTCCAATTTTGATTCCTGCCGTGTAACACTTTTAAAATCTCAACATTAAAGTATACATAAAGTATTTTTTCAAAATTGATAAGCATAAATATTGTTGATCTTATAAGCTTTAGATAGATTTTTAAACGCCACCACCTACCTTACAGATTTAAATAATTATATAAATAATGAAAAATCTACTTCCATTTCGGCTGCCGAATGGCCTTTTTTTATATTTTAAGATGCTGTAGGTACTAAACTTCGAGATTTAGGACAAATTGTTTGATTACATAAATTGTAGGACTTAAAATTTCCTATAAAATTGTTTTCTACATTTTTTATCCATTACCAATAGTTTGGGCGCTAAATGAGATTTAGTGTTATTTTTACGAAATTTTAATTTAAGAAGCGAACTGTGCAGAAATCTAATCGAGTTACGGCCTCGACTCAAAGGTTTTTTTTTTGCAGCAAATTTAGTTCTCTACAAACGCCTATAAGCCAAAATGCAAAAAAAAATTTAATACCGTGAGTGGAAGAAAAAGTTATCAAAAGTAATTTTTCAATGTTATTTAAATGGGGAAAATAAAAAATGGATTATTAATTTTTGTTTTTCCACCGACTACAAGATTTTTAATTGGGATTTGATAAAAAAAAATACTCTAAAATGAAGCACTCTAATATATCTATTTATATATGGTGGTTCGGTTGCACTCCGCATCATGGCGTTTACAACTCATGCTTTTCGCATGACTATAAATATTGATTCTATTAATGTATAAGATTGCTACGTTAGGGTTGACGTACAAACTGTATTTATGATGTTCGATGTACAGCTTCTCATGAGTCTGCCCTATTAGCTCTCCATAAGAATCGTCTGTAATTTATTATACCCGAGCTGGCAGTACAAATGAAACTAATACTAGTACTTAGCCTAATCTGGAGTTCGGTAATGTAGTTCTTGGTGATCTTGAACTGGCTGATTAATGATTCTCCAGGATACCCCTCTTGGACATTGGTGCTTGTATTCAGGTGCTGCTTTACTTATGCTTAATTATAAGGAGGTGGACTGGACAATCAGGTGAATTCACTGAAACACTGGTACAGTTACTGACTAAATAACTATTCATTTAACTGATAATTATCAGTTCTGCCACAACAAGCACACACTGGTACAATTGTCTGAATAACACACAACTAACTGCGTGTGATATTACTGTTACTGCTATTTAAAAACAGCGATTTTCTAAAGTTTAATTAGTTTTGAATAGCTCTAACTTTACAAAATCGGAGCAATCATGCAAAAGATGGCTAGATTCTAGTAAAATATACCTCGACAAAAGATATTAGTTGCTGGTCGATTCTCAACTTCAAATACGGTACTTATAACAGTGTTTTATAAATACGCAAAATTGAATCAAAACAGTTGTTCAGTTGAATGCTATTAGCTTAGCCCGATATAAGTTAAGACCTAATATCTACTTTTTTCATAAAAGTAAAAGTCTTACTGAGAAGAATGCCGCTGGACAGGAGTCTTTAAGTTATATGAAAGCTGAAATACAAATATTTAAAAATTAGTGAAAAATCAACTTTTTTAAAAATTAAAAAAATTTTCCAGCGACCGGATTTGCACATATCGGGCTCGAATTTTCAGGATCGTCTCTTTTTTTGGTGGGCTTTCGAGAAAACATCACCATTAAAATCGCTGACTCCAGTACGCACACTTTCGTCAAGAATTAATTAATCTGCCCATCTATATATATATATATATATATATATTGTAACGAATGTGAAATTGATGTTTTAAAATATTTGAATAACTAGAAAACAAATGCATTCTTCTCTTGTTTTATAGATACGCGACTAGAGTCAGTCAGTCTTATATTGACAGCATAACAGCATACATCTGTACATCAAAAAACTATATCTCTCTTGCCATTCTTTTACTGCTGTTAATTGTGGTGTTATTATTTCTAATATAAGTGTGTTATCATTGTAGTGTATAAGTGATATTAATTTAAGATACCAGTCACTACAATTTGGTGTCAGAAGTAGGATAAGTGCGCGTAACTTTCGTGTGTCGTGTGAACTTACAAATATAAAATTAAAATGAAAATATTTGTCAAAATATCGTGACGTGACGGGGAAGGCAAAGATTAGAAAGAAAACGATCATGATTCGTTTGATGTTACTAAAGACGCAAATAATTATAAATTAAAGAATAAATTCAGTGATCAATTAAACAAGTTGCACGAGATGTCCCGTTGACACAATTCAATATACGTCAATGCTAATTGTGGGTATACGCATCATACTTACTTAAAAGAATTAGGTGGGGACATGAGGAAGATCGAGAGAATAAGAGATCAAAGAAACTTGGCGTTGATAAATATATATGCATAAAATTTTTTTAAATTAATTTTTTTTTTTTTTTTCCAAAGTCGGACTTAACACTACATATATAAAAAAAAAAGTTCGTGATTAATAAATTAATGTTGTGAAAATATTTTTATTAATTTACGTTAACGTGCGAGTATGCGTAATTTCGTGTGTGATAAAAATGTAAAATTATAGCGATCGAAACATCAAATTCCGGATATTGTTATTATTTCAAAAAAATAAAAAACAGTGAAGCTGGAAGAATATTTACTTAGCATCAATTGAGGAGTTGGAGTTGAACTTATGGACAACTGAAAATTCGGGAAGGATTCTTTGGTGATGTACCATTATTTATTAATAATAGTAGTTAAGTGAAATCAAAAATAAAAGAAATGTCATTTTATCAGATACAAATTAACTAAAAATATCGTGATATCCAACCGCTCTTTTGTTTTGTAATCGATTAACGTGATTAATAAACCGGGTATATTTAATGATTTTGTGTTGAAGAACGATATATAAAAAGAAAAAAGAAAAATAATTTTTGTACAGATAGTCAATTTGAAAATATTTTTTTATTGTCCTGTCGGGGCTGTGTAATCCCTCAAGTATTTTATTGAGTCAATGAATATAAATTTAGACGCATAAATAAGAAATTTTGTTAAACTACTGAGATTACTGTCATGATTTAAATAAAAAAGAAAAGGAATGTCAATATTAACGGAAATAATTTATAATTTCGTTTACTTCAATGTAATTGGGAAGGTCCTTATGAAATTAAAAATAAATTAAATAACGTAGTTTACAGAATTAGGAAAATACCGAATGGAAAATATAAAATCGTGCATGTAAATCGTCTTGCACCATATCGTGATCAATAAGAAAACTTAAAGAGAAGTCCGACTGGGGCGCTAAACGATCTCAGCATAGACGTTGTAAAGGCTTTCTGGGATTCTGTAGTCAGTTGGTAAGTCTAGAATATCTCTTTCAAACTGATAGAATTAAAAGATCTGTCTGGACGACTTACTAAAGACTGGTATAGTCCATAAAAGAAGTCTGGCAGTAGAACCTGAATGGCCACACTGTAGATGTCATTGAAGGGTTCCCGAGATACTGAAAGAGGCCTGGCTGGGGCTCTAAACGATCTCGGTGGTAACGCTATTTGGGAATTCCCGGGATTCTATTAGGACTGGGAATGTTCTGGGTTCGATTATTAATTGGAGAGAAATCTGACTGAGGGCCCGGAACGATTGATCGTTGCAGGGGATTCACGGGATTCCTGGGCCTTTGATGATAGACTGGATATTTCATTTGGTTTGAGTGAGCTCAGCTCGAATTAAAAGTCCGAATTCTTAGGACTTATCATGGGTCAACAGTATCCTGACTGGAGCTTCGGGATCCATCCGGGATTGACTTCGTCAGCATTTCTCTCTTGTTAATGGCGACGACTTCTGAGAAATAGATGGATACACTGGAGAGTTTCCGAGGAACTTACTTAAATAGAAAAATTAAAAGAAATTAATTGAAATTCGTTGCAACGTGTATTCTTCAGTATTATTGATGTGTTAGCTATAGATAACACACCGGCATATGGACTGAATGGATCGAACGGTAGAACATTAAGCATATAAGATCAAAATTATTGAATTGATCATGATAATGAAAGTTAATAAATTAACAACTTATAAATAATAAAATGTAACGATAAAATACGTTTAAGTATAAAATTTAATAAAATTTTAGAGATACTCGTTTTGTTTTCTTTATTATGTGCAGATAATATTTCCAATTTCATTGGGAAGGGAGAGGAGTCAATTCCTAGTCCTTCAAGGAGGACAGGAAGAAGTTTCTGTTCCCATCTCGTTCCTGTTACAATTTTTAATTTTATTATTTTGATTCGTTGAATAAGAAAATGGAGACACGCGCGTCGATTAACTTCTTAGCAGAATATTTTATTTTTGAAGTGAAACTTCTTTAGGCGCGGTAGGGAAAAAATTCTGTAACTCCTTATCTTTAGAGTGGATCTTATCTTGTAACTCGAATCTTGTAACTAGTATACGTGAAGGTATATATTTGAGTGTGTGTATAAGCATGTATGAGTGTCTGTGAGGGTCTAGTAGGAGACCAAAATGAGTCAATGTACAGTTGAGTATATATACTCCAGGACTTCGTATAGTATATAGTTAATGAGCAGTCTCAAATAAGATAAATCTATCTATAAATATATATATATATATTTTGTCCAATTTTGAGCTCTTGATATTAATATTAACCACTGGAACAACGTCGTCGAAGTTTTTCCATGCTAAAAGCACGTAAATTTATTTTTTTTCCTTTTCAATGAATAAAACTCAGCCCTACATTTATGTATCGTATCGGTCCAAAGTTTTTCTTGAAGAGGATTGTATGTTCTGTAAAAAAGCCAGTATCTGCTTAGCTCTGAGTTTAACTCTAGCTTTCCTGTGAGTCTCTAATGTCAAATTTTATATCAAATTGATGGATTTTTGCTGTTAACTCATGAACGGTCGAGTTTAGAGAAAAAAAGTGTATGACCTTTTTTGTAGGAAATTCAGTTTTCTATAAAAAAGATTTCATAACTTATGTCTGTAAAACTATTATTTTAAAAAATACACGAATTTGAAGTTATTTAAATTTTAAATTTTAACAAAATTTCGAGATTAATTGTTTTATAATTAAATAACATTTATATTTTTAGTAGTTTTTCGTCTAATTTTATTTATTACTTAGCACAGAAAAAAAAATGTTTTTAAGACATTCAAAATTAAGTATATACAATCTATTTTTGTAATGAACTCGAAATAAAATGGGTTTTTAAACTCATTAAGGTGGAAATTTCAGGGTATTTTTTATATTTTATATATATATATATGTATTAATCCTTATCTTTCAAAAAGTACTGATAGTATATTAATTACTAGAATACCTCCTTATTTTTAAAATTAAAAAACATTACATACTCATATAACTGATTAGCCCTGATGTACCAATAATGAAAAGTAATGGTATCTCGCAAATGTATTAATATAAATAATTCTTAACAGTTCTCGATTCACCAAATGTCAAATCAATAAATAAACATGACCAATAGAGTTAAAAAATTTATTTTAAACAAATGACAATCGAATAGAATAAATTTAGGTACAATAAAAATTCATCATTTCTTAGTCAAAAAAATATGTTCCGTATAAGTAATCACCAACATATCATATACTAAAACCTTTACCGAAACACGCTGCATCTTATGGCATTATTCCAATCGATTCAGTAGTTTTTACAGTATATCAGAACGAAAAGGTCGGCTCTCCAATTATTGGTATAGATTGGATCGAATAATCAATTGAAACGGAAATGATAGCTTACTTACATACATTTTTGGCAGTTTAATGATTTTACATAATAAAATATGATTCTTTTGTCAGTCTTTTAATGATTGACTAGCATTTATTATACAACTGTAGCGATAGTTTAAAAGCTAAAAAGCGCTGCTTAATCATTAAAAAATTGACATAAAAATCATATTTTATTATGTAAAATCATTAGACTGCCAAAAATGTATGTATTGAAATAAAATGTATGTATGTATGTATGTATGTATGTATGTATGTATGTATGTATGTATGTATGTATGTATGTATGTATGTATGTATGTATGTATGTATGTATTAAATTAAAATGTATTATTTTAATTTAATAATTCATATACTATCAGTAATTTATGAAAGATAAAGATTAATACATAAATATATAAAATATAAAAAATACCCTGAAATATTAATCCAAATGAGTTTAAAAACCCATTTTATTCTAAATTCAGTACAAAAATAGATTGCAAATACTTAATTTTGAATGTCTTAAAATTTTTTTTTTTTTGCTAAGTAATAAATAAAGTTAGACGAAAAACTACTAAAAATATAAATATTATTTAATTATACTACAATTGATCTCGAAATTTAGCTAAAATTAAAAATTTTAAAAACTTTAAGTTCATGTATTTTTTAAAATAATAGTTTTACAGACATAAGTTATGAAATCTTTTTTATAGAAAACTGAATTTCCTACAAAAAAGGTCATACACTTTTTTTCTCTAAACTCGACCGTTCATGAGTTAACAGCAAAAATCCATCAATTTGATATAAAATTAGACATTAGAGACTCACAGGAAAGCTAAGGTTAAACTCAGAGCTAAGCAGATACTGGCTTTTATATAGAGCATACAATTCTCTTCAAGAAAAAATTTGGACCGATATGATACATAATGTAGGGCTGAGTTTTATTCATTGAAAAGGAAAAAAACTAAATTTACGTGCTTTTAGCACGGAAAAACTTCGACGACGTTGTTCCAGTGGTTAATATTAATATTAAGAGCTCAAAAATGGACTAAATGTTTATTTTAACATATAGAACGAGATTTTCGATGGGGAGTGAAGAAAAAAAAATGTTCGTTACAAACGGCGGACCCATATATATATATATATATATATATATATATATATACATACATATATATAAATATATATATATATATATATATATATATATATATATATATATTTATATATATATATATATATATATATATATATATTACAGTATATACCAGACATTTAGTTTGTTTATGTGTATGTAAATCATATGGACACCTTGGTAAAATTAGCGCGTTTATAAAATTAATTTTGATCATAGCCAAAGTGTGGTATAGCGATTTATAAGTTTGTATTTTGAAATTATTGGGCTAGTCAACAAGTTCAAAAACGCGAAAATTCTTGATAAAGCTCTCGAAATCTGAGCAATAGCTCATTCGATTTGGAATGACGTCTAAAAAAAATATTCTCGAGGATGTATTAGCCCCTTAAAAATTTCAATTGTTATTTACAAATTAAGAAAATAAACAATGGCACCCAGTTTTTTGTTAATAGCTCAAAATCTGTTAATATTTTTGAAGTTTTTAAAAAATGATCCTTAATCGGTAATGTCAACTTATTGACGATTCAATTTAATTCATGGAAAAACACTGGAACCCCGAAGAGAGTTCTTAGCGTTTTTCGAAACCTTAGTAGAGGGCTCAAAATTTCGTGATTTAAAAAATTCTGATTCGTCTCCAAAAAATTGTTTTAAAATTCTCATTAACTATACAAGTTCAACAAAGATATCCCCATTTTTTATTTGAAAGTGAGAGAGAAGTCCAGTGACGAAATGTCCCCTGAAAGAGGAGCAAATTTCTAACGAAAAAAGTCACAACTCATTAAAATTGACTTAATTTTTAAAAGATTTTAGAGTCTATCTTTAGGAAATAACAGGATGATACCAACATTGAATTCAAATACAACGATCGATGGAGTGTTCTCGAAATTTTTATATGATATTCAGGGCAAAATATAATTTTAACTTCCCGCTAAGAAAATTATTACTTTTCAAATATTCGGGAAGTTATTGGTTTCACCCCGATTTTCGAAAATTCGAGTTTTCATCAGATATCGAAGTGTCGAGATCCTAGGAAGCTATTCTGATTATTTTCAGAAGGATGTCCGAGTGTCTGTATGTGTGTGTGTGTGTGTGTATGGATGTTAACTCTTAATATCTTTTTAACGAACTGACCGATTAAAATGTTCGAGGTGGCAATCAAAAGAGTTTGTTGGCCGTCAACATTTCTGAAAATTTTCAATCGATCGATTTTATATACTCTAAGATATGGCAGAAAAACAAAAAAAAATTTTGATTTTTTAGCTTTTTTCAAATTTTTCAGAAATGGCTCGATCGGTCAACTCCAAAATCTAATCAGCACAATAAGTTAACAAAACGCGTCGATTGCCGCGTCAATCATCTCAATCGGTTTATTCATTCCAGAGAAATCGATCGAGAACGAGATGTTGAAAAACGGTTTTCTTCGATTGTCTTCGAAGTGATTTATCCGATCAATTCCAAAATTTGATTAGCTCTAGAACTCAAGAAAGCTCGTCGATTGCCGTTGCAGCCATCTCAATCGGTTGATTCGTTTGTAAGATATCGTGGGAGAAAAAAATGCTAAAAAACAGTTTTTTCCGAAAACAATGACATACAATAGTATTTTCGAGCTCGAAGAGCTCGACAATGTATTCGTGACAATGTTTCCGAGCTCAAAGAGCTCGAAAACAGCAGGAAGTTTTGGGGCTGGCCCGCAGGGTCAACCAATAGACCGATTTTTTTTATTCGTTATCGTTATCCTTCGATAACAAATGTACATATCGAAACACCCAAAAGTATAACTGAAATAGAGCAATAATAATAATACTTTTGAAAAGATAGACAATAAAATATTTAGAATTTACTATTTATTGAAATAGAAAATTTTGTTTATACCCTGTAAAAATCGGAAGTAAATCCAGATTGAATACAGTCACTTGAAGTTCCGGAGTTTAAAAAAAACACTTTGCATTCGGAGTGAATAAGGACTTTTTTATGAATGGAGTGATTTCGGAGTGTAGCGGATTTTATTTCAATCCCCATTCACTCCGGCCCGCAGTTTTAGTATTTAAAAAAAATTATATTTAATAGAAACAGCTGTTAATTAGATACATAATTATTTAAATCAATTTATTCAGATATTAATAATTAAACCTAAAATATTACGTTTTCAATTTATAAAATATTTTAGTAACTTACTAAATCATAATTGCGTACATGTCATACATAGTGAAAATATTAAATAATCGAATAGCTATAATGACATAATTTTTACGGAAATATTTTATATTTCGGAACAATATGAAATTTTATCTCATGGCATGGTCATGTAAATCATACGACAGTTTGTGACCAAGTGGAATTATATTTCTGCAAGTTTTATTATCCGTTGCTTATAATTTTTAAAAATCATTTCGTGTAAATATATGGAAAGGGAACTCGTAATTATTTCCGTACTCATCATAAATGTCAAAATCTCAAAGACTTGAGCTGACTGTGTATTAGTAATTTTTTAATCATAATTAATATTTTCTGAAAGCCTCCTTCGGAGTGTAATTCACCCCAAAGAGGAGTGAATAAAGAAAAAGTCACTAATTCTACGTTCACTCTGGATTCACTTTGCGTTCAGTCTGCAAATTTTTTACAGTGTACTGATTTTTTCTGTTCTAATAACATTTTAAGATACTGTTCAAAACAATGATAATTATATTAATGATAAATATGTTATCTAAAGATTACCATGAAATTAATTTAAAATAAAACGTTATCATTGTATTTAATAAATATGACCCGGAGAAGTTTCACTTCTTCCGCGTGTACACACTGATACACGCATTCTTTTTTTTTATTAATTCTTATCTCAATTAAACTATAGACTATTTTTTTATTATCTTTGCGTTAGCCTACAGGGTTGTTTTTTTAGCTATAGTGTTTTTTTCCCTGTAGGGTGATAGAGTGGGTTGGGATCATAGCGGAATCGATCAAAAATTGTAAATGATTTTAGTTTCAAGTTCGATTCGCCCACCTGAATTTTTATCGGGACGATAATTTATTGAGAAGGGGGTAGTGTAACAAATGTGAAATTGATGTTTTATAATATTTGAATAGCTAGAAAAGAAATGCCTTCTTTTCTTGCTTTACAGATGCGTGACTAGAGTCAGTCAGTCTTATATTGACAGCATAACAGCATACATCTGTACATCAAAAAACTATATCTCTCTTGCCATTCTTTTACTGCTGTTAATTGTGGTGTTATTATTTCTAATATAAATGTATTATCATTGTAGTGTATAAGTGATATTATTATAAGATACCAGGCACTACAGTATATATATATATATATATATATATATATATATATATATATATATATATATATATATATATATATATATATATATATATATATATATATATACAGGGTGATTCAGAATTACCTTCACAGCGGGAAAATTTGAATAGAGAAGACGATTCGAAACATAAAGTTCATTAGCCATTTTTCAAAATTCTCAATAGTTTTTGACTTATTTTATATCTAAGTTTATCAATCGAAGACATGCTTTAGGATTTGAAAAAAATTCAAAAGAAGAATAAATAAGTTTGACAACGCCGTAACTAAACTTCGAGCTATACACTATTTATTTAATTGAAAAGGTTCGATTTCTGCCAGAAGAGTAACAAAACACACAATTACAACCTAGAATATATTTGTATATTTTTTATTATCTTTTCTCTTTTTATAGAAAGAATTGTAAATGGAAAATAAGTTTTTTTTTTGAAATCAAAGCTTTCGGAGATTTGACATAAAAAATAACCGATTTTTAATTATATAATAAGCAACTCAGATTAAAAAATCTGGGCGTCGGTTGACCCTGCGAGCCAGCCCCAAAACTTCCCGCTGTTTTCAACCTCAAAGAGCTGGAAAACATTAGTGTAGATATATTTTCGAGCTCGAAAATGCTATCACATGCAATTGTTTTTTTACGATCTTTTCAATCTCTAACAAGTTACCTGTTATGCCGAAGTTTGAAAATTTAAGAATCGAAAATCATCAATGAAGCGGTATTTAAAATTGAGTTCCTGATTATGTTCAGTAAAATAAGTGTATTGTGGCAGAAATCAATGTCAGGGATCAAAATCAAGATTTAAATAAGTTTTGACTCATGTAAGGAACAATAAAATATGAAATATCCGATAAAAATATTAAAAACTACGTTCTATCGATTTTTTTGTTGATAATATGATTTAAACTGAAAACCAAGTTCGATGACATTATATGATCAAAAGAAACCATAAAAAAGATGATTTGGTATGATATCAGGCACATTTTAGTAAGTTATATTATGATTTATCCGGAAAAAATAACATAAAATGTTATTTTTTTAATATTTAAACGCCGATATCTTTTGAACTGATCATCCGATTTTGATGTTTGAGGTGGCAATCGACGCGTTTTATTGAGTACTAGAGCTGATTAGATTTTGAAGTCGATCGTATAAGTCGTTTTTGAGAAATCAATAAAAAACTAAAAAAAAAAAATTTTTTTTTTTTGTAATTCGCAAATATTTTCGAGTCTATTCGATCAAATAATCTGAAATTTTTAGGAAAGTTGACGGCCAACAAGCTCTTTCGATTGCCACCTCAACCATCCAAATCGATTCATTAGTTCAAAAGTTACAAAGAGTTTACATACACACACACACACACACACACACACACACACACACACACACACACACACACACACACACACACACACACACACACACACACACACATACATACACACACTCGGACATCTGATGAAAACTCGATTTTCGAAAATCGGGGTGAAAACAATAACTTCCCGAAATTTTTGAAAATCGTCGACTTTCTTAGCGGGAAGTTAAAAAAGAAATTTGAAAACTAATTGAATTGTCTTACCAGGATAAAAGCAATTTGAAATAAGCTCGAGACTTTGCTAAGTGCTCATTATACGTCATACTAAACATATTTCTAAAGATCTTGCAGATTGTCTTGTTAAACATTTTCCAAGTGATCTTTCTCGGCGATTAGCTATCTGACTATCTTGCTAATGGTCTTGCTAGTGATCTTTCTTATAATTTTGCTGGTGATCTGGCTAACCATATGGCTGATGGTCTTGATTGTGGTTTTGCGGATGGTCTTGTAGGTCAATTTTTGCAGCATTTCGCTATTTGCCCCATGGGACATCTCGCTGAACGTCTGGCTTATCGGCTCAGTGAACGTCTTGCCAGACATTTGTTGGATATGCTTGCAAGTTTGTGAACCTAAAAAAAATGGCAAATGAAGCAAACAAACCTTCGCCTGACCTAGCCAGTATATTGCTTCATATGAACAGAGATATAGCAAGAGGCAATTCTCGCTTAAAATCAACTTTTTTTTCGTATTGCACAGATCCGATATTTGAGTTGGACACCCCGGACGAGAAGTGTATTGAAAAAGTTTTTTGATGTCAAGAAAAGCATAATTGCTTCAAACAAACGACCACTAAGAATCTATGAATTTATAATACACTGGTATAATTGTAGAATCGCAGATAAATATAAAACTATCTAGTATTGAGTATTAATGATTGTTGCCAGTGATCTATCTGGTTGTCTTCCCGGTGATCTTTCTGGTAATCTTTCTGGTACTCTTGCTAAAAGTCTTGCTGAAGATTTTGCTGGCGATTTTTTTTTGTGGTCTTGCTGAAGGTTTTGTTGGTGATCTTTCTGGTGGTCTTACAGTTAAGTCCGTCACAGAAAAGGAGGAATTTTTCTATCTTGCAATAACTATAACATTTCTTCACTGTATTCACTCATCGTTGGGAAAACTTGGTGCAGCGTACATATTTGAGAGTTAAGAGTCTTCTTCAAACTCGTTGGTTTGCTCAACATGATGCTTGTTACGCATTAGAAAAAGAATGGTCTGCAATAACCGATGCACTGGAATATTTTACTGAACGCGGAGATGACAAACCAACAAACAATTACACGATCTGAATCTATGACATTGCAGTGAAAATTGCAGCATTTAGAAATAGCAATTCTAGACATTGTTTGCAATGTAATTTTTGATCGATTCAATAGTGCTGGCCAGAAACTAAGTATCTCTAGCTGATTTATTATCTGTTAAACAGATCTATAGTTCTCTTGCTCTATTTCTCCATAACCTGAGAGACAGACAATTTTTTAAATATTAAGAAAAAGTCAAAACACTCGAACAGTCGAATATAAATAAAAGAATACCTTTTTCTGGACAAGAACATTTTCGCACAAATGTTTATCATTTTTAATATTTTAATTTAATTTAAAAGACAGAGAAAAAAGATAGGCGGGGCCAAGCGCTCTGATTGGTTAATGAAAATTCTTTATTAACTTGTTTTTTATAGTAAACTGATTGCAGTAACAGAATTAAAAAAAAATAATAATAATGCTAACCCTGACTGAAAAAATGTCAAATCAAAGAAACAGGTTAGCCTTCGAAATAAATGATTTGTTGAAAATGTTCTCCCCAACTTTAGCATGCTAAGCAGTCCTAATGACCCTATTAGGAATATATGTATAACAGACAAAGAATCTGAGGTTTACACTACCTCCCCTTCCCCCTTTATAATTTTATGCTACTCTAATAGAAGAAAAAGAAAAGATTCAATGCATGGAAAGTGTATATTTCGAGACAAATCACTTTTTCTCTTTGCGATTTTAACCAGCAGCGACCAGAATTCAAGGGTTGAACCCTGGCTTAGGCTGGCCTCTAACAATATTTAATTTTACGACAGAGCAGTAGGCTAGGGTTCTTGCACAGCAAAGACCCGCATTTATTCAAACTCAGCAACGTATGTAAAATTTATCAACTCACCTCACGGCTTATGATTTATCAATAGATTTCTTATAATGAATAGATTTATTAATTCTTACTTAATAATATTCTTAATAGACGATTTAATAATTCTTACCAGTAAAATAGGAAAATAAATAATATGAGTGAAAGATATAGTGAAATGAATTAATTAGAAAGATGCAAGTTTTACTGCCAATTATAATAAAGTTCAGCTACTTACAATAAACGCTCTGCACTTAACAATGTATAGAATACCCTCGTAGATGCCGGATACAATATTCCTCCACGTGGAATGACGCAGTTTTACACAGAACTTTTTTTTTATTTAATATTATAATATTTAGTATCGCGAGTGAATCACCGGTAACGTACAATATTAATAATTTTATTAAAACTTGATTTAGAATATTTATAACAATTTATGAAAGTAATAAAATAAGATTGCAAGTAAAATTTCCAGAGTAATAATAGAAAATATAGCAATGTAATTACATTGTTTATTAATTGATTAATTAATTGATTAATTAATAAGTATAGCAAATTGATAACAAAGGTACGTATAAGTACTAAGTGATCCAGGATCGAAGTGATGGACCGATAATTGAGGGTCTGGGACTCGCCTCTGATTCTGTCCCCTCTTCACCCTTACAAACATGCGTCGACGTGAAAATTAAGTCATGTGACCATGGCACTATGACGTACTAAATTCAGGTGGCAACGAGACGGAGAAAATTGGGAACCGCGAGGCTGAGGACAACGAAGACAATTCACATTGTCTCAATCTATATATTTGTAAATTTGAATATATTCAATACATGTAGAATAGACCCGAACTTCTGAACGTTTTTAATGAGAGAAAATTGAAAAAAAAAAAATAGTAATTCAAATAGCAAACAAACGTTGATATCCGAATTATTTTTGCCCAACAACCTAAGAGCAATCATTGTTCTTATTTCATAGGAAAAAATTAGTCGAACACAATTACCCGAGTTGAAATCTGAAATGTGGTTTTAGCCTAGATACCCTCAATTCTTTTGTTAACAGGCTTGTCGCTCATAGTTGAACTGTAATTTTAATTTCCATGCCCTCAAAGTAGCATTGGGAGAGTAAAATCATACTTTCAAAGTGATTTTAAAACTGCGATTTTATTTTCCAAAGCCCAAAATTTAAGTTAAGACTGTATTTTGCTGGACATAAATTTTTCAACTTCTGTCAGCAGACTAAATTTTCCGAAGTCTAAAATAAAATTGTAAAACTATTCTGGACTTAGAAGGTTTTTCAACTCTTTTAAATCCATCGAATTTTAGTAAGTCCCAAATTTTTTTTTATTTATGTTTATTTTGTCTGTCCTTTGTGTTTAAATGAATATTTATTTTACCCAATGGATACTCAAATATTTTTTTTAAAATAACTATTTTCAATCAATAGTTTGAGTTTTTTCTTAAAGTAAGAAAGAAAGAAAAAAAAAATCTGGGCGTCGGTTGACCCTGCGGGCCAGCCCCAAAACTTCCCGCTGTTTTCGACCTCAAAGAGCTCGAAAACATTAGTGTGGATATATTTTCGAGCTCTTCGAGCTCGAAAATGCTATCACATGCAATTGTTTTTTTACGATCTTTTCAAGCTCTAACAAGTTACCTGTTATGCAGAAGTTTGAAAATTTAAGAATCGAAAATCATCAATGAAGCGGTTTTTAAAATTTAGTTCCTGATTATGTTCAGTAAAATAAGTGTGTTGAGGCAGAAATCAATGTCAGGGATCAAAATCAAGATTTAATTAAGTTTTGACTCATGTAAGAAACAATAAAATATGAAATATCCGATAAAAATATTAAAAACTACGTTTTATCGATTTTTTTGTTGATAATATGATTTAAACTAAAAATCAATTCCGATGACATTATATGATCAAAAGAAACCATAAAAAAGATGAGTTGGTATGATATCAGGCACATTTTAGAACGTTATATTATGATTTATCCGGAAAAAATAACATAAAATGTTATTTGTTTAACTTTCCAACGCCGATATCTTTTGAACTAATAAATCGATTTTGATAGTTGACATGGCACTCAACGCGTTTTATTGAGTACTAGAGCTGATTAGATTTTGAAGTCGATCGTATAAGTCGTTTTTGAGAAATCAATAAAAAACTAAAAAAAAAAATTTTTTTTTTTTCGTAATTCGCAAATATTTTCGAGTCTATTCTATCAAATAATCTGAAATTCTAAGGAAAGTTGACGGCCAACAAGCTCTTTCGATTGCCACCTCAACCATCCAAATCGATTCATTAGTTCAAAAGTTACAAAGAGTTTACATACATACACACACACACACACACACACACACACACACACACACACACACATACACACACATACACACACACACACACATACACATACACACACACACACACACACACACACACACACACACACACACACACACACACACACACACACACACACACACACATACATACACACACTCGGACATCATTCTGAGATTAGTCAGAATAGCTTCCTAGGACCTCAAAACGTCGACATCTGATGAAAACTCGATTTTCGAAAATCGGGGTGAAAACAATAACTTCCCGAAATTTTTGAAAATCGTCGACTTTCTTAGCGGGAAGTTAAAAAGTCTACTATGGTCTAAATAAACTATTAACTACACTCTTATAAACCGGAAAAAATTGTATTCGAATAAAAATGAAGAATGAATGTTGACTCTTTAGAAAAAATAATTAAATTAACTCATCAAATTTATTTTTTTTTAATTAAATCAATTTTTATTCATTAAAATAAATAGATATCTAGAACGATGGCTTAGTTTAAATATTTGTTATTTATTGTTAATTCATTCTAATACAATCATTTTATTCAAGTTCTTCAGTATTAATTAATTTCACAGCTATAAACATACGATCACCAATTTCTACTGAAATACAAATTGATGTTAACATCGACTCTGACTGTTTTATCTTTATACTATAAATTGATTTACATATATATTCGTAACGTTTTTTATTCAAAAATTCTAATAAAAATTATAATAGCTATTTTCATCTTATAGTGGATGTAAAATGAGCGAATAAAACTAATTGGATCTAGTTTAGGTGTGAGGAATTTTAAACAATCAAAAATTACACAGAATTTAATAATAAATAAATTATAGATTTATTTACACTATTCACACTCAAAAATTGTAAGAACTCATACTTAATAGCGAATGCAACTTAAACAGACACGCGATAGCGAATTCAACTTTGGTGATAAGATCCACGTATATAAAATTGACACGTGGTCAGAGCGATTACCTATGCGGTAATTATTTATATTATGATTATAAATTACAATCAATTAATTTTCTCTCAGTAAATAGCAGCCTTAGTATACTGACTAAATAAAGAGAGAAATTAGCGTAGCGGTTTGATTTAATTACAAAAGAATGAATAACTGTAACAGAGAAGCGGGTCTAGAACACGAGGTAGCAACCAGCTAAGCACGTTGTAGAATCCTAAAAGATGGTAGCGTCGATGACTCGTCGAGAAGCTTGGCGTCGACGTGGCAGCCTTGCTGCATATAACGAATTTTTCCCATTGTCTTAAAAGCGCGCTAACAGGAAGCAGTTGATAGCCAACTCTCTCATTGGCTGGCCAATATAAAACGAATTATGTGATTGGCCAGCTTGTAGTGGGTTCTCAAGGCGTCTTGACACGGTCCTGAGTTGGAGATTGTATGTACTGGGCTCAAATAGCGAGTGACCCGGCACAATTCTGACTTTCAGTTAGTAGCGATTTCGGCAACTCCCGGACTTAGCAGAAATGCACGAAGCTTGATTCAAATTAGTCAAGCTCGTGACTGAACAGTGGATATCCCCTTCGTCCCTTCGTTTCCCTTACCTACCAACGAAGATCTGATATGGATCTCTTCCACAATTGAAAAGTAGGTTTTGGAGGGAATATTTACATTACTGCCGACTGTAAATTTACCCAACATTTAATAAATTGCTGCTGGTCTTGTTCATGGTCTCGCTTGTGGTCTTTATCTTGGTCTTGCTCCTGGTCGTACGCATGGTCTCGCTCGTGGTCTTCTCGTAGTCTTGCTTGTGCTCTCGCTTGTGGTCTTGCTCATGGTCCTGCCATCACAACAAAAAATTAAAAAATTTGTAGAAACTTAATAAATTTTTATATAATTTTTTATAATTATCATCGAGGCCGACAAATATTGTTTTCATAAAATTTCATATAAGTTCATGGAGTTTTTTTAAATTTTGTAAAAATTCATCACGAAAACTTATGAATTCAGTCTTTACCGGCATTTCACTCTAAATACATGAATTATGCACAAGACTTGAATTTTCGTCATGTGGACCAATGATCAACGTTTAGGACTACCAGCTGAGAGGAGCCGTGTTCCAACCCAGCAGACGCCCAGGATTTTTTCATCAACTCGTGTTTCTGGATTTGTAATGAGTTTGCGTGGTAATAATCAAATCGAAAATTCGGTATTTAACTTCACACACACACCTGACTCATTCGTGACTTATATCTTACGTAAATTATGACATAGCGTAAAATCACTCTGACGTCAAATTTATGTCAATGTGTTGACTGGGAAATGCTCTACAAAAAAAGTATCCTATCATTTTTGGATAAATTTATATGGTCAAAAGTTCTTGGAGTCTGAATTCAAATTTATGGTAAATTTTAAGAATTTTTACCTTTCCGGCGAAACTTTCAGACTTTTCACAAAATGTCAAACGATTTTTATGTAGACAATTTTATTTCTCACAAATTATCTCGAACAAACTTTTTTTTCAATGTCGCAAGTAGTTACTAGGGTATTCTTCCCGCCGCTATTGTTCTCGAACAATGGTGTCTGGGGCCCCCGTCCCCCTCGGGGGGAGGAGGACTGAGCCAGACGCCATCAATCGGAAAAGCGTGCGTGGGAGAATACACCACTGTCTTTTTATTTTTTTATTACAAATTTTTTACAAGTATTTCTTATGTCTAAAGGTTGCATTTTTTTATAATATTTTTTATAATATTTTTATAAAAGTTTTATAATTATTTCTTACGTCTATTGGATACAATTTTTTTATAATTTTTCTTATAATATTTTTTTACATTTTTTATAAAATTTTTTACTTTCTTATATTTTTTTTACATTTTTTAATAATTTTTTTTAGAGTATTATTTATAATATTTTTATCCATCATATTCGAAAAACATTTTTTTTTTTTCAATATTTTTAAAGAGGGGCCTAGTATCGCACTTTTGTAAACACAGATGTTTTTATAAAACATATGTTTTAATGAGTCACCAGCTTTTGTGTTCGTTTGAAATTATGCAAACAAATATCAGGGGACTAGAAAATATTTGGAAGCTGAATGGTAGTGTGACTCTCTCAATAAAACTTGGTTTTAAAGAGTGAAAATGAAAATTGTAGTCGTGGCTGCGAGCCGATGGACACAGTTTAAACATTAATTTAAAACGTTTACGATGTATTCCATGGGGTTCGTAGCCTCGCCTACAATCTTTTTTGAAGAAAAAAAAAAGATGTTTTTCGAATATGATTAGGTATTGTACATACAGATATATATATGTATATATATATATATATGTGTGTATGTGTGTGTGTGTGTGTGTGTGTGTGTGTGTGTTAAAGGCACATAAAAAACTTAGAAATTATATATATTTAATGCTGTTAAAAAAAAAAAAAAAAAATAGATATTTGATACTACTGGAATATAAAAACAAAAGAAAAAAAATAGTTAATAAAAATTATATATATCAAGTGCATTTTTTTTTTTTTAATCAAAATCATATAAGTAATAAGTGCGTACAGTTAAAAAAAAAAAGTTACATTTGCTTACGTACTAAAAAGACTTCTTACGTGTTTTTTCTTTACAATTTTGAATACTTGAACTCGATGAAAATGAACACTTTTTATCATACTTATTTTTAATAATGGCACGGAACATTTTCACAATGGTTAGATTATTTATTTTTGTATTTCTTCCAAACTTTTTAAGTAGCGACTCGTTACAGCGACTATCACTAAGCCAATGCAACAAAACAATGCAGTAGTGTCCACAAACATTGCTTGATAGATCTTAAAGTCGGACGCGGTTCCACGTATATGTTTGGCAATTTCTCGTAAAGCGATGTATGATTTGTTCATCAAACGGTGGTAATCCATAGCTGTCGAAGTAGAATCCTCGCCCATCCTAAGATGTATTGCGACCCAGTGGGTTTCGGGTCTTGTATGATCGTTTGTGTTGCAAATGAGTGCACATAGTCTTGTCCACATCCATGGTACTTCGTCTGCGGCGAAAACACCGCTGACCGTGACATTCGTATTCGGTAAGACTTCAAGTAACTCTGACGTGTTCATTAAACGTTGCTGCTTTTACTGCACACGTCTTCCCCCTTTTGATAAGATGACGGTGGTGATGTCGCTACTAGCGACCCAACGTTTTTACGAATTACAGTGCTGCTTCTAACACACACGTCACTGTTTCTACCTCACACGTCCTCCCCTTCTTGGTAAGATAGTGGTGGCGGCAAATACGGTGGTGGTGCGCTACTAGCACAATTATTAGATGCTTTCAATGTAAAGGCATTATGAAGTGCACATGAATGCTCATGCTTTGTATCATTTTTTATTTCACCGTGATAAAAGCACAAATAATTGTTTAAAGGTAGCGAGTAAAATTGCGGGCAATATTTTTCCAAGTCAATAACAGGTCTTGAAATAATTGTTTGTAAGAAATTTTTTTTTCTTCACCACGGACGTATATTAATACCGTATTCGTTGTAGCTTCAAATAACAAAGACTTGAGAGATTCAAAGGACGTTGTCCCTTGGCACCAGTCTAAGCGATGATGAAATGTCGTTAGCGAGAAATTACGCCTACAAACTTTTGTGCATAAAGTACTTTTTGGTAACGGTGGTCCTATTATCTAATGTTCTATATGTCTGCCTATAACAGGTAGTATAGCTATTTCTTTTGGTATAAATAAACCATCAGGCCCGGCCAGACCTTGTATGTCTATAATCAGCGCGTTTAAATGATGAGTCATTTTCATAATATTTTTATTTATTCACGCGCCAACTAAAAAAGGATAATACACTCACGTAATTTCCAAACTAACTGACTGTTCTGCATTTAACCATATTCTTTTTATCCATTGTAGTCGACTATCACTTGGCGGGAAGAATCAATTTCTAGTATATTATCGTACTCAGCATAGAGTATACAGTTTAAGCTCGTAGTAGTTGCTTTATCAAAATGTACTTCAATTCTTAGGCTACTGTTTCTAACAAGATTCCAGTGAGTAGCAAAATGAGCAGATAGATCAGGCGTCAAGTTGAATTCGAACAAGCAATATTCTTTGGAGTAATTTTTTCGTGTAATGTTGTTACCATTGTCAAAAAAATGTATACCCGTACCGGTAAAAAGGGTGTTGTATGCTTCGGCTTCTAAATAATCATTCTCAGAAAATTGTGGTTGTAATGATTTACCTGGTACTTGCTTACCGTCAACATAAAGACAAAAAAAAGTTGATACCATGATTATCAAAATTAAAAGGGTTTAATGTTCTGTCACCGTTGTATGCATGATTATCAACAAAACCAATAATCACTCGTTTAGGTAGCTGTCCTAATATAGCATTATCTATTGTTTGACTTAAAATACCTGCGTGTAACACAAATGATTTTATTTCAACACGCGTCAGGGGGTACTTTGCCGTTGTTTGTGACAAAGCCTTGGCGTGACCCAAAAGTATACCTGGCGCTAGTTTAGATTTTTTTACAATAAATGATGCCTCAAGTAAATGTATTTTGTAATTTTTATTTGTACTGTCCATAAAACGAAATGAATCTTTTGTATGTACTAAACGTAAGCACATTTCTACACCGTTCAATAAAAATTTATCTTGATTAAAAATATCACAATGTAGATGTCCAAGTAAATCCAATTTCGCGCCGTTTCTAGTAATCCCTGCACGTTCTTCTAGGCCTTTGTTACTAACATTGTTGTCATTTTCACCAATACCTCCTACAGGATGATCAAACGCACCGCTAGTATCATTAGACCACAATGTTAAAACTAAATGTGAATTCTTCGCATCACTACTGTAATTTAATAATGTTTCAATGTATGCACGGTAAGCATAAGCATTATTAGGCGGTGAAATTAATTTTTGATTGAAAAACACATCAATTTCATTGAACATTGAGTATAATAAATTATTTACAGGACCGACTTTATCGGCCGCAGCGTGAGTTCCGTCAGCAACAATTATTTGTGCCTGTATTTTTAACATTGTATGAGGTAAATCGATGTATCCATCACCATGCCCAGGTATAACAAATTCAATGAGTGAGTCGTCTGTTATTGAAGAAACTGGATTGTAGTGCGTCCATTGTGAATATTCGATGCTCGTTTGTGTTGGTGGTATAGTAAATAAGTCTAATTCTAACTTGGCACACTCGCTTGAATGAGAATGTAAAAAAGTGATTATTATATATTACTGTCAAAAATATCTTGCACTGAACGTTTCTTCTTTTTTCTGCAACTACTTTTTTGTTTTAATTTTTCAATTTTATTTTTATTTTTTTTCCTTGTTTTACTGATTACCTTTTTACACTATTTTTTAGTACGTTTTTTTGTCTTTTTCTTACAGGCAGCAAGCTTGCGTACTCGTCGGCGCTTTAAACGAGACTAAATAACTTCCCTGCTGTCATTATAATTATAACCGGAGCCTGTCATTATTTTATCGATTTTTTCTTGGGCCTTACGTTTTAAATTCAAACCAGCATCCGTCAAACGATGTTCGGGCGTCTCTCAGTGGTATACGGCGTGTTGAAACATCACTAACAACATTATACCCCGCATTGAGTGCTTCTTTACCGACAGCACGAGCAGCTTTACTCAAAAATGGTAATACACGTCGAAATAAACCACCCAAAAAAGTACCAATACCGTGACCACGCTGGTAAGGTGTACCTACGTATACACGGCCGAACCGATTATATTTCTCAGTTTGACCCCCACCAGCCTGTACTTGATAATATTCAACGTAATGATTCATTTTTTCAATCACTAATCAACGCGTTTAAAATGAAGTGTTACGTTTAATGGTCCGTATTCAAATGGTATAGGATTACCTTTACCGTCTCTTATATCTATTTTAATTGTTCTAAATGATGATTGTAATAGTGGTATATAATTTGCAGGTGCAAAATTAGTTGAGCGTATACTACCATATACATATTTAGTTGCTGTATTAAATGGGACTATATGTAATAATGACGATTGTATATCACCTGTGACGTAGAGTGCACAAACATCACAATAGATGAAAAAATTTTCAGGTAGCGGACGAGCTAAGCTCATAGGCCGTTCACCTATTATTTCGTAGTTCTCTGGTTGTAAGTCTGGAAAAGGAACGCCTTCAATACCAATGGCCGCTCCATTGAAACCCAACACTGTCCATATTTTCGGTGACAAATTTAATAAATGAATTTTATCGTTAGACTCGTCCCTTCTACAGTGTCTACGTATAGTAACGTATCCGTTTCTTGAATTGTAGTAAAATTTAAAATGAAATTTCATAGTCGGTATACGATTGAGTGCCCACATAAAATCATCAGGATTCTGATAAATACCACGTTTTACGTTATGCTGTCCTGTTTTTCGTAATTGTTCTTCTGTTTCATAGCCACCATAGCAGCATATGAATCATTATGATCACGTATGTGTAAAAAATTACATGGATATTTTATTTCAGTTAATGCCATAACCCATTTACCAGTTAATTCAGTTTGATGTGGTAAATAAGTTGTAAATCTAGATGCTGTATTAGATGGAAAATATTCCATACTACTGTCGCTAGGTAAAATCATTGTAAATTCGTCCGTAGGATTTGTCATTTTACATTTGTAGCAGGTATCCAAGAATTAAATTTATCGGGATAACCTAACCACTTGACAAATACTTGTTTATTACGTCCTTTACCTTTACTTCTGATAATTCGTTCAATTTCAAATTCTTCTTCGTCAATATTTCGTTCACTAAAGTTAATTCTTGTTCATGAAAAAACCCATCAATGTATTCGTACTAAATCATTCACACGATATTTAAAGGGATGAATTTTTTTACGTTTGTTGTTGGTATTTTTTCGTTTAAAAGTTGATATTATATTATTACGCGCTTCACTCACATTTTCCAGCGTTACTGATGCAGGTGTCATTTTCGTCGATGACTGCAGTGTACTATTGTAAGCTTCCATAAGGAATGGTAGTATGTCTATGTAACGCTTAGTTTTTTTATGAGTAAAATATCGCCACATACGTTCTTTTATTGTACGATTTACACGTTCAACAAGAGCGGCTTTAACGTCAGGATTACGAGCGACTCGAAACTTAATATTACGTTGCGCCAAAAAATCTTGTACATTTTTGGCTACAAATTCTTTTCCGCGATCAGTTTGTAAAACTACAGGTTGACGGTTACTTTCAGAAAAAATTTTCTTAAATGCATTTTCTACGTATAATGAAGTTTTATCTTTTAATAGTTCAGCCCGTACATATTGACTTAATACATCGATTACTACAAGTATATAAGAATAGTTATCATTATAAGTTTTTAATGAACGTAAATCAACGAGATCGGTTTCCCAAACATCATCAATATTTGACACATCATAACGTAACCGTGGAAATTTATAACGAATTGGTTTATGAAGTATATAAGTATCTTGAGCCTGTAACCAATTTTTAATATCTTTTTGTAGTACTTTATTTTTAAATTTTTTCAAAAGATTCGTTCCACCTGTATAACCTGTAGTTTGCTCTACATCATAATACGATTGTTCAAAATTTAACGTAGACTCAGCCATCCCGTTTTTTTTGTTTGACTTCTTGTTGAATAACGCGATGGTTGCTGTGGTGTTTCATTTGGTGGTATTGTCATTGAAGTATTGGATGGTGTATCCTCATCCTCATCTTCGGTTATAAGATCGCTATTATTCAATAATGTATGTGGCGTTCTTGGAACACCCGGTGTTGTTGTAGGCGTCGCTATAGATGTTCTATTTAAAAAAATTTTGTTACCAACCAATGTTTGTGGTGTATTTATATCTTGAAGTAGTTGACTAAACTTGTGTCTTCCTACTGCTTTGAAAGTTTTTCTGAATCTGAGGGCATCATTGACTAAATCCGCAATGTTTGCACCTTGTACTTCTTTACCATCGATAGTAACAGCACCACGGTTGTCCCATTAATACGTTTACTACCACTTATATTTAGGTAGTCTATCAATGCATTAGCATTTTGTCGATGTTTATTAGGTACTTTATCTAAAATAGCTTGCTTTGAATATACTGCATTTGGTTCAAAAGCATTATGAGAATCATCAGAAATTGTATAGTCAGTATTCGTAGAATATTCGTATTTTTTTCCTCCAACAACGTTTCTGAACCATTTGGATTTACAATAAAAAATAAAAATCTTCTTAATGCTTCATTGTAGGCTTTCCATTTTTTTCACAGTCATTATTATAAAATGAATTTAAAATATTTATCAATTCAGCGTCTGAACGTGTTATAGGCGTACCCGGCGTTTGAGATGACGTTAATATTTGACGAGCCAATTAAAGAAAAATTTGACTAGCAGCTTCAGCATTGTCGGCTTCAGTAGAATCATTTTTCTGTTTTTGTACCTTCTCCAAGTTTTCTTGGGGTTTAAGTACCATTTTCCTCGCATGTTCCATTCAATTATTTTTGAAATAAGCGCACTAATAACTGTTGCTAACAATAAAGGCAAAAATGCCCCACCTTTTTGGTTGATAATTTTTCGTTTTTGTGATACAGGATTCAAATTTTGATTTAATTTGCGAATAACAGTTTTATGGTTTTTTATTTTTTTTTTTCCTCAGGTTTTAAAGTAACGTTACCGCGACAAATATTTAACGCTCATCCCCAAATAGACCTAATAAGATCACGATCAGCGTGACGTAATAATGCTTGACGTTGCTTCGGTGATGCAAAACAAATTGCGTGTAGTAGAGCGATTTTTTTTTTACCGAGAGATCTTTTAGGTGATTTCTGTCTTATTCGTGCCATTACGTCCGCACAATTAGTACCAAATCGTCAGTATGACCTGTTTTTATATCTTTAGGAATATAAACGTAATTATAAGGATCACTGGGAAAAATACATGCACGTATACGAAAATTTTCAGATGTTGGTTGCTTGAAATCTATCATTAAATAACCGTGCGGTTTTGATAAAACATCAAAATATGCTTCTTGTAGAAATTTAGAATTTTCCGGATAAATTTGCCGTGCAAATTGTAATATTCGGGCTCTGCCACGTGGATTTTTGAAAATTATGATTCAATTTGTATGTAATGAAATGTCCCGTTGACCTTTTCCTTGATGAAATAAATTTTGTGAAATAAGTATAACACTTAAATTTCTATGATGGCTACCTTTAGTAAAAAGATCAACTACAGCAGCGCCACCACTGTTTGCTGCTTCGTGCATTAAATCATCAAGAATCACTAATTTTGGTAAATTGTCATTAGTGAAGTCATTTGAGTTTGGTAAGCCTTCACGAAAGTCTATGTTGATGTAATCAGTGTATCCTGACTGAACATAATATCTACAATTTGATCGAGTTCTTTGAGAAACCTTTTAACAAAAACAGTTTTCCCATACCCTGTAGGGCCACACACAATAGCTGTAAATGTATATTTTCAACGTACATCCATATCATAATTTTTTTTTACGTTCACTACCTACGGCACCGTATTTACCATCATTCCCGAAACCGTTGTACTTTTCACCATTCAAATTTCCTGGTGTATACTTATTACTACTTGAGGACGACGACGACGACGATGATGAATACTTTTCACCAAATTTACGTAAATTTTCAGAAGCTGAATTACGCGACATGTTGATAAGGACTGTGCAAAAACGTATTATAGAATGATAAAAAAAATTAAACTACATCTATTTATAGGATTAAGGGGAACAAAGGAGGGTCCACAGAGGGCTTGAAACACTTATTGAATTTTTAAATAAATAAACGCATTTTAAAGAGTATATATTTTTATTGAAAAATTTCTCTGTCGTTTATAACCATAAGGATATGATATACTATCACTAACCCATCTTCGTTTAGTTGAAGTTACAGTTACAGTTTTTATTTCATCACGCGATATTAGCTGGTGGTCTTTCGTACGTCTTATAGAACGTGTATTATTTTCTATATTTTGTGGGTCTAACCGTATACGTTCCACTGCATAAAAGTCATCGAGAAATTTTTGTTTTTGTTCTTCAGTAATACATTCTGAAGGGTAACCCGATGCTTCTGTTTTTTGCTTATAACTCGGATTTATGTAATCTGTAAAAATTCCCCCCTTCATTAGTTATAGGATCATATTTTGTACATGTATAATGCCATATTTCATTTATTTTATTAATTTTATAACCGTGTTTCAATGCTTCTTTTAATTCACACGTAACCCATGTACCTATCAACTCGCGTTCCTCGTCTGTATGCTCACAATCATTTAGATTCATAGTGTCACAACACGTGCGACAAAGCGGAAACATAAGTTTACCGTGAGATTTTACAGGTAAAACAGGGTAATACAATTGACCTGGCGGTAAAATTGAACCTTTTATCAGGCCTTCTACATGATTTACATCATTATTATTTTGAATGAACAAATTACATTCTTCGCCAAAATATATTGTAGGATGCCCAACAGGGTATACACCAGTTTTTAAAATATACGGATATAATGAACACACATCGACATAATTTATTTTTTCATTTTCATTACATTCATAATAAATCGCTGCATTGCGTGTACGACCTCCAAAAAATGCATCACGCGGATCTTAAGGTTTATACGACAAAAATTCTGAAGAATTTATAAACTTCATAATTTCAGGGTTTGATTTTTTTAAAGCTAAAAATTCGCATTCCCATATTTCTTCTAGTTTATAACCATCGTTTTTTATTCTATTCCGGATATCAAGTGTGTTTGTGTATCTTAAATTTAATGTTTCATTAGATAATTTATGAATAAATTTATCTCTATTGTGTGAAAAGCAGTTGGGACAGCCATGCCAGTAGCACCCATGAAATTGATAAGCATATTCCGAGTTATTTGTAGGATCTTTACGGTAGCCATCTAAGTAAACACCTGAATATGTTCGATACTCTGATTGTCTTCCGGCGTGTAGAATTACTGTATCTAATTCTTTTTCTTTCCAAAATAACCATTCTAGAGCAACTCTCGATTGATTTACACATCTACGATATCCGTTTGCAGGTATAAGGCCAATTTGTTGGTCCTTTAAAATATTTTTCTTGAAGGCACCCATACAAACAGACGCTATTGTTATATAATCCGTAAAGGGACAAATACTCCAATATTTTAACGTCAATTGCCGAAAGTACGAGCATGCTCGTGTTAATATAGCTACATCTATTTGACAATATTTTACAAGTTCAATGTTAAAATTAAATTTATAATTTTTTTTTTTCTAAAGGATTATACCATTCATTAAATTCACACTGCGCTTTGTTCGTCATAGTGCTATATCCATAATATTTTTAACTTCCCGCTAAGAAAATCGAAGATTTTCAAAAATTTCGGGAAGTTATTGTTTTCACCCCGATTTTCGAAAATCGAGTTTTCATCAGATGTCGACGTTTTGAGGTCCTAGGAAGCTATTCTGACTATTCTCAGAATGATGTCCGAGTGTGTGTATGTATGTGTGTGTGTGTGTGTGTGTGTGTGTATGTATGTAAACTCTTTGTAACTTTTGAACTAATGAATCGATTTGGATGGTTGAGGTGGCAATCGAAAGAGCTTGTTGGCCGTCAACTTTCCTTAGAATTTCAGATCATTTGATAGAATAGACTCGAAAATATTTGTGAATTACGAAAAAAAAAAAATTTTTTTTTTTAGTTTTTTATTGATTTCTCAAAAACGACTTATACGATCGACTTCAAAATCTAATCAGCTCTAGTACTCAATAAAACGCGTTGAGTGCCATGTCAACTATCAAAATCGATCAATTAGTTCAAAAGATATCGGCGTTGAAAAGTTAAACAAATAACATTTTGTGTTATTTTTCGGATAAATCATAATATAACGTACTAAAATGTGCCTGATATCATGCCAACTCATCTTTTTTATGGTTTTTTTTATCATATAATGTCATCGAACTTGGTTTTTAGTTTAAATCATATTATTAACAAAAAAATCGATAAAGCGTAGTTTTTAATATTTTTATCGGATATTTCATATTTTATTGTTTCTTACATGAGTCAAAACTTAATTAAATCTTGATTTTGATCCCTGACATTGATTTCTGCCTCAATACACTTATTTTACTGAACATAATCAGGAACTAAATTTTAAAAACCGCTTCATTGATGATTTTCAAATCTTAAATTTTCAAACTTCAGCATAACAGGTAACTTGTTAGAGCTTGAAAAGATCGTAGAAAAACAATTGCATGTGATAGCATTTTCGAGCTCGAAAATATATCTACACTAATGTTTTCGAGCTCTTTAAGGTATATATATAGATATATATATATATATATATATATATATATATATATATATATATTTATACAGTGACGTCTACATCGTAAAGTTTCTATAAAAAGACATAGTGGCAGTTCTACAAACAAAAATAATTTTTTTTTTTTTTTTTTTTTTAAATATTAAATTTTTTTGTACAATTTGTTTAAAAAAAAAAATGATAAAAAATTATAAGTTTTTTCTAAAATATTATACATTCAATAGAATATACGCAGGTTACTCTAAGGTATCCCTTCCACACTGACCGATGTTATTGTTACCCGCGAATAGAAATTTCGGCAGAGTCAAGCAGCATAATAGTCAGAAAAAATTTTCAAAACTCAACGGATAGACTCTGTTGAATTTAAAAAAAAAAAAAAAGATCAGAGTAAGTAATTTCATTATATTAATAATTTTTTATTTTTTATTTTTTCTATTTTGTTAATTTTTATGTTTTTTTCATTATTTAATTTTAGTGCTCGTTTTATATTTTACAGAAAATTATAACTCCTGCCATGAGGGAAGCGCTGCGTGATGCCGTAAGTATTCTTTTATATTTTCAAGTAATATACATTTGTTTATTTTTTTTTTTTTCAGAACTGGGAAGTGCGAGTTAGTCGGAACACCGACCGGCTGTACAATGCTTACATTTGGTGGGAGGACGAAGAAGGTGAAGCCATAGAGGGGTTCGATATCTTCGGTGTAGCGATGCTACACTATATCGCCGAGAACTGGCGTCGTCAATGGTAGTGGGAGCAAGAGGTAAATTTTTCAACTCCATCATTTTTACTATTTTATTGTTATTGTATTGATAATTTATTAATAATTATATTTCTTTTTTTTTAGGCCTACAACCTGTGGGCAATGCCCATTGGAAGGCGGCGGAAAGACGACGACGACGACGACGACGACGACGAAGATGAGGGGAGGCAACCTTCCAAGCGTCAAAAAAATTATTAAAAATAATGAGAAATACAAAATAATTTTTTTAAATTGTATTATTATTATTATATGATGACTAAAATAAAGAACAACAAACGAAGGAAACCTTTTATTTATTAATATTACAACCCATCCTAATCTTAAATTTTTAATTATTTATATCAGTTTTTCAATTTTAAATATTAGTTTTTAATTTAATTTTAAAATTTAAAATTTTTTACTTTTATTCAAAGTAGTTTCTATTTTTTTTATCTAACATCAGTTTTTAAATTAGTTTTGATTCTTAACTTATTTTATTTACTTTTTCCAATTTTATACTAGTTTTAATTTTTATTTAATATTAGTTTTTTATTTTTTCATACTTTATTTATTAAAAATATTAGTTTTTGATTTTTTTATATTTTATTTATTTATTAAAAATATTATTTAAAATAAAAAATATATAGAAAATTTTTGTAGAAAGTTACAAGAAATTTGGACAAAATATTTGTTTTTTGTCTTTAATTTATTTGATCATCATTGTCGTCAGGGCTAGAGTCAAACAATCGTCGGCGTGAAAGACCTGCTGAAGAAAAAAATTTAATTAGTTTTTTGAACTATTCATACATATTTTTAAATAGTAAATTCGTGAAACTTACAGCGTCTGGTAAGATCGGTTGAACGACGAGTTTCAATCCATTCATCACGATGTGAAACCGGCGTTTCAACAGATTCAACATGATGTGAAACCGGTGTTTCATATGCAGATTCCTGAGATGAAAACAAATCAGGTGAGGACGGTGTACGCAAGTCCGGTGAACTACCTTGCGATCCGGTTTGCCTAACGACGCCTGAGGGCGGTATTCTTACTTCAGGAGAAAGCTCAGGTGTACTAGGTATTGGCCCAGGTACCCACCCGTTCCTTCTCATCCTACGAAACTGCCTTGCACTGAATGGTGACGCATTTTTTCATGGTTCTTGAGATCTTGAGCTCAGAGGTCTCACTCGTGATAACTAACTATAATTATCATCATTATTATCATCATCACTGTCACTCTGGGGCAGCTCTTCTTCTGTCATTAGCGTATACTCGGTTTCAACGCTTTACGTGTCGTCATCGTGCCGGTTGTCGGTATCTGGTGGCCGGCCTAAATCTATTCTCACCAATGGCATAGTTTGAACCCTTCGCGATTTAACTACTCCAACTGGTTTCGTCAACTTTCTAGGTTCAATGAATACTGAAAAATTATAAAATAACTTAATATTAAAAATACTTAAAAAATTTTAGAATAATTAAAAAGTAATTTTCAAAAACTAACGTTTCTCATATTCTTCAAATGTGAGCGTTTTGACGTCTTGAGGTATTTCTATTTCAACATCGAAATATTCCGAACTCATCTTGTTGATGTCCCAAATCTCCATTGTAATATTTTCTTGACTACTTCTCACTAAATCGCCTTCAAAGTCACACCGGAAATATTCGTTGACACATAATGCTATATCTTTTTCAGCACTGATGATCGCATTGTCTAGACAGGTTACGCGTTGCATTGTTACTCTTGTTGCGTAAATCTATCCAAAATATTTCAAATTCAGGTACTGTAGCAATTATACCGTCATAGCGCTACTTGCATGAAATTAATTCACTAAAAGGTGATGGTTCAACAGTGTACACAGGTAAACGCGTGGTTGAGAAGCGATAAAACAACGACTGATTATCAAATTTCATACAACGTAACAAGAAATCTAATGTTGATTTATTTGCAATGTATAAACCACGATTAATTATTGTCTGCCAAACTAAACTTTTAAGTTTTGGTGGTGCCTTGATAAGTCGGGGACTATATCTTAGCGAAGAATATTTTACATCCGCTGTAATCTCAATTTGACGTTGAATTATATATTTATTATTTTCAACACAAACGTAATCATCAACGTTCTGAATAAACGGTACTAAATTATTCTCTGTTTTTGGAAATGAAGTATTTTTTTCAAAATTAATAATTCGATCAATATGAATAGTAAGGTGATACTCAAACTCCACAAAATGCATTGCAGGACGATGTTTACTTCGATGCACTAAAAATGACACTGTGTCGAATCTTTCTATCCCGTCTTTTTTTAATAATTTTTCAAACGCTATCGAAGGAACTACCTGATCCTGGACCCACGCTTAATTTCCTTATACATACTGAAAATGCAAATTCTAGAAAAAAATTATACATGATAAAAACTAGATAAGTCACATATACACTTATACAGGTAGACAAATATATATATATATATATATATATATATATATATATATATATATATATACTTCTTCACTGGGCACTCAACTTCTATTATTAGTTATTCCATTGTAATACAAATGCGCTTCTACGACGGCGTTTTAATGGTGGTGGTACTTCGACTTCTAAGAAAGTCTTCTTCAACACACTAACCAGATAATTGAGAATTTTTTCCAAATCGTAATCTTTTTGGTTTTCAAGTATTATATTAACTTTTAATTCCTCGCTCTTAATTTCTTTTGTCTCTGTATAATTACCAGTCAGCTTAACAGTTATATCCACATCAAATGGTTTTTTCTTTTTCAATAGCATCAAATCGGTATCGATCCTTGATGACTCTTGTTCTTCTTCTTAAAAAATTATACATAAGAAACACATAAAAATTGTTTTTTATATCATTTTTTTTTTTTTTTATTTGGAAAAATAATTCAAATAAGTTATACTTGCCCTTTATTACAGTCATGTGTGACGCCATGTTTTATTTTAACAATGAAGAATAATTTTTCCGTCTAACTTACCTGTTATTGATTTTTTTCTAAAAAACGCTATCCCCTCCACTATTATTTAAATTAATTCACCCCCTTCATTTTGTCACAGAAATATACTTCAAACGATAAAAGTCACTGATCGGGCCCTATTTGAATTAGTTATAATCGACCAGCTGAAGCGTCAACATGGCTACTTTAAATAAAGAACTTGTGCTCTCTGTATCTTACCCGTTAAATAAGTCTTTTGGCAAGACTTTGGGCGTTGGCTACGAGTGGCAACCACAGAAAAAAGAATTTCATCTAGTTGTACAACTAGTTGCTACCTCACCGTGATAGTTTAGACATTATTACAAATTATTTTTATCATACTAACAGTTTGATCGCGCCTTCCCAATGTCCAAACTGTGAACCTCTAAAAATTAGTGAAAATATTACAGTTTCATTTACCACGAGTAATGACACTTAATCAGTTCTGATATCTAGTAAAAATAATAACGCTAAACTTTATATGATGTTTATAAGTATTAGACAGTTAAAACATATAAGCAGTTGGGTATCTCTCAAAGTAGACAGTTTAAATAAAGTACCAACTGATAAATATAAAAATGCTATTGTGGCCGCTATCGCTGAGTGCACCTGGAAAAATGTAATGAAACACGACATGGATAGGATGCCGGAGCCTAAAACGGTGGCCTGTTATATGACGGATAATTTCCAGGCTTTATACACCACAAGTGTCACAAAACTAGATACTCAAAATATTAGTTCTTCGAAATTTTACGATTTCTTTGGTAAACTTATTACTTTGTACGTTTTTGAATTATCACGTGATGCTTTGAAGATCATACCTACTCTGAAATTTCGCTGGGGTTCAGAATCAAATAGCGAAAATTCATACGCAAGCCAAAAATGTGAAGTAAAAACTCCAACTTTTACTTCATTCAATTAAAAGAAAAAGATACATAAAACTTCAAGTTATCATGGTACTAGTACTACGAGCAAGATGTTCAACATCAAAGTTTAAATCTTTCTATTTTTATAAATTAAATTTTTAACTGTGAGAAAGTTTTTATATACTATAAAAACTGGCGATCTGCAAACAACAATCTTACATTGACGCAACATGGAATCGAGTGGTTTGATGGTGATACAGAAAGAGAGTGTGTGTACAATAATATCAGGCAACTAGTGAAACTATCAAATAAAATTTATACTGTTGGTTTTTATTCTACTAACTTCATCACAAGTTTACTCAATCTTGAAATTATTAATATCGAATCTGATATCGGTGAAACTTCATCAGACCTACTACCACCTAAAAGTGACATGTGTTTTCTTCATACTCTCGAACGCTATACAAATCCTCATCGTAATTTTGATTGTGCACTCAACATCACGCTGCGCCTTAAAAAATTCATCAAAGAAAGATATGCACCAAATACAAGTTATCTACTGCCACTTTCTAACGTTCATAGTGACAGCAATGAATCATCAAATGGCTATCTACAACCTAAACGACCATCGACGCCAGTATGCGTTTCAATGAACAACCTCAGGACTTCAACCAACGTCCAAACATCATCCTATCAGAATAATCCTTTTGGCTCCAATAATTCACTAACATATAAAAATTTATGATATAAACTACGAAAAGATATTAAAATAGCGACGATAATTTTGAAAGTTCTACAAAATAATAATAAAAATATAAAAATGTAAAAAATAATAATAAAAATATTAAAAAAATATTACTAAAAAACTAACAAAAATAATAAAAATATTACTCAAAAATAAAAAAAAAACAATAAAAATACTACTAAAAACTAACAAAAATAAAAATATAAAAACTAAAATATAAAAAATATTACTAAAAACTAACAAAATTAACATCTCAGTCACTGGGGTATTCTCCCACGCACGCTTTTCTAATCGATGGTGCCTGGCCCAGCCCCCCCCCCCCGGAGGGGGCGAGGGCCCCAGACACCATTGTTCGAGAACAATAGTGGTGGGGAAAATACTCTAGTAACTACTGTCGCATTGTTTCCTACACTAAGAAAAACAAGATAGTACTGGTTACTGTTCTGCGCCGTAATCAACGAACAATAGACGTAAAAATACATTTTAACATGATTGATTCATGTTAGAACAGGAGTGAGTCATACCTTAACACGAACTATTACTTTTTAAACAGTAACCAGTGCTGTACTACACCGAACATGAAACATATGACTGGTTTCTGTCAAAATAGTTGTCATTAATATCCAAAACAGTACTCAGTCCTGTTTTGATATCAACGGTTACTACATACATATGTCTCTTTACTATTGTTGACATTCAATGATTATTTAACCTTTCTCTAAAGTTGCATATTTTTCTGTCAGTGTGCTTTAATAATTATGATAAAAAATAATTTGTTATAATAAAAAGTTACAGATAAATAATAGTGATTTCATCATTACATGCGTACAAAGTTGATAGCAATTTTAGTAGTTGTACGAATTGGAAATATTTAACTATTGAAGACTTAAATTATCGTTCAGTTACACACATAACTATCAATAAAACCGGAGGTCAGTATATTTTAAAACGATGGATTTAGACGTTACTTACCTTAAATGTAAGAAGCTTGTTATTTCGTAAAATAATTGTTGTTAATTTATGTACGGAAGAGTCAAATAAAGATACTTTTAAAAAATCTGATGAACCATTAAACTAAGTTACCAAGCTCTATTTTAATTTTCTTTATAGATATTAATAAGCCTTATGTAAAAAGAAGAAAAAATAATTATTTTTAATATTTACGCAATCTTATCTATATCTATGCATATATATGAATAATAACCAGAAAAATTTTAATAATCTGTACGTTTTGGATATTAATGACAACTATTTTGACAGTAACCAGTCATATGTTTCATGCACTGTGTAGAACAGCACTGGTTATTGTTAAAAAAGTAATAGTTCGTGTTAAGCTATGACTCACTCCTGTTTTAACATGAATCAGTCATGTTAAAATGCATTTTTACCTATATCGTTCGTTGATTAGTGCGCAGAACAGTAACCAGTACTATCTTGTTTTATCGTGTTTTATTGTGTAGTAATTTTCATTTTTAAATCACTCTCTTGAAATTGAACAGAATTGATTTTTTAAATATATTTAAATTGGAATAGGAATAAATAAAAATTAATGAAGAATTTTGAAAAACGAAATCAGCGATAATTTAAAAAGGGTAAAATTGTCGACAAAAAAGATTCTATGACAAGATCTCAAAATTTTGTATGAATTTGAATTCAAGTTTCAATAACTTTAAAACAGATTGTCACGATTGGAGATCGTGATGGGCGTAGGTACGATATTCGTATAAAGTATAGTGAATAAATGGTACTTACATTGATCAAGGACCGATCCTATGACCTGGGCTCACGTGACCAAATGCTCAGTTTATTCTATTTTATATTTAATTCGCGCCCACACAATATTGTTGAAGACAATATTGATAAAACCCAAAACGATTTCCAATTTATTATGTGACTGATCTAATTTCACAATCAAACGTCGAGCGGTAAACGTAAGATTGTGTACCCCCTACTGTGAACTATCGGTCTGAGCGGCTAGACAGGTAGTAAAATAAGGGATAAAGGAAGGTGGGTTGCCGAAAAGCCTCGTGAAGCTAGTATCTCATTGTTTAAGTAAAATTGTCTGTTAAATAATGTTTTCAAATGTTTTATGTTAACGAGTATTTATTTATTAAATGACTTAATATTCTCAAAATACAAAAGGGTTACAAATGGCAATATTTAGAATAGTAAATATAAAAGCAAATGTTTCATGCATATGAGTTACAATTATTTCAGAGTATATAAAAACAAAAATACCAAACAATGGTTACAATATTTAAAAACTTACCCTAAACAGGTTTTAGTGAGGTGTCAAGACTGTCAGCAGTTACACAGGACACTTATTCACGACGCGTTCTCGCGGTCAATTAATGTGATTGTAATTTATCGAATTATTTATTTATTTAGTCTACCTTGTTGTATAAGCTTCAATGTTTATGCGTTTTTAAATCTCTGTAGGTTAAATTAAAATGAAGGTCTTCGCGCTTTTCGCGGTAAAATAATTTCAATGTATTCAAATTCTTCGCGTCTTTGCGGTAATATAAAATATAAATTTATAAAATCTTCGCGTATTTTTGCGGTAAAAATATTTCTAAATATTATTCAAATTCTTCGCCTTTTCGCGGCACAATATTATTCAAAATCTTCGCATTTATCGCGGTAAAATAATTTCAATGTATTCAGATTCTTCGCCTTTTAGCGGCAAAATATTATTCAAAATCTTCGCATTTATCGCGGTAAAATATTCGTTGATTCTTCACGTTTCTCGTGGTATATTTCAATATAAAAATAATAAAATGAATGAAATTAAATGGATTATAATAAGACGAAGATAATCAATGCTGTACAGGTGCTAAACGGTTGATATTAGTTCACGACGTACAACGATCAAGGACCAATCGTACGATCTGGGCTCACGTGATCGGATGCTATACGCTAATATCGCGTTGATTATGCTTCTGAAGCTAGTAGAAAATAATATACCGATTATACGAGTGCTTACGACGATCAAGGACCGATCCAATGATCTGGGCTCACGTGACCGAATGCTCAATCGAGATATCAATCCTCTAGCCACGAACACCGTCAAGTGTCCGGAGTTCGGTAAGGTTCAGAGTTTGATTCCCAAAAGAACTGATAAGCTAAAGTCCATGGTCTTTTTATATGATCCTCGCATATGAAAAGTGGTGGTAACCAGTTTCCCATACGAGAGGACTCGGACTCGCCCGAAAGTTCTAGGCCCATGAACACGTGTGATCCCTGGGAAACAGATTTTGACTATTAGGTGTACAAAAAAGTTCTACCCGATTTTCAAAGATGGAGTTATCTAACAGCTATTTATAGGTTAGCTATGAATACGTATATGTACATGCACAGCTGTTTGTACTCTTTAAATTCATCAAACTTTTAATATATTAATCTTCGATAAATATATTTTTTTATTAAGTTAAAAATGGAAGTAAGTAATGAACATATCCGCCATTGTCTTTTATATGAATTTCATCAAGGAAAAAGTGCTGCTGGAGCTCAAAGAATAATCTGTGCAACTTATGGTGACAGTGTTATTGATGACAGTAATTGTCGAAGATGGTTTCGGAAATTCACAAACGGAGATTTTAATTTAAATGATAAACCACGCTCTGAAAGACCTTCAACAATCAGTGACGAGAAATTGGAAGAATTACTGAATCAAGATTCTGCACAAACACAACAAGAACTTGCGAAAAAGTTAAACGTTACTCAACAAGCTATTTCTGAAAGATTACATGCTTTAGGTAAAATTCAAAAAGAAGGAAAATGGGTACCTCATGAATTAACTCCAGAACAACGAGAGAGACGAGTTGACACCTGCCTGTCGTTGCTTTCACGACATAAAAAAAAGTTTTTTGTGGAAACTTGTAACAGGGGACGAAAAGTGGGTTTACTATGAGAATCCTAAACGTCGAAAACATTGGGTAGACCCAGGACATCCAACGACATCAACACCAAAACGTAATGTTTTTGGGAAAAAAATATTGCTTTGTATTTGGTAGGATGAGTGGGGCGTGCTATATTATGAGTTACTCAAACCAGGAGAAACCGTTACTGGAGAACGCTACAGTTGTCAATTAAAAAAATTAGCAGATGAAATCAACAGTAAAAGACGATTTGCGGGACAAAAACCTCGACCAGTGATACTGCAGCATGATAACGCCAGGCCTCATAGAAGTTCAATCGTCCACCACACTATAAATGATTTACAGTGGGAAGTTTTACCGCACCCGGCGTATTCACCAGACCTTGCACCGTGTGATTTTCACCTATTCCGTTCATTGCAAAATTAATTGGCTGACAAACACTTACAAAATGAAAACGAAATGCAAAAAACAATAGATGATTTCATTTCGACAAAAGATCAAGCCTTTTATCGCCGTGGGATCCATCAGTTGCCTGAGCGTTGGCAAAGGGTAGTAGATGCTGATGGTGGTTATTTTGATTAAAATTTGTATTTTATTTAAAATTTTTAAATATATTTTTTTTTGACAAAAAACGGGTAGAACTTTTTTGTACACCTAATATTAAAGTAGGCTGATGACCTGGCGCCACTCTGTCGCTGAGCATGCTCGTGTAGGAAACCATAAATTTGGAGGTTTCCATTAGCTTTCTCTAATTTCCAAGAATCACATGCAGGTGCGCATGAGTTGGGTGGTCTATAGGTTTAAGATGAAAAATCAAAGAAGACTACCGCTTCTATGCTTAGATTAGTTAAATGGGAACGGATACATAAATTTTAAAAGTACGTTAAGTAAAAATGATGAAATTTCCAGAAAGAGAAACATATAATACGCGTGGTCCATTAGTACAATACGACTTAATTGTAAAGCGTTGACAACGCTCAGGTAGGTATATTTGTCCGGTACGACTTCTGGCGTCAGTAAGTTGGCGTTATACATAAAAAGGTTTACGTACAGGAGGTTTCCGTGTGTACTTATTTTGGAAGAGAGAGAAAAAAGATTAAAAATTTTTGAATGTAGCAGCCGTGACAAGATGAATTTGTAGAAAAATAAAAAGACTTTTTTTGGACAGCGTTGAACTGCGTACAAAATTATATTCTCAGCTTATTTGTACAATAAGAAATTGTTGAGGTATGAAATCCCTTACTTAAAATTTGTTTATTCGATGTTATTTAATCTTAGTCAAAGTGCAAGTAATAATAGTGGACCCATAAGAAAAAAATTTATATCCGGGTCAATCTGCATACATAAGACATATTTTTATTCATCTTGTTTACATGCACATTAGCCCAGATATATCCAGATATATATTTCTGTTATGTAGGAATCGCTTACAGCTTGTTCAAAGCTCTAACGAACAAAGTTTCGCATAAAAGTGATCGGCTAAGCGTGATCTTAAAGAAAGTCATTGAATTTGAAATTATAACAATTTGTAAAGTAGTTTGATACGTAATATTCTAATACATGTCGATTCACAACTAATTATTTATCAACGATAGTTGTTTAGTTGAAATTTTTTCAATAAATACGATATAATCGCATTAATTTGTTGAATGAAATTGGTACTATGGAAATGACTATTGGTACTGATTGGGCATAAAGCTTTTTACCTTATTTATGTACCGAATTTTGAGTGTAATATTTCGAACATCATTGGCATAAAAATTTGTTGAGATGGCGTAATAACATTTGATGGGAAATGCAAGATAATTAGATTACTGTTGATTGTCACGATTGCAGATCGTGATGGGCGTAGGTACGATATTCGTATAAAATATAGTGAATAAAAGGGTACTTACATTGATCAAGGACCGATCCTATGACCTGGGCTCGCGTAACCAAATGCTCAGTTTATTTTTTTTTATATTTAATTCGCGCCCACACAATATTGTTGAACACAATGTTGATAAAATCCAAAACGATTTCCAATTTATTATGTGACTGATCTAATTTTACAATCAAACGTCGGGCGGTAAACGTATGATTGTGTACCCCCTAGTGTGAACTATCGGTCTGAGCGGCTAGACAGTTAGGAAAATAAGGGATAAAGGAAGGTGTGTAGTCGAAAAACCTAGTGAAGCTAGTATCTCATTGTTAAAGTAAAATTGTCTGATAAATAATGTTTTTTCAAATGTTTTATGTTAACGAGTATTTATTTATTAAGGACTCAATATTCCCAAAATATAAAAGGGTTACAAATGGCAATATTTAGAATAGTAAATATAAAAGTAAATGTTTTATGCATGTGGTTTACAAATATTTCAGAGTATATTAAAATTACAATACTAAACAATGGTTACAATGTTTAAAAACTTACCCTAAACAGCTTTTGATGAGGTGTCAGGACTGTCAGCAGTAACACAGGATACTTATTCACAACACGTTCTCGCGGTTAATTAATGTGATTCTAATTTATCGAATTATTTATTTATTTAGTATACTTTGTTGTATCAATTTCAATGTTTTTAAACCTCAGTAGGTTAAAGAAAAATGAAGGTCTTCGCGCTTCTTGCGGTAAAATAATTTCAATGTATTCAAATTCTTCGCGTCTTCGCGGTCATATAAAATATAAATTTATAAAATCTTCGCGTATTTTCGCGGTAAAAGTATTTCAAAATATTATTCAAATTCTTGGCTTTTTCGCGGCAAAATATTATTTAAAATTATTCAAAAGTGGTGGTAACCAGTTTCCCCTACCAAAGGACTTGAACTCGCCCGAAAGTTCTAGACCCATGCACACGTGTGATCCCTGGGAAACAGATTTTGACTATTAAGGAGGCTGATGACCTGGCGCCACTCTGCCGCGGAGCATGTTCGTGTAGGAAACCATAAATTTGGAGGTTTCCATTAGCTTTTTCTAATTTCCAAGAATCAGATGCAGGTGCGCATGAGTTGGGTGGTTTATAGTTTTAAGATGAAAAATCAAAGGAAAGACTACTGCTTCTGTGCTTAGATTAGTTAAATGGGAACGGATACATAAAGTTTAAAAGTCGTTGAGTGAAAAATGATGAAATCTGTAGAATAAGAGAAACTTATAGTACATGTATTCCATTGGTACCTTTCCTACGTGGTACAGTACGACTTAATTGCCAACGCTCAGGTAGGTACATTTGTCCGGTACGACCGCTGGCGTCAGTAAGTCGGCGTCATAAAAAAAAGTGTCTAAGTGCATGAATTCTTGGGTTCTCACGTATTGGGTGGACCGATATTTTTTTATGCGATCTACACTACTGATGGTCACTCTGTTAATTATTATATATAAAAAAAACTGAAGGCCTATTTGGAACGCATCGTTTTGTGTTGCCGCCTGTGTCTTACTGTATTCTGACTATGTCGTCATAGTTCTTGAGAAAAATAGTGTTCTTATGTACTTTTTCCTCCCAAGAGAAAAAATAATAAAAAAAAAATTTTATTTTTTTACGACTTGTAAGGATACGAGTTGAACGTATCAGCCGTGACATGTTCATTAAATAGATTAACCAGAAGATACTTTACATAATCGTTAAGTAGTAAAGTAACCAATAAAAAGGATTCACGTTGTCAATTTTATCAATAGACAGTAGTTGTAAATATTCGCGTTCTTCTTTTAATGATTTTCTAAATAGCAAGAATTAGTACTACGATCAATGAAGTCAATGTATTCTGATTTGATAATAAATATATTATAGTAGGCATGCATGCAATACAATTGTAATGAATTAATTATGCCATTTTCAGATTAAAAGCGGAGAAATATCTAACCTAATATTTAATTTAGCGTTGAATATCTTTGATGAGAAAATAACTGCTGCTTTATACGCTAAATGTACTAGTCTCCATTATAATTTTATCGAACACGATAAACAACCAGATGGTTCAATTTGATTGAAGAGTGAAACCAGCGTCATGCAAATAATGTTACGAATGTTCATTAACACACCTAGCTGCGCAATAACTGTACGGTGTGATAAGTGCTTAGGACAATCGAAAATAGCATATTGCATAGTGAGGATACGAAGATAGTCCTTATGTGGCGAGGGCAATGTTTTTAGCACAAGTCGTAGGGTTCCATACATGGGCTGAAGGCCCGTGTACGTGTGTTATAATTATTGCGCTTGCTGGATAAAGGCTATTTGAGTGTCCTACTATGCACTATATTTTATTCAACAATTGTCTGATTTACGTGATTAATGATAACCTGCGAAGCAAAGTCTGTGGCTTTTTAGCGACACGGTGAAACCACAAAATTACAGCAACCCATCGGCTTTGAAATTCAGAATTCATATTTAATTGATTCAAAATTTACTCGGATATTTTAACTATTCATTTCAATATTTATTAACAAAATAAATACATCAGAACCACGCGGTGTAACCCGCTCCCCATATGATCAATTGAAGTAACTATATTTAGTGTACTAGCCGTTCAACATGGATTTTGACAAAAAACTTTTAGTCGTTCAATGAGTTCTCATGATGCTCAATAGTTGGAGCTCAGTTAAAAATTTTGAGACAAGTGGTGAAATTTCATTTCACCACTCACTTTTCACAACGCCGGTGACAGTCAAGGACATCTATTTTGATTTTACACAACTTCTTGACACCGGTCAATAAACAGCCATTTAGGATTCGCATTGTAGAGTCATAAAGCACGCAAATCAGGCCTGCGTTGAATAAAAGATATTATAGCACCAATTATATATCTGTCAGACATAAAAGACAATGATCTTGACTTGACCAAACTTGGAAATCTTCCTATAATTACAAAATGTAGGGTCGAAAGTTGTTCAGGGCGGAAAAAGACGTCAATTTCTGACTTAGGTAAAGAAAATAAAGCTATTCGTCTAATTGATAGATGAAAATTACAGATAAAGATTTTATCTAACAATAATAATTCATTTTTGCAAGTACACTTAGGAAAACAATACTCTTATTGAGAACATGTACTTGATACAAGAACATATATTCTTGATAATTATCAAGAATATATCATTTTGTCTAAAGACTTCGTAGAATTAAAGGATATAATTGTTATTTAATTCAAGTAAAGCTATTCTTTTGTTTACTCATTATATGATATCAAATTCATATATTAACAAAAGAAATTCGATGCTCATTTTTAAAAAAATTGATAATTAACAATAATAAAATAAATATTTTGAACGGATTGCTTGAACCAAGAAATTCTTGTATGGAAAATAGTATTTTTTTTCTCAGTGTAACATGATGATCTTTGGAGTATTCAATGCTCAGGGCGATGTGCGGATAGAGCTAGATGATTCGCAGAGAAACTTGAGAAATCAACTGAACAGTGAAGAACCATACAGGTGTGACGGTTGATACATACGAATTGCAATTTAACTTCTGAAATATCGTTGTTCCTTTTTTTTTTTTTTTTTTTTTTTTTGTAAAAAGGTGTACTAGCCACACCCAAAATCTTCGTGTTGTGATCCTCTCACCTTTTGTAGGTACCTATGGAAGTGCATGCACGATGAGTAAGAATAGACAAAGATCGACAGATAGAACAATATACCTGTCTTTCTCTCTCTCCATCAAAAGGGCAGAGCTCATTCTCAAACCCAACTACGTCATCTAGTTGTATACTCATCTTGCATCCACACTTACCTGCGTACATCTATTTACAATGCATTCATGAGAGAGTATGGAGGTGTCTGTACGGGCGTAGTACCCCAAAATATGTATACCAGCGACTCAGCGGGACACCTGCATGTGTGCACCGAACCCCTAAGTAACTCAACGGTCATAAAAATTTAACGACCATCTAATTTCCATATTTCGAAACCGCTGTGTATGTTCTAATACTATGACTAAACTCGGACCTATGTACGTGATCATTTATTTTTGAATTAGAGCATTTACTCATTCGTTGTTGTTTACAAAAACAATATCATCCAATCTCCATATATGGACTTTTCTAATTTTTAGAAAGCTATACCCGGGACTGCGTACTTAGTCATTTGTTTTTGTAGAAAATGATGACCTGGACCCAACGATTGCATCAAAAAACGTATGACTTTCCCATCAAAACTAGAGTATATAAACTGCCGAAAACCTAACGAAGGCAGTCAATCGCTAATCAGAAGTTCTCTGCCGGTTCTCGCTCCGAAGTTTTACAGATTAGATCTATCAGGCTTCTTGGCCAAATACCTAAATTTTAATCTTGCAAAAATCGTGGCCGTTTCGGCTCACCCAAACCGGGATCATCGGTCTCGTGACGGTCTATAGCCTAGGAATCCAGACTCCTAGATCGGAATCCTAAATAAAGATTAAATATTCACATCCGTATTTGACAGATAGGGGAGTGTATCTGCTTTGTTTAATTCCGCTGAATAAAATCCCTAAGCCACGCGCAGGGTCCCAGTGAATTTAACAAAGAAATTCCACGATCATAAATTCAAAGTGGTGAGTTGTAAGAGAGTGTGATCAGCGAAATTGTAAACCACCTCAAGCTGAGTGGTAAGTCTAATTGTATTTGCTTCGTTTTTATACATACATGTAAAAACAACATTATAATTTTATAAAAGAATATACAGATTTTTTTCGTTTTTTACATCATCTTTTTCTTATTTATACCTCTTACTCTAACATTCATAAGTCAACGGGTACAGAAAGAGACATACATAAAAGAACAGGGACGTCTCGTGGGCTCATATTCACCTACCTGCTTCCCTCTCGCTTTAAAATCCCTGACCTACCCTAAAGCCACGCAGGTCAACGATCGGGATTGTCTATCGTATTTCCGCTCGGTACGAAATAGACTTATTTAGTATTCAGAAAACTTTCCAAATATTAAACAATCTCACACTAGCTACGTGACGGTCCTATCAGGCTCTTTGGTTGAGTAGTAGAATAAATATTTTGGGTATTTTTTACTAAATAATTAATTAACAATAACCTTTCGCCCGTCGCCTTCACTCTCTCCGATCGTAACACAGGCTCATAGGAGCAGTTGATTTAATTCTGCCGTAATTATCTGCAGAGGATCATCTTTGGCACATGGAATAGGCTATTTCAAAGCAGTTTGTTTGCGAGATGTTCAAGAGGTAGTATATGATGATTGCGAAAAAAATGAATATAATATCGCAAAAACTAAATCTGTAAACTAGCAGATCTTAATGTACACAAAGACAAAATAAAAAACTTTCTAATCTTAAAAAAAACTTCGAATATATAATTTATTTCTTCCGCATAGAATGAGCAATTCAACATACAAAAATGCGTAATATATAAGTGGATTTAGAATACCTCCAAAATCCGTAATTGTAATAATTTTAAAGGGATTTTAAGTGACGTAAGTCTTAAGGGCCATAGACAAATTTCAAGGCCAGGATGTATTTAAAGGCTGGCTTGTTGCTGGTTCTCTAAGTAACTCACCATCAATTTATGAGCAGAGCAAAATTGATCTCTGTTTCGAAGTAAAAAACACATGTTTAGAAAGCAAGACATGCAGATTTCCCTTGCAGATCAGTACAGCCTCCCAATCTTATGCTCCCATTTTGTTATTGGCTCTTTGGTTATCACTGAGTCTATTTCTGCGCAGCAACAAAATTGATTACTGTTTCTAACTTATAGGAACCACATGTTAAACCACATGTCGTCAGCTTTTAGTTGCTGATCAGTATGGCCCGCCGAATTTTCAATCTCATGCTTCAAGAAAATACCTGGTGTAAGAATCAGCATCTCACCTCTCACTCCTACTGACCTTCAAGCAGCTGTGGTCCACTGGATCAAATCAACTCAGCAGGAATATTTCTCATCCAAAATCGCATCACTATCTCAACGTAAAGCTGTCAAGAAATCTCATTTTTTCACCCCACTCACAGCATACATCGACCAAGCTGGTCTGATTAGAGTCGGAGGACGTCTTCAGAACTCTACTTTGGATTCTGACAGCAAGCGTCCAGCGATCCTTCCAAAGGATTGTACGCTCTCACGTCTCATCATCGCAGACTCTCATATACGCACTTTGCATGGAGGTACCCAACTCACATTGTCTCATGTTCGCAAAAAGTGCTGGATTCTTGGTGAACGAGCACCAGTCAAAAACTTTCTACGTCTCTGTTTCACCTGGGCGCGCATGTGGGGAGTCAGGTCTCAACAGCTTATGGGTCAACTTCCATCTCATCGAGTCTCACCTTCTCTCATCTTCGAGATCACTGGATTTGATTACGCAGGTCCAGTGTCTCTGAAGTTATACCAAGGACGCGGTACCAGATGCTACAAAGGCTGGATCGCTGTCTTTGTCTGTCTCTCAACATCAGCCATCCATCTGGAGGTTGTCACCGACTACTCCGCTGAAGGCTTTCTCAAAACATCCCGCCGATTCACCAGTTGACGGGGTGACAGCATCATGACAGCATCATCAACTCTCAAGCGCCCTATCAGCAAACTTGTCCTTCTGCCAATCTCATTAACCACAGAAGATTATCCTGCATCATCTAACTTCTCCATCGAGAAGGAAAAGGCGGGAAGAATTTCCGAATCTCTCATGCTCTCATCACATCTTTTCACGGCAGATACGTGATCGACAGTACAGTCGATCAGCAATCGATTATACGCGGCTCCGCTAGTCTCATTCTCAGAGCAAAGACTGCGTGAGTGGGGATGAAGAAGACGAAAGTTTCGGTCTCTCTCGCACATCATCGCGCTTTCTCATTCTTATCGCTAAAAGTACTCATAGCAGACACCTCGTGCTCTCAACAAATCTCTCATTTATTAATTAATCCAGCTTGCTCTCATCGAATAAATAGTTTAATTTTGCGTGTAATAATTCAAATTAATTGTTTTTCTAGTGTATAGCCGCAATTACGGCCTTTTACACTTTTTGCCTCTATATCGTAATCTGCTTTACTTCTCCTATTGCCTTCATTGTGCGCGGCTATGACCCGACTTGTGCTTATACTGTACTGCATCATTACAGTGATGCACTGCAACCTCCTTTGTGCAATGGAGGTGCAGTGGCTAGGAAAACCACAGAGAAAACCTAACCAGTACAGTTTCGGTTTGGGTGGAGCTCCAGTGATCGATAAAATTCCCATTTTACTGATCACTGGATCTTCATCCCGCGCCTAACGATCAGAGACCTTCGTTCGAACCCGACGTGTAGCTAAACGGTCACCCAGCCAAGTAGCAATCCTGCTCGATGCTACTTAACTTCAGTGATCACCCGAGCCACGCGCGTGCCGAACGGCTGCCTCAGCCGCTAATAATTCAAAGTAATTATTTCTCATATTATGTTTGCTCTCAGTATTAAAATCTCAGTAATCTCAAATTAATTAATCTTACCTCGTGTACTGGCATTGTTACCGCCAAGACGCCATCTTGGCCACGTGTTGATTGCGAGTGCTGATTAAATAAATTAAATACTAAAGACAATAAATTAGTGCAATTTTCATCATAAATCAATCTCATTAAATGTAAATGGTGTAAATGAAATATTTATTGTAGTTATTCACTAAAATTGCGTATTAAATAAAATTATTTCTATCCGGCTAATTTACGCACACCAGATCCTATCATCCTTTCATCATTATAATTAATTAGTTATTAATTATTTGAACAATAACGTTGGTATAAATTTAGTTAAAAAATGTACATGTACCCGCGCGTGTGTGTGTGTGTTTTGCTCATGTGTAAATGTGCTTGCGTGTGAGTGAACGCATATACACGCATATATATACAAACACCTAAGTGTATCATCGGTTTTCCCCCAATTGAGGTCAATTGAAACGCCCAGAAAATCGAGACCCAAAAAGTTGTTCGCGTAAACTCTCCTTCTCGACCAGGATCTCCAAGTGTGTGGATCGTAAAATACCCCAAGTTCAGTGGCCGGGTTCCTTCACGTAGAACGGACAAGTATATTTTAAATAAGAGCCAGTGAGCACTATACTAAGAGTTTTAAGTATGTTTTTAATTGTCAACAAAATAATTTTGCAAGGATGGAATACTGCGAGGTCTAAACCAGGTATGCTATTAAATATTTTATGTAAAAACAGGTTCAGATAAAGTTTTGTAAGAATCTTTAAGGAATAGTAAATCCGTTTGTTGTATTTGAATAATTAAATTTTTGTAAGAATCTTCAGGAAGTAGTTAATCCGTTTACTGTAAGCATTTTAATTCGGCGTCTGAATTTTGTAGTTGAATAATTAAATTTTTGTAAGAGTTTTATTTAGTAAATCGTAAACATTTGAATCGATTTTAACAATATATGTATCAAACTAAATTCATGAAATTTATTTATTAACGTTGACCTTCACCAACAATATTATTAATAGCTTTCCGTTGGAAATTAACCGTTGTATAGAAAAGTTCTCTTTGATTTTTTTGATAAACTCAACCGTTTAAGAGATATTTGAGCTCGAAATAAAAGAAAGTTTTTATATCATCAGAGCAAAATTTTGAGTTGGCTTGTGCAACTTTTCTGTCAACTTCAAGCTCAAATATCTCTTAAATGGTTGAGTTAATTCGGAAAATCGAAGAGACCTTTTTTGTAGAGCAGTAAATTTCATAGAAATTTGTTAAACCCTGAGTAAATATCCGTTTGTTGAAGAGTTATAGAATATTAATTAAAAAACACCAATTTTTAAATCTATCATGTTTGAGCTGCGATATCACTTAAATGGTGGATTTACGAAAAAAGTGTAAGACTCCTTTTTTGAAGAGCAATAAATTTCCATTAAGAAAGTTTACAGCGCTTAATTTTACGTTTAGAGTTATAAAATTTCAAACAAAAACGCAAATTTTTTTTAACAAATCAAACTTTGATCTTCAATATCTCTTAAACAGTTGGACTCACAAAAAAAACATACAATACCTATTTTGAAGAGCGGGAAATTTCCTACGAAACTATGTATTAGTCATTGCTGTAGAGTTATTTTTAAGCAAGTAATCAAATTTTTTGCATTGCACTGAAATGAGAATGTATCATTACTTAGGCAGGGTTAAACGGCATTAGAATAAACTTTCTAATTTTTTTTTATCATTTTTGGATCACAAATAAATTATATATATCATGGCCAAGTAAGAAAATCTAATTTGGTAAATAACGGACATCCTAATATATATATTTAGTGGTTATGGGTAAAAATTAATTATATTAAAATAAATTATTCAAACCATTTAATAATGTTGAATAAATGTTTTATTTAACCAACGTAATTAACATAGTAAAAAGAAAGTATACCAAATGAAAATTGCTTGAATGGGTGTACGCAGTTAATCGTTGTATCTTGTAATATATCTCTACAAATGAGTTAGAGACAGAATATGGAAACATCGATGTTCGGCGTAGATTACCCAAATCAATCGATCGTAATTAGTGTTGCAACGCTATAGAACTCACTTTGTTTTTTTTTTTTTTCTGTTTTAAATTTAATACACGATAATTAAAGTAATGGAATATTTACAAATGATATGAATAAATAAATAAGTAAATGAATGAATATGATACAACGGTGAATTCTTACTTTGTAAAAAAAAAACTTTTATATATAAAAAAAATTCTTAAATCGCGTAAATTTTCAAAAATTAAACGGGACTCGGCGTTGTTGAGTCTTGGTTGCTGTGTTATTGTTTGTTATTGTTGTCGATGTGTCGACTGAATTCGCCTCGTAAACCTTCTTCAATCTATCTCCTGAAATGGCAATTTGTCGTCCTCAGAAATCAAAGATAAAGTATTTATCGTGTCAAGTTACTACACGATATGGACCTTCGTATGGCGCTATGAAAAATGGTCCAACCTGGTCGTTCCGTACCAGTACATGACTGCAAGTACAAAGGTTCCTGAAACAGAAAACAGAATGCTTGCCGTGACGCGACATTTTGGCCGGTGCCAATGAATTAAAATTACGTTTTAAAGTATTTACAATGTTATGAGGTGTTGTTTTATTGCTAGAAGTGAGTAACTCACCAGGCAAACGAATTGGCTCACCGTAAGCTAATTCAGCCGGGGTCGTTTGGATGTCGCCCTTCTAAGCAGCGCGTAAGACGAGCAAAACGGCTGGTAACGCGTCATATCATGACTCTTTATGTCACAAAAGTGCTGATTCAAGCTGACTATGTAGACTTTCGCCGAGACCATTGGCTTGCGAATGATACTGTGTAGTATGTAGGTATTTTATTCCATTCATTTTCTATAATGACTCGAATAATGACGATTCGAATTGCGGATCTTGGTCTGAGGTAATGCGTTTAGGTACTCCGTGGCAAGAAATCCAATGCAGCGATAGTACATGTGCTAACGTCTCTGCAGTTCCATTGAATAACGGGACAGCCTCAGGAAACCTTGTGAATCGGTCGATGACCGTTAAACACTGATTAAAACCTCTTGACGATTTTAAAGACACTAAGTCGATGTGTATATATACATAAGGGCGAGTCACATAGGAATGCGTATTGGCACTATTAAATATTGTTAATATTTTTGAAGAGCGTGTATTTTTGGGTCTAGACTCAATAATGATTGCTAATTCAGATCATAAGCGATCAACAACAATAGTAAGTAATGTAACTCCCGAACCGTGACTGATTGCCATCATAGAGCCTTCAGTACTCCGAATGTTATCAGTAGCTACTATTCTTATGAAATCATCTACTTCTGGATTTTCCAAACGATTGTTATCACCATTACCAAGTCTAACTTCTATGACTGCAGTGTTACATAATACTTCATAATAATTCATATTCAAGATAATATAATTAACAACAAAAGTTTAATTTTCAAATATTTTTCTTCATCGTCAAACAAAACTTCACCGATTGCTCGAAAGAAGCAATTGCCATCACTTTCAAAATTGTCGATTTGAAAATTATCTAGAAGTTTTTTTTGGAATCTTTATTTTGGTACTATCTTCTTAACAGGATAATTCTTTATCAATCTCGCATTAAAGGTCGCTACTTTATTTTCTATATCAGAATAAACTCTTGTAATAGTTGTGTTGTTTTCGTTTCGAATAGTTTTTAATTCTAAAAGAGATGTACTCCTGCGTATTTTATCCAAAATATCATGAATGTTTTTCCGATTAGGCCCATCAAGATTAATTGTTTTCGTTGGCATATTTTCGATCCTTCGAGTTTTTCTACAAACTTGATTATTAACGCGACTAAAAAGTGAATCTAATTTATTTTCAATTATAGATATCTCTTGCCATGTGTCTCCGTCAAATTTAGAAGAATTGAATTTCCTGTGTGCTGCTAAAAAGTGACAGTTAACCTCATTAATTAAGGTTAACGGTATTGATGATTGAGACTTAATTTATGTGTCCCTCTAATGACACCTATGACCACCACTATTACTTTTACACATCGCTAATGGCATAAAGTGAACCTTCATTTCCCCAAGCACATTCACGCGCTATCATGCGTAAAAAATCATCTAGTTTCGGGTGATTAATTGCGCAACCATTTACACCTTCAACTGAAATAGAACCATGAGAAACTAATGATTCATAATTAGCATTTTTATGGACTATGATTTATAATAAAAAGTCTTGTTTCATTGTATATTTCTTCATCACAATAAATCAATTTAGCAAACGTCCTAAATAAACAATTGCCGTCACCTTTGACATTTTTCAAGACGAAAGAATCATTAAGTATACGATAAATTTCAGCGTTTTCAATGGATAAACCTTCTATTATCAATTCGAATCGAGGATTATTGAAAGTATTAGAACGATCACTTGACAGTTCTACAAAACCTTTTCCGACAATATTGTGAATTTCAGCAGAAAGTTCATTTATGATTTTATAATTTTGTCGCAAAATTACCTCAATTTTTTTAGAGAGTCACTGCCTGTTATTGCAAATAAAATTTCTTGGATTGATGAAACAACTGATTTATGAATTTCATCTTTTTTCTTTTGATTTGACACACGTTTAATAGTTTTATTTAAAATATTTTTGCTCGTGACTAATTTTTTTATGCTATCAGAAGATTTGGCTACTTTGGAAGGATCTTTAATATTAGAAGTACCAGTTATATTAATTTTTTTTTTATTTTTCTTCTATTCGAGAATCTACATAAACCGGTTTTGGAATAGAATTTTTAGATGATTCAAGAGGATCAATCAAGATTCTATCACGCACTTTATTTACTTTATTGCAAAAAAAAAATTGGCTTATGGTCCGAAGTAATACTCTCATAAGTACCTGACACATAATCAGTTAAGTTAAAAAAAATCATATCAATTTGTGTATTCAAATTGGTCGTTGCAATCACTGGAGACAAAACTCTTCTTAAATTTCGAGACACATTCATGTATTTTTCGAGCCATGAAACTTCATTGCTATAATAATCTTCATTAAAGTCAGCGATAGCTACTAAATTATCATCTGCTTTGCAGAAATTAATCATACTATCCATGCATTTTATAAATAGTCCTCGAGTAAAGTGAAGTGACTTATGACAAATAAGTGATTTAGAGATGAAGTTACTTAATTGACAAGTTCAATTCTTTTTTCTGATTGTGAATCGTGAGTCACATTGTTGATGATCGAAATATCAAGATTACATTTTTTATATACGATCAATCCACGGCGAAATTTTTTACCGATATTAATTTGGTCAGATCTATAGACAATTTCGTACCCATAAATACAAATATCAACTACTGGTGACGTGCGTGTTTCAGCAAAAATCATAAGATCTGCTCCATGAAACCATTTATCATTTCGAACACAGGCTATATTTTTATGCAAGAATAATGCATTGTAAAATATGATTTTGATTCCATTTAATTCTTCTATTGGCTGCTCAAACGTAATTAAGTGTTTTTCGTTTTTCAAGCGTTCCAATTCAACTTTGAGATCACTAATATCATCTAAACGAACTGGCAGTACGAAATTGCCATCGATGTAGAGGTTATCAGGATCAGTAACACGGCTATATGCAACATATTACATAACTCGTGTCATTCCTTTGTTATGAACATAAACAGATCGATAAGTTTGTCCTTGACTTTTGTGGGCTGTTATACATTCTGCAGAAATCAAAGGAAATTGTCTTCGATTAGCTATTCTTTTACCAACAGCAATATCAGTAACTACTACCAGAAAAATTGGGACAAGATTCATATTTCTTAGATGAGATTCTTTAAGAAAATATAAATTTTCGTTTCGAATAGTTCGTCCGATATCACTATCTTCAAAGTCTATCAAAAAAATCGTGATCTCATCTGAGTTTTCTGTTCTAATTATATGTCTTAAAACACCTGCTGCTCCATTTATTAGTCCTTCTTTTGTGCTTATATTACGAGTTAGCATTACTTTCACACCAATTTTCGTATAAAAAGTCTTCGGTAAACAGCTAGTTCTATTTTTTGGCAACTTATGAAGGGCGTCTAGAGTCTTTTCAATTGTGTTTTTACTCAACTTGTTTGAACCACGAATATGGTCATCAGCCTCATGCACAAATAGTTCACCTAGCATGTGAACAATTTTTTTTTTTCATTAAAAGCATCAACGTCTTTATTTGTATAAAAAATATGAACTGCGTCATGAGGGATGTTTTTTAAGTTTTATCGTGAGCAATAATTGTACTTCGCTTTCAGTTATTGTTCCCATAGATAGGTTATTTAAGGTATTAATGAAATTTACATTGTGGTGCCGCATAATTTTGGTTAATTCATAATATTTAAAATCAATACAGTTATCTGATGCAAAGAATGAACTGTATGTATAATCAGCAATATTTGGATGGAAGGGTTCACCAGGATTTTCTTTATTCCACTCTAGCTTTTTGTCTCTCAAATTATGTTTGGCCGAATAATAAATTGGCTTATTCATGATAAGCGGAAGCTGTGTTAAATCTCCAACAAGAATAACTGATTAACCACCGAAAGAAAAATTGTTTCCTGTAATTTGTCGGAGGCGAGTATCAATTTGGTTCAAACGATTCCGACCAATCATTGAAGCCTTATCTATAATAGTAACTTTTACATAACACATTTCAAATCTTTATGATGTAACTATGCTTAATGCTGGAAAGTTCCCTTATTTCTTATCCACAGGTAAAGTAAAGCAACTATGGATAGTAACACCTCGAATTACAAATGCAGCCTTTCCAGAAGGAGCAGCTAAAATGACTTTAGCTGATTCAATATCTGACCACTTTATTTGTTTGTTATAATAATCAGATATAGTTTGATATAAGAGGTTGATTAGAAAAGATTTTTCAGTTCCCGCTTGGCCACAAATGACTAAACGGACTGGTTTCTTAAGCTTTTGAGCATGTGAACAATGCATCGTTATTTGAAGTTGTTGGTCATTGGCCTTTAAAAGTAGTTCTAAAATATCACTATTTTTTATCACTTGTGGAACACTTACCTTATAGTCTTTTCCTTTCAAATTAGAAGAATTATTGTTTTTTGTTACAGGGAATATATCTATTAATTCAGATGGTTCAAATATTTTTTAAGATTGAAAGCATTACTTTTATCTTTATCACCGTTAACACCTAATTTAACTTCTTTGAAAATATCTTCAAGAAAACTTTCATCCATTTGATATATTAATCCTCAATTTTTTTCAATTAAAATCATGTTTTTATCATGTACTTTTTTTCTTTCGACTGGACTTAAACATTTGATTTCTGTTTTTTAATCACGAAATGGTGAAAAAATTAGTAACCGTTCTCGATAATAATTATTTTCATCTTAATATTTATTATAATGGCGAGTTCGTAAAATTTTACGTTTTACACGTTCTTTCACATCGCTTTCCTCATCATAGACATCATTATTTTCATTACAACTGCCACTTTCATCACCTAAATTTTGATCAGTTTTTGCTTTGAGTTTGTTGAGATCACTATATCCAGTAGCGAAATCAGCTAAACACATCGATTCATATCGCTTATCTCGCTTACAATACTTCTCAATTATATTATCGTGATAGATATCTGTTGACTCAGGTGCCATTTTTGATAATTTTTTTTTCTGTTTCACAACTCGATTTCTTTCATCCATTGGAAAAGTAGGAACAAATACTCCAATTCAAGATGCTTTAAAGAATGGCAAATGAAGTACAAGAGCAGCAGCTTCTTGAGCTGCTAAATTTCTCGTATTAATAAATGCATTTGCAAATTTCTTTACTTTTTCAAGATTAGTAAAGTCTTCGTGAGCAAATAGCTCAATCAAAGTTCTGAAAAATTTTGCCATATCTTTTTCAATTTTTACTATATAATCAGTTAAATAACTGACACATGCATATGGATCACAGATAAATTGTATATCCATATTAGACTTCAGTAAATTTAAAATGTCTAGATTGTATGCATGAACAAAAATTCCATTGCTTTGGCGTCTCAAAAATATACGCGCCTTTGCAAACAATATCTAGCAGCGTTAATATATTTATTTTCTGACATTTCAAGCTCTGTTAAATTTTGTAAGAAAGAAATTTCTCGCGGCCTCTCACTCAATTTATCAAGAAAATTTTTAACCTTTTCAAAGTCAGATTTTACTTTTTTATTTCGTTCTTCTAGAAGCAACTTAGTTGAGATTTTCGTTTCAGGCATTGGCCATAAAGGATAGTGGAAACGGCATGATTTTATATTTTTTGTACCTTTGTAGCATGTAAATGTATGCTTATGTAACTGGCATCCCATTGCATACGAGTTATTCTTATCTAATCGACACGTTATAAATTTATAGATGAATTCGATGCATTTTTTCGGATTATGCAACTGGATTATTGCGTATTAATAAGTCTTTTTCGATTAGATCAAGTTGCAGTGCATTACTTGAGCTAATTTTTCTATTGTATTGCTCTTCATAGAGTTGTTGTAATATATGACCATTTGAGTGCAGATTGCATGAAAATGTAAAAAATCCATTTGGTGTTCCAATTTGTGTCATTGCTGCTATCAAACATTTTTTTTATCTGCCATGTAAGCAGGAGAACCAATAATTGGCGTTTAAAATTTATATGCTTTATCCTTATTAACTAATTTGTCAACTATGTCTCCGTCTAGAACATGTTTGGCCTGTCAAGACTCGTTTTCATAGCCTCTACGTGTAACAAAATTCATAGAATCTCCAGCTTGTTTTTGTACAGGTAAATTAGATTAGCCTAATCCACAATTTTGAATCACAAAAAAACTTTAAAAATAAACATTAAAAAAATATAAATCAACAATAAAATTGCTACAGATAAGAACCATTTAACTGGATTACCAATATATAGCAAATTTTGTCAATTAGTAGTAGTGAGACAGGGGGGGCTCACTCCCCCGATAACGCAGGACCATTCCTTACCGGCCGTTGCCGATACCACCTGTCGGTAATGTACCATATCCCCGGTCGGCTATTCGTGCATATCCTGGATGGGTAAGTATATCTTTAGACGTTAAAGTAGGGATTATCTTTATCGATTGCCGCTGATACCGACACTTGGTGAAATTTTATCGACCAGCGGCCAATTATCATGGGTTTGACGAAAAATACTGTCACACTATCATCAGAGCTGGTATCTTACCGTATACCAGCTCTGATGATAGCATGACATGCATTAATGTATGATCTTCCGAAAGCTTTATATATTCAAACGTGATGTTGTACGGGCACTCGCGAGAAGCCTCGAAGTCTCTGCCATCTCGCGGTTTAGTTCTTCCCCCACCCTTCTGTTTTAGCGGATACGTTATCAAATGTGTCTGAACACTTGAGGTAGAGTGGGGGAAATTAAGCTGCGCAAATGCTTCGATGACCTTTGCGTCGATTACCGTTACTAAGTTCATATTTCAGACCAAGTGGGGGATTATGAACCTGCGTCTTTTTACCCGATTACATCATCTTTGTACGTCATAGGACAAGTCCAAACCATCAAATGGATCGTCAAAATCTAAGGTATTATAAAAAAACATATCTTCTCAATTAAACTAGCGTACATCTTTCGCATTTGCAACCATATACCTGAACCACATCTTTACAGACCTCATGTATGCATTGAACGTTGTGAACATTCAGCACAAATCGAGTTCGAGGAAGTGAGTGAAGAAGAAGACAATTACATTTATAAATTACTTACTAAAGAAAAAGAAATTGACTTACAAATCTTATATTGGAAGAACTTATTACTATCATTTAAAGATCGTAAAGACTACGAACAAGCCTGTCACAGAATCACATACGTTATAGCTCATTTAATGTTCAAAACTAACTCATCAAAAAAATAAAGTGTAGACACCTCAAATGGATCAACTAAGTGAAGAAGAATTAGATTATCTAATAAACCATCCGCCGAACGTTGTATTTAAAGCCGATTTATTAACACTTTACTTTGAAGAACCGATTCAAGACTACATTAAAAGGTTTGTACGTGATATTCATCTTCTACAAACTAATTTGAATATCATTCAAACTAGACGTGATAAAAACGTGTGTCCATACTGCTGTGCATTTAAAGACTCTGTAAAAAAACTGCATCTAGTGATTGAAAGTATCGAAAAACTAGAAGAACGTACCAACAAGAAATGAAAGACAATGGAATTCATCATAGATTTCGCAGGGTTCGTTATGCCCGATGACACCTTAGTAGTGAAAGAATTGTGTGTAGTTGATATATGTGAAAATTCCTCAAAATATAAGTGTAAACATTTTATCTTTCAACCACCATTGGAGTATGATGGAGCAATTATGCAAGAAACTTTTAATGAGAGTGGGTGCGGCCATGATATCCGGTGGGACTCAGGTGCAACACCATACGACAAACTCCAAGAAATTATTAAAGATATAGTGAGCAAAGCAAGTTATATTTATGTTGACGAAAAGCAAAAAGACAAATGGTTGACGATCATGACCGATTACTCCGCACAAATTATCGACATCCAACTAATGAGACATTATTCATTTGAAAACGTGGATCGCTATAATGAGGAAAAATGTCCGCTGAGGCTATATCATCGTCGTAGAACACATGCATGTGCTTTTCAAAATATTCAACAATTAAAGCGTTGGTTTCTAAATTCTGGGGTGACAATCCATCATACGAAAAATCTGCGCAAATATATTATCAACTGTCTGATTTAAAAAAATGCATAAACGTGATATCGCTTGCCTTGATTATCACTTTCTTCTACGTTTTGCGAGGACCCAAATACGTCATGTCTACGATACACTTCCGGTAGAATTACAGAATAATGATAAAATAAGAGATTACTCATTTTGTATGGACCACTACCCAGCTACTGGTGGCGATTAGGATATCTGTAGAATATGGCTTTATCCATACCGAAAAGATTGCCCAAAGTGTATAAATAATAGTAATCCTATAAAAATAATAGTTCATAAAACAATTTGAAAAAAAACATACAATTGAATTAAAATTATGTTATTGGAATGTATCAGGTTAAGATTATAAATAAAACGAATTGATTTATCGATAAAAAAAATGTTTATTTATTTATTAAGTTAATTTTTTTAATCAATACAGGTTCTATAATATATTTTGATCTGTCTATCCTAAGTTTAAACCTTTCTCGATCTCGAGCCATTTGCTCCCATTCACCTTGTCTAGCAGTCTTGTATGCATAACTCCATGTATACATATAATGTATAGTTGGTGTCAGATCAAATTGCACAACCATGTTTAAAGTCAATTTTTGTACAGTGCTGCTGATAGGGTTATACTCAACGATACGATCGTGGATTATTAAACAATAAGCTGTTGTGTTTTGTGGGAATTTATTTGTGGATTCAAACTCCAATCGAATGTCTACTGGTCCAGATTTAATTGCCTGATTCTGCTTAGAACAGTCTATAACACAGAGCGGTGCTTCTTGCAAAAATTTGTGTTTTGTTAACAGTGGATCAGCCTCTTTATTATAGTATGAAGATTGGAAATCAGTGTACATATTATACAATAAAGCATACTGATTGTCGTTTATGTCCAAATTCAGATCCCCGTACGGATAACTCTGTGAGTTCAGGAATAACTTTACGTTACGGAGCGTACAATAATCAAATCGACTCGCATTCTTCCTTGCGTCGTTTTTTCTTGCTGTCTGAAATCCGAGGATGACGTAACGTGGCTTCTCCAGTTGTGTTGATGTTTTGACAGCCCAAATATGTCTTGATGTTGCTGGTAACAGCGGATACTCATACAATTCCCAGGTTCGAAAACTAATTGAGATAGCCGGATCACTTGTAATATAATTTAATGCTTGAATTTTTTCCTTGCCTGATAGGGTGACGTACGGTACAATCCACTCGATTTTTTGCAAAGTTAATTTTACTTCCTCAGCACCTGCTGCTTGTTGTATGTAAGCATTAATATCACTGCTTGAAATTGTAAGAATTATCTCTAGCTGAACATTTATAAGGACTTTCAGATAATCTTCAGCAAAACCACTTAAAATATTCAACGGAATCAATGAATCAAAGCTTCCTGCAGCGTTTGTTAATTTAACATCATCTTCCATCACCCAGCCAGCATTCTCCAAAGCACTCAACTGATTTGGACTGAATGATACATAACCTTTCATCAGGCTTGTTATACCAACGTTACTACTTCGATCAACTTCAACACCATTCATAAGTAAGCGAAATTCTTTAATTATGTGGCCAATCTCCATATTAACCAAGTTAGTTGTGGCAGCGACAGCAGTATTATCACTCTTGGTAAGCTTTCCGAGAATATAGAGTGCACTTTTGCTAGGAAGTATGCACAAATTTTGATTTTGGATTGTGATACGAACTTCATCATTGTTGTTCAAAGTCAACGATGCATACGGTTGATGAGCATGCAGTTCATAGTGAGCAATTGACTCATCGAATATAATTGGACGTTGAATATCTAATTTATTAGCCATTATTTTTTATATCCTCGGTCACCTACTGCACCGTACTTGTTGCCTTTCTCGTAACCGCCGTACGCTGTACTACCTTTTATGCTTGGTGTCGAATATTTATCTTTGCTATTTTTAAAATCTGTGCCGTATTTACTTTGCTGGCTCTCTAAATACTTTCTTAAGTTCTTTGAAGCTTCGTTATTGGACATTATACTCAACAGCTTACCACCTAAGTTTTTCGACACGGGATTATGCAGCAGAAATCGAATTTTATTTTATTGATCTTCCACGTAAACGTAGTCCGAGACTTTTCAGGAACAGCTCGTTCTGATGTGTTAACGCCTACTGAGGTCTTCTTCGACTGATTGTGCTTGTCCATGTTGATATCTTTTTATAGCCTGCGCCACTCTTTGTATCGTATACAATACCCATTTTATATTGTTTTCACATGTAATCTTATGGTTATAGTTTCACCCCTAAAATTAACCTATTTTCCATCCTGATCTACTATACGTAGTCTTATATTATATATAGCATCTGCGGTGATTGGAAGGTAAATGACGTGTGATGGCAACTCAACGATCTTATATCCTGGTGGTACGCTCGGAAAAAACTCATGAATTGTGTGAACTTTGTGTTCATTTATGTAAGCACCTGTGGTAATATTACACTCAACCCTTAAAGCATTTAGTTTTAGTATAGCCACAGGTAATTCCGATGAGTCCGTTTTGTTTAGCTGAAGCCGACGATTCTCAAAACCTAACAGCCGACCAATAGAATCGTTAGGTATAAAATTTATAACCTGATCACATTTAATTTCACTTCTTAGTTCATTATTATTTGCTTTTATACTGATGCTAAGTCTCGGCAATGACTTTTGTATGTATTTCTCAATATCTCTAATTTCATAACTACCGGTTGATATTTTAATTACTTTTTCTTCAACAGGAACGAATCTTTTGGGAATCTCTTTTACGGGTTGCACATCAATCTTCGGAACCAATGAAACATCATCATTTCTCGTCACTATAGTCGCATCTCGTTTTTTCCTCTTTGCAACAGATTTATCAATATTTCCAACGTTGTTATCCTCAATTTCATTCATATCTTCTTGTTCTTTATTATCCAGAGGATAAGTTACATAAAACTTATTAGCGCCAATGTCTATAGTGGGTATCGAATTGAATGTCAGCAATTCTACAAGACTCAAGACATAATTAACTTCCCGCTAAGAAAATCGACGATTTTCAAAAATTTCGGGAAGTTATTGTTTCCACCCCGATTTTCGAAAATCGAGTTTTCATCAGATGTCGACGTTTCGAGGTCCTAGGAAGCTATTCAGACTATTTTCAGAATGATGTCTGAGTGTGTGTATGTGTGTGTGTGTGTGTGTGTGTGTGTGTGTGTGTGTGTGTGTGTGTGTGTGTGTGTGTGTGTGTGTGTGTGTGTGTGTGTGTGTGTGTGTGTGTGTGTTTGTGTGTGTGTGTGTGTATGTATGTAAACTATTTTTAACTTTTGAACTACTGAATCGATTTGGATGGTTGAGGTGGCAATCGAAAGAGCTTGTTGGCCATCAACTGTCCAGAAAATTTCATATTATTTGATCGGATTGACTCGAAAATATTTGCGAATTACGAAAAAAAAAAAAATTTTTTTTTTTAGTTTTTTATTGATTTCTCCAAAACGACTTATACGATCGACTTCAAAATCTAATCAGCTCTAGTACTCAATGAAACGCGTTGAGTGCCACCTCAAACATCAAAATCGGATAATTCGTTCGAGAGTTATCGCGGGAGATAGAAATGGTGAAAAACAGGTTTTTCTAAATATTTTCGAAACGACTGACGCGATCGATTTCAAATTGTAATCAGCTCTAGAATTCAATAAAACGCGCTGATTGCCACGTCAACTATCGAAATCGATTGATTAGTTCAAAAGATATCGGCGTTGAAATGTTTAAAAAATAACATTTGATGTTTTTTTTTCCGGATAAATCATAATATAACGTACTAAAATGTGCCTGATATCATACTAACTTATCTTTTTTATGGTTTTTTTTGATCATATAATGTCATCGAACTTGGTTTTCAGTTTAAATCATATTATCAACAAAAAAATCGATAAAACGTAGTTTTTAATATTTTTATCGGATATTTCATATTTTATTGTTTCTTACATGAGTCAAAATTTATTTAAATCTTGATTTTGATCCCTGACATTGATTTCTGCCTCAATACACTTATTTTACTGAACATAATCAGGAACTAAATTTTAAAAACCGCTTCATTGATGATTTTCGATTCTTAAATTTTCAAACTTCAGCATAACAGGTAACTTGTTAGAGCTTGAGAAGATCGTAAAAAAACAATTGCATGTGATAGCATTTTCGAGCTCGAAGAGCTCGAAAATATATCTGCGCTAATGTTTTCGAGCTCTTTGAGGTCGAAAACAGCGGGAAGTTTTGGGGCTGGCCCGCAGGGTCAACCGACGCCCAGATTTTTTTTTTCCTCTAACAACTCGATTGGTGGGAAATAATTCGCCTCTAACACGGAGGACGATCCTGTCAGCGTTAACGTGAAAGACTCAGCCATGACTAATGTCCTGAGTAACTAGTCATGTCAATTTAAAGTTGTCCGGAAAGAAATTTTAGACACAAATGCCCACATATAATTGTGTCAAAGTCTTGATATCTTTTATGATTATATTTCACGCTACCAACATCGAGATATTTTACAAGGTCTTTCGGTGGTTGTAAATCACTAAAACTATCGAAATAAATTACATTATCACGACTTTTTTTGTACGCAACCCAAGGAGTTCCAGGTCCAAATCTGTCATCAAGATTGACAATAGCCGATTCGAATTCTTTAGGTCCAGTTTTTGGCAAATCGTTTCTCATGAAAACGTCGCGGAAATTGGGTATCCTCAAAGCCTTAGCGTATTTCATAAAGTCTATGTTTGTAAGTGCTCGATGTGGTAGCTCTACTTGTTTTTTGACTTACATCCAATACCAACCGGTGGATATGGCCACAAATATAGCCCCATGCCACGTCTGTATGGCTTTAAGTATAAGCCTTTACCTACAGCTATCTCTTCCATTTTTGAATTATGTCTTTTGCTCTCCTCTAACTGTCTTTTGGCTGAACTAGCATCGTTGACAGACTCCGCAACCGCTGCAGCGCCACTAGCAAGAGCACCGGTTGCTGAAAGACCTGCAAATAGGGGTATCAAGAATGGAAGTACACCACTGATTTTAGATGGAACTGGTAGAACACGTGGCTGTCGAACATTTTTCTTCCCACCAGATTTTTTCACCTCTTGTCGAGCCCCTTTGAGTGTTGATTTAATCGGATCACCACCTGCTTGCATAGCTTGCTTAGCAGCCGTTACAATTTTTCTCAACGCCACCTTGGGTCGTCTGCTGGTACTTTTCTTCTTACCACTCTTTCTCCTTTTCTTACCCACCAATCTTTTCTTCTTACCACCCATTCCCTTCTTCTTCTTACCACCCATGCTCTTTTTCTTCTTCATTCCCATTCCGAAGCGTTTTTTTACCTTCATGATTTTGTTTACACTCCAAGCAGCAGCTTTTTCTCCAATAGAAGCGTCTTTCGCTTGAAAACGTTCCCACGCTTTGTCAGCTTATATTTTATCAGCCTCGTGACGTGCTGCCAAATTTTCCCGATTTTTCGAGTAAGCAATGTCGTGATTCTTACACGTTGCATCCAAAGGATTGATGCCAGGATCACCACGAGCCAATCTTTTTTCTAACTTTGTTCCTGGGCCACAATACTGATAGCCAGGTATATGAAGTTCAAAAGGTAGCTTGTTAATGATACTGTTGACAATACCTTTCCCACTTATACGTCCGCACTCCATCACAGTGACATAATGACTGATAATAAATCATTATAAATGATCATACTTATAGTCATAGAAAAGAGTTTGTCACTCTAACAGTGAACCGTTAACATGGAGTTTAAAAAACACGATGCTAAATTACCTGTGATAAACGTCGATCAAATAGTTCAAGGTACAGGAGTAAAAAGGATCAAAAGACATGGTGTTCTACTACCGAACAGTGTGCGGGCATTGTTTTGTGGCCCATCAAATTGTGGTAAAACAAATGCATTGTTATCACTTATACATCCTAATGGTCTTAGATTCAACATCATTTACCTATACTCAAAATCTCTCAATCAGCCGAAATACAAGTTCTTAGAGGCGTTGCTGAAGCCTATAGAGGGTGTAGGATTTTTTCCATTCAATGAGCATGAGGACGTGATTAAACCTGAGGGCGCAAAACCCAATTCACTGATGATATTTGATGATGTCGCTTGTGAAAAACAGGATCACATTAGAGCTTACTTGTGTATGGGTCGACACAAAGACGTAGACAGTTTTTATTTGTGTCAAACACATACACGGATTCCGAAGCATTTAATATGTGATAATGTAAATTTTTTAGTTCTGTTCCGTCAAGATGAAATGAATTTAAAACATGTATATGACGATCATATGAATACCGACATGTCATACAATGCATTCAAAGAACTATGCTCTGCATGTTGGAATGATGATAAATATGGTTTAGTGGTAATTGATGAAGATAGTGAGCTCAACGATGGACGATACAGGAAAGGATTTGACTGCTTTATTAGCATAAATTAAAGTGTAACTATTAATATGAATCATATATCTAGTGAACTCTAATACATCAACAAGAAGCCTGAAGAGATTTCAAAACAAAAAGATGTGCTGCGTCAGATATCTGAAGCAAGTGACGCAATAAGACGAAAGCATAAAATGCTGAAGTTAGGAAAAGATAGCGCTGAAAAAGCTATGGGTGAAATGTTCAAACCCATAGTTACACCGTTGCAGAATCTAGTTGAATCGTCGAAACAAATAATTAAACAAGAAGTCAAGAATGAAATTAAAGAAGAAGAGGTTACACAAAAAGACAATTCAACACTCAACAACAACAAAACAGATTTTGATGATACAAGTCATTATGATAGTTTTATTTCTGATGACGATGGGAGTAGTAGAACTCTTAATGAGAGCCAAATAAATCCTTCTGCTTCAAGTACTCCCGCTAAACCGAGCAGTTTAGTGAAATCCTATTTAGCCAAAGTGTATAGAAAAAGTGAAGAAATAGATTTGAGATATGGCGTCCGTCGGCGGTGTAATAATTTTTACATTGGTGATTCAGAAATAAATTTTGAAGAAAATACATTTTATGTTAAAGATCAGGAATACCCAATAACTCCTGGTTTATTGGAATTGTTATTCAAAAAATCACCCCATGATGCAAGTGTTACACAAGATGATAAAAATAAATACCTTGAGATCATTAAAAATACAAACGCTTATAGAGAAAATTACAAATCAGATGGTAGTATTTATGAAGACTCAACAATAAAGTTTAATAATTATATTGCTGATTTTCTTACAAAAAATATAAAAGCACCTAAGGGAAAAGGGTTGCCTGAATATAAGATTGTAAAAAAGAAGAAAACACATATGGATTACGTTTATTGGAATGATCCAAACGAACTGGTTGATCGTCTACGTTTACTCATGGCATCTCAAGCTGCCGGTAATCCAAGTCACACAAATGAAATTATGTCGATAATCGAGGAGTTACGGGAGGCTGGAATTATACATTTACAGTATTTTTGAACTGTGTTGGCCAGTCTTCTACTGTTCATAAAAGTGTACAGAGCAAAAAAAATGACCATCGACATATTTGGACGCTCGTTAACGACAGCTGCAGTCATTAGTGGACCACCTGGACCACCTGGAGTTGGTTTTAAGTTAACTCCTGGTGGAAATTATGATTTGGAGAGTAAAAAATTGTGTCGTGTTGGTGATCCTTCAGATGATAATGATGCAGCAACATTGAAATTTACGCGTGATAATGTCCATAAAAAATTGACTTTAATGTATGATAGTATGAAAAATGATCTGTCCGAGATCGTTTCACTTTTGCATGTTGAAGTGGTAACACTAGACTCTACATTCATCTCATTAAAAAAAAAGGTTCAAGAACTAAAATTAAAATTAAAAAAAAAAACAAGAAAAGAATCACTTGATGACAATACCCGGCGAATAAAAAAATTGGAAGCTAAAATTTTTAACGATGGAGGACAAGAAGTCGGTAATAGCTTATGAGCTCCATAAACAAGCTCGTAGAAATTACCTGCGACGACATGTTGATATCCGGGGGCTATGAAAATCAGGCTTACAAATATAGCCAGCAGCGCCATATCTACCGGCCCATCTTGTTACTATATGAATCTCTTTGTATTTTCTGACATTTTCCATAGTCTTCCAAAGACAGCATTATTCATAAGTTTATAAAAGTCCTTTTCAAACTCATTTTTAGCAGCTTTTCTACAATCTGTATTTTTATCTATATATGACTTGAGCCAGAGTGACTGTTCAAATTTTAAAACTCTGTGAATTTTTGTTAATTTTAATCCTAAATCTAAACATTGTCCTAAATTCTTATACTGTACAACATAATTTTTTTTTCTCCATATCAAGGTGTCAATAATCTAGTATACTTGCTACCCGGTGGTGAAAAATGTTCAGGACAAAGTGGTAAATCTTTATGTAGATCATGCAATTCCTGAGGATAATGTAGATCAACTTCTAATACATAGCCAACGCTATCGATGTCGTTTAAAAATTGATCTACGTTATCGACGTCAAAAGATAGATCGTCAGGGGGGTAAATCCATTCAAATGAACGTTTGGTAGCGGCATACTCATAGCAGCACCATACAAATTATTTACATCATAATACATTAAATAGGATTCGGCTTTATTAGGATCAAAGCTGGATCCCATATAACGATTATTGGCCACTGCATACCTATTTGTACACTGAGATACACCACCTCTGATACCTTTTTCAATACATAACATCATTCCAGAATCGGTAAATAACTCGAGTTCATCATTTGTATATTTTAACATTGCATCGAAAGCAAGTCCCGGCGCTGTATAGTAACGTAAAGGATCTAAGCTATAGGTAGCCATACAATTATGTCTGAAATTTTGAAATATGTCAGCTAAAAGTACTACATTTGTTTTTAAATATAAATCTGAATATTCCCCTAATGTTTTAATATCAAATTTATTCCACACTAATTGAGCAAGAGCATAATCATTATCAGATACACCTTCGTTCGATAGTTTAGAATAAAATGAGTCCTGATCAGGCAGCTGTTTGTCATTAAGTTTGTCAATATCACTTACGTACTCGTATGGGAATACACCCTTTCGAGTAACTACTTTGAATTTTTCAGGATCACTGTAATGTTGTTGAGTAATCTGTTTATCACAATCATTCAGATTAGATGCTAATTTGTCAAGACTAGAAGCCATAAACCTGAATGAATCTATAAAACGTAAGCAAACTGATGTACTTTCAACATAATTTGTAAAAGATACATAACGTTCTTTATTAATTGGTAATAATGTAATTTTACCCTCGAAAACAGTTGATAAAGATTTTATTATAAAATGGGAATCGTAACCAGATAAATTATGAAATACTATTGGTATAATGTGAGATTCTCTATAATTTCTATAACAAGATATGTGAGCTGGGCCGCGATAGTTACCAGTAAAATGACAGTGATCATAGCATTTATCTGTAGCAGAAGTTATAGATCTTTTACAAATATGACAAACAGTTGCTTGCTCATGACTCTCTTTTTGTTGTCTCGCCAGAGGTTTCATAGCAACAGGATTTATTGAGTATGATTCGACTTCTAATGCTAAACATTCTAATTTATTTACAAGCCACTCGATGCAGGTTTGTGATCGATTGAGTTCAAATTTAGATAAATTGTTATTATAACTGCAAAAACGATAAAATGCGATACTATGTAGTATATGTTTGTCAGAATTATCATTTTCTTGAGGCTCAAGTGTACATTCTAGGTCTGCATAGACAACAAATGGTACAATATCTTTATACTGGTAATTTTTAAACTTTAAAATTTTATTTTCTTCAGTCGGAAATGTCATGTGAAGTTTTGTCACGTAACCATTCAAATTATTTGATTTTATTTAGTTTTAAGTTAATTATTTTAATTATAAATTTAAATTTGAATCTTTACGCGGGCATTCCGCCATTTCGCCGATGAGACGGCAGTCCGTACACGGTGCTCGCGCATGCGCGAAGGGTATGAAAGAGCACATGTGTGATTTAATTTAATTTATTTTTATTTTTATAATTTATGATTTAAAACACGAACGCGTGATTTCTGTTTATTTTAAGTATTTATTTATAATTTTGAATTAGTTGGGATGCATAATCCAGCGTTATTTTATGCCCCAACAATTATCAACATATTACCATGTGTTTAGACTTGTCATCCAACTGAGGACGTCAAGTGATGTTTATTATTCGGACTATTATTATTTAATTTATTATACGAGACAAAAGATATAGATGAATAGTTCATATATTTAATTAATTAATTATGTATCATTCAGTTGTCTGCGTATTTATGTTTTATATTTTATATTTATTTAATATAAGTAAGGCCCAGGGCTGACAAATGTAATTATAATAAAAATTAAGGGGACAGTAGTGTCATGTGTGCGACGACCAACAGGTGGAGGTTGAGACAATGAAGTTAGAAAGATACGGACAAGCATTGTGGACGGACGTGCTCATTTGGTTGATTAAAAAAAAGTTATGTTTCTTTATTGCTAAAAATAAATAATTTCACTGGGTGAATTAATTGATATTAGTATTTCATTAATAAAATATTTATTATTATTTTGCTGACTCTTGCTGATTTTGAGTAAGTACTTTGTATTTCTGTTCGCTGGAATATTTTTCATTTGGTAACCTCCCCCGGTAGTTGTTGGTCGCCGCGGAGAAAATTATTTATTTGGATTTATTATTTAATTACTGAATGATACACGAGAGAATTATTATTAATTATCATTAAATATTATTTTCGTATGTTGGTGAAAATATTTGGTAATTAAATATATATATATATATATATATATATATATATATATATATATTGATAAAGCGCACGCAACGGCGTAAAGCGTTGCCGGTACACACTTATATATATATATATATTAGTAGTACATACAGCTATACAACTCACGCGGTACTTAAAAATTCCTCAAGCACTGATGTCAGCACTCGGATGAAAAATTCCCGAGTTATTATAATTATTATTTTTCTATTTTATTTAGAATATTTGTATAAGATTATCAATTATTATTCACGTTAATTATTATTTGAGATAATTGCATAGCATTATAATAATTTTATTTTGATTATATGTACCCCAGCGGTAAAAATTATTAACGAGATTTTATGCAGAAATTATTATTTAACTTTATATGTTATATATTTATAATTTGGTAGTACCGAGAAATTTATCCTTTTGAGTGTGAGTGAGGAAAAATTCCGTGTCTTTCTCTCTCTCAAGCGTGTTGAGAGATAAAATAAAGTAAGATTATTATTATTATTTTTATTGTCGTCTGGAAAATTTGAGTGAAAATAATTGGTTTCTTTTTATTTAACATTAAAATTACTAGTGTTAATTAAATTAAATTATATTTATTCTGGGTTGAATTTATATAATGTTATTATTTTTTTTATAACCACCAAGTGTCATTATTGGGGTTAATTTAACAAAACTATTGATTGTAAAACATTATCAATTATATTGCTTATTGTTTAAAATTAAATTACGGAAACCAACAGCTGTCGGGGAAAATTTAATATTTATTTTCCCTGGATCTTTTCCTGCTACTTAATTTCATTCTTCTGGTTTATTTATTATTTGTAATATAACTATTTATTATATATTTACTATTTTTCTTTTTCTTATTATTATTCATTTTATTTTATTTTCCTCAATTGTTTGTCCGCTTTGTCGTGTGTCACTTGCTCGGATTTCCCTTGCAGATTTTTCCCCTGAATTAAATTTTGTCCGTTTTGGGATAAACGTTCTGGCGCCTGCGTGCACTAACCCAGCCTGAGGAGCTGGTTCAGGCACTCCAAGAGTTCATTATTTATAATTTCATTATTGTTTATAACTTATTATTTATTTTAATTTGGAGGAAACATTTAAAATCATTTATTTATTATTATTATTATTTTTATTTTCACACGTGGGTGACCGCATACGGTTTACCGGTTAATCCGCGTCTCCGTTGCGGAAATTAATTACGGTATACGTTATATGGCGCCCAACGTGGGGCCAGGGGGTCAATAAATTTAAATTGATAAATTATTTGATTAAAAATAAAATCTACGAGGTTCCACGGAGGAGCAAAACAAAAATAAAGTTTAATTGGCGGGTAAAGATAATTCTGAAGATTTTTTTATATACATTTAATTTTACATATATTTGTTACATTTAATTTATACATTTACATATTTACAAATAATAAAAATGAACGCGTGGGAAAATATTTTCGCTGAAACCGATCAGCTGATCGCTCGGGCGTCTTTGATACGCGTACGAGGTGGCGCTACGGATGATGAATTCATTCCGGGTGATGATGATAACGCGGTCGAGAACAACGGGAACGCGGGCTTGGTTGAACCTGCAAATAATAATGAACATCAGGATGCTTTGATCGCCGAGACCGAAGACGAGGGTCTTCGCGAGTTTTTCGAGCATAGCCGCGGTCCTCCCCAACAACACATGATCCCGACGATCATACGCGGTCCAGTGAATCATTCTGGCCGAGAAGTAGAGATCGTGGGTGAAGACTCCCACCTTGCCCATGCGACTGACCCTGGGCACAGGAGCCGGGGGCGCGGACGAGCGTCACGGACGGCTAGGGATGTCGGATCACATGACACCTCTACTCCAGTGCCAGAAACTGAGCTCACCTGGATGCTGACGCGACCTGATGATGAAATCAGGATGATTTTATTCGGGTTGGGGTTATCCACCGCGGGTGGTCGCAATAAACGCCGGGATCGGCTAAATCGTTATCACAAACGGGCTTTAGGGGTTCCGAACATACCCTGGGATCCAACCAAGGACGAAATATCTCGTGAGGTAGACGCGCGGGCGAATAATTTGACCGATGCGGAAATCCGTCGATACTTGCTTTCACAGCAAGTCAACCCATCGGGTACCAATGAGGTAATCCAGGACCGTTTTCGACGATTGCTAAGATGCGAGGACGGGGACTTTGAGGCACCCTGGAACTTGTGGAGCGATGAGCTGATTCCAGTGGGCCCAGAGATGCCTGAGATCCCTGATGGCATGGATGCATACGTCACAGGGGCGACGTTTGTCCAAGCGTTGCGTATGTTGGAGGAGAAGATGGAGCGTGGGCAACAGAGACTGTTCGAGAGGATCGAGAGGTTGTCTGGAAATAATCAAATTCGCACATCTTCCCCACATGGTGGCTCCACGGCACCTGCAACACTCTCGGAAATCAGTGTTATCCCTACTGTGACTACTACCGTGAGTTCTGGACGAAACACAAGACCTGTTGCTACCCAGAGCAATCCAGCGCACGACCCCAGGACCAATCCACTGGCTCCGCATCCAGACGACATCACCAGTCACCAGCGACGTCAAAATACTGGGCCTGGAGGTCCTTCTAACCCCACACCGTCCAGGGTCCAGTTCCAGACTCCCAAGGATTCCCACAGAGGGCGTGATTCCGATCAACATCAGCACAGTTCGTTTGGCGAGTCAGATTCAGACGATAGTTACACGTCATCGTCATCTGAGTATCACTCACATCGGAGTTCAGGCAGTGAAAAACGCAATTCACCCCGCGTGTTCGCCCGTGACCATGGTGCCATTGCCAGGAACTGGAAACTATCGTTTTCTGGCGATGGTTCTATGACTAGCGATGAATTCCTGAGACGCCTGGTCGTATTAATGCGCAGCGCTGGAATTCGTCGAGCTGATCGCCTCGCAGTATTACCAGAGGTGTTCAAGGGCAAAGCTGAGGTCTGGTTCAGTGCCAATTGCCATCGATGGTCGAATTGGGAGTCGTTCAGGTCGGAATTTCTGACTTGGTTCAAGAGTGGCGGTCGTCAGCGCGAAATTCGTGCGGATATTCGCGCGCGTAATCAGGGCCTGAAAGAAAGTGCTCGGGATTACTTGATATGTCTCCAGAATCTATATTCTCGCTTGAGACACCCACCATCGGAGCGTACACAGGTCAAAAGGGCAACAAAGGGATTGTTACCCGCGTATTGGGACCACTGTCCTCTCGGTGACTTTGATACGTATCACTCGTTGTTAATAAAGACCACCCAGGTTGAAAAAAGATGGAAAGCCGCACGCAATCATCGCCAACCACCACCGAGGGAAGAAGCGAACATTAAGGAATGTTCGTATTCTGCCGGTATTCGACCTCCTAGGGATCACCGAGCCGGCATACACGCAGTTGATACGGCTGTCGAGCATTCTGACTCGACCAGTGGTTCCCAGTCCAGCCCAGGGACGAGGAAGAAGCGAAGATCGCGTCGATCTCGCCAACAGAGGGCTGCTGAGCGGAACATGACACCGATAACACCTGGTGGATCTGACCAGGCGACAAAACAGGTTTCAGGGGAAACCATGAAGACCCTGAACCAACCTGGGAACCCACCAACTGCGCCAGCGAATCAGCAACGAAACCAAAACGCGCAGAATCGTGGCGCGATCCCGAAAAATCCGCCGTTACAGCAGAAACAACCTCCGAGGGTGTCTAACCCACCTACCAGCAACTCTCCGAGAGGCACAATGACTCCACAGAGTGGCAATCGATTGCCTCCTGGATACAATAATGCCAATAATCAGTCGTTTGCCCGGAATCCGGGTCAGATGGGACAAAACAGGATCGGTCGTCCAAGATTCTGTTATAACTGTGGCTCATTGGAACATTTGGGCTATTTTTGCCAAGAACCACGCCCGGACGTCTGCATGAGATGCGGAAAAGTGGGAAAGACAGCTGTTACGTGTGTCTGTCATGTCGACAGTCGCCCCAATGCCTTCCAATTGCCAAAAAACGACGAAGCAGCCCGCCAGTAGAGGGTGGCGGTGCTGGGCGTTCATCAATCCCTCCAGAAACAGTCACCAGGGAGCAGGATTCGATGAGTTCACGTCGTATTGTGGTTCAGGCGGATATTCATGCTGTTTCTGATCCACCGTGCGAGGCCAAGTGTGAAGAAGATGCCACACTTGATGAATTAACCGCGGTAGAAGATCGAACAGCTGTTTCAGTACCATTTATGAATCAACCTGGTGATGAAAATAATGATTTTTGGCGTTTACGGCATGGTAAACCCCGACCGCAGGTTGTCATCCGCGCGGGTAATCGTCAGCGAGTCGCGATAATCGATACTGGGGCCAAAACAACTGCTTTTGGAGACTTCGCGAGAGAATTAATGGCCGATGGTTTTCCATGTCTATTTTAAAGCCGACCGACTCGCTTTGGTATGGCCAACAGAACGACTGACGTGAGTGGAGGTGTGGTAAACGTGAAAATGACCCTCGATGGTGTTGAAGAGGTTATATTTCCGGTCCATTATATTCCTCGGTTAGGAAGTCTGAATTTAATCGGTACTAACTTCATGAATCATGTCAATATGGAGTTAGACCTGAGCAACCGATTTTGGCGTATACGCGGTGGTACCTGGCACGAGTTGTCGTTCGAGTCTGAAATTAATTCGCGACCTGAAGACGTTGCAGCTGTACATGAACTCACTGGAGATGAGACCAAACAGTTGGGTAAGTTCTTGGACCTTCAACGCAAATTAATGCCACCAGGTTTGGGATTGACCTCGTTGGTTGAGCATGAGATTAGGCTCAAAGACGAGCGACCGATTAAACAGCGGGTTTATCGTCGATCACCAGTCGTGTTACAAGCGTTACATGAGGCACTCGACAAAATGCTCGAAGATGACATCGTTGAGCCTGCGCCAGCATCGGAATGGTCCAGTCAGCCTATCATGGTTAAAAAGCCTGATGGATCATATCGCATGTGCGTTGATTTCCGTGACGTGAATACCGTGACTGAAAAAGACACGTATCGACCGCCGGATATGATCGAGATTCTCGAGAAATGTCGTGACGCACATTATATTACGACACTCGATATGAACTCAGCGTTTTGGCAGATTTTAATGAGTCCAAATAGTCGCAAGTATACTGCTTTTTGGGTTCCCGGTCGCGGTCTTTTTCAATACAAACGTATGCCGATGGGACTATGTAACGCCCCGGCGAGTTTCCAGCGCGGGATGGACAAAATAATTACACCTGATTTATCTCCGTTTGTATTCGCGTACCTGGATGATATAATCATCGTAACCCCGACTTTCAAGAAACATCTGGAGATGTTAGAAGTCGTGTTGAGTCGGTTACGAGGCGCTGGGTTTACTTTGAACTTCGACAAAAGTAAATTTTGCCAGCAACAGGTACGATTTTTGGGCTTCTTACTGGACAAAGAAGGACTCCGGCCAGACCCTGAGAAAATGGAGCCGATTTTGAATTACCCGCGGCCGAAAAACGTCAAACAGATACGTCGTTTCAATGGGATGATAAACTGGTATCATCGCCATTTGAAAAACGTCGCGTGCGTAGCTGGTCCACTATATCGTTTGACGCGGAAAGATGTACCCTGGCGATGGACTGAGGCTGAAGAAGAGTCTTTCCAGTCTCTTAAGAAAGCACTCGCGGAAGCTCCAGTCTTGTCGACGCCTGACTACACGCTACCGTTCACATTATACACGGATGCTAGTCAGTGTGGACTCGGTGCAGTCCTAGTTCAACGTAGCGGCGATCGTGAGTATCTGATTGCGTGTGCGAGTAAGGCCTTGAACAGTGCTGAGGCAAATTACAGTACGACTGAAAAGGAATGTCTTGCGGTAGTTTGGGCCGTGCGTAAATTTAGACATTATTTGGAAGGTTTTAAATTCACAGTCGTGACTGATCATGCCAGCCTCCGATGGCTCATGAATGCTCGGGACCCGACGGGGAAGTTAGCCCGATGGGCCATGCAGCTCTCTGAGTACGATATGAAAATCGAGTATCGAAAAGGGGCGGAAAATGAGGCCCCGGATGCCCTCTCGCGAATCTACGAGGACCAGGGACCTGCCGAGAGTCATGTCAATGCCTTAGGCGAGGCTGGAAACGATGAGTGGTATGAAGAAAAATGTCGCTTGTTGATATCTGATCCGGAGGCTCTACCAGACTATCATTATGAAAATGGTAGATTGTATCGACGACGGCCCGACTCCATGCGACAAATCCTCGGCGAAGAGGATAACGACTGGAAGTTAGTCGTACCAGCTGACCAACGAGAGCGTTTACTCCAGGAGGTTCATGATCATCCACAATCTGGTCACCTGGGTGTCCAGAAGACATACGCCCGGGCGATATTGAGATATTATTGGCCCGGAATGTTTCGAGATATACAGCGATATGTCAACAGTTGTGAACAATGTCTCGAGTCAAAGCCAATTCAGCGCAAACCAATTGGTTTTATGACCCCAAGGATACCCAGTGAGCCTTGGGAAGTCGTAGCGGCTGATACGATGTCGTTTATCCGTTCTCGTGCGGGTTATTCGTATTTACTCGTGTTCGAAGACTTATACACGCGGTGGATCGAGTGTGTTCCAGTTCGAGCTGCAAACGGGAAAACTATTGCTAAAAGTTTTCGACAGTTCGTAATTAACCGTTGGGGCGTTCCACGCGTATTTTGGACCGATAATGGCCGTGAATATTTAAATCGAGACGTTGCTGATCTCATTCAAGAGTGTGGTATTCAGCATACTACCACACCACCGTATCATGCCCAAGCTAACCCGGTTGAAAGGGTCAACCGTAATTTAAAAACGATGATTATGAGTTACTTGGGTGATGATCATCGCGACTGGGATGTAAATATCCACGAATTCCAGTTTGCATACAATACTGCGGTACATGAGTCACTTGGTGTGAGTCCCGCGTATTTGAATTTGGGCCGTGATCCATGTCCTATTCGCAACTGTCGAGCCGCAAACGACAATAGTATGGTCGTTGATGATAATGTTGACCGCAGTAGTTGGATTCAACGCATGGATCGTATGGTAGAACTACGTGATATTGTTAACCAACGTATTCGACGATCCTCTGAACGATACGCGGCCTATTATAACAATAAAAGACGTCATATTTTGTTTGAAGTAGGTGATCAAGTCTATAAACCTACTCACGTCTTGTCGAAAAAGAGTGAGCAGGTTGTGGGTAAATTAGCACCGCGCTATGCGGGCCCATATGTCATCTCGAAGGTGGTAACTCCAGTTATCGTGGAAATGGAGACCCCCGAGGGCAAATATATTGGTCGTAGCCATGTAAAATTTTTAAAATTAGTTAAGCGAGCTGAAAATGTCCGCCAGAGGCAAGTTGACACAGTCGCATGGCTAAATGCTCTATCTATCATTACTACTTGACTGCTATGCTCATCTATGCCTATCTATCACTATTACTGTCTATCCTGTCGCTGACTACTACTCTACTGCTATCTACGACTACTACTGTCGCTCGGTTATTCTGTACCGTAATTACCCCAGGGGAATTGACAATGATTTAAATAATTAAATAGGAATGGCTCTAAGCAAGGACCAGATGATGCGGTATATGGAGACGTATCACCAGCAACAAGGGATTGCTATGATACCCAGGGGATCAACAACCTGGAAAGCGCACCTGAAACTATTGCTGCAGGTGAAAATCAGGGCATTCCAGCGGCAACCACCACGCCGAGCCAGTGTACCACCCGGGTGTGCTAGATGTGGGCAGAATGGGCATCCCGCTCGGCTCTGCACCAATATGCCCAGGGAGGACAGGCCATTTTGTGAAGAATGCCTACAATTTTACACCGGTAGATGTGGGGGGCCTCACGGTAGACTGCACCTGGCGGTCCGCGGTCGCTGCATGGTCTGCGCGCGGGTGATGGAGGCATCGAGATGCCCTCATGGTCATGGGGATACCAGAGACCAGCTAAGCGAGTTACCCTGGCTGGGGTGGCTCACCGATGATGACCGTCTACGCCGAGTATACTCTCTGGAGCAGATGGGTCCGAGTAACCTTAAGGGAGCTAACCTGGAGGCAGCCTAAGGCCTTTAAGCAACACCTCATGATGTTACTTTATTTATTTATTTATATTTATATTTATTGATTTGTTCTACTTGTGTAAGACGCCTGGTGCAGCAGTCACCTCCCAAAGAGTCTTTGTGCAGGAAATAAAGACGGCACGACCCACTAATTACTGAGTGCTTTATTTGTAGCAAAGTTTGACCCTCTTACCCTTCCTTTCACCCATGGTCCGAGCAAGCTGGTAAGTGACAGGTTGGTCAGTTAATCGTTGAGTTTTTTTTTTGGTAGAAATTGTTTTTCTTTTGATTTTGATTATTTTATTTTTATACCCGGTACAAAAGATCCAGATATAAGTATTGGATTTAAGGTTTTCAGGTGATTGTGCCGGCGAAATGGAATGCAGAGTCTCGCCCGCATTTTTCGGGGCAAAACACGGCCTGGTGGGGGGGTGTCACGTAACGATTCAAATTATTTGATTTTATTTAGTTTTAAGTTAATTATTTTATTTATAAATTTAAATTTGAATCGTTACGCGGGCATTCCGCCATTTCGCCGATGAGACGGCAGTCCGTACACGGTGCTCGCGCATGCGCGAAGGGTATGAAAGAGCACATGTGTGATTTAATTTAATTTATTTTTATTTTTATAATTTATGATTTAAAACACGAACGCGTGATTTCTGTTTATTTTAAGTATTTATTTATAATTTTGAATTAGTTGGGATGCATAATCCAGCGTTATTTTATGCCCCAACAATTATCAACATATTACCATGTGTTTAGACTTGTCATCCAACTGAGGACGTCAAGTGATGTTTATTATTCGGACTATTATTATTTAATTTATTATACGAGACAAAAGATATAGATGAATAGTTCATATATTTAATTAATTAATTATGTATCATTCAGTTGTCTGCGTATTTATGTTTTATATTTTATATTTATTTAATATAAGTAAGGCCCAGGGCTGACAAATGTAATTATAATAAAAATTAAGGGGACAGTAGTGTCATGTGTGCGACGACCAACAGGTGGAGGTTGAGACAATGAAGTTAGAAAGATACGGACAAGCATTGTGGACGGACGTGCTCATTTGGTTGATTAAAAAAAAGTTATGTTTCTTTATTGCTAAAAATAAATAATTTCACTGGGTGAATTAATTGATATTAGTATTTCATTAATAAAATATTTATTATTATTTTGCTGACTCTTGCTGATTTTGAGTAAGTACTTTGTATTTCTGTTCGCTGGAATATTTTTCATTTGGTAACCTCCCCCGGTAGTTGTTGGTCGCCGCGGAGAAAATTATTTATTTGGATTTATTATTTAATTACTGAATGATACACGAGAGAATTATTATTAATTATCATTAAATATTATTTTCGTATGTTGGTGAAAATATTTGGTAATTAAATATATATATATATATATATATATATATATATATATATATATATATTGATAAAGCGCACGCAACGGCGTAAAGCGTTGCCGGTACACACTTATATATATATATATATTAGTAGTACATACAGCTATACAACTCACGCGGTACTTAAAAATTCCTCAAGCACTGATGTCAGCACTCGGATGAAAAATTCCCGAGTTATTATAATTATTATTTTTCTATTTTATTTAGAATATTTGTATAAGATTATCAATTATTATTCACGTTAATTATTATTTGAGATAATTGCATAGCATTATAATAATTTTATTTTGACTATATGTACCCCAGCGGTAAAAATGATTAACGAGATTTTATGCAGAAATTATTATTTAACTTTATATGTTATATATTTATAATTTGGTAGTACCGAGAAATTTATCCTTTTGAGTGTGAGTGAGGAAAAATTCCGTGTCTTTCTCTCTCTCAAGCGTGTTGAGAGATAAAATAAAGTAAGATTATTATTATTATTTTTATTGTCGTCTGGAAAATTTGAGTGAAAATAATTGGTTTCTTTTTATTTAATATTAAAATTACTAGTGTTAATTAAATTAAATTATATTTATTCTGGGTTGAATTTGTATAATGTTATTATTTTTTTATAACCACCAAGTGTCATTATTGGGGTTAATTTAACAAAAACTATTGATTGTAAAACATTATCAATTATATTGCTCATTGTTTAAAATTAAATTACGGAAACCAACAGCTGTCGGGGAAAATTTAATATTTATTTTCCCTGGATCTTTTCCTGCTACTTAATTTCATTCTTCTGGTTTATTTATTATTTGTAATATAACTATTTATTATATATTTACTATTTTTCTTTTTCTTCTTATTATTCATTTTATTTTATTTTCCTCAATTGTTTGTCCGCTTTGTCGTGTGTCACTTGCTCGGATTTCCCTTGCAGATTTTTCCCCTGAATTAAATTTTGTCCGTTTTGGGATAAACGGTCTGGCGCCTGCGTGCACTAACCCAGCCTGAGGAGCTGGTTCAGGCACTCCAAGAGTTCATTATTTATAATTTCCTTATTGTTTATAACTTATTATTTATTTTAATTTGGAGGAAACATTTAAAATCATTTATTTATTATTATTATTATTTTTATTTTCACACGTGGGTGACCGCATACGGTTTACCGGTTAATCCGCGTCTCCGTCGCGGAAATTAATTACGGTATACGTTATAGTTTATTCAATGCGAAACAGTCTTTTCTATGACCTTCAAACGATTTTTCCAGTTTAAAATGATTTAAGCATCGGTCACAAAAAAATAATTTGCTTTTCGAAGCTGATATCTGACTTTTTACTAATCGCAAAAGATCTTTAATTAGAGCAAAATGATATATAGGCTCATAATCTTTATCCTCATTACTTGTCATATTTAAATTAGCATTAGCTTGTATCATTAATAGATGGACTGTTTTTCTATTAGGTTCACAATATTTACATAAATATAATGGAATTATAATACTTTTTTCAGATTTTTTCTTTGTAAAATGAGATTCAAAACCATGTACATTTATTGTTAAATCATTTAATCTTTCAAACTGTGGGATTTGCTTAAGTGTCATAGGAAATTTAATACCTGTATATTCTAGGACAGCACTATAATGAGAATACGTAGATGTTTTCTCAGGATGTCCAGTGTTAGGAAGATTTGCTTGCACACTTCGTCGAACTTGAACGGTGATATTAGGATCTGTCAAAATTGTATTAAAATAGTCTATTGTATCATTACAAACATTGTTACATCTCTGACATTGCTCTTTATCCACTACCTCTGATTGTAAATCATTATATGATTGTGTCACTGTATTTACTAAATTGTGGAGAGCTTTAACTAAACCTCGTTGCGACATTCTTAAATTGTTTTATTTAACACTGTGTTTAAAATCACAAACACTTGTGGATCAGGAATAATTATTTTATATAAGAACTTGAGATGTGTTCACATAAAGATTTACACTTCAACTGTAAATTAAGTGCGTATTCACAAGCTATATGAGCTTTTGACTATAGGAATAATGTCATCAAGGTTTCTGAGTATTCAAAACGAGGAACAAACAGAGAGTAAAAAATAAATTTCATAAGTATAAGACTAAGTATATTAAATATTGATGATAGTACAGATCTCATTAAGCAGCGTAATGGATATGTTATAGAGATGATTTACTTAGGTGGTATAGATTGAAAAGAAAAGTATTTATCAACGATCGTTTAAGATTAAACACGGAGAATAAAAAAAAATACATAATAAATTTTTTAAGAATTATGAGTATCAAATATCGATGCTAGCACAGATCTCATTAAGCGGTAAAATAAAAATTGTTTACTTCCGGTGATAGAGTGATCGATGACAGATATGTTAAATTACATAGAAGAGTGTTATAAAAATTTTTTACTTGGGTGGTACAGATTAATAAGAAATATATATATATATATATATATATATATATCAATAACATGAACGATCGTTTAAGATTTAACACAGAGAGTAAGAAATACATAATAAATTTAAGCAGTGTAATAAAAATTTTTTACTTCCAGTTATCGATGACAGATTTAAAACAGAGAGTTAAATAAATAATGAGACTGCAAGTATTAAAGATCGATGATAGTATGAATCTCATTAAGCGCTGTAATATAAATTGTTTATTCCCGATGGATATGTTGGGATTACATAGAAGAGTGTTACATATAAATCGTCTAAAAAAATTAAATAAATTATAGAATTAATATGTGGATTGAAGTATCAAATATAAGATTTATTATATATATGACTTGGATCATAAAAAAAATGTTTATGTTGGGTAAATCGTAGAAAAAAAGATGTGAAAATACATGTAATTTAATACATATTTACTTCAGATCGTGAGATCAATAATGATAACGTCTTTTAGGAAACGTATATGTAAAAAAAAAAATGACGTTACTAAAGACGAAGAAAACTGTAAGTTGATGAAATGTTTGTGTGAGTTGGATAATACAGTTCTACTATCGATTTTTTTCAGATAGATGGCAAAGTAAACATGATTCTCTATTTTATCGATACATTCAAAAAATTTTCAAATATATCTTTAGAATGTACATTTTTTTAAAATGTGAATTTTTCATTGATATGAAAAAAGTAATTTTCACATAAATAGGATAAAAGACAAAGTTTATTTCGTAGTGAATAATATGTTCACATAGATTTTCAGGAAAAAGTCTTGTAACATAGAATTATATGTATATTATTCCAAGTTAAAGTGAGACACTCATATCTATCGCTATATGTTAGAGTGAGATGCTATATGGGTGTTTCTTACACATACGATCGTTTTATGGGTTTGTTTATTAATTTTGATACTCAACTGTGATTTCATTGTTGAGTTATACATTGATCTCTCATTAGACAAAATTCAGAGATCGTGAAAAGGTCGATGACAGTTGAAATCAGGCATTTAAAAAAGTATTTTTTGAATCGGTTTTAAAAATTATTTTCTGGATTATACTGTTGGTGTTTTTTAAAAGTGTTAATGAAAACATTTTGTTGAGTTTAAAATTTACTTGAATTGGTTTTTGAAATATACAGTGGGTGTTTTATTGGGTTTTATAAAACAATGTCTTTAATAATGTTGCTTAGTAGAATATCAGGTTAAAATCTGCAGTGGGTTTTCATGAACGATTTTTAAAAAAATATTATAACTTGGAAAATTAATAAAAAAGCTTTTTTATAACTTCAAATAAAATAATTAAGGTAAGTTAGTTGGCTTTAGTTCTTGTATTATAAGGTATAGGATATTTTTATGCCGAGAAATGTGTATAATTTATAGATGGGAAACACATTCAGTTACGACATTTTCATCCCAATTCGGTGGATCAGATTTCCAAGGTTGATAGATGGAGTAATTAATTTGATAGTGGATGGAACATTATTCCGATTAGAAGGATTGGTTGCTGAATTAAACATTCTGCATAATGATCTTCGTTGGTGGTTCCGTATTCCGTATATAGATGCTCATAGAACCGATCCGCGGTTCTACTACAATGCCATTCGCGATCCATTCTTTGGAATCTTGCGCGTAGTGCTTACTAAATTCAAAAACCCCGGTCCTTCAGGTATTATTTTTTACACCTTATGATTTATATATAATACTTTTCCGTTATTCCTTTTTTCTATTTATTACAGAGAATCATTTAGATGATTATTGCATGCGATATGCAGTGTTATTCCCAAAACACTGGGTTGAAAACTTCTCAGTGGAAGAGGTGAGACATTATATTGAGCTTTAGCTGTGGGATAAAGTGTCGGCAAATGAGCCTATCAAGGATTCCACCGTCACTTTCTTTGGTGAGGAGGCGTCCTTAGAAATAAATGATGAAAGGGTTGCGTGGCACTTTAGGCTCATAGACGGATCGCAGGATTCCAGGGATTATGTAATCATCAATGATTTTATCCCACCATTGTTCTATGTATTAGATGGGGCAATATCCGAACGGGAGCATCAAGAGTTCCATAATTATGTTGTTGATGCAGTCACAGAGCAAAAACTTTATTGCTCTGAGGATGAAAATGCCAGTACTGGTATCCTCTCAGATCTGGAGGATACTGTGATACTCTCAGATGGGGAGGATGTGTAACCCGTTTTTATTATAGATTAAATATTACTGAGAAGATAAAATTAAAATATCATTATATTTATTATTATATTTGTTGTTATATTTATTATTATATTCATTATTATTATGATATTATATTCATTATTATTATTATTTAAAATATTAATATTAATAAAATTTTTTTCTTTTGTATCTATGGGTTCAAAAACTGATTTTTTAAAGATAGATTGTCAAATATTTTTTCGAGAAAGTCCGTCAACATGTGGTGCGTTCGGTCTGTCGATTTTAGAGTGAGACGATCTATGGGAGAGGGCTGAAGATTCTCTCTCACTCTAATGTACATCATAGGCTTGTTTTAGTTTTCGATTCTTGTTGACAAAACAATAAATGCCTTCTTTCAAGAGCTGCTAGATTTCATTTCAAGTTTGATCATAAGCGTTTCGACAGTATAAGAGCAAACTACGATATAGTTTTTCTCAAGTTTTTTCAGTGTTGAATAATTTGTGAGTTTTAATTAATCTAATCCAATAGTAAGTATGTATAATTTGCTAAAATTTTAAGTATTGGAGGTGGTGTGTGTTTTTTAATTAATTATGCATTGAAAAACTTGCTAATTTTTCATATATGTTTCAGTTTTCAAAAATGATAGATGGTCTTTCATATGGATACATCATCCCGAATGGGTGGGCCGATCATGCAATCGGCCTAATATGGCGGATAATTCTACCATTCCTCCGGGATATTATTGCAACAGGACAGCAGCTGAATGGTGCAACAATTACAGCGGGCGGTGTATCCACAATTTTAAGGGTGTGGAACGCTCAGCTGTGTTGGTTTTTTTCAAGACCCGGGGACCTAATACTATCACCACACAACTATCGATTTAGCCCGAATCTACTAGCAGAGCAGTTCCCGGAATTCCAAAGGATATATGGAATCGAACTTCCACCACTTTCATTGACGGAAGCTTTGAATGGTAAGATGTTTTGTTATTTTATTATTTTTTTAATTATATTTTTATAGTATGGTTTTAAAAAAAATGTGTATTATTTTTTAGATGTGGTTTTGCTGAACCTGACTTACAGTGTCCTGATGCCGCAAAGTTGGGTGACCCAAAATTTGACTGATGAGATCCTGGATGCAATAAATGCCGTCCTTGAACCTGGTGTTGATGATCCTGATGGTGTTACTTTCACGCTAGGAGGCATCACCGTCGAATTAGGTGTGTTCCCTGAGGCGATGTGCTGGTGGTTCCGGGAAGTGGGTGACAATGATGATGTATTCTACTTCGAAAGCGCGAACCTGCATACTCAAGGTCCAGTGGCGAACAATGGCCCACTCCAAATATATTGGCCTGATGATGATGACATGAGCGCCGATAATGGTATTGAGGATGGGTCATCATCATCATCATCATCATCATCGGATGATGATTAAGTATATTTTTTATAAGTTCGCATTAAGATTTTTTATAAATAATATTTCATTAGTTTTAAATATACTTAAGATAGTTATGTACGGTTTTTTAAAAATAGTTTTTTTGATTTTTTAATATTCAAGTATTTTGTATTTATTTGGATTTTTATGCTACGTTCGATATATAGATTTATAAAACCCTTAATTTTTGAATTTTTTATATAGAGTCTATTATTTAATTATTTTACAATAGATACATTGTTGTGTTTATAAAATGTCTTTTTCAATTATGTTAGTAAAATATTATTAATTATGTTAAATAAAGTTAAAAATTAATATTCAATTATGTTATTTGTAAGCGCATCTTTTAAAAATACCCTTCCTTCTTAAATTAAGGTTACAGTACCATGGTAATTGTTATGTTTAATTACTAATATTATTATTATTATTATTAGTATTCCAGTTAAAATTTTTTTTTTCGTATTGATATAACTAATATAATAGACATTCTGCACATGTGTGGGTCTTTATCATAATTGCCGGGGGTAATATGTTTAAGTTCTCATCCCTACTTTTTTCTCGCTCTCGAAAACTTTCTAGTGCGCGGGCGGCTTCGATCATATGACTTTTTTTTACGTAGAAGTAGAATCTTTTACTTACCCTATGATGTTGAATGTTTTTACGGGTGGCAAGTTGGGTTATCGATTACTATATTGAATTTTCTCTTAAGTGTATGATGGTAAGTTTAACTCGAGGTAAAGAAATTTTTTAACACTGATTTAAATAATGGATTGTTTTCTGTGTTTATTATGTTCACGATAGTTATTAAAGATACATAGATATATAATAAACATGTGTGAGATTCACATTTAAAGTATTAATAACCGAATCTATACTGGAACTGGTGATTGTTCATACACAAATTCAAATTTGTTGTACTTGGTTCCAAGATATTTGAGATAAAGCGAGTCTTCTGTTGCCATTTCGCTCAGACTTCTTAACTTCCCTTCGTCACCCAGAAGTTCGTTGTTTGTCCAGGTTGGGAAATAGATGGAGAATGTATTGTTAGAATGTGCAATGACTTTGGGCCCGTACTGAGTCTTTATTTTTTTGATCTCGGTTATTTGATAAAATTTATCCTCTTCCAATTCTTGCATCTTTTTTATTGACAAAATGTTTGCCAAACAATTGACTTGATTGATAGCTGAGAGGTAAAATTTTGACACTAAAAGATAGATGAAAAAGACATGTTTTAGAAATTATAAGTAAGGAGTATCAGTGTACGCGAGAATAATGAGAAATAGTACTTACTGGTGGATTAGTTGTTGATAATGATACACATTAAAACTTGAAGAAAAAATGCACTTTTGTGAGAACAACGGTAGTTTGTGCTTCAAGAACTTAGGCAGACTGATGCATATGGACGCGAGAGTCACCCACCCAACTCTTTATCCCCCCCCCCCCCCTCCCCCAATTGGTTGCCGAAAAAACGAGATTGGACCTGTCGAATGACGTAAAAGCTGATGTAATCGGGGTAAAAAGACTTAATTGCGCAGGCTTATATTACCCAACTTGGTCTGAAATAAGAGCTTAGTAACGGTTAACGGCGCAGAAGATGATGTAATCAGGTAAAAACACGCGATTGCGCAGGTTCATATTCCCCCACTCTTCCTCATAAAAAGGAGTTCAGACATGTAGGATGACGTTATCCGCTAAAAAAAAGGGGCGGGGGAAGAACTGAACCGATAGATGGCAATGGCATCAATGCTTCTCGCAGGTACTCGTCCTACCCCCTGTTTGAATATATATAAATCCTCTGAATGATAATTATATAAATACATGTCATGCTATCATCAGAGCTGGTATACGGTTAGGTACCAGCTTTGATGATAGTGTGACAGTATATTTCGTCAAACCCATGGTAATTGGCCGCTGGTCGATAAAATTTCACCAAGTGTCGGTATCAGCGACAATCGATAAAGATAATCCCTACTTTACCGCATGAAGATACACCTACCCACCTAGGATATGCACGAATTGCCGACCGGGGGTATGGTACATTACCGACAGGTGGTGTCGGCAACGGGCGGTAAGGAAGGGTCCTGCATTATCGGGGGAGTGACCCCTCTCCCCTGTCTCAATAGTTACTTTAAAAAATAAAAAAAAAATATCATAAAAAGATCTTAACTAAACACTAAAGAAAAAATAAAATAATTAAAATACATTTAATTCAGTTATAAGAAAAAGTTGAATAAAATTCGGATCTAATAATAATAATGATAATAATAATAACAATCCAGCCATGGAGCAATTTCCCACAATTTCTTAATTAATTTTTTGTATTGAGAGTAAATAGTAAAAACAAAATAAATTAATGAAAAAATGAATAATAAGAAAAGAAAAAAAATACCTTCTAAACCGTCCAACCAAGGCCAAAGATTTACTTGAAGAACCCCTAAGTAAGATATTACTTTTCAGTATAAAAAAATAGAAAAATTGATGTTCTTAATGCTGTACAATTTTTTTTTTATATAGTTTGTATAACACTGGACAAAAATAAAAATATGTTTTTATCGCATAGCCCTGTTGAGGAAATTTCATAGAATCCAATAGATTCTCTAAGATTCTTATAGAGATTTTATGGGATTGAATGAGTTTTATGAAAAATTGCTATAGTCAAATGTATCTATACATACAGCTTAGAGAATCTATCGTTTCTTTAAGCAGTAATTTAATCTGATAAAATAGAAAGTGGAATGAACAATAAATTAACATATTCCCATATGGATTATTTTAGATATGGTAAACTTTCCGTCGACAATTTTAAAGTGGTCAAGAAAAAAAGGGTGATGAGTTTTGTAGTGAATATCGCTGTAAATATTCTTATCCAAAAAATTCTTAAAAACCGTTATTCTAACACATTATATTCTCTACAAGAAAGATATATTGTATTACGTTATAAAATTAAATGACTATTCAGATATCCGGAGTAAAACTACAAAGAATTAAACCGTATTTAAAAGTTTAAGATTTTTTTGGAATCATCTAGGCTTTGTTTGTATGTAAAAAATTGATAATAATCATAAGAAGCTGCCAATGAATGATTTATTCTTAATAGCTTTTTAGATTGGAATAGTAACCGATCAATGTACATATATATACATATATATGTATATATATTAGGGTGCTTCGTTTCCGGCCAAAGTATTTTTTTGTTGCTCATCGAGCAAATTATTGTTTTTTTAGCTAAAACAAAAATTCCTGCCAAGTTTGAGCTTTTAATTCCAATCCTAAGTACCTTCCATTTGATTTCAAAGATCTTCCATTAAAAATACGCGTAAATAAAATTACTTTGTTTTTAACTTTCTAATACTCAGCTGTGTTTCATCATATCGGCGCGGTTTTGGTCGCAAATTGTACGGCATTTGGTGTTCTTCAAAAGTGCCCATAGTGACATAGCTGTAATTCCAGCTGTTTCACTGATGTCCGCTGAGGAAGCCATTTTTCGTATCAAATTGACATTTATTGGCTTGCAGAACGTAAACCAATGAATGCAAATCAAAAACGTAAACGGAAATTTATAGGAAATTTTATACTCTTCAAAAAAAGTCCTATTAGTCAAGTCGCTAAAGTCCATAGTTTCCGAGTTCTAGGAGTTATAATAATTAAAAAAAAACAATATTAATAAAAAATAACAATTGTTATTTTATTTTTTAAATTATTAAAACTCCAATAACTCAGAAACTATAGAGTTTAGCGACTTGATTTATAAGACCTTTTTTTGAAGGGAATAAATTTCCTATAAAATTTCCCCTTCACATTTTTGTTATGCATTCTTTGGTTTACGTTCTGCAAGCCAATACACGTCAATTAAATACGAAAAATGAATTCCTCAGCGGACATCAGTGAAACAGCTGGAATTATAGCTAAGGTACTATGGGAACTTTTGAAGAACACTAAATGCTCTACAATTTGCGACCAAAACCGCGCCGATATCATAAAACACAGCTGAGTATTAGAAAGTTAAAGAAAAAGTAATTTAATTTACGTGTATTTCAAATGGGAAATCTTTAAAATTAAACGGAAAGTACTTAGGATTGGAATTAAGAGGTCAAACTTGGCAGGGATTTTCGTTTTAGCATAAAAAACAATATTTTGCCTGATGAGCGACAAAAAAAAATACTTTTGCTGGAAACGGAGCACCCTAATATATAGACATATACATATATATATTAGAGTGCTTGGTTTGAAACGACTACTTTTTTTTCTGGTCCATCGACGAAATAATGTTGTAAACATGTAAAAAAAAACTCTCACCAAAGATGAGCTCTTAATTTTAATTTTAAGTACTCGCTAAATGAATTTAAACGTGCTTATTATAGCTAATTTACGTCTTGTAACCGGCCTCACTGGTAAGAAATCTTAAAGCCAATTTTTTCTCACATTTCAGGGTTTTTTTTATTTTACTCGCAAGCCACTAACTTAACACCAAAATTGTTAGAGACTTTTTCTATAGAAAATTTGATTTCCTACAAGAAAAAGTTATTTAAGCCATTACCGTAGAGCTAGTAGTTTCCGATATAAATTTAATCAAATATCTCAAAATTTGAGATATCGCTGTCTTATCCACGAAATTAGTACTTTTTATCAAATTATGGCCGAAGAAATATATAATATACACTGGTAAATATATCATCAAAAATATGTTCAGTTATACGAACTATCTCCTATTATACTTATTTCCATCTTTTCTTATCTTAACCCGAATATCTTTGTTTGACCATCGGACGCTTCTTTAATTACTACCTCTCTCAGTACGAAGATAATTTTTTCATACTTTACATAATTACACATAAATGTATAATATGTATTTTTATATTTTGTTCTTACACATGATATGTTTCTACGGCCATAATTTCATAAAATACTGAAATCTTGAATGAAACAGCGATTTTTAAAATTTTGAGATATTTCATTAGATTTATATCAGAAACTACTAGCTCTACGGTAATGACTTAAATAATATTTTTTGTAGAGAATCAAATTTTCTATAAAATAAGTCCCGTACAGTTTTGGTGGTAAGTTAGTGGTTTGCGAGCAAAGTAAAAAAAACCCTGAAATTTGAGAAAAAATTAGCTTTAAGATTTTTTACCGGTGAGGCCGGTTACAAGACGTAAATTAGCTATAAGCACGCTTAAAGAAAAAGGATTTCTCTGTTATTTTCTCCTGATAGCGACTTAATATCTTGCGAGGCCCCGGAGCTAAAGATTACAAAAAAAAAAAGTCAAAATTTACATGTTAATTCAATGGAAAAATTTCAAATTCATTCAGCGAGTACTTAAAATCGTAATTAAGAGCTCATCTTTGATGACAATTTTTTTTTACATGTTTAGAACATTATTCCGTAGTAGTATAGGGCATAACTAGCGTGACAGGGCTTACCCCCTCCCTTCGGCCCCTGGCGTCGGTCCTAAGGGGTTTTCCCGAGGGGGAAGGGAGAGGGGAGCAGGGCCCCCGTGACGTCAAAGGGAATTCCCTTTGTCGGTGAGGGGGCCCAAATGACTTATCAAAATATTTGACGTGATGGGCGTGGCAGATTGGGTGTAATGGATTGAAGGTGTCAAAATTAATGATATGGGTATAGAAAATTTTAATTGAATGCAGGTGAGATGATTGTTGGGTTCAATGTAATGCTTAGATGGAAAACTGGTGTATGAGGGTAAATTTGAATAAAAACAGGTTTTTATTTATCATTTTCTTCATACGCACATTCACACTTATAAAAACATAAAGACTTTATTTTAGGTATATGTATTTTACTAGTATATTTCTTATTATATATTTATCCTCTAGCAGTTATATTTGGCTATTGTCTATTTTAGTCATAATTACTGCTAACAATCTTGTCTAATAGTTGAGGAAGTGGATGATCGGCCATAACTATATACAAAGTATTCATTGGATTACGAAAGTATTTAGTATTTCTGTAATTCATTCCGGGAGGATATTCATCGGGTAAGAAAGTAAGAAAGTAACTATGATCTCGGCAAGTCGAAGAATATGCTGCAGACAAAGACACTTATGGTGTCATTATTAATACAAACACAAATATTATTTCCATTATAGTATAATATACACTATTTCTCTTTAGTTATAGTATACTATAACCTGTCGTGACGAATCTATTTTGAAAACTACCAAACTCAAGATATAATATAAATGATAATCAGGTATAAGCGAGTAGAGGGGAAAGATTCAAGTTTTTCTCAACTTTCTTCGATTACCTAGTTTGAATAAATGAGTTTATGTATTAGTCTCTTACGAACACTCACGCATCATGGATCCGATAGTTATCCCGGGGATTGATGATGAGTTCTTACGGGCGTTTTTTGAGTCGAACGCTTTACCCGAAAGTTTACTGCATTTGAATAGTGACGATTTGAATTTGCACATACAGTCTCCTTACCGCGAAAATAATGAAAATGAGGGTGATGAAATTCTTAATGAATTTGAAATCGTGCCTTCTACAAATCAAGCGATTGTTGTTGGTGATTTCGATGAAAGTTTATTTGACGGTAAGTTATTGATTTTTTTTAATTTTTCTTTTTGAGTTATAAATAATATTGATATTTGAAAAAATCTTATTTTGTAAAGGTATTGTGCAGAATGGCGGGAGAGTAGTTGATAATAATAACTTGCTGGATCAAGCTGTATTGGGATACAACAGTTTCAAGTTGGTGGTGATAATAATATTGCGGAAAATAAAGGTGACTGTAATGAACCAGAAAACGATAGGGTTCAAGATGCAGTTAGGAGAGATAACGCAGGGATAGATACAGCTGTTGATCATCCACTTATTCAGATATTTGACGGTGTAGAACGCCTTGAGAAGTATAGAGTAAATTATCATGCTATGAGATTCAGAATAAGTCCTGTATCCCAAGGTGATAATGCAGTTCAATGGACAATAAAAGCTTTTCGCGAGGTATATGATAGAATAATGACTGCTGGTTGAGCAGGTAATCGTTTCTGACTCAGCTTTCGAATCGAGGGGCTACAATGTAATGCTGCATTTCAAAACCTAAGGTCAATAGAAGGATACAAGCAGTGCTGCCAGAACGTGCGATATTTTTACCCCCTCCTGCCATTACAGGCAATGCTATTTCACCTCAGGAGGGGGTAAAAATATCGCACTTTTTAGCAGCACTGGATACAAGTTCGAAGAATTGTGAGATTTAGTTAATAAATTTTCTCAAAGTGCAGGCGGATTTGAGGTCACTGATACTTTCAAATTAGACATTGTTGAAGATATGGCGGGACAAAAGTATACCATTGAATGCGGCAAAAAAAAAGACCTTCTGGTGTAATAAAAATGAGCAATGATGATAATCTTTGTTTACCTAGAGCGTTGGTCGTTGCATTAGTAGGACAGAAAAACAGCCACAAGAGCGTCAACTAGGCCTTTACATGAAGAATAAAAACCGTATACGCGAGTGTAGAAATAAAGAAAAATCGTACCAACGTAATGAAGGGTTAAAACTTGTTGCAAGTGCAAGTGCAGTTATACCTGAAGTCGGGTGTGGGTTGAAAGAAGTTGAAGAATTTCAAAATTATTTCTTACCACACCACATAGCAATAATTGTATACAAATTAAAAACTGATCTCGGGAACAAGCAACACGAAGTGATTTTCGATGGCACAGCATCAGTGACTATGAAATCAAAGTTTGACTCATACGCTGAGGCTTGTTTATTATCCAGATAAAAAACATTTTGAATATATTCGAACGATTTTAAGTTTTCAAGCAGCCAGTCATTACTATGAACCATGTCGTGTGATCTATAAAAATCCGTACGATCATAGGTATCGTCCTCTTGCATGTATTAAATGGTATGCAAAGCCTCCGTGCGCGCTCACAACGTCTTAAAAAAATGTGTGATATTTGTAATCGTGTATTTTACAGTGCTAAGTGTTTTAATTATCATCGACAACAGGGATCATATCAAGGTAATCAAACGGTTTGCGAAAATGAACAGTTTTGTTCAACATGTAAAATTATTATTTGTCCAAAAACTTTAAAGCATGAGTGCGGTAAGGCAATGTGCGATACCTGCAATAAGTTATGTGCGGTAGGGCATTTATGTTTTGTACCTGAGACCAAGCCTGCAGTTGAGTGTACAAAATATACAAAATTCATTTACTATGATTTTCAAACGCGACAGGACGATAAGCTTCAAGATAATACATCTGTAAATATTCATATACCTAAGTTATACATCGCTCAAGCTGTTTGCGACTTATGTTGTGATACTGAAGAAATTAATCTTGATCCTAATTCAGTTAACTGTATTAATTGTGGTATGAGTGAAACTATTTTTAATGGCGAAGATTATGTTAACAAATTTGTAGATTATATTTTTGAGTTAAGTAAATTAAAAAATTGTAAAAAAGTAGTGTGTATAGACCACAATGCAGAAGGGTTTGATGCACAGTTCATTCTTACCGAAATCATTACAAAACAGTATGATGATATAGATACCATAATAAATGGTACGAGTATTACATTAATGGAACTAAATAAGAAAAAATTTTTATTCATTGATAGTTTAAATTATATACCAATGCCATTATCGGGGCTTCCTAAAGTTTTTGGATTGGCAGATAAAATGACTAAAGGATATTTCCCTCGTTTATTTCATTCATTTAAAAATCAAATCTATGTTGGGCCTATGCCTGAAAAAAAATATTATAGTCCAAACTCAATGAGCCTAACAGAGAAAAAAGTTTTTTTACAATGGTATGATAAGAGAGTGAATGAAAATAATTTATTCAATTTTAAGAAAGAAATTATATTTTATTGCCGTTTGGATGTCAGCATTTTATGCTTAGCATGCAGTGAATTCCGTAATTTAATTTTAAAGTGTGGTAACGTCTGTCCGTTTTCCGAGTGTACAATTATTGCATCAACCTGTATGTTATTCTACAGACGAAACTTATTAAAAGATCAGCAGATTGGTAGTGTACCGCGTATGGGGTATCGTTTAGGGGATAAATAATAACGAGTCGCTATCGAATGGCTTACTTGGCTTGAGCACAAAAATAATATTACAATAACACATGCATTACGGGGGCGCGAAGTTAAAACACCTAACGGAGTAAAATTAGATGGGTACAGAGTGGATGAATATGGTACATAATATGCATATCAATTTCATGGTTGTTTTTGGCATGGGTGTCCGAAGTGCTTTAAAAATAATCGTAATCGCTCAGTATTTAGAAAGAAAGATAATAAAAAATCTACCAGCCCCAATGCACGTTTTGAAAGTACACAGATGCAGGCTTTAAAAATTAAAGAATGTTGCTATGTACTTACAGAAATTTAAGAGTGTGAATTTAATCTCGAAAGGAAAAACAATTCAGAGTTACAATTATTTCTTGATAGCTCATAAGTAATGGCAGTAAAACCATTCAATCCACGTGATGCATTTTTCGGAGGACGTACGGGTAACGTGAAAACATATTACGATGTTAAAAAAAATTCTTCAGGGGAGAATATAGAAAAGATCTGATGTGTAGACGTATGTTCATTGTAACCTTGGGTTTTGAAAACCGGTTTCTTTTCAATTGATTATCCTAACGTTTATCTAGATGATGCTTTTCAAAATATAGCTCCAAATAATGATATTGAAAACATTCAAGGGCTGATAATATGTAGAGTGTTACCTCCAAGAAGTCTATATCACCTAGTTTTACCTGTTAGAGAGCATGGCAAATTATTTTTTCCTCCACGTAAGAGTTGTTGTCAGAATCAAATTCAAACCGAATGTTCTCATAAAGATGAATGGGAAAGAGAGCTGTACGGTACCTGGGTTGCATGTGAACTCCATAAGGCGGTAGAAAAGGGCTACGTCATTCAAAATATTGACGAGGTTTGGGACTACCAGATAGTACAGTATAACCCAAAAGAAAAAAATACTACGGGTCTGTTTGTAGAATATATAAATACTTTTTTAAAGATTAAGCAGGAGGCCTCTGGACGGCCAAGTCAATGTAATGATGAAATTTCTAGGCATGTAATCTAACAAGGTACAAGAATAGAGAGGGTATAAAATTAGATCCTACAAAAATTGAAAAAAATCCTTGTTTGAGATCTTTAGCTAAGCTATTTGTAAATTCGTTTTGGGGTAAATTTGGACAGCGGGAAAATATGAAAAAAAATCGATCGTGAATTCATATGAAGAATTTTGTGATTTAGTTTTCAATCCTGAAATAGTAATATCTGAATTTGTACCGATTAACCGAGATACGATTTTTATTAATTGGGCAAATAATTTATCTAGTTTTACTCCATCTGACAGGGCAAATGTAGTTATTGCTGCTTTTACAACCGCCCAGGCTAGACTCAAATTATACAGTTATTTAGAATACTTAGACAGACAGGTTTTAAATTATGATACAGATTCTGTAATTTACGTTAGTGATGGATCACGAGGATTGCCAACTGGTGATTTTCTTGGTGATCTGACTGATGAGCTAGAAGGATACGGGAAGGGTAGTTATATATCATCATTTGTATCTGCTGGTCCCAAATTTTATGCATACGTTGTATAAAAGCCCAACGGAACTACTGTTGAGTGTCGTAAATTGAAAGGCATAAGATTAAATGCTGAAACATCCGGACTAGTTAACTATAATACTGTACATTCTCTTGTAGTAGATAATGAGGACCGTTTTGATATACATTACTCAGGTATACGCAGGGATCAATATCATCAGGTCTTGACAAAAATAGAGTCAAAAGTTATCCGACCGACGGAACCTAAAAGGCAAAGAGTAGGAGAATCAGATAGTCTCCCCTATGGATACAAAAGAGTTAAAACAGAATAAATGGATAAAATTTTTATAAATATTTTGTAATGTATGGGAACTTTTTATAAATTTTTTGTAAAGTACAAGAATGTATTAAAATTTTTCGTGATGAAAATTCTTTGTAAATTTTTGAATGTAAAAAAAAAAGCAATTTGTGAAGTACGTTAATTTTTTTTTTGTAAAGCATGTATTTTGTTGTGAAGTGTGTAAACTTTTTTGTGAAATATGTAAATTTTGAAAGTGTGAGTGTATTTTTAAAGTATCAAATTTTTGAATGTAATAATTATTCAATAAAAAATTTTAATACAATAATAAATTTTTTATTTCCTATATATTTCCTTGCAATTTAAATTTTATTTCAGAAAGAAACATCGATCCGGATGGATCCATTCACATCCATGATTTGAGGTCCAACAGGATGTAGAAAAACTTTTTTTGTTAAACGATTTTTACGAGAAATCAAAGAAATTTGTGATACTCTGTTTTTGTGTGTTTTAGTACCTCAAGAAAGTATAGAAAAACTTAATTCGGTAAATTCTACGGAAAAAAATTTTGAACAGTTATTATCTTCACTATCGAGTCAATATCTGCCCACATCACAGACACCTGGAAACCCTATTTCTCGCCTTGATGCTAAACTACCTAAAATTTTAAACGAAAATTCTACAAATAATAATGATAAAGTGAAAAAATATACAGAAATATTCAGACGATATTTATTTTTAAAAAAGAAAGAATATACAAGGGATGTGAATAGTGAACGAATTGAAAACAGTGAACTATCGAATTCCACACAGTCATCCGGCCCTTTTAAGGAAAATAACATTAGCAGTATTTTAGAAAATATTGACACTTAAGAACCTCTCAGTATTTTAAGAAGTAATAATAACACTGGAGGAATAAGATCATATGAGTTTCATTACATAATAAAGGGTGTTCCAAAAACTTATATATCATTAGCAGAAAATATTTTGTGTCAAATCGATTCCATCGATACCGATAAACGATTAACGTAGGATGAAAAAGGTAGTGTTAAATTAGACGGCTATAAGATTCCTAATAGTTATATTGTAGATCTTATCAATAATGCTGTACGTCATCAAAAAATTCCAAAGCTACTAGTAGAAATTTTTTCGCTAGCTACTTGAATGAGATCAACACTTCTCGCGAATTTGTAGGAAATAGTAGTTTTTGGAATAAAAGTTTAGTGGGATTAAATAAATTACCTATTGGTGACACTAACCCAACACGAACAAATAAAAATAATTCCTCAGAAGACTTAAAAAAGTTTTCAATCATTTAGCCAAGCAAACTCTACTCTACAAGAAGGAGGAAAAAAAAAGCAGTTTTATAAGAATTCATTTAAATGGCAGTGATCTACAACGATTACCTTTAAAATATTATGTTGATTCTACTATCCATAATATATCAAAATATATTCTAAAAAATATGATACTAAATACAAGAGAAGTTTCAAACACCTCCACAATTGTAAAGTACCCAGAAAATTATTTTGATGGGATGTTTAAATTTAACGAAAGATTTACTTCAGCAGAAGCAAATATTTCCGATCATGGATTTTCATTCTTATGGGAACTAATTTAATTCCATGACAATTTGGTTCAACTCATGATCAAAGAAATCGATTTTCAACAAACACATCGCTCAAGCCTGAACTACTACCACTCCAACTACTCCATGGATGATGAAGTCACAATTGTACAGAATTTTATTATAAGCTTATACTATTAAAATACATATACCTAAAATAAAATCTATGTTTTGATAAGTATGAATGTGCATGAGAAGAAAATAATAAATAAAAAAGAATAAATAAAAACCTGTTCTTATTCTAATTTACCCTCATACACTAGTTTTTTATCTAAGCATTCCATTGAATCCAAAAATCATCTAACCTGCATTCATTTAAAATTATCTATGGCGTATCTCGTTAAATATTTTTATACCAGTGGTCCATTATGCCCTGATCTTCCGACTCTCACCTAAAATTTGCACACCAGCATTCAATTAAAATTTTCTATACTCATCTCATTACTTGAGTCACCTACAATCCATTACACACAATCATCCACGCCCATCTTGTCAAATATTTTTACAAGTCATTCGGGCCCCCTCACCGACAAAGGGAATTCCCTCTGACGTCACGGGGACGCCTGCCCCCCTCACCCTTCACCTTCGGGAAAACCCCCTAGGACCGGTGCTAGGGGCCGCAGAGAGGGGGTAAGTCCTGTCTCGCCAGTTATGCTCTATACTACTTTTCATCGATGGACCAAAAACAAAAATAGGAAAATCCAAATGTGCACGAGTCATAATGCTCATTTATTATAAACTAATAAAATAATAATAAAAAAAATGGCAGGAAGCACGAATAAATTTAAAATATGTACGATTTACTTTTATTAAAATTTATAATGTTTTTTTTTTTAATTATATTAGTATTGTTTTTATAATTATGAAAGAACCTAATTAAAATATTTTGATAAATAACAAAAAAAAAAAATTTCGAGCTATTTTTACTTTTTCGGCGAAACTACCAGACTTATCGAAAAATACCATAGAAACTTTTTTGTAGGTAATTTTATTCTACACAAATTATTACGTATAAAGTATTTTCAAATTCCGTATTGTTTTCTAATTATTGTCATTTCAATGTCAAGCTCTTAAACCAATCAGAAAACTATTTTTTTACGAGCTTGAGAATGAAATGAAAATAACTAGAAAACAATGCGGAATTTTTAAAAAACTTTATTCGTAATAATTTGTGCGGAATAAAATCACCCACAAAAAAGTTTTTACTGTATTTTATAATAAGTCTGATAGTTTTGCTAGAAAGGTAAAAAATATCTTGAAATTTACTATAAATTTGACTGTAAGCTCAGATAACTTTTGAATAGTTAGATTTATCAAAAAATGATAAGAGATTTTTATTGTAGAACGTTCAATTTCCTACAAAAATATTTATCGTTGTTATGTCCGGATTTAATAAATTGATGAATAATTAATTATTGGAAAAGGTCGCGTGGGCCTCAAGTGGGAGGCACCGGGCAAACAGGGTAATTTTCCTAGAGGATTAGCTCTAGGTTTTATTTTTATTGTGAGAACTCGAACGATAAACCCCGTGGGAGAAGTTAGTCTTTATGATCTTTGGACTGCAACTCTCGTGAATGGCTTCTGTTGGTCTCTGGTCGAATGATGATTTGGTCTAGGAAGAAGGGATGTGGTTCTTAATATTAGAAATAATCTAATATGCCGGTTTTCCCAATGATAGATGTTTATTGAAATATTTCCCTATGGGCTCGCCGTACTCAGTTCACAAGATGTTAAATTGTTCATAACACTAAGGTTCTTTCTTTAACTTAAATCTCTGGGATTCACACTTAACTATTAAACTTAACTTATGGCTTTTACACTTTGAATTTATTGAGTCTTTAGCTCATATGAGTTCGGTCTGAATCTCCAACTCCAGCAATTTACTCGGAGAGAATCGCTATTTTCAAACTTAACAATTATTATTAAAGTAACCCACGCCTCCTCGTGTTTTACGCGAGCGGTACTTCCCATGTGGTGATTTTTATGAAGAAGAAATCAATTTTGAAAAGTCGATAGATTTTGAATAGAAATTTAACGGTAACAAGCAACTTGTCAAGCCTCCTCGAGTGCAATATCGAGACGATCTTCCCGTGGGATTTTATAGTATACTTGACTGCTTAGATTTTATTAATGAAAATGTACTACTCGGCTTAGAAGAAATAGAAAATAGAAAAAGAGGGTTGCCTAAACGTAACACGGTTTGGAATTCACTCGGGCCAGCAAGGAAAATACATTTTCTCAAGCGTCATAGGCTGCAGCACCTTGGTGTCCGTTGTTTATATCACCTCGGTTCGCAGTTCTGAAGGGAATAATTTAGAATATATAATTGGATGAATTTAGAATACAGTCAAGTGTAATTCCCTGATTGGAGGAATCGTTGACGACGTGCAACGAGGTGTTGGCCGAAGTTGCTGTCCCTAAAATTGTTAACGTTGCACTTTACAGCGAGTGCGACAAAAAAGTCCCTTTGTATAGTTGAGGTCCCTGGATATATCGTATCTTACCCCTGGCCATTACAAGACAGGGAAAATAAAAACAGTGGAGATACTTTTTAGTAACATAAATAGAAGTAATGACAAATGTATCTATTGTACGCAATTAACCAAGAAAACTTAGAATCTGTACACAACAAGAAGTAAATATACAGATGGATTAAAATTTGTAAATAAATATTTTTAAAATAGAGCTTACCAGGGAAGAGACTCCATTCACTCGTTCTTAACTGTATCCACAGAGTGTCAGTAATGGAATAAATAACAAAATGACTGCGCACCTAGTTCGAGTGGTGCTGACTACAAAGTGTAAACTCAATAACGTTCGTTCAAGGTCTTCAATTTTCGCGAGTCGGTAAACAAATGCCGATTTTACAGGAAAATAAACATGCCAGGGGAGGAGACGCAAAACGTGGGGGACAAACTTGAACGTAATTTTTTTTAAGCAAAAAAAATATCCTGCAATTTAACTCGCTTGATTATGATAATTTATTTAATTTATTTTGTTGCAATATATAATTTAAATAATCTATTTGATTACTATGTACTTTAAATTACTAATACATAAACAGAATCAGCCCGGAGATAAGCCAGAAGAGAGATGTTTTCTGACTTTGAGATGAAATTGTAATTAAATTAAATAAAATTAACAAATGAATTTAAGTGACCACTTACAAGAGCACGAGTTTTAAGAGATAATTACATTTTTTTAGATAATTTTTTTTTAAAAAGATGATTTTTCACCGTAGACATCGAATTTGTCTTGGATAAGAATAGCCCATATATATCTATATATATATATATATATATATATATATATATATATATATATATATATATATATTATAACGACAAAATTGATCTTGATTCAAGCATACGTTAATATGCCAAGATTTTCTTTGCGCTACAAACTTCGTTCTCTATCTTTAGCCTCCAGTCTCAATACTATCAGGGCGCCAGGTAATTTTTATCACTGGAATCACCAAACCAGTAAATCTTAAGAATTAGATAAATTTTTGATCTGTGGAACTATCTCAAAACCACGCATAAATAAAACTGGATAATTTTTGATCTGTGGAATTATCACCAAAACCACGCAACTAAATAAAAAAAACTAAAACTTAACAAAATTGCTCAGAACTTATAGGCAAAACAAAAACAGAGACTGGAAAACTAAAAACAGAGTTACGGTATGCCATGGTGTCGCTCAGTGTGTAGGTTTATGGAGAGAGGGAGTGGTCCGGGTTACATCATTCCAAATTCATGTAGATTATTGGTGAATTTGCAATTTTTATTAAACAACAAATAATCTAAAATCTCTATTTAATAATTAACAAAATACTGTAGCTTTGTACAAACAATTCAAAATAATGAATCTAATAACAATGAACTTAATCTTAACAAAAAGGTAAATTGACATCTAAATAAATTAATGAATTACTAAAGCTAATTAACAATCAACTAATATCCAATAACCTGGAACAATAATTTATAAAACCAATATTCTAGAACATTCTCTTTTAACAAAGCTCATAAAACTAACGTACATGGATCTAATATTGACGTCAATTAAACGACAAGTGGTTTAATAATTAAACATATTTCGTATAATTATTTTGTAAAATAATATTAACAATAAATCGTGAACATGACTCTAAACTGTACCGATATTCTCATAATTCTCTCAGTTCTTAAATATTTTCTTTAATTAAAACAGTAGCATCGTATCTCAAGACTCTGACTCGAACTCAATTAATTATTGATAATTATAATAATTATTTCATACCTGATTACTGATGAATAAAATATCGAGTAACGTCTTACACTGTTTTAAATAATACTTCTGTAACAATACTCAATCTGTAGCTTTCCGCAATGCCATGAACTGTAACGCCATTTCTGGACACGTCTGCTCGCTTCGAGCGACCAGAGCTGAATGCTCACGTCCGTACTCTTCGAAGGTCTCCCTTCGACTCCCTTTTTCTCAATAACCAAAATCCAAAACCTCAAACTAAATCTTATCAATATCAATAACTGACCTCTATATTCAAAATCCATAAATCAATTCCCAAACTCTACTATATCGATAACTGGAGGCTTATACCTCACCAAGCGTACTCACTAAACCTGATTTTGAGTATGGATATCCTTGGTAGTTGCTCTCCTGGAACAGACTTCAGCTGGGATCGTGAACTTAAAACTAAGTGACCTATGACTTCCTCAGCGGTACAAGTGGTCATGGCTTGTCCTCTGAGGCCTGTCAGACAAAAACAATTAAAAATGACCAAACGGCTTCCACAACAGCAACGGTCACAATATTACTGTTGAGGCCTGCCAAACCAAAACTCAAAAACTGATCCCAATCTGCATCCATCAGATTCCTTACATACTGGAGCGCTAGCGTTTCAGCTAGACCTCTGCAATCTACCAAGAAGTCTCATAGGGATAGAACTAGGTTCTATCATCAGATGATACCGGGTGACTTACTCAAGTCCCGCTCCACGGTAACACTGACTTCTCCACATACTCAAAATTCCAAACTGTACACCAAACTCAACTTTATCTCAAACATTAATCTCAAACAATATTCCCTATTAAATTCCCATAATTCTGATTCTAAATCTTCACTATAATTTTCCTTAACAAAACCCATAACTGTAGCTAAACGTTACTCCATATTTAATTCTTAACTATAACTTAAATCAAAAATCTGTATCAAAATCGTTAATACCTGTACGCTAAATTCTAAGTCTTGAGTTACCATGCTCGTAAATACAGTAAAAATCAGTTGGTGCTTGTGACGTTCACTTTGATTTGACCCCCATACGAAAAATAACGTCACAACTCCCGTCCTCCTGGGGAAGATTTTACGGTACGGTGAATGTACGTCGTCTTGGACTGTATCCTGAAGTCTGAAGCTGATCTCTGCATGCGTTTGTTTTATTGACTCTGGAACTATACTGCTGATTCTTTCTAGCATGATCGTGGTTCGAATTCTCTCATCCTCGAAACTTCTAATACTGTTTACTCGAACCCACGACCTGAAACATATAACTGTAGCGATATCGCGTATGTCCTGAGACATACTTTTAATCAAACCTATGCAGGTTTTTGCAAATTTGCCTGTAACTTTCGGTTCCACAACCTCTCATAACTCCACTCGGCTAAAGCCACTGTAAGTACGACGCCGTAGCGAGGTACAAAAATACTTTTCCTTTTAACTGTAGCGTAAATCTTAAATCATTCAATCGTAGTCCGATAGCGCCAATGTCGTTGCCTTTTCTGTAGCTTGGAGACGGAATCTTAATATGGTCGACCACGGTTAGGTGACCGCTCGTCCTCTCGGTGTCTGGGAGCCTTCCTCAACTGCTCCCGAGGAACATTTCCTCCGTACTCCTTCTTGTACGGTCCCATCGCCTTCCACTTTTCTCCACAACTGGGACACGTACGGGCTGTATAATTTGCCCTGCCGCACATCTGGCAAAAAGTCTTTCGGGCCTCTGGGCACGCGCTGAAAGGATGCCCTTCTTTACGGCAGTTCCAACAAAGACGTGGCTTGCCCATCCACGTGAACTGCTTCCTCTTGATCTCTTCTGCTGGAGCCGCATTCTCTCGACCTGGAGCTGAGGTCGTGCTGTGTGCCGGTTCTCGGGCACGCTGGAGCCTGTCTTGCACCGATGTTTTCCCCAGTGGTGTCTTTGGTGGGGTTGGTGCAGCTGATCGCGCCGCCTCTCTCTCCCGAATCTTCTTATTCCAATCCAGTAAGGATTGAGATGGTGGTCTTGGTGGTGACTTGGGTCGACCCTTACTGGATCCAGAGGTTTGAGCGGGTGGTACCTCCTTGATGACTGGAGCAGTACTCGGTGGTGTCGAGGTGGACGACACTACCTTCCTTCCGGTTCCTAGGGTGGCTGAAACCGCTTCCTGGACCACCTCCATAGGTGTCTGTAGCGTAATCTCCGGTTCTGTCTGAGTACTGGAACTGAGTAAGGTCAACGGCTGGACCTGGACTCCAAAATCTCGAGTGGCATCCACGTCTCGGATGTCACTTGTAGTGGACCGCTTGAACTTTACTCCAGATAGCTCCTGGAGCGGACAACCTATATCCCTGGGGTGGCTCATACGAACGGCCACTTTCCCCAGTGCCTTGAGCAGACCGGGCTTGAAGTAGTCAAGCCACCTCAAATGCTTGACGTATGGGCGGATGGGGTCCCATAAGGTGTTCTCATCAAGCCTCATCGGCAGCTCTCCTGGTAGACCTTCATACAAGCTGTCGGTCTCCGTACCTGTATCGCTAGCATAATCCTCCTGATTAGCCTCTCACTCCTTGCTGTAGCCTGATGCCCCCTGGTTTTCTGGCATCTCTCTCTGGGAGGGATTACTCGCTTCCTCGTCTCCCAAAGGCATCTCCGGCATTGTCGTAGCCGTCGATACTTCGTCGTCGTCGGCGGACAAGTCGATGAGCAAGACCTCTTCGAGGCCATCCATCTCCTCCTGCAAATTCCTTTTGTCTTGTCCTGACATACTGTAACTGTACTCAAAAATCTGAAACAAACAACTTATTAAGTTCTGTAGCCTTTAACGTATCATAACTGTAGCAAGAAAGAGACAGAAAGAAAGTCAGATAGCAGGTATACAAGGTTTTAAGTGTTGAATAGAAAATCTTCCGATTACTCGGCCTGCTAAATCACTCAGCTCATATATCGTGCGTGATATTTTCCTTGATACCGTGAATGGACCACTGAACTTATCACTCAGCTTGGCTGACACGTGTTTAGACCCACTGGACAATGAGAAATGTCTTTTCCACACTAGGTCTCCTTCTTGATATTCACGATCTCGGTGTCGTTGATTGTAATAATGAGCTTGTTTCTGGAATGCTGTATCTAACGCGTGGACGATGCTTTTCCGCAGGTTGTTTAGCTGTCGCATCCTTGCTTGCCACTCCTGGATCGGACCATGTATTAATTCTGGTTCCCCTTCCACCTCCTGTCGAAGTGAACCTGTAGCTGAGAATTCTCTTCCTGTGTTCAGGAAAGCTGGACTCGTTTGAATGGAACTGTGGTGCGCTGTATTGTGGGCAAAGCGGAATTGTGGTAAATATTTGTCCCACTCCCGATGATTTTCGTCGATGAATGCTGTTATCATCGTCTTGAGCACTCGATTAACTCGTTCAACTGGATCTGCTTGTGGGTGATATGGTGGTGTTGTCATATGCCGAAATCCCACTCTCTCTGCTAGAGATCTGATGTCTCTATTTACAAACTCTGTACCGTTATCTGTCAGAAGAACTTGAGGTTTACCCCATCTCCAAATGACTAATTCTTCTAGAGCTTCACTTATCGCTGTACCTGTAGCTCGCCTAAGTGGTCGTAACTCAATCCACTTAGTATACAAGTCTTGTATTACCAATAGATAGGCATGTCCTTTCATACTCTTTGGTAATGGACCCATAATGTCTGTAGCGATCATTGACCATGGCTCCTCCACTTTCTTTTTACCCATGAAGCCTGCAGGTGGTGCTTGTTCCACTTTGGTACGCTGACAAGTTTCACAGCATCGAACAAATTTCACCACATCCTGGAACATATTTGGCCAATAATAATTCACTGCAAGTCGTCTGTAAGTCTTGTCAACTCCTAGGTGTCCGGCCTCGGGTGTAGCGTGACACTCGGTGATGACTCGCTGATGGAACGCCCGTCTCACGACTAATTTCCATGCGTTGCGGTCTTCTAATTCGGCTTCCACCAAATTTGATGGCTTATGATAGTATAAATTTTCTCTATCTACTCGCCAACCTGGAAATTTACCGGGTCTCCGTTGTACGTCTCTTATTCTCCTATTGTACCAACGGTCCATGTCATCTGCGATGACAGCTAGAGCTTCTTCCTGATCTTCTGGAATTCTCGATAACGCGTCTGGAACGTGATGTAGTGCGCCTTTACGATGAATAATCGTAAATCGATACTCCATCAACTCTAATGCCCATCTGGCAAGTCTACCTGTTGGGTTTTTCAAATTATGTAACCAACGTAGACTGCTGTGATCTGTAACTACTGTAAGCTCGTATCCCTCTAAGTAACACCTGAACTTACGAATTGACCAGATGACCGCAAGACATTCTTGCTCTGTAACGGTGTACTTACGCTCGGTGTCAGTTAGTGATCGGCTTGCATATGCAATGACGCGTTCTTGACCATCGATGTCTTGTGTCAAGGCAGCGCCGAGTCCTACTGAACTCGCATCAGTCTGTAGCGTAAACGGCAGCTTGAAGTCTGGACATGCTAGTACTGGAGCAGAGGTGAGATACTCCTTCAGAGTTATCATAGCCATGTCCTGCTCTGTATCCCACTCCCAAAGTTGATTTTTCTTCAGCAACTTTGTGAGAGATGACGCGATAGTTGCAAACTCAGGAATGAATCGTCGATACCACGACGCCATTCCCAAGAATCTTCTCAGCTGTTTGATGTTACGAGGTGCTGGGAATTCTCGTACAGCTGAAGTCTTCTCTGGATCGATCTGTAGTCCTTCTGAATTCACAATGAATCCTAAGTAGCGAACCTCTGAGCAACAAAATTCGCTCTTCTCCCGGTTGATTGTTAATCCGGCTTGCTGTAACTTGTCTAATACTTTCTGTAGCCATAACAGGTGTTCTTCGTATGTCTCCGTCTCGATAATAATGTCATCGAGATATACGAACACGTATGGATACATTTCTGGACCAATTAGTTGGTCAATCATACGCTGGAATGTTGCTGGAGCGTTTGTTAGGCCAAAAGGCATTCTTTTAAACTGGAACAGTCCACGACCAGGCACTACAAAAGCAGTTTTTGGTCTTGCTCGTTCGGTAAGCGGTATCTGGAAATAAGCTTGACTTAAATCGAGAGTTGTGATGTATCTGGCTCGTCTTAGTTGATCCAGTATGCTCGTCATATTAGGGATCGGGTAGGCATCTTTTACTGTAACTGCATTTAATTTTCGGTAGTCAATGCAGAACCGCCATTTCCCATTTGGCTTCTTCACCATAACTACTGGACTAGACCACTCACTGTGGGATACCTCAATGATATCCTCATCTAGCATCTTGTCGACTTCTTTCCATATAGCTTCCAGGAGTATTGGCGTGACGTTGTACGGTTTTTGTTTGACTGGTAGATTGTCTCCGACGTCAATGTCATGCTCTGCCAATTTGGTAGCTCCTAGTTTTCCTGGAGGACGAATATTTTTATCCAGGAACGTCTGTAGCGTGTCTCGCTCTGCGGGGCTTAATGACTGGATTCCACAACAGATAATTGCACACGATGAAGTTGTCTCTGCTGTGAACTGGAACTTGCTGTCAGGTTGTGTTCGAGTGTACCACTTGTTGCCAGCAAAATCAATTATCATCTCCATCTTCTTGAGAAAATCCAACCCTAGTACACATGGTTGGGATAGTGATGGCATTAAATATAATTGTGCTGTAGCTGTCTGATTTCCTATCTGTAACTCAACCGCCGTCATCTGATTAACTCGCTGTACATCTCCGTTCGCGAGTATCACTCGTCGTGTTGGTACGGTCTCAGGCGATAAACGTAGTTGAGTAACTAGAGCAATTCCCTCAGGTCCTAGAAATGATTTTGAGGCTCCTGAGTCAATCAAAGCTTTCAGTGGATATCCTGCTATCCAAACTGTGATAAAGAAAGCTGTAGGTGACTTCTTGATGTTGCTCTCAAGGGTGTTCTGTAACTGATTACTATAATACATCTCGTCGGGTAACGGTGGCTCGTTATCTTTTCCTTCGATTGACTGAGTGAAGTCAATCACATCCTGACCGAATCTTATAGTACCATAACTATCTGTAGCGGTGCCGGTCATACCTTGGCAAGTCATGTCCGACTCTGTACAATCGCCTAGTGAGTCTAGAGTCGGTGAATGACTCACTACTTCCCGTTTCCCGGATTGCAGGAAGGACAACTCACTGTTGTCACTCCGGATGCTCGGCACTTGAAGCAAAAGCGTCGTCGAGGGTCAGGACAGTTCCTATGACGATGTCCTGTCTTATCGCAGTTCCAACATCGGAACTCGTTAGCTGGTGTTGCAAAAACTGGAGCTGGAATCTCAGTTTTTGACTTCTCTGAATCTGTAACAATACTGGATGCTAGGGGTTCAAGCAAATCTTTGGTAGCCCTAGTATCGTTTCCTTTAACTGGCCGTTTTGTTCTCTCTGAGAACCTCTGATGTTTATTGGCTTGACGGCCATGTCTCCTTAGCTGGAGCGCGTCGAGGTGTTCAGCGACGACCTCATCTTCTGAGTAGTCGTTCTCTTCATCTTCTACTCCATCATCTTGAGCTGCTCTCACTTGAACGATTCGATGACGACGTCGATCGCGATCGCGGGACTCTGGAGCTCTATCTCCCATAGAATCTCGTTGCTGTAGGTGTCTCGGTTGCGCTTGGTATGCAAACGAGGGACACATTGAGTTGCGAGGTAATGGTGGTGGTCGATAATTACTCGCCCGCTGTATTATACGCTCTTGGCGTATAGCACGACTCTCTAACTCGTCCATAGAATGACAGTCATGCACTGAAATGACTAACTGGAGCGACGGTAGCATGTTACGATGCGTGTATCTAATCCGTTCTACCTCTGGCCATGGCGGATCAGTACGTGAAAATAAGCCATTCATGCAGGCAATATACTGACTTATTGGCTCTTCGCGGGCCTGCGTGCGATTTGAGATCTCTTCACGTAACGACATTTGATAGTCTGGATCTGCAAATCTGGATCTCATAGCTTGCTTTACATCAGACCATCCTCTGAAGCTATGTACGCGACCTCGATACCATATCAAAGCCGCACCACGTAGAGAGAAGGGGATGGCTTTAATTAAATCCTCATCTCTTACTGTAACCATACTTAAACCTTCATCGAATCTCATGATGAAGTTCTCGACGTCCTCGTCGAGTGCGCCACTAAACTGTACATGCCACTTATGCATCATGTTCAGCAGGGTGGTTGCTCGTATGGGTGCTGGAGCTCGTGGATCGTAATCCATGTCATTCTCACCCGGAAATTCATAATCTTCAGGCCTTGGCCGTACTGAATGTCTCCCGAATCGACCTCGTGGTGATTGGCGATAATCTGTAGCATTTACATGCAACGTATGCTGCGTGTGTTCGGTTTGTTGACCAAAGTCACGACTGTAGCGTTTATTCTTGGGTATCGTCCCGGTGAATCCTACTGGTGGATCGGTGTTATTTTCGTTGGTATCTCGTTTTTCTGTATCGTCACCACCGGCTGCATTTTCTGTGTCAAACAGCAGGTTCAACGGTGATTGAAAATGAAATCTCGAATCTTCATCATCTTCACTGGAGTTCGCCCGTTCACCAGGTCTTTTCTGTTTACCTGGATCACTAGACTTTCCTCGTCCGCCCGTCATTTTAGCAGGCACTTTTACCGTGTGTAATAAACTACCTTTTCTTATTTAGACAGAGAAATGATAGAAAAATAAGGAAGGACGAAAATACTGTAGCGTTGTCTTATGAGACAAAGAAATTTACACTGTAACTACGGGTTCAGGGTACCCGGTACTCGAGAGGTAGTAGGCTTAGGCCACCTTTTTTTTTCTCTCTCACTTTTATTACTGTAGCGTTACTGTATACTTGGTATTTACAACTTTTACCTTTTTTTTTTCTGTAGCTGGGTACAAAGAGTGTGAAGGGTAGAGAAAGTTGTAGACAGCAGATAGAAAAGTATTTTTATAATATTCAGCGAGAAATATTTTTAGGTATAATTATTTGGTCTCAAGACTTACCAAAGCTGATGAAATGTCTTTCTGTAATACTTGCTGTTTTACTATAGGCACTCTTTGATTTATTAAACTGAATCTACCGTACAATATTTTCTGTAGCGTTGACTTAATTGATTTTATTTATTAATTATTAAAAATAATTAATAAATTAGACTGTAACTATTTAACAGAACTGTTAAATTATTTTGATTAAATGATTTAATAATTGTAAAACAATTAGTAAATCACACTGTAGCTTTTCAACAATTAAACCAATAATTATTAAAAAATAATTATTAACTTAAACTGTAACTGTATAGAATCGGTATAATAAATGAAGAACGCAATTTATTATACTGAACAATTATTCGCAATTAATTAATATTACTATTAATCAATTAACAATTAATTTATTTAATTATTTATCTGTAGCTGATTTGAATATTTAATGACTGTATTAAATGTAGCTGACTGGAAAATGGACGCTATTAAGCACAAAGAACTTTGATAAAATTTTGAGAAACTGCAGACACGTCTGAAGCACACGAAAAATCACCAAGGAATGATGGACAATGGATGACTCTATCGGGTGGTGTCGATATGTTCGTTGTACCCCCAATTATTCTTTTGGGGGTCTGTAATTGGTTATCAGTTTCTACCCGAGCGTCTTAGCCAATTAGGGACTCTCTAAGGCCCTAGTACCCACTACTAGTGTTACCCCACCTAAGGGTAAGTGTGGCTGGCTTGCGTTTCCCCGCCAACTTCCGAGATTTTCTGGAATTGCGAGCCTCTCGCTCTAACTGTAGCGGCACGTGTCGATGTCTTCGACTCTGCACCTCAACCCATAGGGGGTGAGAGGTTTACATGCCTCAACTTGTTGTTTACACTACAACACTGTAACTTATAGACGCAGTAACGTCTTAATCCTCTGTAACTCGAGAACTTAACAAAGACTCTTTGTAGTTCTTCGAACTGTAGACGAATATTTCCATCGGCATTCTTTAGCGGATTATTTGAGTGTATTACAATGAGAATTTTGTTTTTACACTCGATACTGAGAATTATGACAGAATCGTTCACTTATGTTTGTCTCTTCGAGACTTTACGATGTACGAAATATGATTCCTTTTATAATCTTATACCCCATGTATGTTATTTTTACTCGACTAACTTAAATAATATTTTAAGCTAGAGATAAAATAAAATAAAATAAAATGAAACGTCAATAATTATTTCATACCTGATTACTGATGAATAAAATATCGAGTAACGTCTTACACTGTTTTAAATAATACTTCTGTAACAATACTCAATCTGTAGCTTTCCGCAATGCCATGAACTGTAACGCCATTTCTGGACACGTCTTCTCGCTTCGAGCGACCAGAGCTGAATGCTCACGTCCGTACTCTTCGAAGGTCTCCCTTCGACTCCCTTTTTCTCAATAACCAAAATCCAAAACCTCAAACTAAATCTTATCAATATCAATAACTGACCTCTATATTCAAAATCCATAAATCAATTCCCAAACTCTACTATATCGATAACTGGAGGCTTATACCTCACCAAGCGTACTCACTAAACCTGATTTTGAGTATGGATATCCTTGGTAGTTGCTCTCCTGGAACAGACTTCAGCTGGGATCGTGAACTTAAAACTAAGTGACCTATGACTTCCTCAGCGGTACAAGTGGTCATGGCTTGTCCTCTGAGGCCTGTCAGACAAAAACAATTAAAAATGACCAAACGGCTTCCACAACAGCAACGGTCACAATATTACTGTTGAGGCCTGCCAAACCAAAACTCAAAAACTGATCCCAATCTGCATCCATCAGATTCCTTACATACTGGAGCGCTAGCGTTTCAGCTAGACCTCTGCAATCTACCAAGAAGTCTCATAGGGATAGAACTAGGTTCTATCATCAGATGATACCGGGTGACTAACTCAAGTCCCGCTCCACGGTAACACTGACTTCTCCACGTACTCAAAATTCCAAACTGTACACCAAACTCAACTTTATCTCAAACATTAATCTCAAACAATATTCCCTATTAAATTCCCATAATTCTGATTCTAAATCTTCACTATAATTTTCCTTAACAAAACCCATAACTGTAGCTAAACGTTACTCCATATTTAATTCTTAACTATAACTTAAATCAAAAATCTGTATCAAAATCGTTAATACCTGTACGCTAAATTCTAAGTCTTGAGTTACCATGCTCGTAAATACAGTAAAAATCAGTTGGTGCTTGTGACGTTCACTTTGATTTGACCCCCATACGAAAAATAACGTCACAATATATATGTGTGTGTGTGTGTGTGTGTGTGTGTGTGTGTGTGTGTGTGTGTGTGTGTGTGTGTGTGTGTGTGTGTGTGTGTGTGTGTGTGTGTGTGTGTGTGTGTGACGTCACGACGTCGTATTCTTACTATCAATCAACTTATTAAAAATCATACATGTTATGCCATCTGGTTATGCATAAATTAATTAATAAGCAAACGACTACCAGCTACTAATACGTGTGTAAAGTTATAATTGAATAATTATGAATAAATGAAAAAGTTAAGTAATGAAAAAATTTGTTTTTAAAATTTGAATAAAAATTCAAATTTTTACATTTGTTAATTATTAATAAATAATAAAATTTATTAATAATTAAATTGATGTTGAATAAAATAAATATTGAAATTAAAAATAAATAAATATGAAAAATGAAATAATGAAAATAAATACTGAAATAATATAATTTTTATGAATATGAAATATGAAATAAAAAAAAAAGTAATGAAATAAAATTATGAAATATAAAAATTTTATAAAAATATGGAATAGAATTTTTAAATATCTTCAACTGACAAAGATATTTGTTATTTTTAAAGGAAAATAATTAATAATAAAAAGTTTATCAATAATGAATTAAAATAATAAATGGAAATAAAATATTAAAATTTTAAAATACAATGAAATAATAATTATTAATAAACAAAGTTATTAATAATTGAAATAAAGTAAATTATAAAATGTTTAAATAATAAAATGAATTTATTGCAATAAAGAAAAAATAATAAGAATAAATAAATATTGATTTGTGAATTCGACTCCAATGCTTTATGCGTATGTTGCTAACTGCATTGGAAGTCATGAAATATATATATATATATATATATATATATATATATATATATATGTAAATAATCATAATAAAAAAAGTATTGATTTGATCATAGCCAATAAAATAATTGGTATAATTAAATAATTATTAGAAGGGATGTTACTACCTGGTAACAGCTCTTCTGGAAATCAAAAAAGATTTCAGTTTCCTAAGTGAGCTCATTCGTCATTGACGAAATTTTAATTATTTAAAGGCAAGGTCCTTAATTTTATTAAATCATTGTAATATGATTTAAATGTTTTTAAACTGAATTATAAGAATATAATTCAGAATATTTTTAAATAATTATTGAATTAAAAAAAGTAATAATTAATTTTAATAAGAAAATAATTTTGATAAAATTCCATCAATTCTCAAGAGTTAAGAAGGAAGAATAACAAATAAAAAAAAATCAAATGAATAGTTATTGATAACAATAATAGTCATCAAATAAATCAAGGTATCAATTTAATTGAATAAATAATTCAATATCAAATTTAAATAATAATTGATTGATGTAAATAAATTAAATAACAAGTGAAATCGAGAGTTAAACCATTTTATAAAAGTATAAAATTGTAAATTGCATTTAATTGTCTAATGTAAACTAAATTTTGTTTTATAATAATTTTTAAATAATTGTTTTGATTTAAATAAATTTGGAAGTTGTTTTAATTTTGCTTTTATTATTTTACTTAATTGATTAAATTTTATTTTACTCAATTTTCAGTATTTTAATTTATCTCTTAGACAACAAAACATTTTTATGCTTATTTTCTTTTAATTTTAAATAAACAGTCATCCTTATAGCTCTGTCCCAGTTATTTCGCTAGGCGAAGGCTAAACAGGAGCGCTACTCTTAATATGTGTTATTTTGAAGTAACATATATTAAAAATTTTTGGGGGCTTGTCCGGGATACATAAGGATGCTGTTCATTTTTAGTTAAAATAATAAATTTAACATCAATAATGATTAAAGTAATCAATTTATAAAAAGAAAAGAAAATATTTAAAAAAGAAGTAAATCGAATTTAAAATTTATTCGAATCAAATAAATAATTGGAATAACTTCATTCAAAGAATAAATGATTCTTTATGTCCGATAGAATAGTTACTCGGAAATTTGCAAAAGAAAATAATATAGATATCAATCTGGATCCTCCGGAAGAAAATCCAGGTTCATCCACTGAAAAGCAAAGAAATCCTTATCGACCTAGTGGAAGACGTTCTCTTAAAAATACCTTGATTCCACTTAGTTATTCAAATTTTGCTCAATATAATAATTTACGTAGTACTATACAACTAACTAATGAAAGTATTGAAGAAAATCCTAACCAAAATAATTCTGAATCTAATCATTATTCTAATATTGAAAATGATACTGAACAACTTAAAAAATTAACCTTAAATCCAATGGAAAATGACGAAGTAAATATACATATGTCACGATCGGAGAGAGTGAAGGCGACGGTCGAAGGGTTATTATTAATTAATTATTTAGTAAAACTACCCACAATATTTATTCTATTACTCAACCAAGGAGCCTAATAGGACCGTCACGTGGCTAGTGTGAGAATGTTTAATATTTGGCAAGTTTTGATTACTAAATAAGTCTATTTCGTACCGAGCGGAAGTACGATAGACAATCCCGATCGTTGACCTGCGTGGCTTTAGGGTAGGTCAGGGATTTTAAAGCGAGAGGGAAGCAGGTAGGTGAATATGGGCCCTCGAGAAGTCCCTGTTCTTTTATGTCTGTCTCTTTCTGTACCCGTTGACTTAGGAATGTCAGAGTAAGAGGTATAAATAAGAGAAAGATGATTTTTTTTAAAAAAAGAAAAGAATCTGTATATTCTTATAAAATTATAATGTTGTTTACATGTGTGTACTAAAATTAACAATTATGGTTAACTTACCACTCAGCTTGAGGTGGTTTACAATCTCGCTGATCACACTCTCTCACAATTCACCACTTTGAATTTATGATCGCGGAATTGTTTTGTTTGATTCGCTGAGACCCTGCCTGTGGCTTAAGGATTTTACTCAGCGGAATTTGATGCAATTTTCGGACTCGGAGCTACTGGGGTGCCAAGCGGATACACTCCCCTATCTGTCGAGTACGAGTATGAGTATTTAATTTTATTTAGGATTTCGATCTAGGAGTCTAGTTTCCTAGGCTATAGACTGTCAAGAGACCGATGATCCTGGTGAGTCGAATCGACCACGATTTTTGCAAGATTAAAATCTAGGTATTTGGCCAAGGAGCCCGATTGCCTAGGCGGTGGACCGTCACGTGGACAACGATTAAGATTTTATCTCTGATTCGCGGTACTAGTCGGACTTGGGCCGATAGAACTAATCGGAGATTTTAACTTACAGAACTTCGGAGCGAGTGACTCGAGATCCGACAGAGGTTAGTTCAGATTAGCGATTGACTGCCTTCGTTAGATTTTCGGCAGTTTATATACTCTAATTTTGATGGGAAAGTCATAGGGTTTCTTATGCAACCAACCGGTCCATATCATCATTTCGGACAACAACATGATAAGTAAGTACATGGATCCGGTTTAGGTACCTTTCTAAAAATTAGAAAAGTCCATATATGGAAATTGAATCATATTATTTTTGTGTAAACAGCAGTGGATGAGTAAATGCTCCATTGGAAGTACATAGATCCGGGTGACTTTCGAAATGTCATAGGTGACGCGGAATATGGAAATGAGATGGTCATAGAATCTTTATATATATTTGAATTTTAATTAGAAGTCCGGTGCACACGTGCAGGTGTCCTGCTGAGTCACAGCTAAACTTGTTTTTGGGTACTACGCCCGTACACACACACATACACATTCTCTTATAACTGTATTGTAAATAGATGTACGCAGGTAAGCGTGGATGCAAGGTGAGTATACAGCTAAAATACGTAGTTGGGTTTGAGCATAGACTCTGTCCCTTGTGATGAAGAGAGAGAGAGGGAGATTCTACAAAAAATAATCGACACAATGCACCGTTAAATGATGAGAAAGTTTTAAATAACGATAATAATAACGATAATAATAACAATAACAATAATAACAATAATAATCAAATCAATAACGAACAACCAGTAAGAATGGCTCTTTCAGCAAATCAATTTATTTCCTTACGTGACGCGTTAGAATTTGTACCCGAATATGACGGTAAAAATATGACACTTACAGAAGTTATATGCGCTTGTAATAAAGCTTTTGGTTCTTTACCGAGAGATGCTCAACCTAACTTGGTTAAATTATTGCGAAAAAAATTGAGAGGTCATTTAAGAAAATCTATAAACTGTGCAACAATAAATACAAAACGAGAATTTTATGACTTTTTAAGGGAAAAAGCAGCTTCAAATAAAACAGAAATGCGATTATTGGGTGAATTAGGTCGCGTTTTTCAAAAAGGCAGGGAATCTGTTTTAAAATATTCTAATCGAATTTGTGGTATTGCTACACAATTAGTTGAAGTACACAAAAGAATACATACACAAGCAGAAAATAATGCTTATGCAATACAAGTGGAACAAAGAGTAGTAGAAAGTTTTTTAAATGGTTGTTACGTCAAAATAACACATATTAAGAGTAGCGCTCCTGTTTAGCCTTCGCCTAGCGACATAACTGGGACGGAGCTATAAGGATGACTGTTTATTTAAAATTAAAAGAAAATAAAAATAAAAATGTTTTGTTGTCTAAGAGATAAATTAAAATAATAAAAATTAAGTAAAATAAAATTCAATTAATTAAATAAAATAATAAAAGCAAAATTAAAACAACTTCCAAATTTATTTAAATCAAACAATTATTTAAAAATTATTACAAAACAAAATTTAGTTTAAATTAGACAATTAAACGCAATTTACAATTTTATACTTTTATAAAATGGTTTAACTCTCGATTTCACTTGTTATTTAATTTATTTAAAATTAATCAATTATTATTTAAATATTTATTCAATTAAACTGTTACCTTGATTTATTTGATAATTATTATTGTTATCAATAATTATTTATTTGATTTTTTTTTTATTTGTTATTCTTCCTTCTTAAATCTTGATAATTGATGAAATTTTATCAATATCGAATTTTATTTATTGAATGAATTATATTTAAATAATTTGACTTGAACTTGATAATTGATGGAATATTTATCAAATTTATTTTTTTATTGAAATAAATTATTACTTTTAATAATTCAATAATTGATTATAAATATTCTGAATTATATTTTTATAATTCGGTTTATAAATATTTAAATCATATTACAATGATTTAATAAAATTAAGGACCTTGCCTTTAAATAATTAAAATTTCGTCAATGATGAATGAGCTCACTTAGGAAACTGAAAACTTTTTCGATTTCCAGAAGAGCTGTTACCAGGTAGTAACATCCCTTCCAATAATTATTTAATTATACCAATTATTTTATTGGCTATAATTAAATCAATATTTTTTATAATAATTATTGATGTATATGTATTTTTTTCATGACTTCCAATGCAGTTAGCAACAACGCATAAAGCATTGGAGTCGAATTCATAAATCAATATTTATTGATTCTTATTATTTTTTTTTTTATTGTAATAAATTCATTTTATTATTTAAACATTTTATATTTTATTTCGTTTTAATTATTAATAACGTTGTTTATTTATAATTTTTCTATCAATATTTTATCATTTTTGAATTTTATTTCATACTTTACAATAATATTCTTTTTATATTTCATAATTCATTTCATTTTTAATTATTTATTATCATTATTTATTCATTCATGTAATTCCATTAATTCATTTCATTATTTCTTTTATCATTTATTTCATATTTCATATTTATAAAAATTAAATCATTTCATTATTTCTCTTTATTATTTCATTTTTTATAATTTCAATATTTCTTTTATTCAACATTAATTTAATTATCAATAAATTTCATTATTTATTAATAATTAACAAATATAAAAATTTGAATTTCTATTCAAATTTATAAACAACATTTATTTTTTTACTTTTTTACTTTTTCATTTATTCATAATCATTCAATAATAACTGTACATAAATAAAAATAATTTGAATTTAAATTCAAATTTAAAAATCATCAGCCGAAATAATGGCTGGAAGTCATTTGCAAATTAACTTATTCATGCATAGCCAGATGGCATAACATGTATGATTTTTAATAAGTTGATTGACAGTAAAAATACGACGTCGTGACGTCACATGGTCTTAATCCTGAAATTGAAAGTAAAATTCGAAATTTAAATAATAATTTTCAAGGGACACTCGATAAAGCTATTAAAATTGAGCAAAAAATTAAATTAAGAAAGGAATTGAGTGGATTTGAAAATATGAAACGAAAGGGTAATGAAAAACCCGTGTTTCTTTGCGATGAAGTTAAACGCGAACACAATAATTCTAAAAAACCACATCAATCTAATTATCAACAAAAACAAGATTTTTACACTCAAAATAAAGAATTTGACAATAATAAAAATTTTAATCAACAATTAAATTTTAGACAAACTGTTATTTGTCAATTTTGCGATAAACCAGGTCATACTGCTGATAAATGTTTCAAATTATTAAATTCTAGAGAAAGATGTTGAATTTGTAATAGATCTGGCCACAATGCTAAAGTTCGTAGATTCAAACACGAATTTTTAAATGACAATTCTAAAAATTTTAATAAATGTTTAACTTGTGGTAGTCATGAACATCCAAGTAAGAATTGTCCTAAACAAATTATTAGTTGTGATTATTGTAAAAAAATGGGTCACAGAATTAGAGATTGTTGGAAGAAAATAAATGATGAAGAAAAACAAATAATAGAAAATCATCCTTCAACCTCTAATTCACATTTTGGTATTTTTAATAGAATTCCAATCAAAACTATTTCTGATAAAAAAGAAACTCGCGTTGAACAAATTAATTTAAATAAAAATAATAAAAGTCCAACAACTTTATCAGGACATAGCGTAAATCCTAATGTTGGACAAATTTCTGCAATGTTAGACACAGACAGTGGTCCTAATATTTTAAAAGAAAGTTTTTGTCCAAAAGAAGCAATTTTAGATAAATTTAAAACTATTAAATTACTTGGGATTAACGAAATTCCAGTCGAAGCATTAGGAGAAGTTGAATTAGATTTTCTCGATTTAGAAATTAAATTTTTAATAGTTCCTGACGATTTTCCAATCGAGCAATCGGGAATATTGGGTTCGAATTTTTTTGACGAAGCGAAAGTACAAATTTGCTATAAAAATCGCGTTATAAAAATAAATAATAAACAATATTTTTTCTATGATACTGATGAATCTATAAATCTATTATTTAATTGTGAAAAATTAGTGCAAAATAATAAAATAAATTTTCAAGATAAAATTTATCCTGTCACTACTGAAAAAAATCTAAAAGAAGAAAATGAAATAAAGAAGGAAGAAATAAAAGAAGACAAAAATGAAACGAAGAAAGAAGAAAATAAAATGAAGAAAGAAGAAAAAGAAATGAACAAAGGAAAAATAGAAACTGATTAAGAAACAGATGAAGAAATAATAATGAAAATCGAAAAAGAAGACGAATCTGATTTTGATAAAGATATGCATCAAATAATGGCTATGGGATTTCAAAATTTTAATATTTATGGAAGTGATACCAACTACGATTTAGACGATGAAGCGGAAGACGAAACCGAAGAAGATAATAAAACAAAGATAAAAATAAATGGAGAAACTACTAAAATTTTTAACAAAAATAAAAAAGATAATAATCAACCTGAAAATGAGAAAAATTTAAAAGAAACATCTGAAAATATCAACACAATCAAACAAAACAAACAATCAAGAAAATAATTCAAAGGAAAATTCCAATTACAATATTGAGAATAAAGATTACAATTTACATGAGTCGATCAATAAATTTAATAAAGAAATTATATATGCCCAGCGAGTATTAATTATCAACAATGCCCATGAGAACGAAGAAAAGAATCAAGAGGATGTCACAGGACACTTTTCACATGATATTGATGCAATAAATAAAAGTACATCACGTTTTGAAACAATAAAAGAGGTGTTAAATATTAAACATTTAAATAAAATTGAGAAAGAATCTCTTTACGATTTAATAAAAGATAATACTGAAAGGTTTCACCTTCCAGGTGAATATTTACCTGCAGCAGATAGAGTTGAACATGAAATTTTAACTACAAATGAAAGACCTGTTAATATTAAAAATTATAGAATTCCTTATGCTTTAAAGGAGGAAATCAATCGACATATTAAAGAGTTATTGGAAAATAATATTATCGTGGAATCAAGGTCACCATACAACAGCCCAGTCTGGATAGTTCCAAAGAAACCGAACTCTGAAGGAAGGAAACAATGGAGAATGGTAATAGATTATTGAGAGTTAAATGTGTAAAAAGGATGCGTAAGGAATTCAGAATTAGCGGGTATATACTGGGACCTGGGTAGTATAGGTTGAACACATGAATTAACGACCTTCGTTTGTCGTACGCTGTTTATTCATACAAAAAAAATATGCATCAATTTAAATAAATAATATAAATATATATCACAGTTAGGCTTCAACTTATAGCAAGTAGTTGATGTTAGAGAATAACTAGCAGGATGCAAAGCGTGTATAGGTTAAGCACTGTCACGCCATGTGGCCCGGCAACACATGCCGACAATCAAAGCAATCTTCGGGATAAAGCACTGAATTTATACTGTGAACTAAAAAGTTATAATTAAAAATGCACTGAATAAGATAAAGTACTGAATTAATGCGAATTTAGCGTGATTAATTAATAATTAGCGGATTCGTATGCCCGGAATCAAAACGGCCAAGATTATAGAGTATATCAAGCAATTTCGTAAAAAACCAAGAGAGAGCGCTGCACCAGTAGAAAAAAAGATAGCCACCATCCGAGTCTGCAGCTGTCATGCCACCTAGATCGATGATCCATGCCTGTCGATGGATAAGCAGAATCGGGCAATCAACAGTCAGTGTCTGGCGGTCGATAAAGTAGCGGGAGGCGGGAGATTTGAACAAATGAGAAGACGATAAAAAATGCATATCCACTGCCAAATATAACTGATATTATTGATAGTTTGGGTGGAGTTGAATATTATTCCGTACTAGATTTATCATCGGGTTTTCATCAAATTAAGATGAAGGAAAAAGATCGACATAAAACTGCTTTTTCGACTATTTTAGGTCATGTTGAATTTTTGAGATTGGTTTTCGGCCAAGCAAACGGTCCAGCAACATTTCAAGCATTGATGGAGGATATTTTTTCAGGATTAATTGGTGTTATACTATATGTTTTTATGCATGATATAATTTTATTTTCAAGAACTTTACAGGAACACATTAAAAGATTAAAAATTGTTTTTCAGAGATTAAAAGAAGCAAGTTTAAAATTAAAACTATATAAATGCAAGTTTCTCAAACGAGAAGTTTCTTATTTAGGTCATTTAATTAGCAAAAATTCAATCAGACCTGATCCAAGTGAAATTGAAGCTGCAAAGAAATGTCCAGTTCTTACTACTCAGAAAAAAGTTCGTCAATTTTTGGGTTTTACTAATTATCATAGAAGATTTATTAAAGATTTTGCAAAAATAGCTAAGCCATTGACAAAATTACTTCAAAAAGATGTCAAGTTTTTATGGAATCAAGAAACTCAAGAAGCTTTTGAAATATTAAGAAATAAATTATGTGAACCACCTGTACTAAATACACCTGACTTTACAATGCCATTTATTATTACTACTGATACATCGGGTTATGCAATTGGAGCAGTTTTATCACAAGGACAAATCGGGGAAGACACTGCATGTGCATACGCTTCAAGAGTATTGAGGGACGCTGAAATAAGATATGAAACATATAAAACAGAAGCATTGGCTATGGTTTTTGGTGTGAAAACATTTAGACCATATGTTTATGGTAAAGAATTTATTTTCATTACAGATCATAAACAATTAGTTTGAATTTAAAAAGCGAAAGATGTGAATACGAGAGTTTTAAAATGGAGATTAAAATTAGGAGAATACAATTTTTAAGTTATTTACAAACCAGGTAAAACAAATTATGTTGCGGATGCTTTATCAAGAAATCCAATCAAAACAGAAGAATTTGAACAAATCAAAGTAACAACAAGAGCTGCAGCAAGAAACAAGAATTAAGTAGAAGATCACAATCAACAACCAAAACAACTGACGAAATTAATAAAAAACAAACAAGAAATACAAAAGACAGTAAGTGATAAAACCAATGATTCAACCGACGAAGAAATTGAAAATCAACCAAAAGCTATTAAACGCACGAAAAAAGTGGAACAAATTCAGAAAAGAAAAGAAACAAAAAATCAAGATTTAAATCAAGAAAATGTGATTAGTTCTTTAAGTTCAGACGAAAATATTGAAAATATAATAAACGAACAAAACAATAATAAAAAAGATTCATCAGATCATAGCGATTCAGATATTAAAGAAAATTTCGAACCGGGGAATATTCATAATATAGTTGATATTAAAGATTATTTTCATTTCAGAAGAGATAATTTAGCTTATTAAAAAGAATAATGTGATGGTAGACCCGTTTTTGTGCGGACCAAGTTTTGTTTTGTTACTTATACTACTATGACTTTCTTATTACTTTTTGACTAATTACTATTGTGATTTTCTTATGACTATTATTAATTGCTTATTTTTACTTATTACTATGATTTATAACTAGTATTACTATTATTATTATTACTGATGACTAATCCTAAACTATGGTGTTTATTCTACTTACTACTCGTACTTAAAAAAAACTATATCTTTTTATTAACTATGACTTGATAACTACGTTACTTAATTACTACTTATTTATTGTAATCTACTTAAATATTGGTATTATAACTATGACTTAATTACTATTATTAACTATCACTGTGGTTTCTTTTTTTAATATACTAAAACTATCACTATAACTATGTTGATTTATTTACTATGGCTGTGTTATATTATTACTAAGATTTTGTGTGATATTACATTGGTACGAGTGTATAGAATGATAATATGAATGCGCGCCGAGTGAAAATTATTCTAAGTCCCAAGCCAGTAAAATTAAAGGAGAAGAAAAAAAAGGTGAAAAATGATTCCATATGAATCTCTTAAAAGATTTAAGAGATTGAAAGAAATACAGAATAAGACAAAATATGAAAAAAATAATGTGAGGGAGTTTAATTTAACTTAGTATTTTAATCGCATATTCTTTCATTCTCTCTCCGTTCGCTGGCGAGTGCGTAAGCCGTACGGCTAACTTCTCCGTATTAGATGTTTGCTCAAACTCTTAAACCCATTCTTTTCCATTTCAAACCATTTTTATATTCCGTTAAATTATATTTTTTCATTTCTCACTGATATTAAAACACAAAACTTAGAACAAATTCAATCTCTTGAATAATATCTCATCGTTTTTCTGCTTCCTTTGATTTTTGTCGGTTGGACTTAGAATAATTTTCTCTATCGCTACGCTTCAGAAAGCAACAATAGAGGGCGATGAAATTTATCCTTTTCCGTATGTGTAACGGATGGCTCAGATAATAAAAGCGCTTGGTAAAGCCCGTATTGGGAACTTAGTCTCCCGAGACGTTTTCTGGAGGAAGACCATTCCCTGGACGACATCTGGAACTTCGACTACCCCGAGTCCGACCGGACCAAGGTAAGCGAACTTTGATTCTCGGGGAGATTTAAGGGTCCCCACTCTGAGGCCTTCTACCAAGAAGTGGTAGGTGAAACTAGCTGATTAGGTGGGGGTTAGACGGAGACCATCCGCTTACCCTCAGGGAAGGGGAACTCGTGCAGGGCCGACGGGGAAGTCGACCAGACACCCCTGAAGCATCCGGGAGGGGGTAGAACCGCGTTCCTAGTCCGCGTAATTTTGTGTGTGTGTGTGTATGGGAATTGACCGCGTAACCGTGATTTAAATAATTAAAAAAAACCGTGATTCATTATTGTAGAGGTAGTAGAACAAGGGCTCGAAACCTATGTAAAGGTGTTGATGTGAATAAAATTTGAAGTATTGTATTTAATAATGTCTGTCTTTTGAAAACCCCTTTTGTTTTTCTTTACCCCTGGACTCCGGCGAGCTAAACCGAGCAAAAAGGGGTACTTTGTATATTTTCTGATTTTGCTTTTTGGGATATTTTATGTTTAACTTAAAATAATATTGGCTATTTATTAAATTCCTTGCATTCAAATATTGTTTATCTATTTACTGGTTTATCTTTTCTGGTTCTAGATGGTTCATTTTTCAACTTATCAAGTAATTAATAACTCTTAATTAAAAATTGAAATTAACCCCAATTTTACCCGTTACAATCAATTGCAATTTTAATTGAAGATTTAAAAGTAATTTTTGAAAATTTAAAAGAAACTTTAGAAAAATTTAAATTAAAAACAGTAAGTTTCGCAAAAAGTGAAAATATAGAAAATTTACCGTGGAATGATATCATAACAGAATTAAAAAATATTTTTGACGGAACTGATATTAAAATTATGACTTGTTTGGGCACAATTATTTATGTTCCTAATGAAAAAAGAGATGAAATTTTTGATGAAATGTATAAATCACCCATTGGGGGTCATAAAGGGGTTACTAAAACTTATCAAAGAATTAAAAAAGACTATTATTGGGAAAATTTGAAAAATGATATTCAACGTAGAATTCAACAATGTTTAGATTGTCAATAAAAAAAATTAGTTCGTGTAAACATAGAGAACATAAAAGGGGAAATGAATATATTTTAACTATTCAAGATTTATTTTATAAATTTTGTATTGCAGAAGCATTACCTAACACTTTAGCTACAACAATTTCAACTGCTTTTGTTAAAAGATTTATTTGTTATTTTGGTCCGCCAAAAATTGTTCTAACAGACCAAGGTCGTAACTTTTTAAGTGCTATTTTAAAATGCGTAGCAAAACGATTCGGTATTAAAAAACTTAAAACTACAGCTTATCATCCTCAATCTAACGGTTCATTAGAAAGATCGCATCACACATTAAATGAATACCTTAAACATTACTCATCCATTGATGAAGAGTGGGACGAATGGATCGAGTTAGCAACATTTTCATACAAAACAAGTTATCATGAAGCAATAAAAAATACACCTTACGCTATTGTCTTTGGGCAACAGTCTAGATAACCTTCAAGCGAACCAATAAGAGAATGTGAACAATTACCTACAATGCGAGGTTATTTAATTGATTTAATCACAAGATTACATGGGATAAGATTATTAGCTTATCAAAATTTAGTTGACACTAAATACGAATCTAAAAAATATTACGATAAACATTGTAATCCACAAAATTTAAAAGTAGGTCAATATGTATTTTTACAAAGTGGACCAAATCCAGGTAAAACAAAAGATCATTACTCTGGACCACACAAAATTCTTGAAGTTTTGGGTAAAGGAAATGTTAAAATTCAAACAGAAAAAAGAATTCAAATAGTTCACATGAATCGATTGAGATATTCATTCATAAATCCAGAAATTACACCAATTAAAAAAACACGAAAACAAAAGAAAAATAGCGATGAAGAAAATTCTAATTAATTTATGTTTACAGATGATTATCAATATCACTTTTGCGATTTATTTTATTTCATTATGGTCATCATCAGTAAATGGAATAATTGGGTATGATTGCGGAAGATTTTCATCAAATTCAACTACAATTTCAATTACAGAGGTGGGAGATTGTGATATTCATCGTAAAGAAATAAATACAACAGAAACATTTATTCAATTATTACAATTAAAAGAATATTCTTTGACAAAAGTTATTCAATGTAAAATCGAAGTAGACCGAAATATTTATTATTGCGGGGCTTATTCTCATATGTCAGTCGTACATAGTGGACATATGGAATATATTGAAGAAATTTCAAAAGAAAGATGTTTAGATATTCATAAATCGGGTTCATATAGATTCGGTACGTTATTTATAACTGGTTTAAAAATTAATAGTACAACTACGCGTGGTGCAACACTCGCAGGATCAATCGGTAATGATGGGACGTGTAAAGGGGGAAGTTATTCAGATTTTTATGGAAGTTGGAGTGATATTGTCGCTCAAGGGGTTTTAAAAATAACAATACAAGAATATTTCGCGGAAGTTAAGTATGAAAATGATAAAGTTTATTTAAAATCGGGTTTAACGTGTACTTTATCTGATTTTTCTTGTTTAGATTTAGAGGGAGGTTATGCTTTTTGGGACTATATTCCATCACATAAATGTGATTTTCAAAATTTTGGGGTTTTATATACGGATAAAGTAAATAAAACATCTGAGAAAAATTCAGATAAGCATGAAATTGTTTATTCTTTAGAATCAAATGGAATAACATTTGCATTAACTACCACAAATATTGAAATTATTTGTGGCTATAAAATAATCAGAACTGAACAACCAAAATTATTTATCTTTGAAACATCAAAGAATGATTGAATGTTAAGTAAGAAAATATCAATAGAAAATTTAGATTTATTTGCATATATTAATTCTAAGTTTGTATACGTAGAAAAATTTATACAAAAACAAATTAAACAATTATATTATGATGTATTAATCCATCGTTGTACGTTAGAACGTAATAATTTAAAAAATTTGTTATCAATTGCGTCAAGTAAACCAGACGAGTTTGCTTACAATTATATGAAAAGACCAGGTTATATAGCTATAATGTCAGGTGAATCGATAAATGTTGTTAAGTGCATACCTGTTGAGGTATCAATTTACCCAAGAAGTGAGTGTTATAACGAATTACCAGTGAAAAGAGCAAATGACAGTTATTTTTTAACTCCAAAGACAAGAATTTTAGTAAGAAAAGAAACTCAGATTGATTGCAATCCACTTTTTCCACCTTTATTTTTAATAGACGGATCATGGTATAAATTTACACCTTATCCAGCTGAAGTTTTACCACCAAATAAAATTCAAACATTGACTAAACCAACATGGAAATATACTTCTCCAAAATTCTTAGCTACAAGCGGAATTCATTCTGAACAAGATCTCGACAAATTAAGACATAGAATTATGTCTCCAGTGGAAAAACCAGCAATTTTAAGTAATATTGCTAGAGGAATGGATGGTTTGCATTTTGCAAATCAAGGTGAATCAATATTAAATTTATGTGATACTAATGCTTTACAAAAATTAGCTGATTCAGCGTGGAAAAAACATGGGGAAAATTTGTAGTTTTTGGATCTGCAAGTGCAGGAACATTTAGTATAATTATGATTATAAGACTAGTGAAATTTTCATTTGACACATTACTTCATGCTTTTCAAATTCAAAAATCTTATGGATGCTCTTTTTATATGTGTCTATCATTTTGGGAAGCTTGTACTAATTTTATTTTAATAAGAGCACAAGAAAACAACATAAATAATATTCATAAAAGTATTAATAATAATAATAATAATACAAATTCAAGCAACGACGAAAATGTTGAATTGGTTATAATTCAACAACCAACTCAAAATCAAGAAATTCAAACAATAAATGAAAATACTGAACCATCAGCCCCATCAGCAGATGAAAAAATTTATCCAATTTTACCAGCAAGTCAAGAAGGAAATAATGGAGCAAGAATTATTCAAAAAACAACCAGCATGTTCCGTTTATCTTAATTTCAATTATAAAATTACTAACAACTTACAACTAACAAATTTCAAAATTTTAATATTTTTTTTTATATAATTTTAGTAATAATACTTAAATTAAAAGTATTATTACAGATGAGAATTCCTGCCGGAGTACTCAAGCAGATGAAAGAAGATGAAGAATTAGACGCATTATATGGAATTCCACATACAAGAATTCCTGGAAGAAATTTAAAATTTTATGCAAGTTTGATAACATCATATTGTACCATGCCAAGGGAAATAGTAAAAGAATTTTATCATAATGACTTTGATAACGCATCTATGTGCGAAAACTGTTTAAAAGACTGTCCAATGATTTTTACGAAAAGATTTAAATATTGCAATCAAAACTGGCATCGTTTATATCCGTATAAAATTTCGGGAGATTGTATTAAGTGTGGTGAAGTGTTAATAAATCAAAAACCGGAATATGTTTGTGAAGATTATGCAAATACTTGGGTAAACTATCGTGACATTTTAGAAAAAAAGTATTTTATCGATATTTATGTGTAATTTAGCCTGTTTAAAAAAAAAAAAAATAAAATCATTGTTATTAATATTGTTAATAAATAAGTATGTATATATATATATATATATATATATATATATATATATATAAAAAAGAAATAAAAGGAAAAAAAAACGAAAAAAAAGAGAGAGAAAAAGTAAAAAAAAAAAAAATAATAATAATAATAATAATTAATTATTGATATAAAAAAATAAATTGAAATAATATAAAAATACATAAGAAATTAAATATAATAAATTTTATAAGTAATTCTTAATAAAAATTATATATATATTCATTTATCAATTACTTTCAAGATAGCTTTCTGTAATATAATAAATAATCGATACATTACCATCTTTGCGCTGGTGATGTTCTTTGCGCGGGAGGGTAGAGACGCTCGCAGTCGTCACGAGATTTAAATTTTTACATATATCTATATACATATATATATATATATATATATATATATATATATTGTGACGTTATTTTTCGTATGGGGGGACGTTATTTTTCGTATGGGGGTCAAATCAAAGTGAACGTCACAAACAGCAACTGATTTTTACTGTATTTACGAGCATGGTAACTCAAGACTTAGAATTTAGCGTACAGGTATTAACGATTTTGATACAGATTTTCGATTTAAGTTATAGTTTAAGAATTAAATGTGGAGTAACGTTTAGCTACAGTTATGGGTTTTGTTAAGAAAAATTATAGCAAAGACTTAGAATCAGAATGATGGGAATTTAGTATGGAATATTGTTTGAGATTTAAAGTTTGAGATAATGATAAAGTTGGAGTTTTAGTTTACAGTTTTGGAATTTTGAGTATGTGGAGAAGTCAGTGTTACCGTGGAGCGTGACTTGAATTAGTCACCCGGTATCATCTGATGATAGAACCTAGTTCTATCCCTATGAGACTTCTTGGTAGATTGCAGAGGTCTAGCTGAAATGCTAGCGCTCCAGTATAAAAGGAATCTGATGGATGCAGATTGGGATCAGTTTTTGAGTTTTGGTTTGGCAGGCCTCAACAGTAATATTGTGACCGTTGCTGTTGTGGAAGCCGTTTGGTCATTTTTAATTGTTTTGTCTGACAGGCCTCAGAGGACAAGTCATGACCACTTGTACCGCTGAGGAAGTCATAGGTCACTTAGTTTTAAGTTTACGATCCCAGCTGAAGTCTGTTCCAGGAGAGCAACTACCAAGGATATCCATACTCAAAGTTAGGTTTAGTGAGTACGTTTGGTGAGGTATAAGCCTCCAGTTATCGATATGGTTATGGATTTAGGATATAGAGGTCAGTTATAGATAATGATAAGATTTGGTTTTGGATTTTGATGATTGAGAAAAGGAGAGTCGAAGGGAGACCTTCGAAGAGTACGGACGTGAGCATTCAGCTCTGGTCGCTCGAAGCGAGCAGACGTGTCCAGAAATGGCGTTACAGTTCATGGCATTGCGGAAGGCTACAGATTGAGTATTGTTATAGAAGTATTATTTAAAACAGTGTAAGACGTTACTCGATATTTTATTCATCAGTAATCAGGTATGAAATAATTATTATAATTATCAATAATTAATTGAGTTCGAGTCAGAGTCTTGAGATACGATGCTACTGATTTAATCAAAGAAAATATTTAAGAACTGAGAAAATTATGGGGATATTGTTACAGTTTAGAGTCATGTTCACGATTTATTGTTAATATTATTTTATAAAATAATTATACGAAATATGTTTAATTATTAAACCAATTGCCGTCTAATTGACGTCAATACTAGACACATGTACGTTAGTTTTACTAGTTTTGTGGAAGAGAATGTTCTAGAATATCGTTTTTTTTATAATTTATTGTTCTAGGTTACTGAATATTAGTTAATTGTGGATTAGCTCTAGTAATTAATGAATTTATTTTTACTGTATCGATAAATGTCCTTTAGATGCCAATTTACCTGTTTGTCAGGATTAATTTCATTATTATTAGATTCAGTATTTTGTTATAAAGAAGAATTGTTTGTACGAAGCTACAGTATTTTGTTAATTGTTAAATGGAGGTTTTAGATTATTTGTTGTTTAATAAAAATTGCAAATTCACTGATAATCTACATGAATTTGGAATGATGTAACCCGGACCACTCCCTCTCTCCATAAACCTACACACTGAGCGACACCATGGCATACCGTAACTCTGTTTTTAGTTTTCCAGTCTCTGTTTTTGTTTTGCTTATAAGTTCTGAGCATTTTGTTAAGCTTTAGTTTTTATTTAGTTGCGTGGTTTTGGTGATAATTCCACAGATCAAAAATTATCCGGTTTTTATTTATGCGTGGTTTTGAGATAGTTCCACAGATCAAAAATTTTATCTAATTCTTAAGATTTACTGGTTTGGTGATTCCAGTGATAAAAATTACCTGGCGCCCTGATAGTATTGAGACTGGAGGCTAAGGATAGAGAACGAAGTTTGTAGCGCGGAATTAATAATTTAATTTTTGTCGTTATAATATATATATATATATATATTTATATATATATATATATATATATATATATATATATATTCATACATATTCCTTATATACAATACATATATATAAAAAAATTAATAAGGAAAATAAATTAATCAAGATAAATTAATCAAGAAATATATAATAATATATAAATAACAAATAGCTATGAATAATAAAAATAGGAATAGAATATGTAATTTATAAAAAAAAAAGGAAAAAAAAACTAAATGAAAAAAAAGGTAAATAAGCTACAAAAGTATTTATATGCATATATATTATTATAAAAAAAAAATTCATCAAATATTATTTTAATATTTTATGCATGTTATTTTTTTTTTATGTCATTGAAATGCATGGTAAAACCAATGCATAAGTCGCGTTATCGCAAAAGGGACTTATATGACAGCCCTTCCGCATATTAATTCTTTTTAAAAAAATTTTGAGTAGGGATGTTACCAAGTGGTAACAGCCTAAGTTAATTGCAAAAGATACGTCATTAAATATCTAACAGTCAGAGCAAAATACGCGCTCGGTTATTATTATTACAAAAAAAAAAAAAAATAAAAATAAAAAATAACAATAACAATAATAATCAATAACCACACATAATTTTTTTTAATAAATAAATAAATCTATTAAAAGAAAAAAAAAGGTAATAATAATTATATTTAAGTATAATAAAATAAAAAAAGGGGTTTCATTGTTGTCTCAAGCGAGTAATTTTATATTTGTTTATTTTTTTTTTTTTTTTTAAATCAAGGAATAATGGCAGAAAACCGAAGAAATGGACCTAATTACGTCAAATTGGACAAGATCAGAAGCATTGATCCCGATGAAGTTCCGATGATTTTTAACGAAATTGGAAGATTTGTGCGTGTCAAGAGAGGAAAAAATGTGAATCGTGTTCTTATTAAAAATAAAGGACAAGTCAATGAAGAAAAAATTCGTGCCGCGTGTTTTGTAGAGTTAGTAATTGATGATGAAGATCCAGAGTATGAGAAATATGAAGGAATTGTCCAATTTCACAAAATAAGTTTGGATGAAATATTCAATTGTGACCATTGCCAAGAAGTTTTACTTGAAGTTCAGCCAGCCAAAAATTGCGACCTCTGCAAACAAATTTTCTTATGAAAAGAAGAAGAATTGTTTAATAAAGTATTTATGTACATCGATGAACCATGGGGTGAACATAATTAAAAGATTTTTATCATTATTTTTGTTAGAAAAAAAAATCAATCTATCATTTATAATTTTTAACTTCCCGCTAAGAGAATCGACGATTTTCAAAAATTTCGGGAAGTTATTGTTTTCACCCCGATTTTCGAAAATCGAGTTTTCATCAGATGTCGACGTTTTGAGGTCCTAGGAAGCTATTCTGACTATTTTCAGAATGATGTACGAGTGTGTGTATGTATGTGTGTGTGTGTGTGTGTGTGTGTGTGTGTGTGTGTGTGTGTGTGTGTGTGTGTGTGTGTGTGTGTGTGTGTGTGTGTGTGTGTGTGTGTGTGTGTGTGTGTGTGTGTGTGTGTGTGTGTGTGTGTGTGTGTGTGTGTGTGTGTGTGTGTGTGTGTGTGTGTGTGTGTGTGTGTGTGTGTGTGTGTGTGTGTGTGTGTGTGTGTGTGTGTGTGTGTGTGTGTGTGTGTGTGTGTGTGTGTGTGTGTGTGTGTGTGTGTGTGTGTGTGTGTGTGTGTGTGTGTGTGTGTGTGTGTGTGTGTGTGTGTGTGTGTGTGTGTGTGTGTGTGTGTGTGTGTGTGTGTGTGTGTGTGTGTGTGTGTGTGTGTGTGTGTGTGTGTGTGTGTGTGTGTGTGTGTGTGTGTGTGTGTGTGTGTGTGTGTGTGTGTGTGTGTGTGTGTGTGTGTGTGTGTGTGTGTGTGTGTGTGTGTGTGTGTGTGTGTGTGTGTGTGTGTGTGTGTGTGTGTGTGTGTGTGTGTGTGTGTGTGTGTGTGTGTGTGTGTGTGTGTGTGTGTGTGTGTGTGTGTGTGTGTGTGTGTGTGTGTGTGTGTGTGTGTGTGTGTGTGTGTGTGTGTGTGTGTGTGTGTGTGTGTGTGTGTGTGTGTGTGTGTGTGTGTGTGTGTGTGTGTGTGTGTGTGTGTGTGTGTGTGTGTGTGTGTGTGTGTGTGTGTGTGTGTGTGTGTGTGTGTGTGTGTGTGTGTGTGTGTGTGTGTGTGTGTGTGTGTGTGTGTGTGTGTGTGTGTGTGTGTGTGTGTGTGTGTGTGTGTGTGTGTGTGTGTGTGTGTGTGTGTGTGTGTGTGTGTGTGTGTGTGTGTGTGTGTGTGTGTGTGTGTGTGTGTGTGTGTGTGTGTGTGTGTGTGTGTGTGTGTGTGTGTGTGTGTGTGTGTGTGTGTGTGTGTGTGTGTGTGTGTGTGTGTGTGTGTGTGTGTGTGTGTGTGTGTGTGTGTGTGTGTGTGTGTGTGTGTGTGTGTGTGTGTGTGTGTGTGTGTGTGTGTGTGTGTGTGTGTGTGTGTGTGTGTGTGTGTGTGTGTGTGTGTGTGTGTGTGTGTGTGTGTGTGTGTGTGTGTGTGTGTGTGTGTGTGTGTGTGTGTGTGTGTGTGTGTGTGTGTGTGTGTGTGTGTGTGTGTGTGTGTGTGTGTGTGTGTGTGTGTGTGTGTGTGTGTGTGTGTGTGTGTGTGTGTGTGTGTGTGTGTGTGTGTGTGTGTGTGTGTGTGTGTGTGTGTGTGTGTGTGTGTGTGTGTGTGTGTGTGTGTGTGTGTGTGTGTGTGTGTGTGTGTGTGTGTGTGTGTGTGTGTGCGTGTGTGTGTGTGTGTGTGTGTGTGTGTGCGTGTGTGTGTGTGTGTGTGTGTGTGTGTGTGTGTGTGTGTGTGTGTGTGTGTGTGTGTGTGTGTGTGTGTGTGTGTGTGTGTGTGTGTGTGTGTGTGTGTGTGTGTGTGTGTGTGTGTGTGTGTGTGTGTGTGTGTGTGTGTGTGTGTGTGTGTGTGTGTGTGTGTGTGTGTGTGTGTGTAAACTATTTTTAACTTTTGAACTACTGAATCGATTTAGATGGTTGAGGTGGCAATCGAAAGAGCTTATTGGCCATCAACTTTCCAGAAAATTTCAGATTATTTGATCGAATTGACTCGAAAATATTTGCGAATTACGAAAAAAAAAAAAAATTTTTTTTTCAGTTTTTTATTGATTTCTCCAAAACGACTCATACGATCGACTTCAAAATCTAATCAGCTCTAGTACTCAATAAAACGCGTCGATTGCCACCTCAAACATCAAAATCAGATAATTCGTTCGAGAGTTATCGCGGGAGAAAGAAATGGTGAAAAACGGTTTTTTCTAAATATTTTCGAAACCACTGACGCGATCGATTTCAAATTTTAAGCAGCTCTAGAATTCAATAAAACGCGCCGATTGCTACGTCAACTATCAAAATCGATTGATTAGTTCAAAAGATATCGGCGTTGAAATGTTGAACAAATAACATTTTGTGTTATTTTTTCCGGATAAATCATAATATAACGTACTAAAATGTGCCTGATATCATGCCAACTCATTTTTTTATGGTTTTTTTTCATCATATAATGTCATCTAACTTGGTTTTTAGTTTAAATCATATTATCAACAAAAAAATCGATAAATCGTAGTTTTTAATATTTTTATCGGATATTTCATATTTTATTGTTTCTTACATGAGTCAAAACTTAATTAAATCTTGATTTTGATCCTTAACATTGACTTCTGCCTCAATACACTTATTTTACAGAACATAATCAGGAACTAAATTTTAAAAACCGCTTCATTGATGATTTTCGATTCTTAAATTTTCAAACTTCAGCATAACAGGTAACTTGTTAGAGCTTGAAAAGATCGTAAAAAAACGATTGCATGTGATAGCTTTTTCGAGCTCGAAGAACTCGAAAATATATCTGCGCTAATGTTTTCGAGCTCTTTGAGGTCGCAAACAGCGGGAAGTTTTGGGGCTGGCCCGCAGGGTCAACCGACGCCCAAATTTTTTTTTAATATCTATACATATACTATTTTATTATGAATACTTCAAAAATGAGATTAATGTATTTGCATTAGTTGTTCTTATATAAATAAAAAATGTAGCAACAAAAATATATTCTATTATGTAATAAACAATGTATCAATTATAACTATATATATATATATATATATATATATATGAAATAATATAAAAAAAAAAAAACATACCTTCATCCAATAAAAAAAAAAATTTTCAAAAAAAAAAACAAAAGACAAACAAAGGCAGAATTTATTTCAGTTCTGATTATTTATGAAAAGAGAGAATAAGTAAAATACAATTTAAAAAAAAAAAAATTTTTCGTTTTTACAAAAAAAAAAAATAATAAACAAAATAATAAAAACCATGTAACATAAACAAAATTATAAAATAAAAGAAAAAGTAAGTATAAATTTGACTAAAATATAGATAAATATATATTCTTTATTAAAAATAAAATTTTTATTATTCAAAAAAAAAAAACAAAGAGATATGGTGAGTAAAAAAAAATAGATATAAATTATGAAATAAACAATTTTTACTAAAAAATAATAAATAAATAATCAAAAATATTTCTAAATAATCAAACGTATTCTTACTATCAATCAACTTATTAAAAATCATACATGTTATGCCATCTGGTTATGCATAAATTAATTAATAAGCAAACGACTTCCAGCTACTAATACGGCTGATGATTTTAAAATTTGAATTTAAATTCAAATTATTTTTATTTGTGTAAAGTTATAATTGAATAATTATGAATAAATGAAAAAGTTAAATAATAAAAAAAATTTGTTTTTAAAATTTGAATATAAATTCAAATTTTTATATTTGTTAATTATTAATAAATAATAAAATTTATTAATAATTAAATTGGTGTTGAATAAAATAAATATTGAAATTAAAAATAAATAAATATGAAAAATGAAATATTGAAAATAAATACGGAAATCATATAATTTTTATGAATATGAAATATGAAATAAAAAAAAACGTAATGAAATAAAATTATGAAATATAAAAATTTTATAAAAATATGAAATAGAATTTTTAAATATCTTCAACTGATAAAGATATTTGTTATTTTTAAAGAAAAATAATTAATAATAAAAAGTTCATCAATAATGAATTAAAATAATAAATGGAAATAAAATATTAAAATTTTAAAATATAATGAAATAATAATTATTAATAAACAAAGTTATTAATAATTGAAATAAAGTAAATTATAAAATGTTTAAAAAATAAAATGAATTTATTGAAATAAAGAAAAAATAATAAGAATAAACAAATATTGATTTGTGAATTCGACTCCAATGCTTTATGCGTATGTTGCTAACTGCATTGGAAGTCATGAAATATATATATATATATATATATATATGTATATATATATATATGTAAATAATCATTATAAAAAAAGTATTGATTTAATTATAGCCAATAAAATAATTGGTATAATTAAATAATTATTAGGAGGGATGTTACTACCTGGTTACAGCTCTTCTGGAAATCAAAAAAGATTTCAGTTTCCTAAGTGAGCTCATTCGTCATTGACGAAATTTTAATTATTTAAAGGCAAGGTCCTTAATTTTATTAAATCAGTGTAATATGATTTAAATATTTATAAACTGAATTAAAAAATAATTTTGATAAAATTCCATCAATTCTCAAGAGTAAAGAAGGAAGAATAACAAATAAAAAAAAAATCAAATAAATAATTATTGATAACAATAATAATCATCAAATAAATCAAGGTAACAATTTAATTGAATAAATAATTCAATATCAAATTTAAATAATAATTGATTGATTTAAAATAAATTAAATAACAAGTGAAATCGAGAGTTAAACCATTTTATAAAAGTATAAAATTGTAAATTGCATTTAATTGTCTAATGTAAACTAAATTTTGTTTTGTAATAATTTTTAAATAATTCTTTTGATTTAAATGAATTTGGAAGTTGTTTTAATTTTGCTTTTATTATTTTACTTAATTAATTAAATTTCATTTTACTCAATTTTTATTATTTTAATTTATCTCTTAGACAACAAAACATTTTTATGCTTATTTTCTTTTAATTTTAAATAAACAGTCATCCTTATAGCTCTGTCCCAGTTATTTTGCTAGGCGAAGGCTAAACAGGAGCGCTACTCTTAATATGTGATTGATTGTTCGTCTTAAAATTATAAAACTTTATTTATTTTACTTATAAGAACTAATTTAAATAATGAAATTAGGCCAGCATATACTATAGCACCCCTAATTTAGACACTTTTATAAATTTTTTCATACGTTAGGGGCACTGCCAGAGAATAAAACGTTATAAGAAAAGCCACGATTGAGTAAAACATTGAAATTTTTTTATAGCAATGATTCATTATTGCGCCACCAGCGGTGTTTCGGTCTGTATTTTTTACTATAGTTCCATACGGAAGTTTTTTATGAGCATAAGCAAATACGTTTCATAATCATAAATAAATCCGTTTTGATATTTAAGATGAATTTTCTTTATTTGACTTTCTTTTTTTTCCTCAATTTTACATAAACACTACAGAAAAAACTATACATCTTACTTTAGTTTTACTTGAAATTGTTGTGAATTGCACACAAATTGTCATAAGTAGAAGAAAAAACTTGACAACTATTTCAATCAAACTAATGTCAATTTTTTACTAATTAACTTAAATAAAATTAAATTGAAGAACTTCGAATAGCTACTTTAGATTGAAATTGACAGTAGTTTGACATTGAAATTACTGAAAATTTGCTGCACGAATTTGCTGCCAATTTAACAGCAAAAGTTAAAAAGAATAATTTACGGTTAATTTTTGCTCAATTTCGAGGTAACACTTTTTGCTACACATAAAAGTCGGTAATGTTCATTCTTACCATTTAAGAAGGTAATCAAATTTATACTTAAAAATGTCTACAACTTGAATATAAAAAAATAGTTTACAATTTTTCAAGTGAAACTAACTATACATTAGAGTAAAAATTTACCTGGAAATTTCCTAAATTGACTAAAAATTTTTCTAGTTAGCTTTCGAAATGAATTTGCATTTTAGTTCGGGTAGTAAATTTACGTCAAATTGTATAGCAAGTTGTATATAAATTGTGTTTGAAAACAGAATTCTCCTGAAGTTGACGGACATTTGATGAAATTTCCCAGGAAACTTTTGCTAAACAAACTGTGGTATTAGGGTGTCTATTTAAAATATTTAAACTTCTTGATATTGCAGTTATATTCGCTAGGACGTGCCAAAATCAGCTCTACTTACTTAGCCGTACAATAATAATTATTCGTACAATAATACTAATCGAGTAATATTTTAAAAAATCAATGCTAATTGTAGAGATTTCCCTAATTGTACAGTTTACTTAGCAAAATTTAAGTTGCGAAAGTTTCCTCGAAATTTTCGTCAAATGTCCGTCAACTTCGGGCTCTTCCGTTATTGACGAGAATTTGCATAAAATTTGCGATACAATTTGACGTAAACTTACTACCCGAATTTGAATCCAAATTTATTTCAAAAGTCATATACAAAATACCGTCAAAAACGGAAAAGCCCGAAGTTATTGGACATTTGACGAAAATTTCATAGGACCTTTTATTAGTGTTTTTTTCTAGTAATCAAAAAGTGACCTCTAAATTAAGGAAAAATCAACCGCTAATTTTTTTTCCAAGTTTTGATATCAAATTGTCGGCCAATTCGGACAGCAAACTTCAATAATTTTAATTATCAAATTACTATCAATTTCAAGCTAAGGTGGCTTTTAGGGTTATTTTGTACATCTAACATTGTGGCGCTAACTGTCAATACCTTATTAGCAAAATTTGAAAATCGGGTTTTTAACGAATGGAAACATATAATTATTTTTAATCTTAAGATTTATTATCGTTTGAGACGTTACATTGCCGAGGACATGAAGTAGAGGGGGAGTAAGCGTGAGTCTGTGTGTTAGAGAGAGATAAAGTTAGTACGTGTGTAAAGTTGAGTGTAGGGGATATTGAGTAGAGAGCATGACGTACGTGTGTGGTGAAGTGAGTGTGTTGAGAGTACGAGTACGTGTACGTTATGTTGTATGATTGGAGTGTCTGTGTGGTTGAGCGTGGATTTAACGAGGGATGTCTAGCTGTGTTGCGGATAGTGGCCAAAATACCGTGCCTCCTGACCAGTGGTGACGACTAGGCCTAGGCCTAGCTCTCGGGGTTGACGTGGTGATCGCGGAGGAGCGACTGAGATGTCGCTGCCCCTGCGAGTTGGTACCCGGAGTTAGCTCGGGTACGCTTACGTTTATTTGGGAATGGCAGGCCTCGTTTGCGATGCTCGAGGAAGCCAAAGATTTGCTAACTCCGAATATCACGGGGAGTGACACCGCGGGAAGACCCGAGAGTCCACGCCTTGTATGTGGTGGGGGAAGAATGGATGGAGAAGCGAGAATGTGAGAGTGACTGGGAGGAGAAGAGTGTAGACATGAATGGAGTAGGAGACGAGAGAAGAACAGTTGAGAACTGACCATGGTGTCCGAGAGTTAGATTTTGGAGTCGCTCGAGTACGAGTCGACCCAGTACTCGAGTTTAGAGTCTTGGAGCGAGTGGTGGTGAGTTGAAGAGCTCCAAAGGTAGGCCTTGACCACACTCTTGGTTGATGTCGTTTGGAGCTTGTGGCTCTGTTTGTTGAGTTTTGGAGCCGTTTGTCGTGATTTTGCCGTCTTGAGTTACCGCATTAGTTATTTTAATTTTGTTATTATCTAAAATTGTGTTAAGTTTTGTGATTCGTCGTCCACGAGAGGTTCCCGATGTCATACCCAGGTATTTATTTGTCTGACGGACCGAGAGTACTCGACTGCGGGCTGGGTAGGCCCTTGGCGTCACTCTCGCGTCATCTTTACGATATTTTATTTAGTTTTTCTTTTTGTTATGTTGTTTAATTTAATTTTTAATTAATCAGCTTCTTCCGCGTAAAGAGAACCGCGACCCTCTCTCCACAACCTAGCATACTGAGCGCACCAGGACATGCCGCTACCTCCGTTTATTTCTCTCATCTCCGAAGGATTTAGATATTAGGTTTTAATTTACGTCTACGTTCAGACCGGTTGCCGATACCGGAGAAATAAATGTCGGCTGGCGCCCGTCAGGATCTAAAGGAAATCAGAGGTTTGGTCGGTGGGCGAAGTGTAACGTAGCCCGATTTGTGAATTTTGAATTCGAGTCATTGAGCAAATTTGTTGAGTAAGAATTATGTGTAATTTTGTTAAGTTTAATCGAGTTATCTAAGTAAAAGATACGTTACACGTTATACAAAAAAAAAAATATTATTATTATTGAAGACTACTAATGGCAAATCTAGTTTCTTAATTACATTTTTATTATAAATAAATTACTGTTTTCTTTGTTTTAACCGGCAATCATCGACAAACGATTTCCTAGTGATTTAAATGGAAAAATTAATAAAATATCGAAGTAGAGGGGTCAAATGAAAAAAATTAAAGGCTAATTTTTATTTACTTTTTCATAATTGAGCAATTAACTCACAAACAACTTTGATAGACCGACATTCGTCGACAAACGATTGCAATCAGAATAAATCAGATTGGTTTACATTGAGTTGGTTTATAATGAGGAGTGAAGTAAGTAGAGCTGAGATATACAACTTCAGCCATAAGCGATTTCTGATAATCAAGTTGGAAGCGAGCTAGTGGCAACCAACTGCAGCAACTTGTTATTATGTTGGCCGCAAAGATTGTAGGCATTTCCATAAGTTGACGGCGATTAGTTGCCTATTTTCTGAGAAAATATGTGCCAACAGCTGGCATTCCCTTAGTTGTCAGGGTTGACAGAAAGTTGACTTAAATTTTCTCCGAAAGTTGGCGTCAGGTTGCGGCAGTCGATTATCGTCAACTTTCTAGGAATGTTGGTCACAACTTGTAGTCAATAATAACGTCAAAATTTTGAATTTCGTTCTGTTGTATGTAAAGTTATATCCGCTAAACAGTACCAAAATCGGGCAACTTAGTGCTATAGATATATGTATGTACAGATATAAATGTAGATCAGTTAAAGTATGCTTACGTAGTAATTGCGTCAAAAATACGTATAATTATCTCTAATTAAGTAATTATTATTGACTAACAATTAATGATGCATCAGATAATTTTAAAAATTTTCAAATTATAATCCGTGATTAACTTTCTTATGTTCTATCTAGCTACCCTATAGAAAGAAATGATTTTTACGAATCCTGAACTTTTCTTCGTTTGTATCGCACTCTTTTATTTTCAAATAATCTTCCTAGTAGTTTCCTCTTTCGTTTACGATTTTCTTCGGGTACTTCTCTTTTTAAGATCCTACAAAAATCTGCCATCATGTTAACACACGAATTTCCTTGGTATCTACTCTCCATTTCACTGATGTCTTGGTGAAAACGTTCTCCCTCTTCTTCACCATAGTCTCCACAATTGTCAGGGAAGTGGTCAAGATGAAAATCTAAAAAGTGTAATTTGAGATTCATTCAACATCCCAAATTTTTGTAGTTTTCCGGCAATGCGTCAACAAAGAGGCTGCAATCCTCACTTCTGTTGTTTCCCAAAAAGTGTTGTGAAACATTTTTGAAGCTTATCCAAGCTGCTTTTTCTGTGTCGTTTATTCTTCCTTCAAAATTTGCATCCTGAAATAAAGATCGTATTTGGGGTCCATCAAAAATTCCCTCTTTCAATTTCGCATCATTTATTGCAGGTAACTTCCCTCTCAAGTACGCAAAACAATCACCATCTTTATTCAGAGCTTTCACGTACTGTTTTTATGAGTCCCAACTTGATATCTAGTGGTGGTAGCAAATATTTGGAAGGCTGAATTAAGGGTGGTCGTATAACGTTATCGGAACCTGGGTTCAATGCAGATCTTGATGGCTATTCTTTTTTGACATAGTGATTTATATTTGGTGAATTCCGATTGCTGACCGAAAAGAAGTGTTGCAATTTTGAGATCTCCACAAATTTCCCAGTTATGCTCTGAATATTTTATTTTTCCCAATACAATCTGTAAATTTTCATAAGTTTCTTTCATTTTTGTCGAATGAGCTATTGGAATCAGTGCAAATTCATCCCCAATATAAAGCAAAACAGCTTTAAGACTTTGTTTCGATGAATCGAAAAAAGTCTCTACTCATCGTCCTTATACGTGTTCGGTTTCAATTCATCAACTAAAGCTTTAACATTTGAACAGTATGCCACCGAATTTTGATCGTCGTTCATAAAAATATCCGGAATTTTTTTTTCCTATTTCGATAGAATGTCACTGATACACCTTTAGCCAACAAATGTTTTTCTTTTAACATTGACGCAAGTAATTCAGCTCCATCAATAATCCAGGGTTGACATCATGTTACATCGACTAAAAATCGTATGAGGAACCCATGCTCAATCTAAATTAGTAATTTGGAGATCAAAACATTCTTCATAAATTTGTTTGACCTTAGCAGATAACGATCTTCGATTTCTTTCCAAATTGAATTCTCCACAAATGTAAGAAAATGAATCAGGACTTTTATTACACAGATGAGAATTACTTCTTGTAATAGTATACTCTCCAGTAGCCAAGTTTCCCACTTCTGAAGAGCTGCAGTCGCTTGATGACGACGCCTGCGAGCCTGCTTTCTCACCCTGACCAGACGCCGATACTAGGGCTCCGACTCCCTGCATCGTAAAGTACTTATCACTTGTACCTGTCATGACGGCACACACGCCGTTAACCCAGGGTCTCTGCCAGATGGTTCTGTTGCCCACCGTCACCACGTGGAGGTGCCCTGGTTACAGGCACAAGCAATTAAGTCTTTAAAAGTCAAAAACGAGAGTAAAAAAACCAAAAAAATTAATTTTCGGAATTTCAGAGGGTTTGTGTGATTTTTTACATTTAAAACGGCTCGTGGTCTTAAAAAAGTTTCGATTCATATTCAGCGGATCGAAATACATGAAAATCACGCTTAGTTTAGGTGCTAACAATTTTTTTATCATTAAAATTGCCGATTTTCATCATTTTTACGGTTTTTCTAAGATTTGTCGAAATTTCGAGTGTGTGATTTTTATATCGCGACAGTCTCGCATCAGGTCGGTGGGCAACAGAGGGCAGCACACGCTGCTCACACGTCTCATCCGACACTGTATTATAATTGTTGTTTGTTCATTTATAAGATTTTATTTAATTATTGTATTAATAATACTTAAGTGATTTCTTAGGTGTGAATTGTGTTTAAATCAGGAGATTTTACTGATTAAGTTAAGCATATATTTGGATTTTGTAGCGCTGGGGAAAATAGTTGCGCATTTCATTTATGTGCTTATGATTATTTTGAATTGGTTGGCGCATGCGCGTCAACGCGACAGTTGGCATCCGTAGATTTATTTATTATACATAAATCTACTAGTTTTATTAATAAATCATTGGTTGATTTATCGGTGAATAATATTAAGAATTAACTAGGGAAAATACAATTGGTCATTTAGCGTCGGGAACTTGATAAATTACACGGCCACAGTTATGTAGTACGTTGGTGGTACTGTAAAGAAATAACATGCGACGGTTATATATCTCTATTGGTCAAAGTGAGATATACGACAAAATGGCGTCGGCCTAGGTGCCGGCGTGAGATTCACGTGCTGCTATGGTCAGACGTGGGATAGTCTCTGTAAGAGTAGCGTGTGTGCTCTGTTACATTAAAATAATTATAAATTTGTCGCCATTTGGTATTTTGTGTAAATAATATACACCCATTGGCATTAGTTGAGCAATTGTTAAATTGCATAAAGGAAAATACATTTACCGTATTAGCGTGCAACCAAGGGAGTTGAATAATACGTAAACTGTAAGTACTTTTTGGCTAATACATTGGCGTGTAATTTTGGTTCCCGAGTTGTTGATCATTTGTATATAGCATAAGAGTAAGAGAGACAGAGAATTCTGAGTATTAGTAACTGGTCATAAGCATATAATGGAATGCGTGAATATTATACCCAGTGAACACAAATACAGTCAGTAAAATTATTCAATATTTGAGTATTATTTATGAATTATTATTGATTTGATTTATTAATTATTATTCAACGGAATAGTGCTTACGAATTAGTATTATTTAGCGTATTGATTATTCCTAACTTGAATTATTAATTATTATTTATTTGAATATTGATTATGAATTATTATTAATTTGCGTATTAAGTATTATTAATTTGAGTTATTAATTATTGTTAATTTGAATTATTATTATATTTATTTTTGAGTTGATTCATCAAATAATTATTTTATTATTTGCGTTCAAAACAGAATTATTTTGAAATACCGTAAATTCACCATTGGAATTTACTGGGAAATTGTATTGGGAAATACTTCAAATTCTTATCCAAGATTATTTATCTATTATTTCCTAATTTACATTTGTTTATGTTCACGTGTGAGTGAGACTATTAATTATTAATAGCTATATGTTTTACAATACATTTATTGTTTATGCCATAGTATTATTATTTGAATTAAGTTTATATGCGCATACTATTACTATTATTTTTTTGTAAGTGATTTATTATTATTTTTTGAACATTATTTATGTGAGTATGCGTTATATATTGACTGATTATTTTAATTAATTGATGGATAATTAAAGCAAATGGTCATCAACCCGGTATTTATTTAATTTTATTATTTTAATTACTGCTATCTTTCTTGCTATCCTTTTTCCTAAATCTGAAATCGCTATCCTGTCATTTTATTCTCCGTTGTGTTATTTTGAGTTGATTTTTTTTGTTCGTGGGGCACACGAACTGGCGCCCAATTAGGATTTCTAACCCAGCCTGAGCGGAGCAGCTAGTCCAGGGAGATTCAGGACATCTCCAGGTGGGATATTTGGTTCTGGGTTTATTTTGTTTCAGTTTTCGATCAACGGAGAGCCATAACGGCTATTGAGCGCCAACTACACTCCGCCGTGGGACGCGCGAAATAGAAGAGAACGTTATAAAATAACCTACAAGCTCCATTTTCGATTTTCTTGAAAAAAAATTTTTTTCCATCCTTAATATCAATTTGAAACACCCCTAAAAATGGCTATTTTCTGATTTTTTAGTCAACTCATCGCTACTTTGTAAATATCGATAAAAGAAATAAGGTTGCCAGGTGATTTTACAGCTTAATGTATCCCCAAAAACCCTGAAAATTTTCAGATTGATTCATTGAACCGTTTGTCCAGGCCGATTGCTCAAAGTTTTATAAAACAATTAAAGGAACAAGTTTTGTTCCTTAATTTGTGTAATCATTATAAAAATGAAAAAATTAATACTTTTCGGATCTTCTTCCATTTCTGTGTTAGATATTCAGTAAATGTATGGTAAAGGGAAAAAAAAATTTTTTTTTTAAAAACGAGATAAAACAAGAATTTTTTACTTTTTTTTTTCAGTTTTATTCGGGGTTTTTCTGTTTTGGAAAATTTTTTTTTATTTCTTCACCTCACCTTTACCGAATAACTAACGTAAAAATGGATGAAAATCCGAAAAAAATTAAATATTTAATTTTGGTAATGATTACACAAATTAAGAAACAAAACATGTTCCTTTATTTGTTTTATAAAACTTTGAGCATTCGGCCCGGACAAACGGTTCAATGGATCAATCTGAAAATTTCGATGGTTTTTGGGAGTACATTGAGCTTTAAAATCACCTGACATCATTATTTCTTTTCTCGCCTCCGGGAGGAAAGCGTCAACTTTCGTCCCGCTGTGCAAAACGAAGTTGGCGCTTTCCGCCTCCATCGACGAGAAAAATAGTATACACTCCTCGGGAAGTAAATAAGAAAGCCTCAGATCACATGTTTGTTGACCTCGGCAAATCTAAGACATTTCTAACTTTACTTCCCTCAGCGTGTAATATACTATTATCGGTATTTACAAAGTAGCGATGAGTTGACTAAAAAACCAGAAAATAGCTATTTTTGTGGGTTTTCCAAATAGATATTAAGGATGAAAAAAAATTTTTTTTTTCAAAAATCGAAAATGGATCTTGTAGGTTACTTATTCAAGTTTCTCAAACTGCCCTTTAAATTATTGTGCAACAATTAGTTGCTGAGATATCGATAATCAAAGAGAAAAGGATCCTTTTTCATTTGAAGGCTGATATCTCAGCAGAAAATTATCTTATACAGAAACAAAAAAAGCAAATCGTAGCTGAATAAATTTCCTAAACGAGCCATAAATTGGTTTATTCGAAAAAAATTTCCCGGCCCCGTAGATCTAAAGAACAAAACCAAGAAATTTAGAAAAATTTTGTCTCGATCTATTTCTTATGATTCCGCAAAAACCGTGGCTTAAAAAAATAATTTGCTGGATGATCTCTAAACTAGAAATTTCAAGCTTCAATTGGCTTTTTTTATTTTTTCGATACATACATTTTTCACGAAAATACAGACTTCCAAAAATCGCTAAAAATTTTATAAAATTTTCTTGTTCCTTTAATTTTTTGGATAAATGCATTTCACAGCTGTAATTCTCACTTCTATATTGTTGATATAAATATTAAAAATATCTTTTTTTAAGCCGAGCATTTCACAAAGCTTAAAAAAACACAGTTCAAACAATCATTTCCAGTTTTTAAAAATTTTTTTTTCAATGCTCTTTCCCATACAGATAGACGAAGGAATTAAAAAAAAATAATAATGATTCATTTACTAACCTGTGTTTGTACTAATAGTATATTAAACAAAAAAAAATACACGTTCAGTGTGCTTCAATGCCTTGATTTAATATTAATTATTGAAATCTCAGAAAATAACCTGAAACAAAATTTGTATAAAAAGAATATATTTTCACCGTATAGATTTTTCACATCTTTTCAATACTTGAATTAAAGAAAGATGCTCTATATTGTCACATAATATGTCTTTTTAATTCTAAAGACCAACATATGCGATGGAACCACAGAGCTCACTATTCTCATTTATGGTAAATAATTAGAAGATAGTATTCCGCATAATTTAAACAAATAAGTTTTTTTTTTTTTATAATCATTTATAACGTATACTTTGCTGAAATTTCACGACGGAGACGCGGAACAGCCTAATATAGCGTATGCGGTCGCCCACGCTTGATACTCAATAATAATAAATAATAATAAACGATATTAAATGATGATCAATATCGAGCTTAAACTAAAATAAAATAATAGATTTAAATAATTGTCAAAATATAATTGTCGTGCCTGGACCAGCTCCTCAGGCTGGGTTAGTGCACGCAGGCGCCAGACCGTTTATTCAAAAACGGACAAAAATTATTCAGGAGGAAAACTTACGAGGAAAAGATCCGAGCAAGTGACTCACGACGAAGCGGATAAACACTAAAAAGAAATAAAATAAATAATGAAAACAAAAATTAGTAAATAAATGATAAATAATTACATACAAATAATAAATAAGATCAGGAAAAATGAAATTATGCGGTAGGAAAAGATCCAGAGAAATAAATATTAAACTTTCCCAGACAGCTGTTGGTTTCCACGTTTTAATTTCTATAAACAATAGTAGAAATAATAATTTTTCACGATATTTAGTTTCGTTAAATCAATAACAATAATACCTGGTTATTTTGCCAAAAATAATATCGCAATATCACAATAAATTATATAAACTGAGTTGACCAAAACAAATAAATATAATTTAACTTAATTAATGAAAATCTTAATTCAATATTAAGTGATTGAAATAGTTATTCAATTTTTAAATTTTCCAAAATTAGGATAAGAAATAATAAAAATCTTTTTATCTTTTATTTTATCTCTCAGCACTTGTGAAAGAGAAAAAGATACGGAATTTATCCTCACTCACACTCAAAATAGTAAATTCCCCTGTATTAAATTGATTTAAAATTTTAAAATAAAAATCTCAATGATAATTTTTGATCGCTGGGGTATACAAATAAATCAAAAGTAAAAGAAAATAACGTTACTTAATTGTTTTAAATAATATTGAATATAAATAATAATGCTCAATATTCATATAAATACTTTGAGTGAAAACAGAAAAATAAGTTTAACTTTGGGAGAATTTTCACCCAAATAATGATGTCAGTACTTGAGGAATTTACTCAAGTACTGTATGCGCTCTATAGATATATGTACTATAGGTATATATATATATATATATGTATACCGGCAACGTTTCACTACGTTGTACTTAACTTATATATACATATATATATATATATATATATATATATATATATATATATATATAGAAATATCAGAATATTTTAACAATAATCAACGAAATATCTAACAATAATTAACGACAATTATTTATAATATAAATCATGTATCATTCAGTAATCAATTATGAACAAATTAATTTCCCTCGCCGCGGCGACCAACAACTACCGGGGGAGGTTATCACGTGAAAAATATGTGCCGTGAAAAAAATTCAAAGTACTTACTCAAAATTAATAATTTCCAGGAACCAAAATAATATGGATAGAAACAAATATATATCAGTTAATTTACCCGGTGAACTTCAATAACTATTCTCTTATTTTTCCAAAATAATTAATAAATGCACGGTTGTACGAATAAAACAGCGTCCACACACAATGCTAGCCCGTATCTTTCTAATTTAATTACCCCAACCTCCACCTGTTGGTCGTCGCCCACCTGGCGCCACCGTCGCCCTTAATTACTATTATGATTATTTTTATCAGCCCTGGGCCTAGTTTTAAATTAAAATATAAAATATAAAGACAATCCTTCAATACCTGAATGATACATGAATAATTATTTAATGTATGAACTATCTATTTATAACTTATGCCTATTTTTATTTTATCCGATAGCTGAAATAATAATTATTTAAAAATTATAAAATTGATATAGCGTATGAGGTCGCCCACTCGTGATAATAATAATAATAAATAATGATAAACGATATTAAATGATAAATATCGAGACCAGATTAAAATAAAATACAAAAATTTAAATTATGATTAAATTATAAATGATAATTAAATATCGTGCCTGGACCAGCTCCTCAGGCTGGGTTAGTGCATGCAGGCGCCAGACCGTTTATCCTAAAACGGACAAAATTTTATTCAGGGGAAAATCTAAGAGGGAAAATCCGAGCAAGTGACTCACGACAAAGCGGACAAACAATTGAGAAAAATAAATGAATAATAATAAAAAAGGAAAAATAGTAAATATATAATAAATAATTATATTACAAACAATAAATAAGATCAGAAAAATGAAATTACGCAGTAGGAAAAGATCCAGGGAAAATAAATATTAAATTTTCCCCGACAACTGTTGGTTTCCGAGTTTTTTTAATTTATATAAACAATATAAATTTTAATAATATTTTACACAATATTTAATTCCAGGTAAACTTAGGACAATAATAACACTCGGTGATAATAAAAAAAAAAAAACACTACATAAACTCAATACTCAAAGTAAATATACTTTAATTTCATTAACAATATTAAGTTTTTATTAAATAAAAGAAACAATTTCACTCAAATTTTCCCAGATAATAAATAATAATAATATTTTCACTTTATTTTACTCTCTCAGCACTTGAGAGAGGGAGAAAGATACGGGATTTATCCTCTCTCACACTCAAAAGATAAATTCCTCAGTAGTAAACCAATTTGTAAATTTTTAAAATAAAAATATCAATAATAATTTTCTGACCGCTGGGGTAAACAGATAATCAAAAATCAAAGAATATAACGTGACGCAATTATTTTAAATAATAATAAACATAAATAATAATTGACAATATCGTACAGATATTTTAAATAAAAAAAAAAATAATAATTATAATACTTCGGGAATTTTTCACCCAAGTGGTGATGTCAGTACTTGAGGAATTTTCTCAAGTACTGCATGCGCTCTATAGCTATATATACTATAGGTGTAGATATAGGTGTACCGGCAACGCTTTACCACGCTGCACTCAACTCAAATATACCTATATATGCACAACAATATTAGAATATAACCATCAATGATAAATAATAATAATTAACGATAATTATAAACAATAGAAATCATGTATCATCCAGTATCAATTTATTTATTAATTAATTTTCCTCGCCGCGGCGACCAACAACTACCGGGGGAGGTTATCACATGAGAAATATATGCCGTGAAAGGAATTCAAAGTACTTACTCAAAATCTCCACGACTCAACAAATGAAATTACAGTTAATAATTATTGGATTCACCCGGTGAATTAATTCAATAAAAATTATCTTCAACTTTCTTAATACTAAATATTTAATACACAATAATACGAATCCGTTTTCGCGTCTATGCACAATGCTAGTCCGTATCTTTCTAACTTAATTATCTCAACCTCCACCTGTTGGTCGTCGCACACGTGGCACCACCATCGCCTTTAATTTCTATTATAATTACTTTTGTCAGCCCTGGGCCTTACTTAAATTAAAAATATAAAATATAAAAACAATTCCTGGACATCTGAATGATACATAATTAATTAATTAAATATATGAACTATTTATATATAACTTATTCCTATTTGTACCCGGTAACTGAAATAATAATTATTTAAAACTTATTAACTTGACATCGGAATTTTAGCCGAGGTATCGATTTACCGTTACCCGGCGGTCAATTTTTCGACTAAACTGACATCCTGAGTCGGATGACAAGTTTCAATAAATTAATACATTAAACAATCGTTGGGGCATAATGCTACGCTGGATTATGCATCCCAACTGTCTCAAAATCATAAGCAAAAACTTAAAATTAATATGAACCAATTATTTATATTTTTAAATCATAAATCAAAATCTACCCACACATGTGCTCACCCATACTCAGCGCGCATGCGCCAGCACCGTGCACGGACTGCCGTCTCCATCGGTGAAATGGCGGAATGCCCGCGTCACGATTCAAATTTAAACGTAATCTAAATATTTAACTTATAACTAAACAAAATTAAATATTTTGACTCGTTACGTGACACATTTAACATAGAATCAATGGAATATAATTTTTTTAATAAATGAAGAAAAAGAACACGAAACGACATATATGGTTTTTTTTTATTCCCATTGCTATCAACATCTGGTAGGAATAAAACACAGAGGTCACGACTTTAAGTTGCCGAAAACTATTGGTATATGCTACCATGCTCAGGAGAAGGCAGTAAATTAACTTACTGTCTTTTTATCTTACCGATGTTAATTTACCATTATTTAAATGAAAAAGGAGTTAGTAAAGTTATTGCCCTTGACCTGAGCACGACAGTATATACAATATAAACTATCATATCATTAATCAAAATAGTTAAAAAAAAACTCATTAAAGAAATAATTTAAATCGATAGCAAATTTCATAAGTCAAATCAAATAATAATAACTATTTCTTTAATCACTGAAAGAAAAATATTTATATCGTCATTAAAAACATATGATTTATAAAGTCTTCGCTGTAAATTTGAATAACCATTCAGAATGTTACATTTTCAAAATTTATAATTGATGGAAACAATTCAATTATTGTAGAATTTAGTTTCTATTTATTTGAAATAGAATTAAATAAAATAATTAATAATTTAATATTTTGTTAAAAGTAAAAAAAATGCTCGTTATTAATGTTCATTATCAACCATTTTGAATGTTCAAGAATTAAAACCCTAATCGAGATATTTTAAGTAGGTTCTTTTATAACTGTAAAAAAAATACTAATATAATTAAAAAAAAAAACAAAAAAAAAAAAAAAAAAAGAAAGGAAGAACCAAAAAAATTTAATGAAAGAAAATTGTATGTTTTTAAATTTATTCGTACTCATCTCATAATATATGTGCATTATAAGTCGTGCACTTTTGGATTTTCCAAATTTTTTTTTCATATCTATAATCTATAGAGAGATCGTGATTAACAAATATAGAAACAAATGTTGGCAATCAGAAAAAAAGATAGTTAAAAAGGAAAAGGTAAAAAAAATTTATAGTTTAAAGATAACATTGAGAATTTTTTTATTGTCAATGCAAAACCATAAAATATAATTTATTTCAAATTTTTATGGAAATAATAAATGTTTTTAGTACAAACAATAAATATTTAGATCTATTAACATATATAGGTAACATCCCTGGTGGAAATTTTTCGGGCTTTTGTCTGAAAAAGTCTTTAGAACTCTGAAGAAGTCTTTAGAACTTTATAACAGTTTTTCGGACAAAAGTCCAAAAAATTTTCACCAGCGATATTTTTAATATTAGTGCCATAGTTCTTAATTCTAACATAAATAGTTTTTTTGTTCTTATAATTGATAACTTAAAAGTAGACAAAAAAAAGATTTCTTAGCGCAAGAAAAATATTTGCATTGTGAAAAAAAAAAATAAAAATTTTCTTAGGACTAGAAAAATTTCTTGGTGTAAGAAATATTTTCTTGTCTCAACAAATTTTTTCTTGCGTCGAGAAAGTTTTTTTTCTTGTTTATTAACAAATAATAAAAAGTTAACGTCTTTTTTAATTTTTTATATCTTCATGCTAAAAAAAAAAATATTAGTATAAAGTGTAATGATAATTTCAGGATAGTCTTAAACAATAAGATATGGTAAGTTTTGAATAAGCGAAAAAAAAATAAAAATTGAACTAAAAAATAAAAAAGTATATAAATTACTTATTATTTCAATTTTTCGGGCTATTTTTCCATTCATTGTGTTGCAAATCGATGGTGAAAAAATCGAAAAACTTTACTATCAATATTCAAGGGTTGCTCGAAAATGTTCAAAAGACAGCACTCGGAAACATTCAAAATTCTTAAGCATATATATCAGGGATAGGGAATAAATGTTTGACTCGATTTATGATATACTCCTTGAGCGAACGACACGAAAAATGATAAAACTATACTCACTCTTGAATTATTCCCACTGCTGAAAAGTCTACTCAGATTCCGAGTACGGGCGAGGGAGATTTCCGTTATTTTACTCTATGAGGAGTAATTCAGACTCTTTTCCAACGCTCAACTCCTTAAACGAGCAGAAGAAAAAACTCCTCGGCTCGCTCCTAAAAGGAGTCTACGGGCCCATGGCCTTGAAGCAAAGACTTCTCCCGTCCTTGTGATTTTGACTACTCGCTGCACTTTAACTCTCTATTAATGAGTGCCGAATACTTGCGCCTTCAACTAATCGTGAACGAAACTAATTACTGATATAGCTGTTTTGAATATTTACCAATTAGCCCAGTCAATGCGCACGAAAAATTTTAGCAATCGTACAAACAGATTCTAATAAATTTTCTACACTCGAAAAAATTTAGAACAAAAAGTTGACCTAAATTCGGTGTAAAAATATTTTTTTTTTATAAAACAAATTAAATGTAAAATGGAATATCTTCGAAACTATTGAGAATTTATCGACACAAATTAGTTTTATCGTTGTTGGGATTTAATAACGGACAAAATAGATTTGAAACGAAGTCTCTACGCCGGATAGTTGCTAAGATAAAAATTATTAAAGCGCGAAAAACGAAAAGCGCGTCATTTTGTCCGCACGCGGATAAACAAAAGGCTATAACTTGGCAGCAAATCAATATCTGTACAATATTTTTTTATTCTCTAAGTAAATCATATATCTACGATAAAAATAGTTGGTAACTTCCAAAAAAATTTTTTCGAATTTAAAATTTAAAAAAAGTACAAATTACTTTTTGATATATAAAAAATAGAAAAAATGGGAAGCAAATAATTTGACCTAAAGGATAATTTTCTTCCAACAATAACCCAAACAATGACGGGTAATGACAGTTAAAAAAAATGTTTTTTCATGGAAAAATGCATTTTGAAATTTTTTGAAATTTATCAACAATAAAAAAAAAAAATTATTTTTTTTGATACCACAGAAATTCATCTCGCGAAATTTTGAATCGAATGGTATATACGAATTTTGGTCGATTTTATGAAATTATTTCTTTATAAATTTTTAGTATGAGGACTTGGAAAAATTTCTTGTTTACATATCTTCGGGAATCGCTAGAGAAAGAAAGTGGGCATAAGACGTAGTGTCTTTCCCTAACGGATTACGTCTCTGTGTATCTCTACGAACAGATTAGGATCTTTTTTTTTCTCGTCTCCAACGACTGAAATTATATTTTTCATCATTTCTCATTTATTATTTTGTTATCAAAGCTTTAAAAAAATCGTTGCAACAATATAGGTATCAAATGTGTTAAGTAATTTTTTATTAGCAATAGCAAACTTGTAAAAAAAGGTCTTTACACGATAAGTTACTTTTCCGATTCAGAAAATTCGCGATCTTTTGACACCTATATTGTATAAACGATTTTTTTCAAATTTGTTAAGTAATGATTTATAAACAATGACATAAACTTTTAAAAAGAGGTCTTTATACAATAAGTTATGTTACGTTTTGGGAAATTACCCCAAATTAATTAAAAATAAAAATAATTTTTAATTATTTAATTCTATCCAGGTTTGGCCTCGTTAGAGTGTCTATAGACCCCTGGTGGGCCGTGGTCGTCGATTATTTTATTAATTTTAATTGTTTTCCACAATTTAAAGTATTTTCGTTGCCAGTTATAACTGCATATTTTTATTATAGCAGCAGGTGAATGGATAGAAAATCGGCAGGAAATTTAAAGGAAACCCGAACTGCTGTTGAGCGCTCAGGGTTATAGGACAGGGTGGAACTGATAGTAAGCGCTCGCCCCTGGGTATTAATAGGGCTATGGATAGGTCATAGTGTAGGTGAAAATATTGGGGTGCCAATGGGCACGCCACAATAATGTTGAATTAATTTAGAATTAATTACAGAGCTTATTAACTATATAGAGAGCAGAGCAGAGGTTCGAACTGTAGGAGCTCTCTTCAAAGACTGACGATTTAGTCATTATAAAAATATAATAGATCTGTTTTGACTACCCGCGAGCCACGGCGACTCTCCTATCGTAACCGATTTCCGTTACATTGAATAAAATTAATTTATTAAAAATAATAAACTCAATTTAATCAATAAAATATTACGGAAACGTAACAGTTATTTTTTCGATTCAGAAAATTTGCAATCTTTTGCTACTTACATTGTTGGAACGATTTTTTTGAAGTTTTGATGATATTATTTATAACAAAATAATAAATGAGAAATGATGAAAAACAGAATTTCAGTCGTTGAAGACGAGAAAAAAAAAAGATCATAATCTGTTTGTGGAGATACACAGAGACGTAATCCGTTAGGGAAAGACACTACGCTTATGCCCACTTTCTCTCTCTAGCGATTCCCGAAGATATGTAAACAAGAAATTTTTCCAAGTCCTCATACTAAAAATCTATAAAGAAATAATTTCAAAAAATCGACCAAAATTCGTATATACCATTCGATTCAAAGTTTCGCGAGATGAATTTCTGTGGTATCAATAAAAATAATTTTTTTTTTAATTGTTGATAAATTTCAAAAAATTTCAAAATGCATTTTTCCATGAAAAAACATTTTTTTAACTGTCATTACCCGTAATTGTTTGGGTTATTGTTGGAAGAAAATTATCCATTAGGTCAATTTATTTATTTCCCATTTTTTCTATCTTTTATTTATCAAAAAGTGATTTTTACTTTTTTTAAATTTTAAATTCAAAAAAATTTTTTTGGAAGTTACCAATTTTTTTATCGTAGATATATAATTTACTTAGAGAATAAAAAAAAAATTATAAAAATATCGATTTTCTGCCAAGTTACAATCTATTGTTTATCCGCGCGCGGCCAAAATCACGCGCTTTTTGTTTTCCGCGCTTCAATAATTTTTGACTCAGCAACTATCCGTCGTAGAGATTTCGTTCAAAATTTATTTTGTTCGTTATTAAATCCCAAAAACGATGATACTAATTTGTCTCGATAACTTCTCAACAGTTTCCGAGATAATCCATTTTACATGTAATTTTTTTATGAAAAAAAAGATCACCCTCCGAATTTATGACAACTTTTTTCCTTATATGTTTTTGAGTATTTTGAAAAAAAAATTTCCAAATTTGGTCTTTACCCACCGAGAAAATGATCTTTGACCATTTTTTCGTGGGCATCGACTGGACTAGAGTGTTGCAAAGTCGTTTTTTGTTCATTAAGACCAGACTTTTCAGAGAGTTTTCATTTTGCAACGTTGCCAAGCTACTAATACTACTGACTTTTGGAGAGGCTTCTTAAAACATCGTAAACCAACAAATTTTCATAAGAGACTCAATAAATATAGTTGGTTTTTTTTTGGCCACCCTAATATATACATGCATATGTAATTGAGGAAAAATGTATCTAAGATAAATGGCTGCATAAAAAAATTTAATAGAAAAAAAATGTAATGGACAGAATATTGTTTGCTAGAGTTAACTGCTCATTGACGGACAAAAATAATAGGACTTATTATACTTACCTTATGCAAAATTTTAAGAACTACATTCTTGTTTAAATGATCTTTAATTCATTATCTCTAATTTTTTTTTAAATATTCACTGTATAAAGATATCAACAAACATATATTATCACCATACATTGTTGACCTCAAAATAACTCAAAAACCACTAGTCAATGGAGAAAAAATAAAAAAATTCTATATCCAAAAAAAAAGTTTCATTGATTGAAATTTAATGTACTTTGTTTAAACTTTCATATTTACTTTTAGTATCTCAAATTTATATCTACTTTTCACACTTAGTGTTCTAAAAAGTATTAAAATAATAATACAAATAAAATGAAAATCCATTAAAAAAAATATCCATTAAAAAAAAAAACTTAACCAATTAACAAAATTTTTTTTTAATAACCTGCTCTTTGCATAGATATCATCACTCACTTTTACGACTGTCACGCTAATTTTATTGTCAGTACTAGTTAAAAAAGAAAAACAGATATAAGTAGTCAGCTGTTAGAAAGAGAAGAAGCTAGAAATTTCATGTATAAACATTAAAAAATTTGATGTCGAATTATCAGTTTCAAAATTCGTTGATTCTCACTAAACGGGAATGATTTAGACCGTGATTTTCAAAAGGGTTCTAGGAATAAAAAACATATAGCCAATAAAAAAAAATAGACCGATTAATTATTTCCTTTGAGAGTTATCATGCTTACGAAGATTCATACGTAACAATTGACAGCACCAGTTTCTTCGATTAAAATAATTAATTTAAAATCAATCAATTAACAAATCGACTCAAAGTTGGGTTGAAATTATTCCTTAATAAATTATCTGCATGCGAATACACAATTTAATCTATTTTTTGTGCTATGAAAAAAGTGTAAAAATGTTTTGGTATGAGTGAAATTTTTAACCCGGAAGAACCGTCAGTAATGCACCCTCTGCACTTTCGCGCTTGAGGTGTGCGAAAGAAAAAAAAATTAATAGATCCAAATCACAGCCATTCGCATAAACCAAAATAACTCGAGCCGGTCTCTCTGCTATACGAATTCGTAGCGTGGGTACTTGTTCACAGTGGTCAAGTACTGCCACTACCCGGCTAAAGACCGGGATAACCAACAAGCTCGAGATAACAATTGGCGGGATTTATTCAATTTAAAACCAAAAATGAAAAAAAAAAACTAAATGCTACGTAAACAGACAAAACAACTCCGATTCCGGCTCGATTTATTTACGAGAAAAAGAAATGACTACTCGCTCACCGTGATGACTATACAAGGCTCACAGCGTCATCTCCACGTGGTCAGCAACCTCGTTCTCCTCGACCTTCTGGTATCCCAGCTGGCTACCCCACGTCACTCGCATGTCACTCATCGAAGTCGACAACTAATTGCTCTGATCCACGAAATCTCAATTCTTGCAATAAAGTTACTTGATGATTAAACCAACTTGGCAATTAAGTTTATATATCATGTTGTGCCAGACGCGTGTTGGCGAACTTGTGGCCTGATTCGGAATGGCGGCAATTCGTTATTATTCTCCCAGTTCCTTTCTTAATAGATGAATGAGATATCAGGTGGTGGCATTCTTGTTCACTTAAGGACATATCTAGCCGAACTCGACTCTTGTCTTAGTGCCTGTACCTTAAATAATTAGAGTGTTAAAACAGCACGGAAAGTAGAAAATCTATCAGGGGATAAAAAGTGGATAATTGCTTGTTGGGAACCCAAAAGAAACAAGCGGAGGAATCCGTTTACATAGGGTATGGGAAGAAGTTGCAACCCACCATTAACCCTATGCAACCTAAAGACCAATACAGGGAATTCGTACCACGGGGAACTTTTCCAAGCCCACTGTGATCAGAGTCTCTTTATTTCCTGAGATGGGAGCAGTGTTTGGCCCAAAGAGGTTGGACTCGTGGTATCTGTGGTTAGATACCACGCGCAATGAGGAATTTTAATAATTCCTCCGGTTAATGTCCACCTTAGTTGATTTTCGATTAAAAGTATCGTCTGGGTGGTAAATGGGGAACCCTGCGACGTGTGTACGCCCAAAAGAGTGAGGAAACGGCCTCCGGTCGGCGGAGGTGGACTAAGGTACCGTTACATTAATTAATCGACCCCTTGAAAGCGTCCCGCTAGCTGCACCTAAGTTTCCAACTTAACAGTCTTTAGTTAATTGCGGATATCGTGCAAATACTGTTGCCACGAAGCGATACTTTGATGTGATCTGGCATTTGTGATGCCCATCCAACACTTAATAGTCCACGGCCCTTAAACACGTCTCCGGTCTTGTCAAATGGAGCTAAACGGTTTACACCGTACATTCTCGCTCCCATCATTTTACCACCTTCTGGCCGTCAAATTACTCATAGTCAGCGTCGACCAATTAATAATCAGTTACCAACAACTCGTCCCCAATGACTTCGGACTTTGCTCGCGTTTCGAATTTATCTAATAGTGTGGGTCGGAACTAGAGATTTCGTTTGCTGAGGATTTCGGAGGATCCTGGAGGTTTGCTGGACTGAGGAAGAGGTGTTACATTCTGGCTTCTGCGTTTATGAGACAGAATAATTGAAAATGACCAGGTTGACATCGCTAGGGTATCTATAGATCCCAGGTGCGTCAGCTGTTGACCTTTCTTTATTTTATAAAATAAACTTTGATGGACTTACCATGATAAATATTATGGGCCCCATAACTCGGCCCAAATAATCTGATGATGCCTCCTCTGTAGGTCCTTGAGTGCGAACAAGATGAACTCCGAAGACTCAGGTCTTTCGTAAGGGGAAGTAATTCCAATTGGTCGATCAAACCACCAGAGCTCAAATGCTTAACAACACAAGAGCTCGGAGGCTCAACAATACACGAGCTCGAAAGCTCAACAACACATGAGCTCGACGGATCAATAAGAACTTTTTCAGATTTAATTCTCGGATGACCTTTGGTGAGGTCGACGATGACACCTTGAATCCCGTGACTGAGCAATACTGCACATCCTGATCTCCTGCTTCATTAGCCACGAAGCATAGAAGGTAATATGCTAGGTGGGGAAGGAGCCCGAACTGCTGATTAGTGCTCTGAGCAAAGGAAGTGTGGAACAGCTAGTAAACGCTTGCCCCTTTAAGGTACTTTAGACAAAAGATTTGTATTCAGGTTAAATTTTGGGTTTTATTCCGTTGAACCTGGAGACAGGAGAATCAGTTAGTTAATTATTACAGAGTTTCGTGCTCTTTGAGCTCTCACGATCAACTGACTTATCCTCCTGTTCTTCGACTAAGTGCATTCATCAAAATGTTAGCGTTGCATTTCAGGTTTCCTATGAGAGAATCGTCGTGTCCCGGAACTCATGCATTGTCATCTGTTTAGACAATCCGCAAGCCACGGCGATTCTCTTGTCGCAAGAGATTTCTGTTACATTGTTGGCGGTGAATAGAAATGATATCGCTTACAAACCAACGATTTATTAATTCTAACGATTTATGATTCTAAGAAATGTCGAACCGCTTATTCACCTACCGTGGCGAATAAATAATTCGAGACTTCAAAAAAATAATTTCTAAAATTTTTATTTAAATGTAATTAAAGCCAGAACGTAATAGAGGTTTAGCGCAGAGAAGGTTTTGGCTGTTGGAGTAGAGGTGTGAGGAAAGTTCAAGTGATTGGCGTTAGATTTCCGGTTAATTTGTTTGTATAAATAATGTTGTTAATTTTTTAATCAGTCAAATAGTTTTGTTAACTATTTAAACAGTCAATAGAGTCATTTGTATTAGAATTCAATCAGTATAGTCATTGTGTAATCAACTGAATTTGTTGAGTCACTTTATTGAGTTACGTCGAATCAATTTCATCAGTCATCTTGGATTAATTGTTCATTTTCACCTTCATTCTGTAAAGCAGCCTCGCTGCAATAAGTGTCATAGTTTTTTATATTTCAATTTTACATTATGAGTTAGTTGTCTATCCCCTAACTTCCTTATAAGTATAAGCTAATTATAAGATACCTCTCACTTGCTCTAATTTTTCTACTGAGTGGTTCAGTACGAAGTTATCCTCGTTCTGGGGTTTCACTGAGTTAGCCAGACAAGGTACGTAGAACACCTCAAGTTCTATTTATGTGTGGGCCCTTATTTTATTACAACCACATGTAGTTAATAAAATAAGTGGGACCCATTACAAAGCAGAGCGTGTGAGTGAGTGGACTGGGAGATTGGAACAAAACAGCTGTGTGAATATTAGCAATTAATATAGTTGGATTTCAAAGTTGTGTATGAACAAGTGTACTTAAGAGTTGAGTTTGAGGTTTCGGGGCGAGCGGTTGCGAGTCGGAAGGCCACCGAGGGGGGCCTTGACCGCAACGCTTGACTGATGTCGTTGAGGAGCCTGTGGCTCTGGGTGGTGTGATATGGGAACCGATTGTCGTAATATTTGTCTTTTCAAAGGTGGGCTTCCGGAAATTACCGCATTATTTATTTATTTTTATAATTTTTCTGAGAGATGTTTTGCGTATCCGAGATTCATTGTCATCAAGAGGTTCCTGAGTCATATTAGAGTATTTATTTCGCTAACTGGCCAGAAGGATTGAGCCACGGCTTTTTAGGTCCTGAGTGTCTCTCCCTCCTCTCATTTCCGGTATTTTGTTACGTTTCTTTTATTTAGTTAATTTAATTTGTAATTCAATTAATTGGCTTCTTTTACAATATAAAAAATGCGACCCTTTCTCCACAACTTAGAATTCTGAGCGCACCAAAACATGCCACTACCACCGTTCATGTCTCTCATTTCTAAAAGATTTAGACTTTAGGTTTCAATTTACGTGTACTCGTAGACCGGGAAAGGAAGTTGCAAGAAAGTAAAAGCAGTATAATCAAATAATTTTTTACCAGTCGGTAAGTGGCCATTTAGAGTTTGGATTTTAGGCATGGTGAAACGTGAATAACGCGCATGAATTGAACAAATAATTTTAGTCGTTGTTGTTCAGAAAATTCCATTTAAGAGATGCGCAGCCTCGAAAAATTTATATTTGCTTGTAATTTATACATGCGTCAGCGATCACTTAAGGGCATTAATCATTTCTTACTTTCTATCACTGACAGAAAAATATTTATTAATTATTTAATAAATATTTTAAATACTGTAATAAAAGACACACTAATCACTGGACTGCAACGCGTGTTAGTTATTAGTGAAAGGGCATCGTTATTATAATAACATTGGGTCTCCTTTGCAATAAACTGCAGGCAGGGAAACAATTAGCGTGATCAGTCAATAGTCATTAAATTCAAAAACTACTCAAAATCTTCGGTCGGCAAGCTAGAACGTGATTCTTTTCTCTACAGCCACTTTTATTTTCATCTGGTTGTAGAGAAAAAGTACAGCCAAGGAGAATTTCGGAAACTAGGACGCAAAATAGAGTCGGTAAAGTAGGGCCTCCGAAAATCAGCACCTATACGGATGCCATCCAGTGCTCGAAAATTGAACTTTCTGAGCAAGTATGACAAAAATTATTTAATTATATATGGTGGTCGCTAATGACTTGGTAGTTGAAACGACGTGAATTATCAATACAATAAAGAAAAAGAAAAGTTTCGTACTCTGGGAAGTAGACTACATGAATTTTTAAAGTTGCCATACTATTTTTTTTCTTAATTTTTAAAAAATCATACTTTAAGAACTTCTGGAGATTGAAGTCTAAAAAATTCACGGGTAAGGGTTGTTTAATACGTACAAAAAAAGTTAGAAACTCAGCTCAATAAAAACATTTGATTTTTTAAAGCAGCTGATTTGGTATAGAATGATCTATATGTAGATGTATGATATAACGCGCCGTTCTCCAACGAGAGCGAAAAAATTTTGGACCAATGTTAATGAAACATCGTACACTTATCTTTTACTTGAAGAGATTGGTTTAGTTCAAAGATGAGCTAAATCGACCAAAAAGTTTAGAAGTTATAATCATTCGAAATTTTTCGAAAGAATCTGTTTTTACTGATTTATCGTCAAATCACTTTTGAACTCAAAAATATAATCTATTTTGGGTGATTTCATCTTGAAGTTTATCCAATTAGCTTTTTTTCTGCTAGATTACTTATTTTTTTGATAATGTTTCAGACTATTTCGATAAATTTTTTAATTTTTTAAAAAATATAAAAAGTTTTTTTGTCGCTTCAGCATTTAATGACTTTCAAGTAATACATAGTAGTTGCAACTTGTCAATTGTATGTTGTAGCTTACCAAAACGAGTTTGTATTTTCACTCCAATACTTTTACAATAAGCAAATATTATTAAGTAATTTTGAAAGATAGCAATGAAGCCTATGAGGTTATTCCTATGAACTTCGGAAGAAGAAAATGTAATTTTACAAAACCATCGTTTTAGTTTACTCGGCAGCTTCTGTTGAATTAACCTGTAAAGAAGAAGTAATTAATTTCCATCAATTAATACCGTGATAATATTGTAGCAGGACTTTTATTTTCTAGTTGCTATTTTTGTTTACTCTTTCACTATCTTTTAAAAAGTATTTGGAGCTTCATTTCTCAATTAATTTGAGAGTAAATTTTTTTTTTATATTTGAATGGAAAACCAACCTTGACATTCTCGATAAAACCAGGTCGCTTTTTTCTATAGGAACAAATGACTACCACATTATTAGTATCATAACAACTTTCAAGATGAACGCAATTTTAAGCTGATCAAAATTTAATCAATCGTCGACTATGTCACACACTTGAGCGCCAATTTCGTAATATGTAAAAGAAAAGAGAGCAAACGGTAAACACGTACTCGAACAGCAATAACTTAATGAAGCATTTGTGTAGCTCTCTCGAGGCAAGACCGAGTAGTTCTTGTTGATAAAAATGATTGTATATAGTCTATTAGGGACTTGAAAGAAAAAAAAAAAAAAGAAATCTGTGTTCCGTAAGATATAGTTGTACTCGGCATCTACCTATGTTGCACAAAATAATACTAGCTTACCTTTTCTATACTCGCAAAAACATAAAATTAACATTGTTATCGAAAATTTTCCATTTTTGTAGAAAAAAGTGGAAAAGAATAAATCGAATTACATTAAATTAAATTTGCATTAATATCGTTATATGTTCATTGCAGGCAGTCTATTATTTACACGAAAATAATATTATTCATCGCGACATCAAAGGGGACAACATAGTGTTAACCAAAGAAGGAGAAGTAAAACTGGTTGACTTTGGTTTTGCAAAAGTAATAAAGAACTTAACAGGTAACTGTTATAGTCGGATTGGATCACCTTCATGGGTTGCTCCAGAAGTTGCAGCTTGTGAAAATAAAAAAAATGAAGGATATAACATTCAGGCTGATGTATGGTCTATTGGGATAACTGCAATCGAACTAGCTGAAGGAAAAGCACCTTATCAAGATATGCATCCTTCTCGTACGTTATTTCAAATTATGAGGAATCCTCCACCAGGCCTACGTAAAGCTTCTAGTTGGTCAGCAAATTTTATGGACTTCATTGGAGAGTGAGTATCTTCAATGACAGAAAAGTTAAAGTTTTATTGTTAATCAGTAAATTACAGTGGCTATATAAAAGGCATGCAGAATTATAACATTTGTTAGCACATTTAGCTCGAAAAAATAAAATTTTCTCTCACAAACAGCGGAATAAATGGTGACAGAATTAAAAGAGAGAGCTATAGAGAGAGCCTCATAGTGAATGAGTAAATTTGTTTTTTTTTTTTTACTTTCCTGCTATGGAAATTGGATACATTTAAAAGTTTGGGGAGTTATCATTTTCACCCTGATTTTTAAAAATCGAATTTTATTATCAAATGTTGACGTTTAGAGGTCCTAGTAAGCTATTTTAACCATTTTCAGAATGATGTCAGAAATTCTGTATGTATGCGTGTGTGTGTTAACTTTTTTTAACTTTTCAACTAATTAACCGCTCCGAATGATTTTTATAGCAATCAAAAGAGTTTGTTGGCTGGCAACTTTCTAAATAGTTTTCGATCATTTGATCGAGTAGTCTCGAAGATATTTACCAATTACGAAAAAAAAATTTTTTACGGTTTTGTTTTTTATTAATTTCTCAGAAATGACTTGAATGATTAATTCCTAAATCTAATTGGCTCTAGAACTCGATGAAAGGTGTCAATCGCATCCTCAACTATCTCAATCGGTTGTAACGATCGTTACATATGGATCGCAATCTAACCATACTTTAATTGAAAAATTCTGTTTTTTTTTTTTTCAATTTTATTGAATTATAATTAAAACTGCGTAGTGCAAGGCACACTCAACAATATATAATTATATGTATAGAAATGTATGCGTGTATGTACATGTGAAGGTATATTATTCTGCATACCTTTTTACGCACATATATTCATCTAGCTCATTTTTGGATTTGCTCTGAATTCCCACCGAAAGGGCGTTTGAGTGCGGATGATCAAATCAGAAGAGTGAGAGAGAAAGGAAAATAACAGTAGCCAAGCAAGAAAATTGTATGCCTCTCTCCCTCTATGCACAGCTGCACTAGGGGTGTCCATTTTGAAAAATCATCGGTTTTTGTCGATTTGATAAATCAGAACTGTACATCGATGTCTTTTGATGTATCGGGTGAAAACATCGATATTTTGTACGCATCGAGTACTTTATCAGGATTAGTACCCAAAGGGTAAGAACGGCACCCTGCTACTAAGATTCCGCCGTCATCTGTCACCAGGCTGTATCTCATGAACTGTAATATTTAGACAGTTAAAATTTTCACAGATTATGTATTTCTGTTGCGGCTATAACAACAAATACTAAGAAATAGAATTCACAGGATACAGACCAGATATACTACTTCAACATAATTTTTCATGCAAACCACCAATAATTCAAACATTGTTTTATTAAATAAAGTAAAAGCTATGTATGAGAAAGATCTTCATTGTAATTTACGTAAGAACAAAAAAAAACATTCGCAATAATTTTGCTAAGTCTGTCATGTCCTATTCCCAGTGTTCTTTTGAGAGACTTTGCAAAAACAACAGTTTATTTGAACGTTTGCCTTTCAGTCTGTTTCGTTGTTGATTGACGATTTGTGCTGCTTTAGAAAACAAACGTTCAGACGGGACTGAAGTTCCTACCATGGTTAAGTATTTGTATACAATTGTATGTAGTTTAGGGAGCTGAATCTTGGGATCATTCCAAATGTCTAAAGGGTTCTCAATCAATCTGCCTACTAGGCTACGTAAGTAAATAGATAGTTCATCTCTAATAGAATCGTCAGATTTCACCGTTTTCCAGCTCTTTTGGACTAATTTGTGGTGATCTTCCCACAGAGAAAATTTTTCTTCTGCTTTTTCAGACTGATCTGAAGAATCAGATTCCACGGTCTCTGTACTTTATTTTGTACTTTATTTTTCATCATTTTTTTTATTTTTGAAACAGCCACGGAGCAAGCGAGTAAATCTGTGAGATGCATTTTCTTAAACCTGAGATCCAAGATTGTGGCTATAGCGAGAGGAGTTACTCTCTCTATGACACCTATCCTCTTGTCAATCTCTCCCAGGATCAATGACTGCAATTCTTGGCATAGAGACTCTTCGACTTCAAGAGGCTTAACATTCAAAAGAAAACAATGTATAAGTAGTATTATTTTGCTGCTAGTGCAGTACTTATTACTTAACACTTCGTTAGTTGCAGCTTCAGTCGGTCACAGAATTTGTAAAACCGAAAAAAGAATAGATAATTTTGACGCAGTTAGCATTGGTGGTGCATTTTTATGACGAATGATTATATTATTGACCACACTGCGAAGCTCCAAAAATCGCTCGATCATATAATAAGTATTGTTCCATCTCGTTGGGACCTCTTGTATCAATTTCGTTCCTTTCTGGGTTGCTTCACATAATTTGATACTGGCTGCATCGTTTTGTTTAAACCAAGTTACTATCTCTCTTAGTTTGGCTATTAAGTTTCGCAGATTAGTACACTGCTGTATAGCATTTTGTGCAACTAAAGTCAATGTACGTGCGAAACAATATATGCTTTTTTCCAGAAGCTAAATCAACAGCTTTCACTATGTTAGCTGCGTTATCTGTGACTACATCTAAAACTTTGTCACTACCAATACCCCATTCAGCACAAGTTTTCAGCAGCACTTCAGATGTATGTTCAAAGTATGGCGTTCGTTTGACTCGTACACTCCAAGAGTGATTGAAAAAGGATCATTACCTTCACCGAAGTGTGCTGTTATTACTAAAAAAACTTCTCATGCTCATTGTTTCAGACCACATGTCAGTAGTAAGAGTAAGGTCTATAATATTTGACAACTTAGCTTTGAAGACTGTTGATAATGCTGCATACTTATCATCAACTCATCGAGTCAACGTTGTTTTACTAGGAAGTTTATAATGTGACGCAAGAACTTTAATCAAACGGCGAAAGCCTTCATTTTCAACAACTGTAAATGGTTGATTGTTTTTACACATCAGATATATTAGAGCGTTGTTAAATCTCAATATTTTATTACCTCTCTCTGAAAAAGCGCTAATTTCTTCAAAGCTTGACACAATAGACTTCCAACGTTTTGGAGCTGGAGGGATGGAAATACATGCATCGACATTTGAAGAGTCACATTTTTTATCAGCATTACTAGTTGATTCGCTTTCCATTATGCCAGTAAAGCTCATTAATGTTGATGGTAGTGGATCAGAGCTATTGGTGACTGATTGTATATTTTTCTTAATTGTGTTGCTCTGAATATCGGATTTTTAGAACATTGATTATTGAACTTTTGAAAAGCAGCTTTATGTATATTTTTTAAATGACCACTTGAATTAGTTGTATTGCCACAGATTTCAATAATTTTTGACAGAGTCTACATGTTGCAGAGTTATTGTTTCCTTCAGTTTGATCGTAAAACCTCCATACATAACTGTTCTTGGAAGGTGCCATCGTACGTGTTGTCAGACTGAAATAAAAATAGTTCATTCATTATAGTAGTTAAAATCGATAAATTCGTCAATCAAAAATGTCACATCACTATCAAAACACACGAATAAATTCAATACCTAACTACAAAAGGATCTAGACATACGATGATGAATAGATTCCTTGATTTCATCAATTAATATACCTATTGTATCTTAATGATGATAGGTATACAATTTGGCAAATGAGTTTGCTAACTAAATGTAATGATGTAGGTTAATAAATAATGTGTCTGTTACTGGTAAAGTAATTTACTAATCTAATAATTACTAAGACTGTTTATTCTGTTCTTTAGTAAATTAATGATTTAACTGTTACTCTTGTTTACATGACGATAAATAAACTACAACATTATTATAACCTTACTTACTTGGCTCACTCTGATCGAATACATGAACTCACAAAAAGATGAGATTTTATTATAATGAGTAGGTATATAAATATTCGACCGGTTAAAACAAATCGACTATTTTTTTTTTTTTCAAAACCCGCAGTGAAATATCTTCCTAGTCATGAAAAAAGAATTCTGTGAAAACGGGAGCTATTAATATCAATTTTGAAAGGTCGCTCATCGTAAATTTCTATTTTACGATTAAATAACATGAAAAAAAAATAATTTTTTAACTTTGGAATTTTACAACTCATTTTGGAATTAACATGTCGGGGTAAGAGATACAAATTTTTGAAGGAAATTGAACGCTCTGAATAAATTGTCTCTTATGTTTTTTCTCTAAATCCACTCCTCTAAAAGTTATTCGAGTTTCAAGTTCAACATGTAATCAATTTAACCTTTTTTTTTTTTTTAATGTGGTATAATAATAAATTTCATCTTCAAACACAATTATTTTACAATTTTCAAATGGTATAGAGAATAGCTTTAAGTTTAAAACGATTATTTTCAGTTTATAAAATTTAAGATTTTCACTTCATCTATCAAAATTATGAACAATAAAATGCTACTAACAACAATTAAATATCAATAACCCAACAATGACATTTTGATGAAAAGACGACACTTATTGAGGAACGATCTTTTTTCATTCATTGAAATAATATTATAAAATTTTAAAGTATCACTTTTTTGAACATTCTTTTTGAAACAACTTTTTTTTATAAATCACAGTAGAAAGGTCATTATAAAATAAATTAATGATTATTTTGATGTTTCTTTATTAATATTTAGAAAACAAGTCCTACAAACCACAGTAGGTCGTTTTTCCGAAAATTTATGTATATACAATTCAACTTTTTTTTAAACTTCAAAGAGAGAATTAATTTCAGATTTTTCATGTTGAAAAGTCATTTATTTCTCATAGTAGAACAATAAAGATCTACTTTGTCAACGACGTTAAACTTGATAATTTGATATTTTTAGACAAATTTTTGTTTTCAAAAATAATTATGAAATATTTAAGAAAAATTAAGAAAAAAAAGGTCAAATTAATTACATGTTGAACTTTAAACTCGAATAATTTTTAAAGGAGTAGACTTAGATAAAAAATATAAGAGACAATCTAATTAGAGCGTTCAATTTTCTTCAAAAATGTGTATCTCTCATCCCGACATGTTAATTCTAAAAGGAGTTGTAAAATTCCAAATTTAAAAAATTATTTTTTCCATGTTATTTAAATGTAAAATAGAAATTTACGATGAGCGACCTTTCAAAATTAATATTAAGAGCTCCCGTCTTCACAGGCTTCTTTTTTCATGACTAGGAAGATATTTCACTGCGGATTTTGAAAAAAAAAAAAAAATAGTCAATTTTTTTGAACCAGTCTCATAAATATATAATCTTACACAGTTCACTTCAATCTGATTTCGTCCACAAAACCAAATGTAATTCAATTCGTTAGTTTTAAACAAAGAAGCTCACCGGCCAACACGCCATAAACATTTTTTTTTGTCACTGACTAGTGCGCAGTGCTGCTAACATAATTTTTTAGTGCACGTTGGTTGTAACGACATTATATTGTCAGTCCACTATTGAATAATAAACTTTTCTTTTTTAAATAAACAAATAGGAAAAAAAAATTTAGGTAAAATTTTAGTAGTGAAACTTGAGTTTTTATAAGATTAATTGGTTACAATCGATTCGATGTTTTTCTACTGTTCAGTCACGAGCTTGATTAATTTGAATCAAGCTTCGTGCATTTCCGCTCGGTTTGGGAGTTGCCGAACTCGCTACTGACTGAAGGTCAGAATAGTGCCGGGTCACTCGCTATTTAGGCCCGGCACATACAATTTCTAACTCAGGATCGTGTCAAGACGTCCTGAGAACCCGCTACAAGCTGACCAATCACAAAATTCGTTTTATATTGGTCAGCCTATGAGAGAGCTCGCTATCAACTGATACCTGTTGGCGCGCTTTTAAGCCAATAGGAAAATTCGTTATATGCAGCAAGGCTGCCACGTCGACACCAAGCTTCTCGACGATTCAACGACGCTACCATTATTCATTCTACAACTATCTGTCTAACCGCTTCGCTCATACGATTCTACAACGTGCCTTTGCTACTTGCAACCTCGTGCTTGAACCGCTTCAGTAAATAATTTGTGTAAAATTATAACTAAATCGCTACGCTAAATTATCCTCAATATTTAGACAGTACATCAAGGCTGCTATTTATTGAGAATAAATAAATTGTTCTTGTGACAATAATTAATTGTTAATTAATTAGTATTGACTTAACCGCTATTGACCACGTGTCAATTTTATACGTGAATTATATCTTTGAGTTTGCATTCGCTATCGCGTATAATTTATCTAGTCGCATTCGCTATTAATCATAATTCTCACAATTTTTAAGTGTAAATAAGTGTAAATAAATCTATAATTTATTTAGTGTCAAAATCTGTGTAATTTTTAATTGTTTAACCAACCTCGCCTAAACCAGATCCATTTAGTTTATTTGCTCATTTTACATCTACTAAAAACTGAAAAAACATCGATACATCGAGTATATCGGAAGCATTTCAAAACATCGGATCGATCCGATGTATCACATTGTAAATATCGATGTTTTCAATGCATCGATGAATGTCGAATGTCCCTAAGCTGCACTGATATCGCCGGTCCCTCAATAAATGTCACAAAAATTCACCAATATATTTCTGTGATCTAGTTTGGTTCAAATTTTTACATCTGTTACCAGTAAATTCTACGGTCCCCCGCGAAACCTTTCTTTTCCCCTTTCTATCATAGGAAATTTTTCTTCTCGACTTTTATTTTTTTATAAAATAATATTTTTGATAGCATTTAAAATATCGACCAGAAATGTCATCGTATATATTTGACATAGAGACATTGTTTTACGGATTCCCATGGTCTACCGTGGAGTCATTTTTCTATCTGCATCCGGTCACTATCGAATTCTGTGATCCCTTGAACATCGTCTTTTGCTCTCAGCTGTCCGAAAATACAAACTCCTCTATTCCATTTTTTCCTCCTTTTTTTTCAACCCATTTTGTCTCAGAGATATAACATCACTCAGACCCACTTTTCTATTAAACCCTTTGCTATGCAAGTCCTTGTTTGGCAGTAGTCGATTCTTTTAATAAATTTTAATATTTTTGAAAGCACTCGAGAACAAAGCCAGTCCATCTGTGCAGTGCGTTTGCGTGAAGAGATTCAACCTGTGAATCTCAATAAACCAAATAAAAACATTGTGAGATTCTTGTGTACACAAATTCAAACTGGTAAATTTGAAGTGAGTGTGTGTGCAGGTATATCAACCCTCAAGGGTAAGTTTATCATTATAATATCTCTTGTAAAATTCAAGCGCACAATATATCACACAGGATTTTTCATATACATTTGTCTCATTATTTGCTGTCCCTTTTCTACGACATTCAAGTGGTAGTAATTTAAGTCATAGTAAAATATAAGTAAGACAGAGAAAGAATACAGTCTTCTCGAGGGCCCATATTCACAAACCCAACATCCCTTTCGCTCGGAAGTCCCGAAGCTACGCTAAAGCCATGCAGGTCATCGAGCGGGACGGTCCATAGTATTTACACTTGGTACGAATAGACAAACGATACGAAATTATAGTATTTCAAAATCAGCCACGTGACGTCAAATTCCTTGGTTGAATGTAAGAATAAAAATAACTTCATACTATAGTTTACAGATTGAATATCGGTGCCTAATCGCTCATACACCCTGACACTAATCACGTGACGTTCAATCGAACCCCTTGGCTGAGTTATAGAATGAGGTAATTCGGCATTACGATTTTGAATAATAAATTAAAATAACCCTTGCGCCTGTCACCTTCACTCACTCCGATTGTGATACGTTTGATTTGTTTGAGAAATGTCGCAGGAGAAACAAATGCTGAAGAACGGTTTTACGCGAATATGTTTAAAACGACGAAACGAATGATTTCGATAATTTAGCCAGCTCTAGAACATAATGAACACATCGATTGTCGCAGAGAACATTGACATCAGTCGATAAGTTTAAAAGATATACTCGACGAAAAGTGTATAAAATAAAATATTATGTCATTTTCCCCAGATAAATCAAGAAACAAAGTACAAAAATATGTTCAATCATACTAACTTTTCATCGTTATGCACAGAGGAAAATGAAGGTGAAAATTTCATTAAATTTTATGCGAAAATCCATGAATTTTCCTTATGCTAGCCGACTGAACTTAAAATTGTATGATAGTCTGATATTTTATGTTAGAAGTCCTGCTAACGATTGTATTGAAGCATAATAAAATTTCAATTTTGCTGGCAAAGATTTCTTTCTTGTACATAATATATTTAGTATGAAGTATAATAAAAATTATAAAGTATAGGACAAATAATAATGTCTCATTAAAGTCTATTGATAGTTATAAAAAATGAATATTTTCCTGTCAAGTAATAAAAAATGAAAATATTCTGTTTTATCGGGATCGACGAAGTCATTAACTAATAAAAATAAACACTTTGTTTCGTGGTTTTCAACATACATTGGTACTGTGGTTTTATTTTTAAAACACATGATCTTATGAAATTCATTGAATCAGGGCTTACACATTATTAGATCAAGTTTATTATAAAAAACAAAAAAAGTTTATAGATAATTGCTCGTTTTCGAAAAGAATTTGAAAGACCGTTTTTTGAAAATTTTTTTTTAAATCATCATCAAAATAAATATTCTAAGAGGTAGGCAAATGAATTGATAAACGTTTAGTTAGTGTCCTTTTTTTCCAAGGGCTCAAACAAAATTTTCCAGACAGCTTTAACAGGGCCAAAATAGCGATAAATAATAGAAAATCGGACCATCAGGGTCTTTTGTATTAGCGACTGTTTCATTTAATATTTAATCACCAGTACAATCTAATATCAATGTGATGTAACTATTGTACCTACATTAAAATTAATAGAGACAGTATTTATTCGCTATTACGCATAATTATATAAGGTTAATATATCTCTTACTATCACATTTATTCAAACTTCATTTTCATCTTTTTTATCTGTATACTATTTTAACTCAAATTTCTACCATACAACTTCAATCGATACCATCATTCGGTAGTACCTGAACAATTTTACACTTGTCATGTCATTACTCATATCATTAAGAACTAAGTAATGAAAGTCTAACGACAAATAATAGTTTCTTATTAGAGTCTATTGATAGTTATAAAAAATGAATACTTTACTGTCAATCAATATAAAATCGAAATATTCTGTTTTTTCGGGATCGACAAAGTTATTAACTAACAATAATAAACACTTTGTTTTGTGGTTTTTAACATACGCTGGTACTGTGGTTTTATTTTTGAAAAACATGATATTACGAAACACATTGAATCAGGGCTTGCAAATTATTTGATCAATTTTATGCGAAAAAAAAATCATAGATTATTGCTCGTTTTTGGAAAGAATTTGAAAGACCGTTTTTTAAAATTTTTTTTTTTAAATCATCATTAATAGCAGTCTTCTCAGAGTTAGGTAAAGGTATCAATAAACTCTGTTGAAACAATCTCAAAGAATCTAATAGATTCTCATATAGTCCCATAGCGACTTCACGAATGAGGTCGATGAGAAAAGCTATAGTTAAGTATAGGGCCTTAAACATACAGCTATAAGAATTTATAGAATTTTTTAAGCAGGGAACGTTTAGGTAGTGTCCTTTTTTTTTTTTGTAAGGGCTCAGACAAAATTTGTTAGACACCGTTTACGGGACCAAAATAACGAAAAATAACAGAAAATCGGACCATCAGGGTCTTTTGTATTAGCGTCTGTTTCATTTAATATTTAACGACTGATACAATATAATGTAACTATTGTACCTATATTACAACTAATAGTGACAGTATTCATTCGTTATTACACATAATCATATAACGTTAATATGTATTTTACTATCCTATTTATTCGAATTCCGTTTTCATCTTTTTAATGTATATATTATTTTAAGTCAAATTTTTTACTATGCTACATAACACAATAACATCATTCAGTAATACCTGAGCGACTTTACATTTACTTTAGTCTTATTTAACTATTAAGACACCGTCTTTATTTATTACTCATATAATTGATATGATTGAATACTAAGTAATGAAAGTCCAACGCTTAATAAAAATGTCATATTAAGATCTACCAACAGCTATAAAAAATGAATATTTTACTCTTGTTACGGCGTAACATGCAAAAATACGGAAATGACGTAAATTAAATAAATGAAAACGAAATTCTTAAAAAACTAAAAACTAAACATATCAAAGATCAGATGAGTGGTCAGAACTGGTTGATGTAAACAAAGAATACTATAATTTTCCCTTTTTTGTTACTAATGACGAAATAATGAACTAACTAATAAATTTAACAATCAATTAAATCGTAATGAGCTCCCTGATGCTTGCAACCTAAACAGTACCATATTTCAATAATGCCACGCGAGGCTTTTCCGTTTTTTCTTAGAAAGCCAAGTGTCACCACGCTGATAACCTCTATATCTACGTGTCGCTGACTTTACATTTAGTTCACCTAGACCCTCTGCATTCTTTCTAGTATCTACTAATCTAAATAAATATTGAATTTTATTTAAATTGTAAATAACTATAAAACGAACTGATAATTTTTAAAAAAACAAGGTAATAAACTCTATAATCAACACCATTGACAGTAAATGAAATCATAAATAACGCTTAATACGCAATAGTAGATACTGCTTAATAACCCAAGAACCTATTTATTGAATAAATATTAACAAATTAAAACGCAATAACACCAACGTATCAATACAGAAACACGATAACAACTAACCAACTAACTACGCAACATCGGACAACCATAACATACCATGATAGAATAAATGATCATAATTATAATTCCTCAACATCTAACAGAGAATAATTAAAGTCACAGCCACCTAACTATGACAACAGGAGTAAATTACAATCAGTCGGTAGATAAGGAAAAATAGAATTCACGTTTAGATAAAAACCTATATACTAACTAACTAACCATCAGAGGTCGATCAAGGAACCTAACTCTTTCGCTTCACCGTTGTCTCACTAATACATTCATAAGCGCGTAACTTTTATCTTTAATAACTCAACTAATAAATAAAATAATGATTAACTAAAGTTCTATCTAATAACGTGGGGTCTGATCTCTTTCTTCCACCCATAGCTCTTACCATCGTCTCTTTTTGAGTCTTTGTCATTGTTCTAGAAGTTTCGATCCGAGATGGTCACGTACGCCTTTTTCTCACACCATACCCCGCAAATCTTCGACTCTGTTTAATAACATTAGTTTTCGGTAACAAAATTAAATTTAGGTCGCGCGTGCAACCCCTCCCTTATGATTGGCGCCTATATAAACCGCCGCAAATCGGTTCTCTATGCCCATTCTTTATCAAGCTTTTAATTACGTATAATCCTATTATTCTAAAATATTAAAAATTAAATTTTTTGTTCGAGTCGTTAATATATAAATTCAGAATTTATATAATATAAAGTGAATTATTGTCAATAAAAATAATTTTGATTTTCAATTCTTTTATCCAACATTACAAATAATTTAATTAATTAAATTATTTCTGTTGAATATTATTACTGTTTAAATATTATTTCTTATATTTAGATAAATTTCGTCATCTTAAAAGTGTATATTCAGACAGATTATCAACTACCCAGTATAAGTAAAACCCTTTGCTCATTTTTACATCAACAATTCTTAACATTCAAGGACCATAACCAACTATCCAGCCACCTGAAAACAATTTATTTCGAAGCGAATTACAACCAACAATCATTTAATACGAATCGAATTTCAATCAACAATCTGGTCTCCAGCTCAGCAAAATCTTGTATTCTGACAATTTATTATATCGAATGAACTAACTGTAAGTTAAATTAATTGTTCATTTATCTAGTGTTAAGACACATCCATTCACCTCGTACATGCTATTTTCGTATATTGACATACTCGATACTAAATAGTGAGGTCCCCGCCACCCACGGAAATGACTTAGGTGCTTTGACTCAAAATTAAGAGACTGAATAACTTGTGTTCGTCCTTCCGGACGTAATACTCTCAAGTAATAAAAAATGAAAATATTTCGTTTTGCGGGATTGACGAATTTTGTAACAGGGTAATTTTCAACCTTGTCAAATTTGGCCCCTTTATTAATTGTTGTTAATAAGGGCGCCACTGGAAGATAAGACTCGGCCTTCCAGAACCGGAGATGTTAGATTAAAGAATTTCAGGGTCGTTGAATTTTATAAGAGTAAGAAAGGATGAGGAATTAAATTTATTACACAATATTTTATCAATATAATTCACAATTTTATTTATCACAACAAATTTTACCCACCGGGTTTCACTTTACTTATAATTATTTTATTACATATGAGTCCACTGCACTTTATTACATTAAATATTTGGTCCCCTGGACCTTAAAATATTTAATTGGCCCCTAGCCTGATCCCCTGGATCTATTCAAAATCTTGTCCCCTGGACTTATCAATATAACTTGGCCACCGGCCTGATGTCCTGGATCTTAAATAAAATTTAGTCCCCTGGACTTTATATTAACAAAATAGGCAACTTGCCAGATCCCCTGGATCTAATTAATTCAAAATTTTTAATAAAAAATTCCCCTGGAATTATTTCCTATCACACACACACACACGTTGATTAATCTACTTTCCATCTACTGGACTTAATTCACACACACACACACACACACACACAGAAATTTAATTTTCTTAGAATTTCTCACAAACATTTTAAATTTTCTTAATTTAGTTAAATTCAATTTCCTCTTTTATATAATCATTTATTTCAATTCACCAAATCTTACCAGTACAAATTTCCATCAAGTATTAGATTTCTTTCTCGAATAACTGACGCTATCTCTCTCGATTTCGTGTCTTTTGCTCTTCGTGTTAAACTTTAGATTTTCTTTTAACAATTTTTGGACATCAACTAATTATTCTCAATTTTTGTTAATTAAAATCTCAATCTTTTATCGCGATTTTCACAGCACTTGATTTTCAGTCTTGTAAGTTTTATTTTATTAATTTACCGATTAATTCATTATATAACAAGGACTAAATAACTATTATAATTTCTGGCCTCCTGCCGAGAAATTCTACTCCTTAATTTACAATTAATGATTAATAAATTCTGGCCTCGCTGCCGAGAATTATTTTACCATACATCTGGTTAATTATTATTTTATTTCTTTACAATAAATTCTGGCTTCCTCGCCGAGAATTTGCTCTATTCAAGACGCAAAGTTGTTAATACTTCTGATAATTTTACTCTCAATGTAAGTTAATTTAATAATTCTGGCTTACCTGCCGAGAATTAATTTATGCACAGCACTTCGATATTAACATTAAACTTTACACTTATACACCGGATGATACCGTTGGCGTCGCTCTAGCTTCCCTTGGTTTCCGGTCTTCTGGATAAGGCTCACGGCAGATGGACGTCCGTTAGGCTTGTCGGCTCGACCGACTCTCCCTGATTTTGCTGCTTTCCTGTTGTTATATATATTTAGCTCGGCCATTTTCGGAAACTTCCGGGAAATGGTCTCCCCACTTAATTAATTTGGGGACAGAAGTCCGAGCTTCTTCAATTAGCGCACCCGGCGACAAGTCGAAAAACTCTAACGGGTACTTATTTGGGGTTTCGGCTCGGGTAACTGACCAGCCGTCGGAAACCACGATTTTCCTTGATGATAAATTAAATTTTACCTCGTTACAATTTATTAACTACCAATAATGAAAACTTTGTTTCGTGGTTATAGACTTGCACTGGTACTTTAGTTTTATTTTCAAAAAACATGATATTACGAAACACATTGAATCAGTGCTTGCAAACTATTAGATCAATTTTATGCGAAAAAAAAAATTCATAGATAATTGCTCGTTTTCGAGTGAATTTAAAAGACCTTTTTTTGTTCTGTGAAATCATCATTAATAGCAATATTTTAAGAGTTAGGTAAGAGTATTGGTAAACATTTAGTGAGTGTCCTTCTTTTGGCAAAGGCTCAAATAAAATTTGTCAAATAGTCTTAACGGGACCAACATAGCGGAAGATAACAGAAAATCGGACCATCAGGGTATTTTGTATTAGCATCTGTTTCATGTGATATTTAATGACTAATCATACTTTCTAATATTAATATAATGTATCTATTGTATATATTTTACAGTTAATAGTACCGGTATTTGTTTGCTATTATACATAATCATATGTTTAAGATTTCTTACTATCCCATTTCAATGGATTCCGTTTATATCTTTCTAATCTATTTGTTAGTCAATGACATATTTCTACCATATCAATCAAATCAATAACATGATTCAGTAGTACGCTAATGAGTTTGCACATGATTGAGTCTTATACAACTGTCAAGTCATTGTCTTAATGGATTCCATATCGTAATTGGTATAAGCAAAAAAGGGAAGTCACTCTTGGTTGACGCACAAAGCTGTACGGCAGCATCTAGTTCGCTAGTAACTAGTAAATTTGATGGCTTGGTCAGAGCTAAATTTTTTCAATATTGAATAAAAATTAGTAAATTATTTAAACTCTATTTATCGTGTATATTGAATTGAAGATTACCTGTCCACTAGTTAAGTTAAGTAAAGTGCGACGCTTCGTTTATAGTTAATCAACGTTGAACCGGGAGTTGCGAGCCGTCCTCGACGAAAGGTAAGTCCTACTTCATTTTACTGCTCAATATTAATTACCCTACTTGTCCTGATGAAGCCAGCTAGGCAACCGGGTTTAACCTAGTAATTGAAATTGCGTGATCTGACGCTGCGTAGGAAACAGCGTGTGTCAGAATCGGATAGATCGAGCGGATACCTGTCCTCGAGGCTATTTAACTCAAGGAGGAGGCATACCGTTTTAGTATCGATTAGTCAATCTTCGTATTAGAGAGATCCGAATCATGTATATATTTCTTTGTAAACAAAGTTTTTTACTAAATTGTTGGGTTTATCTTTGTTTAAATATATGCATAACGAAGACCATGATTGAACTCTTGAGAATGCTACGTATGATTGACCGTGATTAAATACATCTTTTGTGAGATCAATTCCTATTGAGTCAAAAGTTTGACCTTGATCTTTGTTTATGGTTATACAAAACGCGATTTTACTGGGAAATTGTCATCTTTTAACGTAAAGGGATAAATATTCTCACAGTACAACGTTAATCAGTTAATAAAAACAATATCACCGACTTTGTCACCTGTTAATATTTCGCAGCGTAATACATTCACACCTAGATCCAAAACGATTAACCTTGTACCATTGACAAACCGTTGCTCAAATTGAGATTTCTTATTAACATAACTATTGCATACTTTCTTAACCGAAGTCCGTAGGGGGAGGGATTGGGAGGGTTCAAAGTATTCAAATATTCTGGTAAATAAGCATCGTCACTATCCCCATTGTCATAATTATCAGTACTATCAACGGCTGTATACATTTTTTCCGTAGAGGTATCTAAAAGTTCAATAGCTTGTTTATTTATTTCATCGACATCAATATTTCTAGCTGAAAGAATAAATGTTTTCGTAAGTTCATTGTAACGCTTACCTTTGATGATTTTACCATATACATTTTCAACGATATCGTTATTCTTTGATGTTAAACACATATCAGGAAGGTTTATTTCATCATTTTCATCATTGACAGTCCCGTCACCGACGTTCAGTAAGAACTGTGCGAATTCTATTTCTTCTGGTAATGCTCGCATATTTTGTGTTAACGAATACTTATGGAAGTGTCTCCATAATGTGCTGAGTTTGATAGATAAATTAACAGTTTCGATGCGAGTAGCATTTGGTTGTACTGGAAGTAACTGTCGAAAATCGCCACCTAAAATCATTAATTTTCCGCCAAAGGGAATATCGTTGTTCATAATGTGCTTTAAAGTACGATCAATTATTTCTAAAGCATATCTCGGTGCCATTGGAGCTTCATCCCAGATAAGAACGTCAACGTCTTTTAGATAAGAGCCTTGTTTTGAATTGGGTTTAATACTTGAAGATGAGTCTGAGAACAAAGGAACAGGCAATCCGAACGTTTTATGAACAGTTTTTCCGTTAGGTAAAAGGGTTGCTGCAATTCCTGTGCAAGCCATTGTACAAACTTTTTAATTTTTTGTCTTCAATAGGTGGCATAATGTTGTGTGTATGAAAGTTTTACCGGAACCACCAGGTCCATCTATACAACCGCAATTAGAGTTATTACCTTCATTTTCTACGGAATTCAGAATGATGTCTACAACTTCTAATTGATTCACATTTAACTTCTCACAATTTGATAATGTTTCAGGTTGAGCAGACCACACTGTTCTATCATCTGGTATATTTTTAATTTCGATGATTTGTAGCATATTTGGAAATGCTGATAGGCTATAACCTTCTTGATGAAGCATTGAGCTAATATACACATAAGCTTTTCTTTGCCCATCTTCTATTCCGAAACTTCTGCTAAGATTTTCAGACATTGCTTTTTTAAAGTCTTCCCAAAGTTGCTCGGGATATAAAGGTTGACAGTGAATCAGTATACGTACGAATAAACATCGTAGTTGTCATAGCATCGTATAAACTATTGCTTACTTCATAGCCCGCTTCCATTCTCGATCATCTTCAATAAGTTCTGCTGCAAAACATGCTGCTACAAAGGTAGTATACACTATTCCGTTTACTGTTCTAAGGTTTTCAAAACTGTTTGCCCCCTTAATATTAACTAACGATAGTCGAAGATAAAAAAGTTCCGTTTGTGCAGGACTGACCGAATACATACGACCGATAACATTGAATTGTTTTTTTCGTAGTTGCCAACTCGAAACTGTACTTCCATTTTGTTTCGTAGAAAGGTAATGATATGGAATATCGCTATATAAATATTGTCGAGTGTTGAGATCGCTTTTATGTAAAGAAAAGTATTCGATTAACATTGTTTGTTTTTGTAAAGCTTCTGACAGCTCGTTTTCATTGCAATCATCACTAATTGTAATATTCTGTTGATTGGGTAGATTTATTGGTAATCGTGTAATCGAATGACTTTTATCTTGCAATGGTTTAGATAAGATTCGCCAGGCAGCTTCCACGGGGCCAACATAGCGAGCATCAACGAAATTTCGAACTTCATCATGGTTGAGTGTAGCAGTACCAGGATCACGAGATGTCTGGTCTTCGATGTTTTTCGATGCCAGCGTCGCTTCCGATACATTACCGTTTATTGTTACTCCTGCTTTATCATGACCTTTGTACGCATATTTATAAATGTATTTGACTGCTTTAACTGATGACACTACCTCCGCATTGATATGACAATTGAATTTTTCTAATAAAACTGGATTGTACGGTACCACATGACGATTATCGAAAATGCGATTATTCCGCGATAATGTGGTTCCCTGACCTCTTCGGCGGTGGAATGAATATCCTTTATCATCCATAGTTATTTCATTGCGAAAGTTTTTTGAGAATTTTTGTGAACACTTTCCTCTAACTATACACCAATCTCCACATGGACCGTATAACATATTTTTTGTGACAATAATATATAACAACGGATTTCCTGTCTTATTTAGTATTTCAGCTTAGATAAATTTTTCTACATTATCGGAGGTTGTTATTTTATAATTACTTTTTAGTCTTATCAACATATGTAAATGTGGTAAAGCACGGTTATGAAACTCAATCACCCATTTGAAAGCAATTACTTCTCCGAAAAAATGTTCTTTCGTTATCATTTTGATTAAAGCATCTTTTTTTATATCAAATACACGTGCAACTAAGTCAGGTCTGTCCGAAGCTGTTTGATGTGGCAATAAGTTTTCCCTAATCTCTCGCCACTTCGAATTATATGCCATGGTGTTACTCCAGAATGATTAATTCCACGTGGTCGTCAGGAACCCCCTTGTATGGTTCCAACTGGGAAGGTCCGGACAGGAATTTTTCAGCACAAAAATGGAACCGTGGATCTGCTTCACTGATGTAGATAAGAGGTATAGGCCTCTCGACCTCGGTGATCGGGATCAGTTCGGATTTAAGATTCTTGACCTTAAAAGATTTAGGAAGGAAGGTGACGCTCCTTACAAAGGACAAATTAAGTCTGATTAGTGGTTGATGGTAACGTTCACCAGAACACAACTTGTCATAGTCCGTACAGGAGTCACAATCACAATATTTGGGTTTCAGAGCAGAGCCCCTGGGCTGGCGTAATTTCGGCGCTATTGACTCTGTTCGAAAACATTTGTAACGATCTTTGCCCCGAAAGACGCTCTCAGAATGGCAGTAGTAATGGAGAAGAAAGATATAGTAATTAATTTGCTCCTGACTTCAGAATACAGAGTTCGCTCACTGACTCATAATAAAAAATAATTAAATGATTTACTTTATTTGAATGATTGAGATTCCTTTTATTTATTGCATTATTCAAGTAGAATTAAATAGGTAGGAAGGAAATAGTTAATTTATAGGAAATTTTAATACACTCAGCGAATCAACGAATGGATCATTGACCATCCCGGGTCAATCTCTTAGTTGCTATCTATCATCATTGTGTATTTTTTACCGGAGAGTTTGAGATAGCTATTATAACAGGGCTAAGCTGTTACTCTGGTCGTCCTTAAATTACCTTTTTAAGGGCGCCACTGGAAGTGATAACGGCCTCCCAGAGCCGGATCTTAGATCGTCAGGGTCGGTGTAAAATTTAATTGTGAGAGGAGGAAGAGGAAGGATAATTTTATAAATAACTTAGATTTATTTATTATCACAATATTCACTTTTATTAATTCACAACCTTGTAAATAAACCTTATAATTTTCACAACTTATAACCTTTGACCTCAAACCTTATAACTTTAGACATTATAACTTATACCTTATACTTTATACCTTATAACTATTAAACCTTTTGACCTTATAACCTTTAGACCTTATAACTTTTGACCATATAAAATTCTGCCAATTACTTTTGGCGACTTAATTCACTTAAACTACATAGCCACTACCTTGGCATCACACACACAACACTCACACTCTTGGTTAAAATCATTGCCAACTACCTTTGGACATACAATTTAAAATCGGTTACCTTCCGAATTATTTATCAACTATTCTATACATTTTAAAATCGTTTTCTACACACACACTGCACTCGAGTCCCCTGGACTTTTATCACACACTTGAAGATGGCCGTTCCCGCCACGCACTTAATTGAATTAATTAATTAATTTTTGGAGAAGAATTATTATTATTGATTATGTCACGATCGGAGAGAGTGAAGGCGACGGGCGAAGGGTTATTATTAATTAATTATTTAGTAAAACTACCCACAATATTTATTCTATTACTCAACCAAGGAGCCTAATAGGACCGTCACGTGGCTAGTGTGAGAATGTTTAATATTTGGCAAGTTTTGATTACTAAATAAGTCTATTTCGTACCGAGCGGAAGTACGATAGACAATCCCGATCGTTGACCTGCGTGGCTTTAGGGTAGGTCAGCGATTTCAAAGCGAGAGGGAAGCAGGTAGGTGAATATGGGCCCTCGAGAAGTCCCTGTTCTTTTACGTCTGTCTCTTTCTGTACCCGTTGACTTAGGAATGTTAGAGTAAGAGGTATAAATAAGAGAAAGATGATTTTTAAAAAAAGAAAAGAATCTGTATATTCTTATAAAATTATAATGTTGTTTTACATGTGTGTACTAAAATTAAACAAATATAATTAACTTACCACTCAGCTTGAGGTGGTTTACAATCTCGCTGATCACACTCTCTCACAATTCACCACTTTGAATTTATGATCGCGGAATTGTTTTATTTGATTCGCTGGGACCCTGCCCGTGGCTTAGGGATTTTACTCAGCGGAATTTGATGCACTTTTCGGACTCGGAGCTACTGGGGTGCCAAGCGAATACACTCCCCTATCTGTCGAGTACGAGTGTGAATATTTGATTTTATTTAGGATATCGATCTAGGAGTCTGATTTCCTAGGCTATAGACCGTCACGAGACCGATGATCCTGGTGAGTCGAATCGACCGCGATTTTTGCAAGATTAAAATCTAGGTATTTGGCCAAGGAGCCCGATTGCCTAGGCGGTGGACCGTCACGTGGACAACGATTAAGATTTTATCTCTGATTCGCGGTACTAGTCGGACTTGGGCCGATAGAACTAATCGGAGATTTCAAACTTATAGAACTTCGGAGCGAGTGACTCGAGATCCGACAGAGGTTAGTTCAGATTAGCGATTGACTGCTTTCGTTAGGATTTCGGCAGTTTATATACTCTAGTTTTGATGGGAAAGTCGTGTGTTTTCTGATGCAATCGTTGGGTCCAGCTCATCGTTTTCGACAAACAAACGACTAAAAACGCAGTTCCGGGTTCAGCTTTCTAAAAATTTAGAAAAGTCCATATATGGAAATTGGATGATATCGTTTTTGTAAACAACAAAGAATGTGTAAGTGCTATAATACAAAACGAATGATAACGTACATAGGTCCGAGTTTAGTCATATCATTAGAACATACGCGGTGATTTCGAAATATGGAAATTGGATGGTCGTAAAATTTTTATGACCGTTGAGTTAATTAGAGGTCCGGTGCACACGTGCAGGTATCCCGCTGAGTCGCAGCTATACATATTTTTCGGTACTACGCCCGTACACGCATACACATTCTCTTATGAATGTATTGTAAATAGATGTACGCAGGTAATGTGGATGCAAGATGAGTATACAGCTAGATGACGTAGTTGGGTTTGAAAAAGGGGCTCTGCCCTTTTTGATGGAGAGAGAGTGAGACAGATGTATTGTCTTATCTATCGATCTTTGTCTATTCTTACTCATCGTGCATGCACTTACATAGGTACCTGCAAAAGGTGAGAGGATCTCAATACGAAGATTTTGGGTGCGGCTAGTATACCTTTTCATAAAAGAAAATTAAAAAAGAATAATGTTATTTCAGAAGTTAAAATCGCAATTCGTATGTATTAATCGTTACAATTAATTAATTTTAAATTGACTCCTTTACGACAACTTACATTAATCTTCCAATATATACTGATCCAAATTTTCTAGATTTAATGTTTTAAGTTTGGTAAGAAAATCTTATCTCCGTTTCATTGCTCCACCCTCGATTTTTACTTTCTAATCTTCCTTTCTATACTGAGTATAATTTTGTAATAATTTTATTAACTAATTTTATTTATTACTTTACTTTAATCATTAAATTATATTTTATTACTTGACGTAAATTAATTTAATAAATCTAACTTAAGCCTTTGTCTAGTTACGGAAACCAATTTTTTTTATTATAAGCCAGTTGAATTTCCACTAAATGGTCATTCCATCTGGTCTGGTCTTTATTAATATAAGATCGAATCATTAGTTTTATTGTACGATTAATTCGTTCCACAGGATTCGCTTGGGGATGAGCGACTGCCAATGGTGTAAATTTCACGCCAACTGATTTTAAATAATCCTCTACGGTCTCGTTTACAAATTCCCTGCCATTATCTGTCACCAGAAACAGCGGGTAAGATCGTAAGGAAAATGCGCGTTTAAATGCCTCCAAAACAGCTGCACCAGTGTGACGACGTAAAGGATAAAGCTCGATAAACCTAGTATATAAGTCTTGAATAACTAATATATACTGGTGTCCTTTACGTGATCGAGTGAACGGTCCAGTTACATCAGCAGCGACGATTGTCCAAGGTCTTATGGGTTGTCGAGTTTGCATTGGAGCTGTTGATGATAACTGTTAATATTTTGCTTGCTTGCAAACCTCACAAGCCTCAACGTAACTGTCCACATCCTGGTACATACCAGGCCAGTAGTATTGGACCTTAATACGCTCATACATCTTGTCTCGCCCTAGATGCGCAGCATCTGGGTCTTCGTGATGTTTCTTAAGGACTTCTTGTATCTCCGGATCTCTCAAAACCACTTTCCAAGCATTATCGTCTCCAACAATAGATTTTAATGGATCTGGACGATGATATTCAAGCCGATCTTCAACGATACGCCAATCCGGAAATCGCCCTGGATTGCGACGTACGTTATTAAGTTTAACTATATACCAATTTGATACTTGCAAGTGTAGACAGTGGTTAAATTCAAGCTGACCTTTGATGTCCAACCAATCTTCTGGAGCGTTCTTTTTATATATACGTGACAATGCATCAGGACCTTCATTTTCAGTACCTCGTCGATGTTCGATAGTTATCTGGTGTGAAAGCAGCTCCATAACCCAACGAGCTAACCTGCCGTTCGGGTCTCGTAGTGAATGTAACCATTTTAATGCCGCATGATCGGTGACGACGGTAAATGGAGTACCTTCCAGATAACAGCGTAATTTACGTACTGCCCAGTCAACTGCCAGACTCTCCTTCTCGGTGGTGGTGTACCGAGTTTCAGCACCCTTAAGCGGACGACAAACAAATAATTGAATATTCCTTTTGTGTCTCGGGATCACGTTGTACCAGGAACGCTCCCAGGCCTGTATCACACGCATTGGTATAAAGATAATATGGCAGTCCAACTTTAGGTACCGACAATGGCTGAGCATCAATTAATGCACGTTTTAATTTCTGGAACGATTCTTCTTCCTGGAGTCCCCACTTCCACTCTGTGGTTACACCAGTTAATTTATTTAAAGGTCTTTGAGCTTTGGCTACGTCTTATAGATGTCTGTGATACCAGTTCACGAATCCCAGAGAACTTCGCAGCTGTTTCCTGTTAGTTGGTCTAGGATAGTTAACAATCGGAGCAATTTTATCTGGATCTGTATGTAATCCATCCTTGTTGACTAGATATCCCAAGAACTTTACCTCTGGACGACAGAATTTACATTTTTCAGGGTTTATCAGAAGACCAGCATCTCGAAATACTTCAAATACTAGAGCCAAAATCTTTTTGTGTTTCTCCATGGTCTCGCTAATTACTATCCAATCATCTAAGTATGCGAAGACTTGATCAGCAAATCTTTCTTTTAGCTCGTCCATTGCTTTTTGAGATGTGCTAGGAGCACCCACTAGTCCATACGGCATCCGTAACCACTCGAATTGCCCTCGTCCTTCTACAGAAAAAGCGGTGAGAGGAATCGACGCAATTACCATGCGGATCTGATGGAAGGCCTCCTTCAAGTCCATCGTACTAATGTATACAGCACCATGAAGCGCACTGAGTATACGTAACATGTTCGATAGTGGATGAGCTGGTGGTATAGTCACACGATTGATGGGCCGATAGTCAACACAAAATCGCCAGGTTCTATTTGGCTTAGCAACCATTACCGGCGAGCAAGACCAGACACTATAACTGGGTCTTATAAATTTTTTGTCTAGTAATTCGTCAACCTGCAGATTTAATTCTTCATTTATTACCGGACTACGTCTGTACGGTTTAATTCTGACTGGTTTAGCATCAGGTTTCAGGACAATCTCGTGTTCAATTATATTCGTAAGTCCTTGATTCGGCATACCTTCAAACTTTTTCATCTCAAGTTCAATGAAATTCTTGAAGTCCAGTTCTTGATCAGATGACATTGACGAACACTTCGTCGCATTTTCTTTACAAAAAATAAATTCAAATGGATGAACTTCAGTATTACCACTGAACTGCCAAGTTCTGTCTTTGCTATTAATTATGACACCAAATTGGAGCGCAAAATCCATCCCCAACACTACAGAATGATCAAGATCTTCAATCACACTCAGATATTGTTCTCCAGCTACTGAGCCAATTTGTATAATAAATGGAGCACCACCCAGACTCTTACATAATGTATGATTTGCCTGTAGAACACCACGTTTTTGAGTTTCATCTGGTCTTAATTCACCAGAAGCATACTCTCTGATGTCTTCATATACTTTAGCATTTATGTATGATCTCTCACTGCCAGTATCCAAAATACCGTTTAACTGAATTCCAAAAATCCACAGAGAGACTGGTATTCTTGCTGTAATTTCAGGTGGTCTTGGTCCTGAACCATGAATAAAAACTTTCCTTTCAGCTAAACGATATTTGATAGCAGCTGACAATGGCTGGTTCTAGAGTATCCCTGGGATAAAAGCTTCTCGAGACGAAGGTGTTGTACTTGGGTCTGGGGCCTGCAAATCTGGGGACTGGCTTGGGCCTAGTTCCAAAAGATGCGGCGAAGACATATTAAATTCAAGGTCAACCGATTCAAGCCCTGGTTGAAATTCATCTTCCCATGGTTCTTCTGGTTCATCATCATCTTGCTCCATTATCGATATGATTGAATTGATATTGATGTTTTGATCTGGCTGGTTGTGATCTCTTATAATAAAATTTTAGTCTTCCATGACCTGGATAAGCTGGTATACTAATTCTGTAGAATCATCTGACGGATCTTTTTGCGTCAGATTAATTATTTCTTCAATGTCCAAAAATTTCGTAGGTGTCTCAATTAATTGTGAATCATGGCCTAGAACAAAATGTTGCGGTGAAGTTGACACTTCTTTCATTTGCAATATTTCATACCGGCTATCTGGTAATGGTGACGGGCCTGGACAAGGACACTGCGGCGAAGTCGAGATTTCCTCGGCCTGCAACGTCTCGGGCCGGCTATCTGGTACTGATGATGGGCCTGGATGAGAATACTGCAGTGAAGTCGAGACTTCATTGGCCTGCAATATCCCCAACCGGCTGATATTATTATCTAAAGTCTCTTTATTTAACCCCTGTTTTTCTTTATGAAGATTTTGAGCCGACGGGGAGTTCGGTCCAGGTGTTACTCATTTTTTCGGTTGTCACCAGGTCCTTCTTTATTCTCCTGATGAGCTGGAGTCTATCTGATGACGTTGAATTACTCGGTATATTTTCATTAGTATAAATCAGTAAATTACATTTGTTTCGAGTGTGTCCAATTTCAAAGCGGGATGTTGCAGACTTCTTGTCTAGGATTTTCACAAACCTCAAAGACGTGTCCAGGAACACTACAATTGAAGCAAGGTCTGTTGTATCTGGAAGCCATCACCGGGTTTTGAGTAAAACCAGAAATCGATCCAGGAACTTGGTTTACTCGCTGTCTAAATTGTTGTACTCTCATTGAATTATTTTGAGGTCTATAATAATTCATGTTGTTTCTTGTTTGCACGCCATATTTATTATTATATGTCCCTGGTGATGCTGATCCCATTACATTTCACCGAGAAGGTTCCAGATCTTCTTCATGGTACGTAACTTCTTCCTCCGGCACTTGCATCATGTTAAATCTAGGTTTTTCTCGAAATTTAACCGTCTTGGGTGCATTTATTATATTCGAATAATTTCAAAAAACAGAGAGTCATTATGAGCTAGGGTAGCAATCCCAAGTATTTAATAAATGTGAGTACGGACATTCTTCATATATCTGAGTGAAATATTTGGTAAAATGACAGTACGAATATGTATAATATATCTTTGAGTTAAGTATATAGTACATATTTAGTAGAGTTAGTTGTACCTGTGTTTATGGTACTTGTGACTATCAGTGTTTGTAAATGCGAATAGCAAAAAGCAACGATCCTTTAGGCCGGTAACAATAACTAAGCATAGCGCCTTACCCATTGAATGATGAGGTAACCATAGAGGAACAACGGAGACGTCATCGATTCTTTTAGGTGGAGTTTTGACATTCCTTTAGGAATTGGGCCACAGAAAGGTATATGGGGCTACGTCGCCTGTGTGTAAGCGTTTGAATGGATGAAGAAATGAGAATTTAAGAGTGCATGTAAGGTGTAAGTAAAAGACTGGATGAGAAAATGGAGCCGAGTAGTGCGTTGTGAGATTTCGGACCGAACGGTAGAATTTTAGAGCAGCTAGAAAATAATTACATCCGATATTGCCGTCACGAAATCACGGATTGATACCAGGAGTTATGAGAGCTTAGTTTTGAAGCGATGTCCGAGTGGTAGTAAATTGGAGTGATGGTAGTAAGAATTTGGATTTAACCAGAGTTGCAGCAATGACTGAAACTAAATTGATAATTCTCAACTCAATCCTGTTGAAAGCAATCAAAACTATTTACGATTGAGCCTAGCTGAAGCCAATTTTAGTATAAAATTAAAATTAGAAAGGGGCAAGAAACATTAAAGATACTCACTTTATAATAACACTGTCAAATATTTTTCGGGCTCTTTCAGTTGTATTAATCATGCCTTCTTTCAACTCCTTGTGAATGTCCCGACGTATTTTTAAAGTAAGATCTTTACGGTGGTTGTTTTCTTGCGATAATGCAAAAACTCCATTCTTTATCATGGCTCTTCCAGGACAAGGAATGTCAGTGATTTCGCGGATTTTTTTACGATTGCATTCTAAATCTCTGTATGAATGACAAAGACAGAGATAATTTAGTACAACAGAAAATAATTTATTACAAATCAAGAGAAAAAAGTACTCTAGCGAATCAAAATTACCATAGCTCACATTAAAAATACTGTGATAAACTCTTTTGTATACGGTAAGAAATACATGGCGTTTAACATCGTGCTGGTATGGTCTCAAGACAGATACCAAAATAGTATGTGAAATATTTCAAGACAGTATTGTAATTTCAAGACAGTATTGAGTTCCAGAAGTATGGCGTTATTTACTATACTGTATGGTATTGGAGCTATTGCATTGCTTATACGTATGCATAGCAGGCACGACGAAACAGCATGGCTCTGAGACCCATACTACAATGCTGAGGGCATTGCGACAACTATCGCCAATGTTACTATTCCCGCAGTGGTTGAATCATCTATGTATACAATGTTATAACCTATAAAAATTTCCGATACCATATAGTATGGCGTTGACACCAATACTAGCATAGTGATATCCGCAAAATATTTCTTACCGTGTAGGAGAAATTCTCCGGAAAAGTTCGTAATATTTATCAATTCAACCAAGAATCGGCATATATTTATCGTAAAATTCAAATGTATTGGCGTAATTTTATGATAAATCGGCATAAAAAACGTAATTTACAATAGCTTAGTGTAGCTTAACGTATTGACTGTAATTTACCATGAATCGGAGCCGTCAAAGTAGGATTTCGTAACCTCCATGTGCACTTGCCAAACCGAACTGGATGTAAACGTTACAAACAAAAGGGTAAGAAATCTCTACACGAAAAAAATAATTTAAAAAAATGTTTTACTATAATTGGACCAAAAGTTTGAACTTATGCCCTGTTTTGCGGAAAGAAAGACGCTCTTTTCCTTTACAGAAAAATTAAGGATACTCAAAAATCACTCGATTGAATTATTTCAAAGTTGGATCAAATCTAATTCTTATCCAGCTCTTTCGATTGCCGTAAATCACTTGGAAATTGGTTGATTTGTTCCAAAGATATACACGAAAAAGAAATTCTTGTGACCTGCACGATAATGGGAGTAGAATGTATCGTAACGGTAACTATCTAGATTGCTACTATGACTATACAGATCTCTCCCATCACGAAACCCGCATAACCACGCTTTAGATGTTTCTAATCACAATATTTTTCTTTCCGTGTAGTCGAACGAAAATTACTTTTTTTCGGAAAAATATATAATTAAAAATATATAAGTCAACAATTGACCGATAGTAACGTTTCCAAATTCTCTGAGCTCGGAAACAACAGGAGTGTTGAATTGGTCCACAGGGTCAACTGTTAACAGTTTTTTTTTTAGCTTTTACATTATCTATAAATTTATGTTATATTAATTATCCATGAATATCGAAGGATTTACGGTATTTCCTGATGGTCATAGTTCACCCTGATTTAAGGTAAGTCACGGTAAATCACGCTAATAGGGTAAAATGACGACAATTCTCGGTGATTCACCGAGAATCTTAGTGATTTGCAGTGAAATCTCGATAAAATTTTTGTGAGCTCCCATGATGAGTCTCGGTGATTTAATATGGTGATTCGAAGTAAAATCAAAGTAGAATCATGGTGATTCACAGAAAAACATGGTGATGTTTTATAATCAAGCAGTGGAGATTGACCATGATGAGAAAGAGTGAACTCTTCCGAGATAAAGCAAATATTGGGGAAGGATAAGTCACGAGTGCTAGGTACAAGCAACGGGGGTAATTCAATGCTCGCTACAAAATTGCGCCTAGCTGCAAGTGGTGTCCCTGGTAAGAGATTCATTCTAGAACTATTATATTTCAAACTTGAAAGTAATTCGGAACCGGGTACTCCTCTGTTCTTTGAAAAAGTAAGTACCCTTTTCATAGTAATATAGTATATTCTATATTCCATTATGACATTAATATTTGTAATCAATGTCTCCAAGAAGAATTTTTCTTTGACGTTGGGCTTGCGTAGTTCGAACAATTATTAAACGGACCCGACTAGTCAATTTTTTGGAAAGAGATTACATTCCTTCCACTAGTAAAAATAATATACTAGTAGTAATATTGAAAGTAATAAATTACGGTGATTCACAGTCACATCGCAGGGAGCTCTCACAGTAATTGACCGTGAATTACTGTAGATCCAAACCACTAGGAGGCAATTGACGGTAACATCGCAGTTAGCTCTCGCGGTGATTAACGACGAATCACCGTAATTCACGGCACTTCACCAGGATTCACGGTATATTACCGTGAATCAGAACTGCTAAGGTTATCTCACGCTAGGTACAGGTTCGCGGATATAAATGTTGGGTATTCTACGCTAAATCGGACGGTTTTAAGAATTTTAATTTTTAATTTCCGTCATTTCTTGATATTTTTTAGTACTCATCAAAAAACTCATTCTCCTAAAGTTTGAGATTTTTTTGATCATTGGTTCAAAAGATATGAAATTTTCAAAAAAACCACTCTTTTCATGGTTTTTGCTTATACTTTTTGGAAAAATGGTTCAAATAAACAAAATCAAAGAATAAAAAAGTTTCGTTATTCCATGTAATTTTAGAAAAAAATACAAACAATTTTTTAGGAAAATTTTTTCGCGTTATTTTTGAGCTTCAAAACTTTGAAGTCGTTTTCAAAAAATCATGCATATTTTAATTTCGGATCTCCGTGGCTAATATTTTTTTCGATTATTGAATATTGAAAAAAATTTTTTTTCGCAATAAATTATTGTCCATACCGATATTTGACACTGAACACTTGTTTTTCTTGCATATTAGAAATTTATTTTGATATTTTTTTGTTCTTAGTAGGTATTTAAAATTAGTAAGCAAAAGTTAATATTATTCATGAGCAGTTATAATAAATGTTTATATTTATTGAAGAGCAAATATTTCGATGCAAAAGAAACATTAGATTCGCTATACAATTCTGCTCAGACGATTACAGAAGCTAAAAAATATCCTATAGTTATTCGAAAAAGCGACGAAACTGTATTACAAACGTTTTTAATTATTTCCGAGTTCTTTTAAAGATTTTACGTTAACGATTGTTTTATGAACTAGAGTACTTCTTAGTAAATATAGCTCCGTCACTTTGTCGAATAATTATATGATATTTTTCAGCTCCTGTAATGATGTTAGCTGAATTGTATACCAAATTTAATGTTTCTTTTGCTTTAAAATAGTTGCTTCTCAAACATTTATTATAATTGCTCATGAATATCATTAACTTTTGCTTACTGTTTTTAAATTCCTACTCAGAACAAAAAAATATCGAAATCAATTTTTAATATGTAAGATAAACAAGTGTACAGTCTAAAAAATCAGTACGGATAATAATTGATAGCGGAAAAAAATTTTTTCAATTTTCAATAATCGTAAAAAAATAGTAGCCACGAAGATCCCATGACCGAAGCCACCTGAAGAGTTGTGGAATAGATAGTAATTTGTTGTCACACATTTTCATAAAAATCAAAATATGCATGATTTTCAGAAAACGACTTTAAAGTTTTAAAATTCAAAAGTAACGCGGAAAAATTTTTCTAAAAAATTATTTGTATTCCTTTTCTAAATGTACATGGAATAACGAAACTTTTTTAATCTTTGATTTTGTTTATTTAAGTTATTTTTCAAAAAGTTATAAGCAAAAAACCATGAAAAAAGCAATTTTTTCGAAAATTTCATATCTTCTGAACCTATGATCAAAAAAAATCTCAAAATTTAGGACGATGAGTTATTTTAATGAGTACTAAAAAATACCAAAAAATGACGAAAATTAAAAATTAAAGTTCTTAAAACCGTTCAATTTGGCGTGGAATGCCCCATGTATATTAGGGCGTTTCAAAAAAACAAAAATTTTTTTTTTCTCGGAACCAGGCTCAAAATTTTCGATTAGATGCCAAAATAGTCCTCTAAAAATATAAGACCTGATTATTGATATTAAGGTTGTCCGCATCGCACTTTTCGATTTTCCATGAGAATTACATAGGAAAAAAATTTTTTTTTCTTCTGACTTTTGAAACTTATAAACCATAAACATGCATTGTAATGTCCAATAAAAATTTTCGTGGAAAATTTAACGCTCTGAAAAAAAAGGTTCTTATCATTTTTCGGTAAATCCATCTGTTCGAAAGTTATTGGTGCTCGTAGTTAAATCTACAGTAAATTTCGAGATTTTTTTACTTTTCTAGCAAAACTAATAGACTTCTCAAAAAATGGTCTGATACCTTTTTTATAGACAATTTTACTCCCAACAAATTATTTTGAAAAGAGTTTATTCAAATTCTGCATTGTTTTCCAGTTATTTTCATTTAAATGCCAAGCTCAAAAACAATAGTCGTATAATCGTTTTTGAGAACTTAACATTAAAATGAAAATAACTAGAAAACAATGGGGAATTCGAATAAATTTTATTCAAAATAATTTGTAGGTAGTAAATTGTCTACAATAAAGGTTTCAGGACATTTTTTGAGAAGTCTGATAGTTTTGCTATAAAAGTAGAAAAAAACTCGAAATTCGCTGTAGTTTTGACTTCCAGCTCCAATAACTTTCGAATAGATAGATTTATCAAAAAATGATAAGACTTTTTTTGTAGAGCGTTTAATTTCCTTCAAAAATATTAAATGGACATTACAATGCATATTTATTAAATTGGGCCAAAAAAATCGAATATTTCTTTTTTCTTTTAATACTTTGAAAATATTATTCCTGATGACCAAAAAAAATTATTGTGCAAGTTTAAGCCCTTGATATTGATAATAAGAGTAATGTATCGTTACGACTATTCGTTTTTTGACAGAAATTTTATTTTTCACCCCAAACTCGTAAATCACCTATCTGAATAATTTGAGCAATGTATATTCTCAAAGGAAATGAAATTCCCTACAAAAAATCTCTCTTAGTAAATTGACGTAAAACGAGCCATCTCCTTGAAACCGTGCCTTAAATATTTATTTTTTTTTAACTCTTTGTTTCTATTTTGGATTTTTGTAACTACTAGAAATATTGAAATTTTTTATAGTCAGGATGCATATTTTTGAAGGAAATTTAATGCTCTACAAAGAAGGTTTCTTAATATTTTTTGCTAAATTCACTTCTTCAAAAGTTAACCAAGGTTGAAGTTGAGTCAAAATGACTTAAACTGCAAAATTCCGTAATATTATGAGTTATTCGGAAAAAATTAAGTAAATCGTTATTTTTTAAATTTTCAATCATTAATATCTTTTGTAACAATGAATTGATTATGATGTTCAAGGTGACATTCGACGCAGTATTTTAACTGCAAACGTTAAAAAAAATTTTTATCAATTAACTCAATATTTTGTAATTTATTAAAAAAAAAAAACCTTTTTTTGCAATTTTCTCGACAACGGCTCTTAAACTAATGAATCGACTATGATCGTTGAGATGGCTTTCGGCGCGGCTTATAAAGTTTTAGAGCTGATTAAATTTTGGAATCAATCAATTAAGGTCATACAAGTTATCCGAAACAACATTTTTGAAAAAATTTTATTTTTGGAATATGTCCGTACGCACCATACTGATTATGCTCAATTTAACAAAAATTTTCGGAATTAATGAGCTGCATTGAACGCCACTTCAAAAAGTAAAATCGGTTTATCCGTTCCAAAGTTACAGAATATTTGCATACATACGGACAAACACGCATACCTATGCTCGGACATTATCTTTAAATTACTCAGAATAGCTTACTAGAACCTCAAAAGGTCAAGATATGTTATAAATTTTATTTTTGAAAAAAGGAAAGAAATCATTAGCTTTCCCTTTTTTTTTTTTTTTGAAAATTGCGAAATTTAAGAAAACTATATTTGAAATAACTTGTCGGGAATAAAATTTTCTACAAAAACGATCTTATGATATTTTGTGATAAATTTGATAGTTTCGCCGGAAAATTAAAAAGAACTCGAAATTTACTATAAATTTGACTTCAAGCTCCAATAACTTTTCAACAGACGGATTTATCAATAATGATAAATGACTTTTTTGCAGAGCGTTTAATATTTATTTTCAACGGTGTAAATAGTAGAAAAAAAATAGGTTTAAATGTTTCATTTTTGAAATAAAAGTTAAGAATCACTTACAAAACTTCGGTACCATCTTTTAAAAATCTGTGGCGGCCACAAGAATATTCATATCCGTCATACACGTGGTCTTTTAGACGCTTTGTGTATTTTTTTTCTCGGGGAGCTCCAGACCCCGACGATGATGGACCTGGCTCATCAGCCAACATTATAAAATAATATAAACAGATCATACGAAAAAAATCACTTAACTTTTATATTACAAAAACAAAATTTTTAAGAATGTAAATATAATTAAAAAAATATAATTTAAAATATTTAATAAATTATTGAGAATTGATGAAAATATTTAATATTTAATATTGACAACTGACAACCATAAACAACTTGAAGTTGTATAATGTATCAGCGAAGATTTCAATTCTTCAAAACGCATGATATATTTGATATCAATTGTTTGCAAAAGAAAAAAAAAATAATAATAATATTAATAATAAATAAATGAATGAAAAAAAAATCTTGTTCAAAAAAAATTAAAACATAAATATGAATTTTCTTTTATTGAAAATTCAAACCCATGGCTCTTCAATAACTATGCTGTCATTTTATTTTGTTAAAGTTAAAGATTATTTTTATTTAGCTTATTCAAGATCAACTCAAGTTCCCACTCATATTTACTTCTTATCGTTTTGCCATTTACCGTATAATCAATTTGACAAAGTGATAATATTGTCATTATCTAAAAATAGGGTTTTCATTTTTTCTTTTTTTTTTCACTAATAGATGTTCTTAGAATAAAAATCCAACTCTATTTTCGTTTTCGCGAGATTAAAATAATGTGGGATTTGGTAGCTGTAAGATTTTGGAGATGTGGGATTTTGGCTATGTGGGATTTTGGCTTTGTGGGATTTTGGCTATGTGGGATTTTGACATCCACCCATTTCTCTTTTTTTTATTGGTTTGATCAAATTAAGATCTTTTTTTTTATATCTAGTCTTGTAACCAATTACACCACTTATATAGTTATATTAATAAATATTTATTGTTGTTCGTTATATTGCATAATTATCATTAGTGCCTTTTCCTAAATACTACATATATATATATATATATATATATATATATATATATATATATATATATACATATACATATACATACATATATATATGTTTTTTCTCCTTTTTTTTTATTTTTCCAAATACCGTCGTGATTTGGACATCCATCGTTTAGTTTAAGTCCGGGATCTATTCCTATATCGGATACCGAATGTCCTTTGCTTAATGGGAACTTCCCCCTTTTGGGAAGAGGAGGGACGTTAGAGTAAGCACGCCTATTCTAAGTGGCCCCTCTGATTATCTCTTCGTTCGTTGTTGGGCCTTGTTGTTATGGCTGCTTGCGACGTCATGCGCAGCATAGGTGTCGCATCAACTACAGAGCCTGTGGATGCGCGAGTTCATCGTCTCAGGCATCTGCTTTCGTAGATCTCTTGCTTCTAGGAGGTTTCCGAAGGTGGTGGAGAGTGAAGGGAAACGTGCCCTAGGTCGTTGGTATTCTTGAATTTCATGATGGTCGCCGATGGTTATCTGCGCTTGCGTAGTCCTATCTTATAATTAATTGTATTTATCATTTCTTGTTTGTAAATAGCTTTAAATAAAACGATCTGAAGAAAAAAAAAATAAAATAATAAATATAAATTTAGTAATACTTATCATGTAAAGATGCCGTATATTTTGATTTGATAGATTATGTAAAGGAAAGTTACTTAATAAATATTTATAAAAATGTTTTTTTTGTGTTTTGTTCTTTTTTTTTTTATAAATTTTTTTTTTATAAATTTTTTTTTTTTTTTTTTTTTTTTAATCATTTTATATATTTTGTATTTTTTTTTGTACATATTTTTTTTTGTATTTATTTTTCTTTTTAAAATATTTTTTATTTTTTTTTTATGCGTTTGTGCCTTTCCGGTTTTCACGCTTGTATATAAATCTAGCCTTATAATTGACAATTGAAATCTTAATTTTGAATATTCCTATGGCCGAATAACTAACATAATTAGCTTACTAAGTATATTCAGATTAATGCACTTATCTACTAACTTAGGAATTACGCGCTCTATAAGACTAAATGTAAATAGCTAACTTACGATGCCTAGTCACTGTCTTACTTTAAAATTACTACATCGTATATCAAGTTTTAATTATATTTCTTATTATTGCTTATTCTTAAATATAGTGCCTTAGTACCTTGCATTATTCATTTATTATTAAATTCATGAACTATAAATATTTTAAACAATCTTCTTATATATCTACCCATCACCCTTATTGTATACGTGTATGTATTCCTTCTTTTTTTTTTTTTAATTTTTGTGAAATATAATTTATTTTGACAAATTTTTTTTTTTGTTTTTATTTCAAATTTTTTTTTTATTTTATTTTATTTTATTATTTTTTTTTTCTAATTCCTTGTCTTTCTGTCTACATATGATTTATTAATTTTACCCTGCACCTTGTATATAAATATATTTATTTACATAATAGGATGTATTTTGAGCGATGATTAACGGGCCAAATTCATCGATTTCTAATTCGAGGCATATTACGTAACTGTTTGCAGTATATGCATAGATATATTTGAGAGTAATTAGTGCGTAATTACACATACATATGACTTCGGCGTTCTTGGAATGATTAAGATCGTCGAAGATCGGGTATTCACAAGTATGAGTATTTACCCATGTGAGCATGAATAAATTTGTTAGAAGGGGTTAGTTATTATTTATATTTATATATAAAAGAATGCATAGTTGCATTAGAATCTATACATATATTTTTCTTTTCCTTTTGTATTTTTGTGTTTCTTTCTTTTTTTTTTTTGTTTATTCTTATTTTTGTTTTTTTTTGTATTTTCTCTTTTGAAATATGGTTAGTTATTTACATTATTAGTTCATTACTATCGGTTTAGTATTTATAAGGTGAATATGTGTATTACCTGCCTTACTTCTGCATGCGGAGGAGTCGGCAATTTGTTAGTGTTTGCTTATTACCCTTATTCCTTAGTTAGAGGTTAATTTTGTTTTTAACTTTTTCCGTGATTTCTTCTTTCTTCGGATCTTCTTTTTACAACCTCGTGTCCTGGTTGTTTTGTGTCGACGAGCTTGTTTCTTGTGGTTATTCTCGATATAAGTAACTCTATCTCTTATGGAAACCATGTCATCCATATACGAAGATGAACCTCGGCTTATTACGCTGGAAGTAGCGTATGGGTGATATAAACTTACACTGGGCTGATAATTACATGGGTACAGGCCGGATGGTGAGTCTTGTTCCTCATAGCATCTCGATATATCATCCATGAGGTCGAGGTAGCAGTAGGTTGAAGGTCGTAGATGAAAGTGTCTGACTGTAATCAGGTTAGATAACCGGATTATAGTTTCTTCGAGGTAAAGACTGGTGCGAACGTCTGCCCATGGTATCTCTCCAAATAGACGAAGCAAGTCTACTTTGTAGATTATTTCTGGAAAGTATTCATGTTGGGCTTTACGTATTTTGCGTTGTTCTCTGAGGTGACTCTTGCTTTTTCAGTAATTCCTCATGACTTGTATCCTTAGGTGTTTGTCTTGGGCAATAATCCAAGCGGCGTGTGTCTCTAAGGGGCTCGTTTTGATGTCTTTATTGATTTTCACAGGTTTGGGTAATACTCGTAGATCATTCTCTAGGTCTAGTAGGCCGGAGTGTTGTTGATATATGCTACTGCGGCGAAGTCGTCGCAGTGCTCTTATGCGTTTTCGTCTGTACCAGTGGAGGATTATGGACGAGACGATGTAAGCAAATTGCATGTCTAGACCAACTGAGAGATTCCTGGGAAAATGTTTGGTTACTTTATGCGACATTGTAGTTCTTATAAAGGAAATGTTTTCAATTGTCGATCACGTAGCCACTGCCTTAGGCAGATTGCGTTGGTTAGTGCGCAGTAGTAATTCTTTTTGAGTCCGTGGTTGGTACAAGTGGTTGATGATGTCCGAATGACGTCGAACTTAGGACAGTTGTATTCTCTGTTTTCTAAGTTTACTATGTCACGTTTTAATACTTGTAAATAAGTGGCTTCTATTTCTCCTCTGGTGTAAACTGCGCGTGCGTTTCTAGCGTATCTCTTTAGGATTTTTAATACTTGATGGAGTTGCGTGTAACCTTCTGACCAGTGAATACCGTGATGCTTTGAAGTTACCCAGTCGTTTCTTTCGCGTATCTTAGGTGATAATTTGTGGTATGGAAATGGTTGTTCGACTATCCAGTGACCCAAGATGTCTTCGGTAATCACAATTAATGCAATTTCTTTTGGAATGAATTCTTCTTTATTGTCCCAAAATCCTTGGATGTCAATCCCTATGTCCATAATACACTGAAAGGTATTGTTCACAAGTGGAAAAAGAAGGTGTTTCTTAAGTTTTCGAACCGATTGCTTAGCGAACTGATTCTATAGCTGTATCGAATGCAACGGTGTAGTGAATTTTCTATCCAATATTTTCGTAAAAAGATTTTCCGCAATTGCAGATAAGAGAATTAATACAATGAATACTCTTAGAGACGCGCTTAAAGAATATTTCACCACTAAGAAAACGTATCCACAATATTGCGCGGATATTCAAGCCATTGGACTCAAGCAAAATGAGTCGATCCTGAGTTACTATACCCGAATAAAGAAAATTCGCGCTAATGCAATAACTGCACTAAACGAAAGCTTTAACAATGACGCTGAAGTAGCTGCGATGAAGAAAATGTTAGACGGATTAGCACTCGAGTCATTTAAACGCGGACTACCGGACGATTTAATATACGGAGTAAGTGTCCAAAATCCTGGTACTCTCGACGATGCATATAAAATTGCATTACGGCTCGAGGAAGACCTGAGAGGTAGCTCTCACCGTAATTCTAATTATTTAGCTTACGCGCAATCTGAATCCTCGAATCTTGACCTACCGCGTAGAACTCGAATGATCAGTTTTCAAGACGAAGAGCGTCGAAACACAATACCATTTAGATTCGTTCGCGAAGACAATACTAGATCTTCTAACCCGTATAGTAGATCTCTGGTGCGAGATACGACACCACCACGTGATAAACGTAATTATTCTGAGCGTAGTAGTTCAGAACCTTATCGTTCACGAAGTCGATCACCTGGAAGTTACTACCCATATTATCCTCCACCGGGCTATTTCCCTCCAATGCCATATATACCCCCCATGCCATACCAATATCCACCCCCTGGAGCATATCCACCTCCAGTTTCTTATAACCCATCATACTACCCGAATTATCTACCTCAGGGCAACAATCAAAGTAGTCCCAATAATAATTACAACAATAATAACCCCAACTACTACAATAATCGTAATAATTACGATAATAATAATAACAATAATAATCAAAGATATGGCAATAACGGTTATAATAATTACAATAGAAATAATTACGGGAATAACAATAATACCGGTAATCCCCAAAACCAACAAAATAATTCGAGACCAAACTCCCCTGCACCTCCTAAGAATCCTTTAAACTCCAACGCGGTTCGGCGGAACGACGCGACGCCGAACAGCGCGAACCCCATGGAAGCGCGTCCCCCAACAATCAGATTCTTAACAGTCGAAAATTCATAATGTGGTCTGAAGTCCAGGGTAGAGGACCAGTCGTCACTCTAACAGCCCCTGAGTTGCGAAACGGCAGATCTCGTTTCCTAGTTGACACAGGTGCTGACATAAACGTAATTAGAAAAGATGCATTGGCCCCTCGCACAGTAATTGATACCTGGGACTCTGTTTCAATAAAAGGGATCACTACGGAACGACTTGATACTCTGGGTACAACAGAGATCACATTCTTCTCAAATCCCGAGAAATTTCATGTTCTCGAGAATCCACTACCTATTCCAACTGACGGAATAATTGGTATTGACTTTCTAACAAATGAAAAGGTTGAAATATCTTTTCATCATAATACCATAGTCGCAGATTCCGAACCTATACATCCGATTCCGCTCGAAAATACTAACGGTGACCCATTCGATACACCACAAATAACGACACTCCAATTAGAAGACGAACCCTCGATACTTGTATTAAAAGCACGAACTCGCACAATAGTTCCAATCAATCTCTGCAAAACAGATTTGAAAACTGGATTTTTGCCCCGCATTGAAACTCGCGAGAATATCTTTATTGGTAATGCTTTGGTTACAAATAATAATAATACTTGCTACGTTTATGCAATTAATGCCTATGAAGATGACATAGAATTAGTTGTACCTCCTCAAGAAATTATTCCCTTTGAATGTGACGGTAGCTCTGAAGATTTCTTTGACGATTCTGAAGAAAGTGATGTTCCAGAAATCGATCAAGATAGATTTGAGCGAATATGCGCCAGTCTCCGACTTGATCATTTAAACGTACTAGAAAGAGAGCATGTGCATGAACTTATCAGAGAATTTCCGCTTCTTTTTCACCTCTCTAGAGACGATCTTCCTGCTACTACGATGATGACACATTCTATTCCGACTGTTGACGAAGTTCCTATATCTGTCAGACAATATCGTTTTCCACCTGTACATAAGGAAGAAATTGCCCGACAGGTGAATAAGCTGCTAAATGACGGTGTAATAACTGAATCTGTTTCCCCATATAATTCACCACTTTGGATAGTTCCAAAGAAACCAGATTCCAAAGGTAATAAACGTTGGCGTATGGTAATCGATTTTCGTCAATTAAATGAGAAAACCATAGGCGACGCTTATCCCCTTCCAAACATAGTCGAAATTCTTGACAGACTCGGAGGAGCTAAGTATTTTTCAGTATTTGATTTAGCTAGTGGTTTCCATCAAATTAAAATGGATCCAAAAGACCAGCAGAAAACTGCATTTAGTACCCCTAATGGCCACTATGAATATACGAGAATGCCATTTGGACTGAAAAATGCTCCAGCTACCTTCCAGCGACTTATGGACAGAGTTCTTCTAGGTTTACAAGACGTCGAACTCTTCGTATATCTCGATGACGTTGTTATTTTTGCATCATCACTCGAAGAGCATGGCAAACGTGTCCGACGACTTTTTAATAGACTAGTTCAGGCTAATCTAGTCCTACAATCTGATAAGTGTGAATTTTTGAATCTCGAAGTCGCATACCTTGGTCATATTATTGGCAATGGTGGTGTGCGCCCAGATCAAAAAAAAACAGAAGCCATCAAGAAATTTCCCAGACCAAAAACCGTAACAAACATTAGACAGTTTCTCGGACTAGCTGGAAACTATCGGCGTTTTATCGAAAATTTCTCGGGGCGTGCAAAACCGCTAACAGAATTGCTAAAGAAAGATAATCCGTTCATCTGGACTACAGCTCAACAAGAGAGTTTTGATGACTTGCGTAAAGCATTATACACATCTCCAGTTCTGCAATATCCTGACCTTTCTCAACCTTTTATACTTACTACTGACGCTTCAGATCTCGCCATCGGTGCCGTACTAAGTCAAGGAAAAATTGGTGAAGATAGGCCAATAGCATATTTATCAAGACTTCTTAAACCAGCCGACAGAAACTATACGACAACTGAGAAAGAATGTTTGGCAGTTATTTATGGTATCCTACATTTTCGACCATACTTATACGGTCGGAGATTCACTCTTGTATGTGATCACGAACCACTGAAATGGATCGACTCTGTTAAGCCACCTGTTCAACGCTTGGTCCGATGGAGAACAAGACTCAGAGAGTATGAGTATGTTTTCTATTACAAGCCAGGACGATTGAATTTAAATGCAGATGCATTGTCAAGAAATCCTGTTATTATGGTATTACCTACGACCAAGTCTGAAACAGCTGCCAGACAATCTAGTTCAATCGCCAAGCATTTAGAGCGATTGCGATCATCCGCTACAAATGCAGCAATAGCGAAAGCTAGCACTATAGGTGAGAGAGTAAGGTTGCGAAGATTAGCAAGTAACCCTTCATTAGCACCTCCGCCTCCAATCCAGCGTGCAAAAACAATAGCCCGAATTTCAATATCTCAACCCGAAACACGTAAGGTTGGTCGACCTTCAAAGCAATCACAGACCACTCAACCAGTGGCTCCAGCACCACCAGTGCCTCACGGTAAAAGTAGTGCTTTTCCTAGCCTCACAACTAATCGTATTCCACCTTCCAAAAGTTCTGATAAACCAGGACCATTATCCACAAAAACTCGATCGACTGATTATCAATTGACGTATGTGAATAATCAAGAAGACGAAGAAACTCCTTCATTAACTGAACCTGTCCAGGTACCGCTACCTAAAAATGTTGTCGAAATGTCACCTGGACCGTCATCAGAAAATGAAAACTACTATTGGGATCGCCGTGCTGAAAACCCATCATATGAATCTCCACGACCTGAGGGTCCTGGTAAGGCACCAGAACCTCAGCCCGGCAGACCATCTGGCATAACCTTTCGACATCCTGCAGGGCGATCAACCCCGGCAGTTACTTCTGAAGGATCAACATCAGGATCAGATATTGACGAAAGAATACCGCCAGGAGCAGCAAGTAGACGATGGGCTAATTTACCACCTATCAAAGAAAGTTTTTCAAGTACAGATACGGATGAAGAAATTGAAGTACCCCAACCACAGCTAGAACGAAGAAAATCCGTAGCTGAAACTGTTCCTTGTGAATTGTTTTATCCTGGAATGAAAAATATTGAGAGTAAACTAACCCTGCATACATCTAATGAAAATCTGACATATTTCAGGGACAACTACTTGCACTTTATTTCCGCTGACTGCGAGTTTACAACTATTACCTCACGACTATTGATAGAAACAGACAAAATAGGTCCTCAAGATCTAAAATTGAAAAAGCCAAAAGTTAATCAGGTACTTATAACACCGCATGGTAAGCATAGAATTCTTAGTGCGGTGTTGAAAAAGAACCACTTTGACTCATTTTCCATACAAGAATTGAAAGACGTACTAAAAACTGTCAAAAATGTATTAAACCATTATAACATAAAATCATTACGAATCTCAAAGCCAGGAGATATGCTGGAAGGCTTGAGCCAATCAATCGTCATTGACCTTCTCAAAGAATGCCTGAGTGACTGTGAATGTTCGCTGACTATTTGTCATGGAAGTGTAACAATGCCTGATGAAGATGTCCGTCGAGATATCATTGCAGAGTATCATGAAAGTTTGACGGGTGGTCATAAAGGCATCACCAAAACATATCGAAGAATCCGTGAACGTTTCTACTGGCCTAACATGCGAGACGACGTCACAGAATTTATCCGAACTTGCAGAAGTTGTCAAGAGCAAAAATTAGTCCGAATTAAGACTAAGGAGCCAATGATAATCACTGACACTCCAGCAGAACCCTTTGATAAAATATCAATCGATACAGTTGGTCCATTACCCTTAACACCATCAGGTAATATGCATATTTTGACGGTACAAGACAATCTCACAAAATATTGTATAGCTGTACCGATTCCTAACATAAAAGCCGAAACCATTGCAGATGCACTTGCACGAAATGTAATAATCCAGTTCGGATCACCTCGTGTAATATTGAGCGACCAAGGTCGATCATTCGTTGGTAAAATATTTCATCATTTGGCTAAAATCTTTAAAATTAAACAGGTTACTACCTCAGGGTATCATCCACAAACTAATGGAGCCCTAGAGCGTAGTCACATCGTGTTGGCAGAATTTATTAAACATTATGTAAATAAATATGATGACTGGGATAAACTCGTTCCTTTTGCAATGTTTTTATATAACACTTCTGTACACGAATCCACAAATTTCACTCCTTTCGAACTTATATACGGTAAAAGAGCTCGTATACCTAGTTCCTTTCCACCGCCTGATAAAACCGAAACTTATGGTTCGTATTTATATGATCTAGTCAACCGTATGGATGACATGAGACAATTCGCGGCTTCTAGTTTAATTAAATCTAAACACCGATCTAAACGTTACTATGACGCTCACCTGAACCCCAGTACCTTGAATGTTGGAGATCAGGTTTATGCTATAAAAGAACCACGAAAAGGTAAATTTGATTCACACTATAAAGGCCCTTATGTTAAAGTTGAACTATTAGATAATAATACAGCTATAATAGAGGATGAAAGGGGTAAACGATCACTTAAGCATGTGGATAAGTTAAAAATATGTAACACTAGAAATTCAACTAACTCTAACACTGATACCCAATCTGACTAACGCAATTACTACTTCCTATTTGTTCTATTAATCATCACGTTTTAGTTAAATAAATCACTACAGGTAAACATTATGGAGCTTGCAAAGATTATTCTCTGGTTAACATCTGCAATCCAACTGGCATGCGGATTCATCACTTATGATTGCGGGACTCCGTCGATAAATGTCACTTCGCTATCCTTGCTAGATATTAAGGATTGCAACATACCTACTGGGAAGACTACAATAAGAGACACCCGAGTCCAGTTACTGCAATTCACTAGTTTTTCGAACATTAAAATCATTCAATGCAAACTTACTATTCAACGCACTATTTATCATTGCGGGAAGCTTGATCATCTATTTGGAGAAGTAAACAATAACATGGAATTTGTTCATGAATTGAGCCACGAAACTTGTAAGACCATCCATGAAACCGGACTTTTTATGTATCGCGATGCAACACATGCAGGAATACAAAAGAACGCAACGAGCAGATTCCCAATTACCCTAGCAGGCTCATTTACGGCCGGTGGTTGGTGTAATAGGGGAACATACTCCGACGCTTACGGTAACTGGGAAGATGTTACTGTAACCGGGTATGCTACCTTCACTTTACAAGACTACTGTACTCCAATTAATTTGGATCAAAACGAAGTAATATTAAGATCTGGAGTTCGCTGCAAATATCAACGCGGTAAGTGCATGGATATCGAAGGAGGAAATACCTTCTGGGATTTATTGCCTCCAGATCAATGTAATTCACAGAAGTTCTCCATACTCTATGAAGGATCTGCAAATAAGATACAAGATCGTACCAACCGGAAGTTTGGGGAGGAAGTATATTCAGTCACTACTGGAGGTGTAACATTCGCACTAACAGCTAACGGTCATATTTCCAACTGTGCAACTAAATTAATCAAGACAGAACACCCAAGACTCTTTATACTCGACTCTGACAATAGTGAATTCTTCCACGACGCCAATCGCATAGACACCAAATCAATGGATCCCTTCACATACGTAAATACGAAGTTTGTCTACCTCGAACGACATGTGCAGAGTCAAGTTATGATGCTTTACCATGACATGATCAGACAAGAATGTGAACTCGAAAAGAAGGTCCTACAGAATGCACTCATCCTAGCCACTCTGGCACCTGACGAATTCGCATTCCAGTTTATGAAGAAGCCTGGATACATAGCGCATGTGTCAGGCGAAGTAATAAGATTCGCTAAATGTATAGCTGTTGATGTAAGACGACGGGACACGGAAGAATGCTATCAAGAATTGCCGGTACTCCGAGGCAATGATACATACTATATGTTGCCACGAACGCACATATTAGTCAAAACTGGAACGCAAATAGACTGTAATCCTTTATTAGCGCCAATGTATCGACTAGAAGACTCATGGTATGAGTTGAATCCGAAACTGTCATCAGTCCCCAATCCGGAACAGCTCACTGCTTCAACGAATCATTCCTGGAAGTATATTCCCGCCCAAGGATTGGCAACAGGCGGTATCTATTCAGACAACGACATTGTAAAGCTCAAGGACTACATGATGTTCCCATTGGAACGAACTGCGGTACTAAACACTATTGCCAGAGGTGCGACGGGCCAATACGTGGCTGACGACAATATCAAGATTAATAATCTACTGGATGAAGAAGCCATTAGGCTATCTCTCGCGAAAGCCTGGGGAAAGGTGTATAATTTCTTCAACACCATAGGCACATTCAGCGTAACACTCTTTGGAGTCTACCTTACGTTCAAAGCGATAAAGTTCGCAATGGACACTTTAATCCACGGCTTTGCGCTGCATACTGTCTACGGATGGAGCGTGTGGTTAATAGGAGCATTATGGGACTCTGTAACCAACCTACTTCTACATCTACCAAAGACTGGAAAAGGTTATATACCTGAGGACGAAGAGTCATCACAAACGAAGGAAGGAAGTCAAGATGCAAACCATGCTCGACCTATCTATCCGTACTTGCCATATGCACCGCCAGATCACACTAGGGAAGTTATCTATGCTGCCCCTAGAACTCGAGCAGTGAACACTCAGTCTAACATTACTGGAGTAGCTGACCCTAATGAACTCCAGGTTCCAAATGAAAATCCACGACAACCTCCAAACTAATCCCATGCATGCCGCATGCCCATCTTCTTTAATTTAATTTTAAGATTAGTGTAAGCTCTCTCAACGTCAAGAATACAGTAAGAATTTAAAATAACTACTTTTAGCAAACAACATGGCGGCATTACAATGGATTCTCATAAATGTCATCGTCATTGTGTCCAACGTAAGGGGAAGTGCAGTCCACTTAAGACCCATGGAACCCAGCGCAGGACTCTATTATGAGCATTTGAAGGATGTTTACCTTGCTCCAGAAGAATGGAAACTAACTACTATAATGAACTTGGACTTTCTGGAACAACGAATTCCCTCTATAACAGACATGGAAATTCTTGGACTTTATCAACATTGCCTGACATCAATTGCAGAATCGGAATGCCGATACTACATAAGGCTCGAAGACTACAAGCGCATGTCTCGAATATTATTCAAGCGGATGGAAGTAATAAGACAATTGGTTGATCCAGACCAAGCACAAAACCGTTCTTCGCCAAAAGACCCAAGCGTGAAATCCCTCCTCCAAGACTTTCTCCAAAAATTCGATGAAATCATTTCCGCCTCTCAATCAGATGATGCGTTGATGACTGAAAATAAAGGGCAAATCATTTATTCTGACATATACGAGGACCTGATACGGCTAGCATTTCGACACAAGACTTACTACAAATTTTCGGAGCCTATAAAGAATATGACTGGTCCATTGACTGAACAAAATATATCACACTCAAGGTATATTGAACACCTAAGTGCTTAAAGCGTATATACTCAAGCTTATTTCGAGGAATATCTTAATCTCATGAAAAATGTCATCGAAGCAATAAACCTCGTTCTGGTTGGAAAATTCCCACCACAGCTTCTTAGCCCAAAAAGAATCTTTGAAGCTATGGAAACGTTTCTCAATAAGAATCCGCAGTACCGGATCCCAATAGAAACAGAAGATCTGTATAATGAGGAAGCCTCCAAATTAATGAAGTTCGAGCATAAGTTTTACAAGAATAACCTAATTCTGACACTTCGCCTACCTTTAGTGCAGTTACTTGAATACAATTTGTACAAACTTCATCCTTATCCGGTTCGTCAAATTTTTGGAAATAATTCTAAAGGATCCGCCTATATACAACCCCAATCCGATTATCTGATGATGTCCTCAAATCATGAATGGTACACGTTAGTTCAAGAGGACGAACTTAAGCAATGTCAAGAATTAAGGAATCTCTATATATGCAAACCCAATTTTGTAATATACGAAACAGCTATCCATCCATCATGTTAAGCTGATTTGTTCGCAAATTCAAGACTCGATTCGTTCAGCAGGTGTGACATCAGATTGAGTAAAACTCATTATCTGTTCTGGAAATCCTTAAAAGAAATTAAGGGATGGATATACTCCATACCTCATCTAAGCTTGCTTCAAGTCTCACGTCATGAAAGTTCCACTGAATACATAAAAATATCCGGTATGGGAACTCTCACCCTTAGCCCTGGTTTTTCTGCAAGAATCGGTTATACTACCCTGTATGGGTCAGAAGACTCAACGGCCCTACTACAACCTCAAGGAAGATCGGGCTTAATATTACACAATTATTTCCTGAAATTCACAAATATCGACCTCTCAGCTCGGTCAATTACAACGACGACAGTCCAACGCCCGTATCACTCATCGATTCCTATGGATTTCTTTCCTACGACTACACCTTAAAACAAATAGAACAAGAATTACAACTTATCGAACCAATCCAAACGCATGAAGATTTACAACTTTATCTCTTGCATGGAATATTAATTACTACCTTAGTCTTAACGGTGTATTTAATCTTTCTAACACGAAAACTAACTTACAAACTATTTTTTTGTTATACTAGGAACGATTCTCCTGTTGTAAGCACTAAATCGACTTATCGAAGAAGCATCATAGTCGACGACGGGGTCGACCAAAATCTTGCAGCAATAATCGAAGCTTTACCTTCGACGTCTCCGACACATAATAATGAATTATGTGTAAAGGCCTTATCGAAAACAGACTCGACACTGACCAAGAGCGAGACGCTCGTATAAACGAACGTCAAATACAATCTGAATATCAAAGAGGTTTCGAAGATTTCCATCGACTAACTGCTCACCTCATCCTTCGAAATTTCTTGAGAACAGCACAAGTTAAGCGAGCATTCAGACAACATCTAAGATCCAGAAACGATTTAATACACCAGGACTTTTTCAACGACGAGGCCCATGACTTCGATCCAGTAACAGATTTTAAACTTTACGACAAATATTTGCAACCATTCAAAATAAGAAAACCTTCTTCATTAAGTCGCGAAGACCTCGAAAACGCCTGCCTATTCAGCGAATACAAGGCTCTCAGAAATAGTTATCTGCGAGTTTATTGGTCAGAAAATTTACTATATCGTTGTACACGTGTTAGTTATCAAAGAAGTTCAGCTTACAACCAGTTCGACGAATTACGAGACACGTTCTTCTTCTTTCTTTGAGGAGTAAATAAAACAAAGACTACTGTAAAGTGATATGGATCTAGTTATTGATATCCAAGGATTCTGGAATAACAAGGAAGAATTTATCCCAAAGGAAGTTGCCTTGGTTGCTACTACCGAAGACATTTTAGGCCACTGGATAATAGAACAGCCTTTTCCATATCATAAACTGACACCACGAAATCAGCAAAGAAACGACTGGGTAACGGAAAAACATCACGGTATTCATTGGGAAGACGGTGATACCCAACTCCAAGAAGTAATAAATATCCTTAAAAATTACGCTAAGAACGCAAGGAAAGTCTACACTAAAGGATCAATTAAAGCTACTTATCTACAAAAGATCCTGAATCGTGACATTGTAAACTTAGAGATTAAAAATTATAATTGTCCTAAGTTTGACGTAATTCGCACCTCGTCAACTACCTGCACGACTCACGGACTCAGGAAAAATTACTACTGTGCTTTAACTAACGCCATCTGCATAAGACAGTGGGTACGAGATCATCAGTTAAAATCTTTTCCTTTAGAAAACAAGCAATATGTCCCTCGAAACAACAGACGAATACTCTTCAAGAAGTCGTTCCCTTGGTATAGACACCTTGTTCATCTATCTCGTCTCCTTAATTGTAATACGAGAACATTGGCATCGACGTATGTGTCTAAGAGCCTTAAGACGTTTACGTCGCAGTGACCTATATAAGAATCATCCGAATCCATGGACTCTAGAAGCCGATCTCTGCACCCCTTGTGGATCCCTACTCATAAAAACCACTGATAATATCGAACCTAGTTGTAAAGAAATACAAGCTGCATGGATCATAGCCCAGGATAAGGATATCAGAACTCAAGTCATGAGGAATTACTGGATTAGTCATCGTTATTTAAAAACACAACGCAAGTATAGGAAAATTCGAGCCCAGTACGTGCATCCCCTTTCCAATCTCGACCTACCACGGCTGTTTGGGGAAATACCATGGGCAACCGACAACATAGACCTACCTGATAACTATCCGATAAATTGCGCTTACAGATTGATAAATTTATTGATGGTGGGACACTTCTACCAGCGAGAAAGCACTCAGATTTATTTAGATGCGATAATTGATAATTATAAGCAACCTTTTAAATCCTTAACCACCGACTTACAGGAAACATTTTCTCTTCCTCAACTGTTGGATGATCTCATATCTTGGAGTAATGAAAGAGAAAATCGTGCAAGTCCTACGTCCATCAATTTGCAATATTCATCACCATCAACCTCTTCAATTCGTAAAGACCAGAGACTCCGTTACCATCCATACTTGATTCCTCAAAATCACGTAGAACTACTAGAGAATCTTGACGTTATAGAACTAAGTTCCCCAAATTCAACTACAAACGGGAATCACAGCAACAAGAGAAGGAAAATACAACGTTGGCATCGACCAGTCAAAAGGCAGACCCATATACACCGAGTTACAAGAAGGTATTCTCGAATTAGAACAACCAAAAGAAATGATGTGTCAATAACAGCCACCCGACTGTAAGTTAACTGGAAAAGTAAGATATCAGCGTATATAATCACATAATATCATATATCCAAGAACTAACAAAATAAAATCATTACTAACACAATGAATACACATGTACTAAACCATGTAAACACTCTTATCAACAGGATCATAATTTTTCCTCTGAATACGAGTGGGTACAAATAAATAAAAAAAAAAAAAAAAAAAATTATATATATAACTCTTCGACTTCTTAATTTACTAACATATACTACGAAAACAAATACATTAACCCATACACTGATAACCTAATATACATCTTTTTGACTCAGCTAACCATAGTTTAAGTAAAAACATTAACCCTTTAGCGAGAAGACGGAAACTCTAATACAAAAAAAATATATATATATATATATACATATATTTCTATGCATTTTCCTTCTTCACGTTAATACGACTCTAACAATGCTCGTTACAAATTAACACTAACCCATATGCGTCCTAATATACGCAACTATTCCTATTCATGATGATGATTAATTAATTCTTAAAATCATGGGTACGAATAGACGCATTAACAAATATTCAATCTATACGTAATTTGAAAACGGTAAACTAAAAAAAAAAAAAAAAAAAAAAAATTATATATATGAAAAGAATAAATAAACAAAAAAAAATATTACAAAAAGAATACTCCAAAAAGAAAAAAAAATATTCTAATTTCGTATAAATTAATAATAACAATAATTATATTAATAACAATATACATAATTTTTAAGCCTTGCAACAAAGCAGCTAAATTATATTATAATTCTTTTTACAAACTGCATGTTAGAATAAGGGATAGTATTAGGCTTAACTTGCATTTATTGTTAATTAGATTTACTTTAAGTAATTTAAAATAAATATCCAAAATATCTGTACGAATATATGTATATATGCGTCAATTATTAAAGATTTTTACTATATTTGGAGCTTCCCGGCACCAATTACAAAATAAGTTAAGAAGTATAATGACGTATATTTATATATATCCATGAATAAGAATAGTATTAAGAGAAAAAGGAAAAAAATTTTTTTTTTTTGATAAAATTTAATAAACATAATCATTAGATTGTAACGAAAATTTCTTTTTCATATATATATATATATATATATATATATATATATATATATATATATATATATATATATATAATCTTAGCAATAAGTTAAAATAACCATGAGAAGTGAACATGAGTTGAGGGATAAACACGACCTCAGTCGTTCCCCCGTACCCCTCTCCACTCCGGAAAACCCCATGGGCAGTCAACGAACCTACCAGATGCACCGACACACGACTCAGTCCCAGACATCAACAACAACGAGGAAAGATTCATTGGGGCCACTTGAAGCAAGCGTGCTTGCCTCAACGTCCCATCCTTTTTCCAAAGGGAAACATCTATAGGAGAAATAAGGAAGGAAACCCTAGAACGAAACAAACAAATCTTAATGCTGAAACTAAAAGATAAATGTCTTTCACTACAAGGATATAATGCATAAGAACAAAGAATATCAACCAACGATGACCAGCAGCATAAAACAGCAGAACAGAGAGCGCAAAGACATTAAGATCTGAACAAACTTACTAACTACATGAAGAAGAGGAAAAGGAAGTCTAGGAAAATCTTATGACTACAAGTAATTACGCAGATATTTAAAGAAAATTTTCTTTCTTTTATTAATATAAAACAAAAAGTCAGTTTACAGTGACGTACATAAAATTTATTATATATATATATATATTAATTATTGCTGCGCTCGACGACCATTGCCGCAGTACACACAGCGAGCCACCCGTGAAGAACATTTGTCCCACAGCTCCTCGATTATTATCCTTATGCGAGGAGGTGATCCTTCCGCCAGATCCCACAGGTGCATAGGACACATCGCAACGATCAGCTGTAACAAGAATTATAATATTAAATACATATGCATATGAATGTACATATATATGTATATGTGTATATGTATATGTGTATATATATGTATATAGAAATAGAAAAGGAAACTTACTGCCAAAAGGGACTCGAAGACGAAATGGTCCATTAAGGGCCAAGGCATGGTTGCCACCAGCCAGCTCGCCTCTAGAGACGTCTTCGGCGCCAACAAACCCACCAGTGGATCCGTGAATGGGATTGGAAAGGTGTGTCCGTCCACAAACGTCACCCGGAAGGGCATACTCACGGCCATGGTATCCCCACACATGACCCGGACCCTGGAATGCTCCAAAAACTTGAAGACTGGAGGACGAATCCTCGGTTCAGGGGCCCCTTGGCTTCCACCGGCTACCGGCTCGGACCGCTTTCTTTTTATGGAACGTTTCTAAAACAAACAAACACAAATTGAAAACTTCTTCAAAATAAAAGAATATTGATGAGGAGGAAAATAGTAAAAGTAATAACGATGTACATACCTGAGGAATCCGAGGAGTTGCCTGTATCCCTTCAGGAGCTGGGCAGCGCACCCAACGACTGTACGTCGACTTGGGACGAGCCGGCTGGGTCAACAATCGTCGCAATTCGACGTCCCCCGATGACGTCGAAGGGACCGGTTCTTAAACCGCCTGGTCTCCTGACGCCGATAAGTCGATCGGCTGCTGTTGTTGTTGTTGCTGTAATTGCATCAACCGCTGATTTTGAACCAGCAACTCTTGTAAAAGAACAACATGAACATATAATTAAACAAATAAGGAAAGGGAAGAAAAAGAATTTGTAATTATATTTATACGTAATGCACTCACCTTCACTATGGATTGAACCTCTGGATTCACCCCAGTGGGTTCAGGACAGCATAACCATTGATCTTCTTTAAATACGACTGATGGGACCCCTAACGGATCCACCTCGACGGACGACGGATTCGCAAGAGTTTCCTCCAATGGAACAGCCAGTTCCCCAGATGAAGCGTCCTCCTGGACAATGACCTCCTCGATAAATTTGACTTCTTCATCTTTGACAACGAAAGCCATTTTCTTTCTTCACTTTCACTTTCACTTGTCGCGACAAGAAGAAAACCAGAGAATGATGATCACGAGAAAATCACGGGTATTTAAATCCACAAAGGATACAAAGATCCACAAGGGTAGGATTCGAGAAGAACCAATCAAGTTTCAAAATTCTTCCCACTTCCCCAAAAATTTAAGAAAACAAAACGCCTAAGACAACGCCTACAAGGACAACGCTAAGAAATTTAGAATTAACTGAAATATGTCACCATCACCCTTAGATGCACTGTCCCTTAAAGGAGAGAGAGAAGAAGCCAACACATGTGCCAAGCCATCAAACAACTACCACTCGAAGTCCAGGGATTCCTCTAATCATCAAGCATAATTGTAACAAATATTTTAATTTTAAAATTAGTTGATTGATGATTCAGGTTGACCTATCCTCATTCATTTACATTTAAGCAAAGAAATTTCCTTGCATAAATTAATGTCATCGAGGGTGATGATGACTCTGGGGGTAGAGATGTAACAATCGGTACACCTGAGTCACCACTCAACTGAACCTTAAGATCAGTAATTTTTTCCGTTAATTTTTTTTATATATATATATATATTATAAGAATTAACCTGGAGAATTCGGAGCACACTCACCAAAGATACAATAATACAGGGGTATCCGTACATACGTATATGCGCATGAGTTTTGTACATATGTGTGTGTTATGTATGCGTACGTTGACCATATATAGATATCTATGACGTATTTTGGGCTTGCTCTGAATTCCCACAGAAAGATATGCGAGTATGAGCGGTCAAGTTACAAGAAAGAGAGACGTAGATAAGAACAAGCAACTAGGAAATAGTACGTCTTTCTTTCTCTATGCACAGCTGCACCACTACGGCCGATCCTTTATAAAGAATCCACCGACTCAATGTCTTCCAGATGTCCCACGAAAAGATTCCTCTGAATCTTCCGCGGCTGCGAGTCCCTTGTCATCATAAAAGTCACCGAAAAGGGCTCAATAAATTTGTCAAAACATTTCTCTGTTCTAGTTCAACTCAAATTTTTACGACCTTTCTATTTTAACTATCTGTTACCAATGGGCCTCACGTCTCCCGTGGATCCTTACTATTTCTTTTCCAATGTAGAAATCTATCTCTAATTTTATTTTATTTTTAATTTTTAATTGCATTTCTCAGAAGTGCCCAAAATATCGGTAATAAATGTCACTATATATTTTGGAGAAACATCGTTTTTACAGAATCTCACGGTCTCCCGCGGATTCTTACTTTTCCCTTTTCCACCATAGGAAGCTCTTCTATTTTAAATTTTAGTTACATTTCTCGGAATCACCAAAAAAAAAATATTGATAATAAATGTCATCATAGACACGCAGTCTCTAAAAATTTATATGGTCCTCCCCAGAACCTCTCCGTTCCTTCACCTATCACTAAAGATTTTTCATCTCAATTTTGTATTATTTTTAAAATTATATTTTCCTAGAGTATGTAATATATCGATCACAAATGTCATCATATATTCATTACTTTATTTTTAAGCAGTACACCACGGACTTATTTTTCTATTTACATCCTGTTTACTACAAAATTCCAAGAACTTCCGTAATAAAATGTCATTCTCAGCTGTCCAAAAGAAATCAAACCCTTCTATATTATTGTCTTCTTCGTCTTTAACCTATGCAAGAGGCATCTTCGGCCCCACTTTTCTTTCAAACTTTTTCATATAAAAACCCCGGAAAAATAATCAAAGTTAGTCATTACCGCCGCAACTAAAACCCTTGTCGGATCTATCCGCGAGTAAGACTCACTGAGTTGATTTCGAAATTCGTTCTCGTGACGCTCCACGCCTAGGCAATCGGAGGTCCTAGTTCGATAATCGAAATTCGATTCTTTTATTAAACATCAAAAAGTCATTACCGCCGCAACTAAAACCCTTGTCGGATCTATCCGCGAGTAAGACTCACTGAGTTGATTTCGAAATTCGTTCTCGTGACGCTCCACGCCTAGGCAATCGGAGGTCCTAGATCGATAATCGGATTCATCCACGAGTAAGACTCACTGAGTCGATTTCAAAATTCGTTCTCGTGACGCTCCACGCTTAGGCAATCGGGGGTCCTAGATCGATAATCGTAATTCGATTCTTTTATTTAAAATATAAATTACGCGACTTGACTTTTATTCTTAAAACTTTTCCTCGTGAGGTCCTACGCCTAGGCATCTGGACTCCTAGGTTAGATACCTGGAGTAAAATCATTTGAGTTCGCGATAAAATTAACTAAACTCTTTCACGTGACGTCCACCGCTTAAGCAATCGGAGTCCTTGTTCGGGAATAGTTAATACTTCTTTAAAAATCATTTAAAGAATATATATATCATCGTAAATTCACTAGAAAGCAAAGCCGGCCTATCGGTTCAGCGTGCATAGCATTCTCGTGAAAAGATTTAATCTGTAAATCTCGATAAAACCATAAAAACATTGTAAACTCCTGTGTACACAAGATTCAAATTGGTGAATCTGAAGTGAGTGTGTGTGCAGGTATATCAACCCATTGGGGTAAGTTCATTATTATAATATTTTGTAAAATTAAATCTGTCAATATACTACACATGTTTTTTTTGTATATATTTGTCTTTTCATTTACTGTCCTTTTCTTTGGCATTCGAGTGCTGGTAATTTAAGTCATAGTAACTTTAAAGTAAGACAGAGAAACAACACGGTCTTCTCGAGGGCCCATATTCATCGACCCAATATCCCTCTCGCTTGGAAAATCCCTGACATACCCTAACGCCACGCAGGTCATTGAACGGGACCGTCTATAGTACATCCGCTCGGTACAAATAGACAAATAAGTTGTAAAGTGACACGACATTATAACATTCTTATATCAGCCACGTGATTGTAATTCCTTGGTTGGATGACAGAATAAAAATAATTTCATGCATTAATCTATTAATTAATAATCGGTGCTTAAATCCCTATATTCTCACACTAACCACGTGAGGTTCAATCGAACTCCTTGGCTGAGTTATAGAAAGGGGAAAATCGGCATTCTGATATTAAATAATAGATTTCAAATTACCCTTTCGCCCGTCGCCTTCACTCACTTCGATCGCGACAGTAGTTCTCTTTTTACTTGATCCAAGGTAAAATCGTAGAATAAAAATCCGTATGAGTTTATGAGAGGTGGATTTGTAGAGTTGTCATTCGTATAGTTGGTGAAGCTGAGAGGTTCGTAATTGTCTATTTCTGGGAATAGTTGTGTTACGTTTAGTCCAATGGTAGGTTGTGGTTGAAACGGAATCTCGAGGTCTGAATCTGCAGATCCGAATAAATTTACATAGCCAATCCGTATAGAAGCCTCAGGGCTTAGACTTAAGGTTCCGGTGCCGGATATCTTTACATATTCTGTAGGTTTTCCTGCATTTTGGACCTGAAGTAAGCTCAGATGTGGTATAGAGTAGATCCAGCCCTTAATTTCTTCTAAGGATTTCCAGTATAAATAGTGGGTCTTGCTAAGTCTTATGTCACATCTCTGGAATGATTTGAAATCTGAGTTGGTGAGTAGGTCAGATTCACATGCAGGATGAACGGCAGTTTCATATACTACGAAGTTTGGTTTGCAAATATATGATCCTTCCGATCTTAGACATTGTTTAAGTTCGTTCTTTTGAATCAGCGAGTAGCTCACGTAGTTTGTAGACATCATCAAATAATCAGATCGAGATTGGATATAAGCAAAACCCTTGGTGTTATTCCCAAAGATTTGTTGGACGGGATAAGCGTGAAGTCTGGACAAGTTGTATTTTGATGGCTGTATTAGTGGTATTTGAAGTGTCAAAATTAATTTATCATTGAGTGATTCATATTCAAGTTTCATTATCTGAGAAGCTTTTTCATTGTAGAGGTCCTTGACGGTTATAGGAAATTGATGTTGTGGATTATTCTTAATGAACTTCTTTATGGCTTCTGAAATCCTTTTTGGACTGAGAATTCTCGGAGAGATCTTTCCGGCTAGAACAAAATTAACTGCTTCCAAAACGTCTTCCATATGATCGTGGTAGTCTTCGAAACAGCCTCGAGCCTGGGCACTCCAAGAACTCAGTCGCATAACGTAGTGCGAGTAAGTTACATTATTTTTGGCGATTGAACCACTTGTTTCCTTTAAAGGAGTCGTATATCTATAGTAGTTACCGCGGCGCAGTATTAATTGATTTAAGTCATCGTGTAGGTCTGAATAAATTATTTGTCTATTCTTCTCGAGTAGTAATGAATTTTCAGAAGAGGAAGCAAAAACAATCTTGTTGAACTTGTCGAGATAATGTTGAAGAATGTCTAATTTGTTCTGCTCAACCAATGATAATCGATCATTTACTTGTCCGGAACCGACCAGTCGTCTTATTAACTTCATTCGCTCAGTTGATTCTCGAAGAATGCGCTTGTAGTCGTCAAGTTGTACGTATTGTCTGCAGTCGTCATCTTCAATTGTCGATCGGCAGTTTTGGTCCAGGAGATTTATTTCCAAATCTGCTATGTTAGGGAGTTGTTGCTCTAGAAAAGCTAGATCTATCATAGTGGTTAGTTTCCAGTCGTCTTGAGTAAGGTGAATATCGGTAAGATGTTCATAGTAGAGCCCTGAACTGGGTTCCAGTGGTTTTAGATGGATAGCAGTTCCTTTCGTAGTGCTTATGACGGCGATGAAGATTATGGTTATCTTGTTTAGAGTTGCCATGTCGATGATGGTTGCACTAAAATTATTCGTTTTAATTTTACTGAGTACTTGAGATTTGATAAACTTAATTTAATCTTGAAGTTAGGTTGTAAGGATGTAAGGAACATGCATGAGGTTAGTTTGGTGGCTGTTGTGTATTTTCGGGTTCAGTCCTAGGTTCGCGAGGATCAAGGTCTTGAGAAAAGTTATACTTAGTACCAACTGTTCTAGGAGCGGCGTAAATTACTTCTCTAGTGTGATTGGGTGGTGCGTACGGCAAGTACGGGTAAATGTTTTGAGTAGTAATAACTTTAGATTTTTCTTTTTCACTTAGCTCTACGTCGTCTGTAGTAATATCTTTGCCGATCTTGGGTAGATGTAGTAGAAGATTTGTGACGGAGTCCGAAAATGCTCCTATTAACCATACACTCCAACCATATATAGTATGTAATGCATAGCCGTGGATTAAGGTGTCTATTGGGAATTTAATTGCCTTGAACGTGAGATATACTCCAAAGAGTGTTACACTGAAGGTACCAACGGTGTTAAAGAAGTTATAAACCTTTTCCCAAGATTTGGCTAGGGATAGCCTTATAGCCTCTTTATCAATAAAATTGTTGATCTTGATTGTATTATCAACTACAGGTTGTCCTGTTGCCTCTCTGGCAATAGTGTTTAATACAGTAGTTCTTTCCAAGGGAAACATCATATAGTCTTTTAATTTCACGATGTCGTTGTCAGAGTAGATTCCTCCTGTCGCTAGTCCTTGAGCTGGTACATACTTCCAAGAATGATTTGTTGAAGCTGTAAGTTGTTCTGGATTTGGTAAAGAGGATTTGGCAACATGTAATATGTGTCGTGACCTCTTAGTACAGGTAACTCTCGGTAACATTCTTTTGTATCTCGCCTTTTTACATCTACTGCTATACACTTGGCAGATCTTATTACTTTACCTGAAACATGAGCAATATATCCCGGTTTCATCATGAAATGAAAAGCAAATTCATCAGGTGCTAGCGTAGCTATAATAAGTGCATTTTGTAGAACCTTCTTTTCTAGCTCACATTCTTGTCTGATCATATCGTTGTATAGCATCATGATCTGGTTGTGAAGGTGGCGTTCTAGATATACAAATTTAGTGTTTACGTATGTGAAAAGATCCATGGATTGAGTATCTATTCTGTTGGCGTCATGGAAAAATTCACTATTCTCGGAGTCAAGTATGAAGAGTCTAGGATGTTCAGTCTTAATTAGTTTGGTGGCGCAGTTTGCGATATGACCCTTAGTTGTTAGTGCGAACGCTACGCCTCCATAAAGTATGGAGAACTTGCGTGAATTGCATTGATCCGGTGGTAATAAATCCCAGAAGGTGTTTCCTCCGTCGATGGCCATACACTTCCCTTGCTGGTATTTGCATCGGACCCCGGATCGTAATATTATTTCGTTTTGATCCAGATTAATAGGAGTGTAGTAGTCTTGTAGGGTGAAGGTGGCATGCCCGGTTACCATGACTCCTTCCCATTTACCGTAAGGATCGGAGTACGATCCTCTTTTACAACCAACTCCGGAAGGGAATGAACCGGCCAGGGTGATTGGGAATCTAATCGTAGCGTTTTTCTGAACACCTGCAAGTGTGGTATCTCGATACATAAAGAGTCCGCTATCGTGAACGGATTTGCAAACTTCGTGACTTAATTCCTGCATAAATTCCATATTATTGCTCGTTTCTCCGAACAGGTGGTCAAGTATGCCACAATAGAAAATTGTACGTTGAATAGAGAGTTTGCACTGAATAATCTTTATAAGTGAGAAACTACTGGATTGTAATAGTTGGACCTTGATGTTTTTAATTACTGGTTTCGCGGTAGGCATGTTGCAATCTTTAATGTCTAGTAGGGTCAATGAAGTAATGTTTATTGATGGGGTTCCACAGTCGTATGCCATGAATCCATACGTCAATTGGACGGCTGACATCATCCAGAGGATAAATTTTATCCACCCCATGGTGCTTGGATTTTTACTTGTTTCACCTGAAGTAATTTTATATAACTAGAACATAACGATTAGTAGGAAATACGGGAAATAGTAATATGTTAGTCGGATTGAATGTCAGTGTTAGAATTAGTAGAATCTCGTGTGTTACAGATTTTTAACTTATCTATGTGCTTAAGGGAACGTTTGCCCTTTTCATCCTCTATTATAGCCGTATTATTATCTAATAACTCGGCTATAACATATGGACCTTTATAATGCGAATCGAATTTACCCTTTCGTGGTTCCTTTATAGCATAAACCTGGTCTCCAACATTCAAAGTACTGGGGTTCAGGTGAGCGTCATAGTAACGTTTAGAGCGGTGTTTAGATTTAATTGAATTGGATGCCGCGAAATGACTCATGTCATCCATGCGGTTGAATAAGTCGTATAGGTAGGTTCCGTAAGTTTCAATTTTGTCTGGGGGTGGAAACGAACTGGGTATACGCGCTCTTTTACCGTATATAAGTTCGAAAGGAGTGAAATTAGTAGATTCATGTACAGCGATATTATATGAAAACATTGCAAAGGGAACAAGTTTATCCCAGTTTTCATATTTATTTACATAATGTTTGATAAATGCTGCCAATACTATGTGACTACGCTCTAGGGATCCATTGGTTTGTGGATGGTATCCTGAAGTAGTTACTTGTTTAATTTTGAAAATTTTTGCTAGGTGGTGAAATATTTTACCAACAAATGATCTGCCTTGATCACTTAATATTACGCGAGGTGACCCAAACTGAATAATAACGTGGCGAGCAAGTGCGTCGGCAATAGTCTCAGCCTTAATGTTTGGTATTGGTACCGCTACGCAATATTTCATGAGATTGTCTTGCACAGTAAGGATATGCATATTGCCTGATGGTGTTTGAGGTAAAGGGCCCACTGTGTCGATTGAGATTTTGTCAAAGGGTTCTGCAGAAGTATCCGTGGTGATCATTGGTTCTTTAGTCTTGAGCCGGACTAGTTTTTGTTCTTGACAACTTCTGCATGTACGAATAAATTCTGTGATGTCATCTCTCATGTTTGGCCAGTAAAAACGTTCACGAATTCGTCGGTATGTTTTAGTTATACCTTAATGACCACCTGTTAGGCTTTCGGGATACTCCGCGATGATATCCTTGCGGACATCCTCGTCTGGTATGGTTAAACTTCCATGACAAATGGTGAGTGAACATTCACAGTCATCTAAGCATTCCTTAAGAACGTCAGTGACAAGTGATTGGCTCAAACCTTCGAGCATATCTCCTGGTTTTGAGATTCGCAAAGTTTTTATGTTGTAGTGGTTTAGTACATTTTTGACGGTTTTGAATACATCTTTTAATTCTTGTATGGAAAATGAGTCAAAGTGGTTCCTTTTTGACACTGCACTGAGAATTTTATGTTTACCGTGTGGTGTTATTGGTACTTGATTAGTTTTTGGTTTTTTCAATTTCAGATCCTGTGGATCTATCTTGTCTGTTTCTATCAGTAGTCGCGATGTGATGGTTGTAAGTTCACAATCAGCAGAGATCAAGTGCAAATAATTATCTCTGAAATACGTCCAGTTTTCATTCGTCGTGTGAAAGGATATCTTACTTTCATGGTTCTTTATACCAGGGTAAAATAATTCTCAAGGAACAGTATCGGTTATGGATTGTCTTCTTATCTGTTGTGGTTGTTGGACTTTTTCATCTTTATAAACTTTTTCATCCGTGTCTGTACTCGAATGGATTTCATCGATCGGTTGTAAATTAGCCCATCGTCTGCTTGCTGCTCCTCGTGATATTGCTTCATCTACCTCTGATTCTGTGGTTGATCTTTCTGAAGCAACTGCAGTGGTCGATCGTCCTACAGGATGTCGAAATGTTACGCCAGATGGTCTGTGGGGTTGTGCTTCAGGTTTCCTAATTGGAGGTTCTGTTCGTGGAGATTCGTAAGTTGGATCTTCAGCGCGTCGATCCCAGTAATAATTATCATTTCCTGAAGATGGTCCAGGTGATACTTCGATAACATTTTTAGGCGGTGGTACTGGTGTCGGTTCAGTTAATGAAGGAGTTTCTTCACCTGATTGATTATTTACGTATGTTAGTTAATAGTCAGTTGTTCAAGTTTTGGTAGATAATAGTCCTGGTTTTTCAGAAGGTTTAGAGAGTGGTACACGATTACTAGCGAGACTCGGGAAAGCACTGTTTCTAGCATGCGGTACTGGTGGTGTTGGATCACTTGGTTGACCAGTATCTGGTTGTTTTCGAGGTCGACCAACTTTACGATTCTCTGTTGGAGGCATTGGGATTTCGGCAATAGTCTTTGTACGCCTGATGATAGGTGGTTGCGCTAGCGAGGGGTTACTCGCTAATCTTCTCAATCTTACTCTCTCACCTATAGTACTGGCGTTTGCCTCTGCTGCTTTTACGGCGGATGATCGCAACCGTTCTAGGTGCTTGGCAATTGAACTAGACTGCCTCGCAGCTGTTTCAGATTTTCCTGTGGGGACTATTGGCAAAACAACAGGATTCCTTGATGATGCATCTGCATTTACGTTTAATCTTCCTGGTTTGTAATAGAAAACATATTCATACTCTCTTAATCTCGTTCTCCATCGAACTAACCGTTATACTGGCGGCTTGATGAAGTCGATCCATTTTAGTGGTTCGTGGTCACAGACGAGAGTGAATCTTCGACCATATAAGTACGGTCGAAAATGCAAAATACCGAAAATAACTGCTATACATTCTTTTTCGGTAGCTGTGTAATTTCGCTCTGCATTTTTTAAAGTCTTGATAAATAGGCAATTGGTCTGTCTTCACCGATTTTTCCTTGGCTTAATACCGCACCAATAGCGAGATCTGAAGCGTCAGTAGTTAGAATAAATGGTTGAGAAAAGTCAGGATATTGCAAAACTGGAAATGTACATAATGCTTTGCGTAAGTCGTCAAAACTTTCTTATTGAGCTGAAGTCCAGTTGAATGGATTATCCTTTTTCAATAGTTCTGTCAATGGTTTCGCACGGCCTGAGAAGTTTTCAATGAAGCGACGATAATAACCAGCTAGTCCAAGAAACTGTCTGATGTTTGTAACTGTCTTTGGTCTTGGAAACTTTTCGATAGCTTCAGTCTTCTTTGGGTCTGGGCGTACACCGCCATTGCTAATAATATGACTAAGATATGCAACTTCGAGATTTAGAAATTCACATTTATCTGATTGTAAGACTAAATTGGCTTGTTCTAGTCGATTAAAGAGTGTTCGGACACGTATGCCGTGTTCTTCGAGTGATGATGCGAAAATAACGACGTCATCGAGATAGACAAATAGCTCAACGTCTTGTAGACCTAGAAGAACTCGGTCCATAAGTCGTTGAAAAGTAGCTGGAGCATTTTTCAGTCCAAATGGCATTCTGTTATACTCATAGTGATCATTTGGTGTACTGAATGCAGTTTTCTGTTGGTCCTTTGGATTCATTTTGATTTGATGAAATCCGCTGGCCGAGTCGAAAACTGAAAAATACTTTGCTCCCCCTAGTGTATCGAGAATCTCAACTATATTCGGAAAAGGATAAGCATCGCCTATGGTTTTCTCGTTTAATTGTCTGAAGTCAATTACCATACGCGCTTCTTACCTTTCGAATCTGGCTTCTTTGGGACTATCCAAAGGGGTGACTTATATGGAGATACAGATTCAGATATTACACCATCATTCAGTAATTTATTTACTTGCCGAGCGATTTCTTCCTTATGTACAGGTGGAAAACGATACTGACGGACTGACATAGGAATTTCATCAACCGTTGGAATCGAGTGTGTCATCATTGTTGTGGCTGGAAGATCATTTCCAGGGAGATGTAAGAGCATCGGAAATTCTCTGATAACTCATGCACATGCTCTCTTTCCAAAATATTTAAATGATCAAGTCGGAGACTAGCACAAATGCGCTCGAATCTATCCTGAACATCTTCCGGTATATCGCTATCTTCAGAATCGTCAAAGAAATCCTCTGAACTGCCATCGCATTCAAAGGGAATAATTTCTTGTGGTGGAACGACTAATTCGATATCATCCTCATAAGCATTTATCGCGTAGACATAGCAAGTACTGTCATTGTTCGTGACCAAGGCATTACCAATGAAAATATTTTCGCGAGTTTCAATGCGAGGTAAAAACCCAGTTTTTAGGTCTGTCTTACGAAGATTAATTGGTATTACTGTTCGAGTTCTAGCTTTTAAAAAGAATACTCAGGATTCGTCTTTACTTCGAAACATAGTTACCAGGGTGTATCAAATGGTTCACCTTTGGTATTTTCAAGCGGGATTGGGCTTACGGGTTCGGAATCTGCGACTATGGTATTGTGATGAAAAGATATTTCAACCTTTTCTTTAGTTAGAAAGTCTATGCCGATAATTCCATCGGTTGGAATGGGCAATGGGTTCTCGAGAACGTGAAATTTCTTGGGATTTGAGAAGAATGTTATTTCTGTGGTTCCTAAAGTATCGAGTCGCTCAGTAGTGATTCCTTTTATGGATACTGAGTCCCAGGTATCAATTACTGTACGAGGGGCCAGTGCGTCTTTTCTGATAACATTTATGACAGCTCCTGTGTCGACTAGGAAACGAGCTCTGCCGTTTCGCAACTCAGGGGCTGTTAGAGTAACGACTGGTCCTCTACCCTGGACTTCAGACCACATTACGAATTTTCGACGGTCAGGAATCTGATTGATGATGGACGCGTTTCCGTGGGGTTCGCGCTGTTCGACGTCGCGTCGTTTCGTCGAACCGCTTTGGAGTTTAAAGGTTCCTTAGGTGGTGCAGGAGAGGTTGATCTTGAATTATTTTGTTGGTTTTGTAGGTTACCATTATTACTGTAATTTCCATAATTATTCCTGTTATAGTTATTATAACCATTGTTACCGTATCTTTGATTATTATTCTCATAATTGTTACGATTATTGTAATTATTGGGATTATTATTGCTATAATTGTTATTAGAGCTGTTCTGATTATTATCTTGAGGAGGATAACTTTGATAATATGGCGGACTATATGGTACTGGAGGTGGATATGCTCCAGGAGGTGGGTATTGATATGGCATAGGAGGTATGTATAGAATCGGAGGGAAATAGCCCGGTGGAGGATAATATGGATAGTAACTTCCCGGTGATCGGCTTTGTGAACGATAAGGTGAATTGCCACGCGCAGGATAGTTGCGTTTATCACGTGGTGGTGTCGTATCCCCCACCGGGGATATACTGTATGAATTAGAAGGTCTGTTATTGTCTTCGCGAGTAAATCTGAACGGTATGGTATTTCGACGTTCTTCGTCTTGAAAGCTAACCGTTCGAGTTCTACGCGGAAAATCAAGATTTGCTGATTCGGATTTTGCGTAGGCTAAATAATTGGAGTTACGGTGAGAACTACCTTTCAGGTCTTCTTCGAGCCGTAATGCGATTTTATATGCCTCATCGAAAGTATCAGGATTTTGTACACTTACTCCGTATATTAGATCGCGTTTGAATGACTCGAGTGCTAACCCGTCTAGCATTTTCTTCATCGCATTTAGTTCGGCTACATTATTAAAGCTTTCGTTTAATGCGGTTATTGCATTAGCACGAATTTTCTTTATTCGAGTATAGTAACTCAGGAATGATTCATTTTGTTTAAGCCGAATGGCTTGGATATCCGCGCAATATTGTGGGTAAGTCTTCTTAGTGGCGAAATATTCTTTAAGCGCGTCTCTAAGAGCATTCATTGTATTAATTGTCTTATCCGCGATCGCGTCTCTAGCCGTGTCCTTGATTTTAGATTTTACTCCGTTAAAATAAGTGTTTCTGAGATTATCTGGTACGATTGTAAGACCGTTTTCTACATCTAGTAGAAATGCTTGTAAAGGCATGTTTTTACCATCAAACTCGGGACTTGCATTAACGCCTGATGCAATGTCATACGTTCCCCGAAGGACGTGATCATTTGATCCGTAATATTCGCATGTCGGGTGATATTATGGACTTGTTGATCTAAGTCATTATTATTAGCCGGTGGGTTCAACCCGCCATTGCCTCGTGCTCCCAAATTTTCGCCGTTCTCTTCGTGGTCCGACATTTTAATTGATTATAGAAGAAGGTTATAGAAGTGAATATAAAGATAGTAAGAGTGTGGATTTTGGGTAAGTAGTATGAAGTTAGCAAGAAAACTATATCTGCAATAGTCAGACTCAAGTAAAAATTGCGTTGGTTAAAACAAAAATTTATTCACTGATTAATTGTTGCGAAATTGAAATAGCTTGTATTGAGTTTATAATTATTTTTTTTTTTTTTGTAAAGTGAGTAGTGATTAAGATTTATTAATTACTCGAATGAGATGTTGTGTCTGTCTGTGTTTGTTGATCTTTAGTTTTAGGATTCTTATCGACACTACTGGTGGGTGAATTATCTATTTCCTGAATGTTTACAGTATTTGTTAAATTTTTCTTTTTTTACAGGATACGGACCCAGTGATCCCTTATCTAGTATCGCTATTAACTTTCGTATCTGAAATTTTCTCCCGGCGCGTTTACTGCATTTCATTGGAAGTTTAAAATGTGAATAAAAAAAAAATAAAAGTGAAATAAGATTATTTTGTAGGACTACAGATATTTTTCTCCTCCGAATCTGGATGATTTATTTCCTGATTTTGTAAAGTGTTCGTTGGATTTTGTAAAGATAGCGGTATTGTTACGGGAGTGTATGACTCTCCCCTATGGTATATTGTAACTAGTTTTCGTAATTGGTATTTTCTTCCAGCGCGTTTACCGCGTTTCATTAGATATTTCTAAGCTGTACGCACAAGGTACTTTTTACGATTGCTCCACTGATCAATTAAAGAGTAAGAGTACTTCGGTAACTGATCTAACGAAATATTACAAATTCCTATGTCTCCTTGAAAATGAGTAGGTGAATGAATAATGAATGAATCGCCTGGAATCCGACAAAAAGTCTGCGGTCTCCCAATTGATTCGATGAAACATTGAATAGAATCCGTCAAAAAGTCTGCGGTCTTCTAAACAACCGTAATTAATGAGATGAGTTAAGAGTGAATAATAAATGATTCAAGGCTTAACGAAAAGAATTGCAATTTCGGGTACAAAAGGTGTCAAGTTGTTTGTACGTAAAACCCAGTAGTATTATAGAACAAAGAATCACTTTAGAAAATTACAATTTATTTCCACTGAAATTGACTCTAATTTTAATAATTGAATTTATCGATAATAAATTGAATTCTTGTCTAATACTTGCGTTCGAGGGTCTAGACTTGAGAATTTATAATTGAATCGTAGAAATCGTTTGGGTATATCAACTGGTGTAAGTGTATAATTAATAAAATCTTGCGATCTATAAGCGTGTAAATATTTTTGTATAAAAGGGCACGATGGTGCGTCTTCTATGATTGAAACCAATCTTTCAATGTGAAATTTAATTTTTGTTTGTTTAGTGCGTCTTAGTGTGACTGAGTTAGGCATAAACGTGTAGTGTGGCTAAAAATTGTAGATAACAATAAATTGTAAGAGTCTTTGAAGTATTGAAACTGAAAGTGTAAAAACTTCCTTGAATAAGAATTTATTTTAGAATATGATAAGAGTTAGAGAAGACTTTCGAAAACAAAAATTGCAAATAGTATTAAGAAAGAAAAATAGTTAAGGTTTCAATTGCAGAGAATTTAGAAAAAAAGTTTTAGGAATAATTTGGAATTTTATTCCCGGATTTTATTTTAGTAAGAGAAAAATAAAGATTAGTATAGGTCTCAGATTAGTATAAAAAAAGGTCTCAGGTAAAAGTTAGAGGATTAAATCTTTAGTTGTTTTTAGAAGGTTTTAATTTGATTTTTACACGTTATTTCCAAATTTCCTAAAATGGAAAGAATTTAGCAAAATGATTTTAGAATTTGAAATAATAGTTATGAATTTGAGAAAATAGTTCAAATGGTCGAGTTAAGGAAATTAAATCAGTTCAATTTTAAGATGTCAAAAGAAAATTTTTGCTTTATGAAAATTTTTTTTTAAATTTGTAAAGAAATTTATTTTGAGGAATAGAAAATATTTTTGATTTAATTCAAAATTTTCGGAGTATGGAATTCCTAATTTAAGAATTTATTGAACGTATAAAATTTCTAATTAAGTTTTTTTTTTTTTTTTTCAAGATTGAATACTTAAAAATTACAAGTTGAAATTCAACTTGGGAATTTCATCAAAGCAGGACGTTTATTTTTTGTTAAAATTATAAGAATCGAATAAAATAATTAATTTATAGTGAAAAGAACAATTCACCAGCGTATCCCACCAATGTCACCAAATTTTTCGACTGTCACGATCGGAGAGAGTGAAGGCGACGGGCGAAGGGTTATTATTAATTAATTATTTAGTAAAACTACCCACAATATTTATTCTATTACTCAACCAAGTAGCCTAATAGGACCGTCACGTGGCTAGTGTGAGAAGGTTTAATATTTGGCAAGTTTTGATTACTAAATAAGTCTATTTCGTACCGAGCGGAAGTACGATAGACAATCCCGATCGTTGACCTGCGTGGCTTTAGGGTAGGTCAGCGATTTTAAAGCGAGAGGGAAGCAGGTAGGTGAATATGGGCCCTCGAGAAGTCCCTGTTCTTTTACGCCTGTCTCTTTCTGTACTCGTTGACTTAGGAATGTTAGAGTAAGAGGTATAAATAAGAAAAAGATGATTTTTAAAATAAAAGAAAAGAATCTGTATATTCTTATAAAATTATAATGTTTTTTATTACATGTGTGTACTAAAATTAACAATTATAATTAACTTACCACTCAGCTTGAGGTGGTTTACAATCTCGCTGATCACACTCTCTCACAATTCACCACTTTGAATTTATGATCGCGGAATTGTTTTTGTTTTATTCGCTGGGACCCTGCCCGTGGCTAAGGGATTTTAATCAGCGGAATTTGATGCACTTTTCGGACTCGGAGCTACTGGGGTGCCAAGCGGATACACTCCCCGATCTGTCGAGTACGAGTATGAGTATCTAATTTTATTTAGGATTTCGATCTAGGAGTCTGATTTCTTAGGCTATATAGACCGTCACGAGACCGATGATCCTGGTGAGTCGAATCGACCGCGATTTTTGCAAGATTAAAATCTAGGTATTTGGCCAAGGAGCCCGATTACCTAGGCGGTGGACCGTCACGTGGACAACGATTAAGATTTTATCTCTGATTCGCGGTACTAGTCGGACTTGGGCCGATAGAACTAATCGGAGATTTTAAACTTATAGAACTTCGGAGCGAGTGACTCGAGATCCGACAGAGGTTAGTTCAGATTAGCGATTGACTGCTTTTGTTAGGTTTTCGGCAGTTTATATACTCTAGTTTTGATGGGAAAGTCATGTGTTTTCTGATGCAATCGTTGGGTCCAGCTCATGACAAACGACTAAAAACGCAGTTCCGGGTTCAGCTTTCTAAAAATTTAGAAAAGTCCATATATGGAAATTGGATGATATCGTTTTTGTAAACAACAAAGAATGTGTAAGTGCTATAATACAAAACGAATGATTACGTACATAGGTCCGAGTTTAGTCATATCATTAGAACATACGCGGTGATTTCGAAATATGGAAATTGGATGGTCGTAAAATTTTTATGACCGTTAAGTTAGTTAGAGGTCCGGTGCACACGTGCAGGTGTCTCGCTGAGTCGCAGCTATACATATTTTTCGGTACTACGCCCGTACACGCATACACATTCTCTTGTGAATGTATTGTAAGTAGATGTACGCAGGTAATGTAGATGCAAGATGAGTATACAGCTAGATGACGTAGTTGGGTTTGAGAAAGGGGCTCTGCCCTTTTTGATGGAGAGAGAGTGAGACAGGTATATTGTCTCATCTATCGATCTTTGTCTATTCTTACTCATCGTGTATGCACTTACATAGGTACATGTAAAAGGTGAGAGGATCTTAATACGAAGATTTTGGGTGCGGCTAGTATACCTTTCCATGAAAGAAAATTAAAATAATTAATAACGTTATTTCAAAAGTTAAATCGCAATTCGTATGTATCAATCGTTATAATTTATAATCCAAAATAATTAATAAATAAGCGTTTTTTACATATTTATCCACGATTTATGTTGAACAATTACTTCCAAAATAAGTTTACGTAATACGTTGCATCTATATCGTGTAAGTATATTGTGGTACGAGTGAACATGATGATTTTTAAGAAGTCACTTCCAACGATTTACATAACGAAGAACATATTAGTTTTGAGTTATGTTGTTCAGTAATTATGATGTTATTCAATGAAAAAAGCAGATACAGATTTTACATTTACTATTTCGTCAACGATATCTTTCGAACAGATTATCTGATTAGGACATTATTGGCAGCAATCGAATGCTTTTATCGAGTTCTAGAGCTGATTAGATTTTGGAATTGATCTATTCGATAGTTTCCGAAATATTCATGAAAAACGAAAAAAACGATTTTTTTTTTCATTTTTTTGTCGACGATATCTCTCGAATGGATTATCGGATTGAGATGTTTAAAGTAACAATTGGCGCATTTTATTGAGGTATAGAGCTGATAAAATTTTGTGAATGATTGGTTTGTTCATTACGATGATATTCGCAAAAAACCGTTATCTACTATTTCTTTCGTCAACGATATCTTTCGAACAGATTATCCGATTGAGACGTTCTTGGCGGCAATTGAAAGCTTTTATCGAATCCTAGAGCTTATTAGATTTTGGAATTGATCAATCCGACAATTTTCAAAATATCCAAAAAAACTATTTCTGTTTTTTTCGTATTTCTTAAATATCTCAGAGTCTATTTGACTAAATGATCGAAAATTCTCTGAAAATCTAAGTTCAAAAGGAATCTTTCGAATGTCACAAGAACCATCTAAATCGGTTCATTTAGTAAAAAGATATGAGATGTTTACATCGACACACACACACACAAATGCATACGGACATCGCTCTGAAAATGTCTGAATAGCATCTTAGCAACTTCAAATGTCGACATATGATGAACACCCGATTTTTGAAAATCGGGGTCGAACCAATCTTCCCGAATTTTTTGAAAATCGTTAATTTTCTTAGCGGAAAGTTAAAAAATTCATGCTAAATTTTAGTTCTTAATTTTTATATTACCCCCCCCCCCCCGATGGCCAAAGCTTTAAATGGGAATAAAACGAAAAAAGTTCTGTTAATAATTTGACATTTTTTTTATCATGAAATAATAAACAGATCACGTCGACAAAAATTAAAAAAAGGCTATTCGGTAGCTGCAATAGAAGTAGATTTCTCATTATTCAATAATTAAGACTTTTCAAATGAACATTAATAATAAAATAATTTTTTTTTTATATTCTCAAAAACTCTCAAGGTTATAGAGCAAAAAAAGTGGCTAAAAATTTAAAGTTAAATGCTGTTCAGTCACGGACTTGAACCATTTGAATGAGCTGCGTGCATTTCCGCTAAGTCCGAGAGTTGCCGAACTCGCTACTGACTGCAAGTCAGAATAGTGCCGGGTCACTCGCAATCTGGGCCCGATACATACGACTTCTAACTCATGAGCGTGCCAAGACGCCATGAGAACCCGCTACAAGCTGGCCAATCATATAATTCGTTTTATATTGGCTAGCCAATAAAAGACTTCGCTATCAACTACTTCCTGTTGGCGCGTTTTTAAGCCAATGGAAAAATTCGTCTCATACAGCAAGGCTGCCACATCAACACTAAACGTCAACGACAACACAATGACGCCTCCATCAATTATTATTCTACAATATGATTTACTTGTAACCTCGGGCCTTTGAAACCGCTTTGCTAATTTAATTCTTTCGTGATATAAATCTAAACCGCTACGCTAATTTCTCTCAAGTTTAGTCAGTATATCAAGGCTGCTATATACTGAGAGTAAATTAATTGATTGTTATTTATAATTACATCATAAATAATTAACGCATTTATAACCGCTACTGAACACGTGTCAATTTAATATACGTGATTGTTTTCTTGAGTTTTGCATTAGCTATCACGTTAATTTTAGTCACATTAACTTTATGAGTTAATTTTCTTACAATTTTAAGAGTATACCTTGTAAATAAATAACGAATTTATTTATCAATAAAAACTGTAATTTTTAATTGTTTAATCCCTCACGCCTAAACCAGATCCAATAAGTTTATTTGCTCATTTTACAAATGCAAAAATTTAAGAATGGAAATTAGAAAATTAAAAAAATTATCTGAATAGTAAGTTAAATAAAAAATATTGAAATTAAAGAGAATCAAATTATCTACAAAAAAGTATTCTGGTTTTTTTTTACTGTAGGATAAATAGTTGATACGAAATTAAATAAAATAATCTAAGTTAAAATTCCAATTATAATAGATCTAAATGACATACTTGAAATCAATCATAAAAACTGTAAATAAAACAAAATTAAATTTCCACGCTTGAATTGAAATATTTAGATTTTATGACTGTCAAACAGCAATCATATAAATTTGAACTGTTTCATAAATTTACTGATGAATACAATAGTAAGGATTCTAAGGAATCTATTGAGAGTAGGAGAACCAATGCGGTAGCAAAATTTCACTTGATGAGTGGTAAGAAAAGAAATTTCATTGGTCTCGACACAAATATAGGAAAGAAAGGTGTAACGTTCACTACTATTTCACACGACCCACGGAGGAGTGTGGTTAGTGTCAAATAGCTGTTATGGCCCTCCGATGGTGAAAAACTGAAAATAATAGATATTTACGTCATAAGGCCATGAAGTGGCAGTTTTCCGACAGCGACGATATTTCGATATGAGCTTAAGGATTGTGGCGGGAAGGTTCGAAACGGGCGTAATTTTAACGTCCGAGGCGTAGCCGAGGCCTAGGCCGTCAAAAAAAGACGGTATAGTAAAGTCTCTAAAAAAGAGTCCTTCTACGGACGCCACCCAGCGCTCAAAAGTTAAACCTTTGAAGCGAGTATAACAAAAAAAAAAAACGGTACAAACTTCCCGTTTGAAAATACTTCAAATCTCTACTGGACACTCAGCTTTGCTCAGGCTGGGTTAGACAATCTAGTTGGGCGCCCGTTCGTGTTCCCGCACGAACAAATTATAATTTAAATAAAAATAAAAATGAAAATAAAAATAAATGACAGGAAAGTAGGATCAGATTTTGGGAAAAGGATTGCAAGAAAAAGATAGCAGTAGTTTAAATAAATAAAATATAAATAAATACCGGGTTGATGACCGTTTGCTGTCAATTCATCACCCTCGAAATTTCGAGAAAACATTAAAAACCGTAAAAATGATGAAAATCGGCAGTTTTAATGATAAAAAAATGTTTTGGAACTCAACTAAGCGTGATTTTCATGTATTTTGATTCGCTGAATATGAATCGAAACTTTTTTAAGACCACGAGCCGTTTTAAATGTAAAAAATCACACAAAACTCTCGAAAATTCCAAAAAAATATAGTTTTCATGATAAAAAAAACTTCTTCTGGTCCAATTCAGATAAAATTTTATATCTTTTGATGTCTTCAATTCGCATCTTAATTTTTTCAGTCTATTCACCCTCTAAAGCTGGAAAAATTCGAAAAATTTGTAAAAATTACCATTCGTAACAGAAAAAAAATTGATTGAACATGATTAAATGCCTAAAATAAATACTCTCTAACGTAGATATATCAAATAACTTGAAATCTGTGAAAAACACAAGACATAAAAAGATAGAAAAAAATGATTTTTACGAATCCTAAACTTTCCTTCGTTTGTATCGCACTCTTCTATCCTCAAATGATCTTCGTAGTGGATTCCTTTTTCGTATACGATTTTCTTCGGGTACTTCTCTTTTTAACATCCAACAAAAATCTGCTATCATGTTAACACTCCAATTTCCTTGGTATCTACACTCCATATCACTGATGTTTGATGAAAATGTTCTCCCTGTTCTTCACTATAGTCTCCACAATTGTCGGGGAAGTGGTCAAGATGAGAATTTACAAAGTGTAATTTGAGATTCATTAAACAACCCAAATTTTTGTAGTTTTCCAGCAATGCGTCAACTAAAGTGCTGCAATCCTCACTTCTGTTATTTCCCAAAAAGTTTTATGAAACATTTTTTAAGCTTACCCAAGCTGCTTTTTCTGTGTAGTTCATTGTTCCTCCAAAATTTGCATCCTGAAATAAAGATCGTATTTGGGGTCCATCAAAAATTCCCTCTTTCAATTTCGCATGACTTATTGCAAGGAACTTTCCTCTCAAGTACGCAAAACAATCACCATCTTTATTCAGAGCTTTCACGTACTGTTTTATGAGTCTCAACTTGATATGTAGTGGTGGCAGCAAATATATGGAAGGCTGAATTAAGGGTGATCGTATAACGTTATGGGAACCTGGATTCAATGCAGATTTTGATGGCCATTCTGTTTTGACATAGTGATTTTTCCGGTCTCTGCTATCAAACAAACATAAATAGCAAGGATATTTGGTGAATCCCGATTGCTGACCTAAAAGAAGTGTTGCAATTTTGAGATCACAAATTTTCCAGTTATGCTCTGAATATTTTACTTTTCCGAATACAATCTGTGAATTTTTTCTAAGTTCCTTTCAGTTTTGTCGAATGAGCTATTGGAATCGGCGCAAATTCATTCCCAATATGAAGCAAAACAGCTTTGTCTTCGTTTCGATGAATCGATCAAAAGTCTCCACTCATCGTCCTTAAACGTGTTCGGTTTCAATTCATCAACTAAAGCTTCAACATCTGAACTCTTCATCTTCTAAATATTCTTCTTCCGAACTTGTTTCAACTAGCGTATCGTCTTCTTCTACATCCATTTTTTCAACCGTATTAATTTCCTTGACAGCCTCTATTTTTTGTGGCTTAATAGCTGATGAAATATTGGCGTATACAATTTCATTTTTTGTATTCCAGGTGAACCCGGTAGTATCTGTCATATAGATATAACAATTCTGTAAACCAGTTGGTGAAGACCATATCATTGGTATTGTGAATTTCAAGTTGTACTGTTTCTTGTTTGTTTCCCATCGGGTTAACGTCATGTTACATCGACTACAAGTCGGATGTGAAACCCATGCTGAATCTAAATTAGTAATTTGGAGATCAAAACTTTCTTCATAAATTTGTTTGATCTTATCAGATAACGATCTTCGATTCCTTTCCAAATTGAATTCTACACAAATGTAACAAAATGAATGAGGACTTTTATTACGCAGATGAGAATCACTTCCTGTAATAGTAATACTCTCCAGTAGATAAGTTTCTCACTTCTGAAGAGCTGCAGTCGCTTGATGACGACGCCTCCGAGCCTGCTTTCTCACCCTGACCGGACGCCGATACTGGGGCTCCGACTCCCTGCATCGTAAAGTACTTATCACTTGTACTTGCCATGACGTTACACACGCCGTTAACCCAGGGTCTCTGCCAGATGGTGGTGTTGCCCACCGTCACCACGTGGAGTCGCCCTGGTTACAGGCACAAGCAATTAAGTCTTCAAAAGTCAAAAACGAGAATAAAAAAACCAAAAAAATTACTTTTTTCGGAATTTTGGAGGGTTTGTGTGATTTTTTTACATTTAAAATGGCTCGTGCTCTCAATAAAGTTTTGATTCATATTCAGCGGATTGAAATACATGAAAATCACGCTTAGTTTAGTTTCAAAAAATTTTTTTATCATTAAAACTGCTGCTTTTCAACATTTCTACGGTTTTTCGAAGTTTTCTTGAAATTTCGAGGGTGTAGGAGTCAAACTGTCCTTAAATTAGGATTTAGCGCATCAAAATACGTACCCGTAGGTAGGTCCGGTCAAATGCACATTCTCCTTAATTTTTTTTGTGTGCCATTGTAATAAATGCCCACGGTGCATGATGTGCGGCCGGCGGGGGTTTCATTTAATCCTGTGACGCATCGTGCAAAATGTAGGCTGGCCTCCCATCTGCTAGCCTACTAATCGCACAACAACCTTTGCATTGGGTTTAACTCTCCAATGTAAAGTATACTGAGTTCAAGACAATCCCGAACACAGAAGTGCTCCCCATAACCGGCCCTTCTCGGATGAGAACTACCTTCTAGCTAGGTGGAGCACCGAGATCCCAAATAATGACTACCTTGGCGAACAACGGACTGCATTTAAGTGGATGGAGGAATTACGAGCCGATTTCCTGATATGCTATAATAACAGTGATCCGGAGTGGAGAGGCTACATCGCTAGGATGCATGCTCTGTGGAGTGATATGCACCCTAACCATAGTTATTTATAAAAACAACATCTTCGTGATTATGACACTCATCTCTGGCAAACACGGAGATCACAGTTAATAAACAGACGGTTATCTCATCGTCTATCCTTTCCAGCACAGCTGCATAAGGAGAGACGCCATTCTTCCGAAGACGCCGACAATGAATTTGACACATGGCAAGTATGTATCTCTAAGAAAATACATTACCCAAAACATCAACTTGACACGGAAAACCACGAACTGTCTGCTCGGATTTAGGAAGACTCTACTTTGCTCGCCATCAATCAAGCTGTCTATGATGCTGCTTCCCCACTCTTACCTCCAGCGAGGAGGAATACTTTTTTTTCTGAGGCTAAGATGAGAGGGCGTATTGGGCAGCTTTCACTGAAGATTGATGATCTCCGGAAACATATCTCCCGCATTCAGTGTGTGATTGACTTTGTAAACAATCGCAAAGCGTTCATACCAAAAGTTCGCCGTATCGTGGCTCATCTAAGATACCATCATCACACACTGAATAAGGAGAATCTTCTTGACATCAAAGAAGGTTCCCTTAACAGGTTGCGGCTAAAAAGTCACTAGAGAAAAAGCTGAAGCGGCTTACCGATAACTATGTTTCGGTTAAGTCCTTCACGCTTTCTGACACTGAAGACATGTGTTTCTGGCGATCCCCCATCCATCGAGCGAGTAGAAGCTTTCTGGTCCAAGTTGTATGGTGATCAACAGAACGTGAATCGTGATACTCCAGCTCTCAACGACTTCGAGGCATTTTGTCGACAACATCCCAACGACGATGCCGATGAAGAGAGCTCTGAAGTCAGCGTGGAAGAAGTTCGTTCAGCTCTGAATAATAGTAAGAACTGGGTTGCTCCGGGTCCAGATGGCATTAACCTATTTTGGTGGAAGAAACTAACTTCTACCCATAGTCATCTGGCCCGGATTTTTACAGCGTTCATCAGAGGTAATGAACCAATTCCATGCTGGCTTGTAGAAAGGCGAACCGAGCTCATCCCGAAAAAAGGTGACTTGTCTGACCCGAAAAACTACAGGCCTATCACCTGTTTGAATGTGGTTAATAAGATTTTCACTAAAATCTTGAATAATCGTATTCTGCAGGAGATAGACCCTGTATGGTAGCAGATATACGAACAACGTGGCAGTGAAAAAGGCCTGTCGGGTTGCAAAGAGAATCTGTTAGTGGATCGTTTTGTCATTCGAAACGCGATCTACTATCGGCGCAACCTGTCGATAGCCTGGATTGACTACCGCAAAGCATTTGATTCAACATCTCATGAGCTTATTTTGTTTTTGCTCAAATGCCGTGGATTCAATCGCGATACAGTGGGATGCATTCAGCGTACGATGCGACTTCGGCAAACACGGTTCCACATTTCATGCGGCAACAACAAACGTGTCACCGAAGTTGTACAGTAGAAATAAGGAGTCTTTCAGGAAGATTCTCTGAGCCCTCTGCTGTTTTGCATCTCACTACTGCGAATATCTGTTGCACTACGCCGCACCCGTAGATACTCAGTGGGCCCACCAACTGATCGGAAGTAATTGATCACCTAGTTACTCTACATGGATGATCTGAAGGTGTATGCTCCTGATAAGGAACACCGTTAGACAGCCTTGAATATCGTAGAGAAGTATACCCGGGATGTCGGCATGGCTTTTAAGTCGGACAATTGCGCGGCCGTCAATCTGGTGAAGGGTAAGTGTTCTGGTGTGCGTGAAGATATCGAGTAAGTAGATGGGAGCGTCATTGACCATCTTGACGCCGGAGAGTCGTACAAATATCTAGGGATTGACGGGAGTCCTATGCAGGACTTCTCGAAAATCAAATGACTCTCTGCAGCGAGTATGTGCGGAGACTCCAGAAAATCTGGTCATCAGAACTTTCCGATAAAAATAAAGTCTCTGCAACAAACATGCTTGCTGTCCCGGCACTTCCATACTCTTTCGGTGTCCTTAAATGGGTCCGAAAAAAGCTCAGAGACCTCGATATCAAGATACTCGAAGTCATGAATATGCATCGGAGCATGCACCCTAAATCCTCAGTCACTAGATTATACCTTTCCCGGAACATCGGAGGGAGAGGTTTACAGAGCTTGGAGTGTCTACACGATCGTTTGGTTTTGGGTGTAACATACGAGGTTGGTAATTTTACAACAGATGAAAACGACTTACTGATGCAAATTGATTATATTCATGAGAATGGGCAGAAGAGAGAGTTTTTAAATAAGGCTGAAATGTACGCGGCAAAATCCCTCGGTCTTGGAAGAGTAAACCCTCTTATTGACCTCCCTAAGAAGGAATTTAAGAGGGTCATCAGCAATGCTGAGCAACAAAAACTGCTCAGTACACACATGGACAAGTCCATGCACAGCGTGTTCTTCAACCACGTGCGTGAACATGGCTTGTCCGAGCAGCTGACATTTTCCTTCATTAAGTCAGCTGGCCTGATTTCCGAGACCGAGTGATATATTTTTGCCTACAAAGATGGTGGTATTAACACTTTCGAATACCGTGCTAAAGTGATCCAGATGCAGCTACCCGATACTTTGTGTAGGGTTTGCAAACAGCATCCAGAGACGCTTATACATCGCTTGTCAGCATGTCCTGTGCTGGCAAGAAATGTGTACGTCCAGCGTCATAAAGCTGCTCTGCGAGTACTTTATTATCATCTTTGACATACACACAGTGTTGCATTGTTTGCCAGGAGATATTCCGCAAGTTGCTGAGAATGACCATTGCCGTATTTATTGGAACATGCCATTCGCAACAAGGCGGAAAATTAACCTTAATAAACCTGATATTTTCCTCTTCGATGAAACTGCTCGTAACATTTGTGTTATTGAGTTTTCAGCCCCTGCTGAATATAACATCACAGTCAAAGAAGAGCACAAACATGAGATATATCAGGATCTCCAACTTGAAATTGGCAAAGTGTACCCAGGCTACCGTGTCAAGCTTGTCGTACTTATTG